>NC_139762.1:130044793-130644793 GCF_965231275.1 Zosterops lateralis
ATGACTTGCTGCACATTATTATCAAATAAGCATGTGTATGTCCAGTTTTATTATTTAAGGGTCAGAGGACTGAATTAATTACTGAAACAGCAGCTCTTTGAACTTCCAGAAAATTATTTGGTGCTCTTCATCTCTTTAAGAAACTGTAACATACTTACATCATCATTTAAAAAATAGTCTAATCTCTGAATATCATATCAAGATAAATGCCAAATCATATGCGCAGCTCACCAAGAATGACCTCTGGCTTTGCTCATGAGTGCATACAACATTATGTGCTTAGTGAGTATTCAGCACTGTGTTTTGGGTTTTTCAGGGCAGATAGTAAGTAGCTCGACTTGCCTGGAGTAAGTGGGCAGTGTTAGTTATGTCCTGCAGTAGGTGGGGTTTGCAATGAAGGCCAAATTCCAAGGGGAATCTGGGGTTCTTCTATTAGCTGAGCAGTCATAGCTGCTACAGTGCCCTGTTGCTGGTCTTTCCATGTTTGAGGTGAGAGATCTCCTTGGAAAAGGGTTTAGTCACTACCTTGTACTCAGGGTGGATTACAAGTAATCAGACACTTTAGGGAATGTAGAGTCATGTCTTGTAGTGGTGTTGCTGTTACACTGTGGTCTAACCAGACTCTGAAGTTAGCTCCACTGCCACTGAAAAATCCTTTTATAGCCTCCATTGGGTAGTGTGTTGTTTACTTTTTTTTAAAAAAGGTAGGAAGAAACAACTTGAAGGTTGAGAGGAATCGGGCACTTGAGCATACTTTCTCCTTTTGATGTGTGCTTTTACTCCCTCTTCCTGTCTGCTTTACAATTGTATTATTTTTTTGTTTTCCAAAAGAACATATTTGAGTAATGTTTTGCATCTTAACATACTGCTGCTTTGTGCAAATTCATCTTTGGTGTAGAGATAAAATGAAATACAAAAATCAAAGTTTAGATAGGATCTTTCTTTCACAGATACATTTACAAAGAAGCCTTCAGTAAAACTCTTTAATTTGTTTTTTCTGATTGTAGACAAAGGATCTAGTAATTCGTCTCCCAAGGCTACTGACTGGGAAATTAGAACCTGTAAAAGAAAATCTTCAGGTGAGCTTTTGAATAGATATTAAAAGTGTATTGTATATCCATACAATATAAGAGTTGTCAGAAGATAAATTTCCTGTAGGGGATTATGTACAGAAAGAATTTAATGAAATAATTTTAGTGGTGGTATAAAATAACTGTTAAACAATGTATTTTCTTCTATAGCGTGCAAGCTTACCCAGTACATGGTGAGGTATCTTATTCTGTCTTCTACTCTGATGGAGTGCCTTCCTGCCAAAAGTTGCTATACGATGACATAAATGGTTATCCATTTTTTAATGAGTAGAAAAATACTCCATCTTTCCCACCTCCCCCCCCCTTAATTATTATGTTTTTTTGCTAACTTGGATTGTCCATAAGTATTTAGGAGCAAGAAATGTGCAGTCGATTATTTTTCTCCTGGCAGGTAAACTAGCCTGCCAAAATGTGTATTTGACACCTATTGTCTGATGGCAGATGGTCCTTATTAACAGCTGTTGGGTAAATAACTTCAAACTCATGGGGATTACTTTCCCTTTTGAAAATGTAACCATGTATTGCTTTAATTACTGTGCTGTAAAGCCATCGAGGCCAAACAGCATGAGGTAGTGTAACAATTTGTGAAATTCCATTATCCTATAACAAGTAACTATGAATCAAAATGTATAATTTTCAGGCAGACTCACTGCTCTGAAGCTATTAAACCCTAGCAATCTTGCAATCTGAAATGTGTGTGTGGTAAGGGAGGAGACTGGAAAGTAGCAGACTGTTCTAATTAATAGTGCTTTCTTTTTAACACACATTGTTTCCAGAGGCTAGGGAGCCATTATTATAATGAATATATTTTTTTAAGATCTTCAGTTCTATGTGAATAAATTGTTTATCTACCAAGAAATACAGCATAGCACCTTTATGTTTAAAATATGTGAGAGAGGGAAAGAAAGGGAGCTCTTTTAGGTCCTCACAGTTGGAATCTACTAATTCTTAACAGCTCAAGCTTTTCAGGAGGTTGGATTCAGAATCTCTGTTCAGACCTCTGTGTCCTAAACTGGTGGTGGGAGGAACACAACAGTTCAGAAGGGATCAGGTTGTATCCTTCATTCTGAATGGACTGTTATTTAGAAAGAAATACAGTAGCTGATCTTGGTTGTCATAAGATACCAGTCCTGGACTAAATGTGCTGAAGGATGGCTTAGTCCATCCTCTGAGGGTTTCATCAAGCACAATTAGAGATGCATTGACAGGGTAAAATCTGAAAGCTTGCATCACCACTGCCTGTTGTGGGAATAATACATACTTTGTTGAGTATTGCTGAGACTTACACAGTAAGGATATTAGCATGTGTGGCCTAGAGAGTAACTGAATATTAAATATGTTTGCTGTCAGATTAAGTGCAGTCAAAGCAACTTACACTTGAGCTCAGCAGTCATGTCGAGGGAGCTGTTCCATGTCACAGAGTAGAACATAAAAGCTCAAGATTCTTGTCACAGTTACCTCTAAAGTGGGCTCAGCTTTATATCTGCAGTGATTTAACACAGGGTCCTAATTCTGGTTGTGTATCTTGATCCTGCCAACTCAAGTCCGTGGAAGATACCACTCCTGTGTTATCTTCCACTTATTTTCCTGTGTTGTATTCCACTTATTTTCATACTTGAATGCTGTCTTAGTTGATTGGTATTTTATGTGTTGCACAAATATTTATAAAGCAGAAAAGTTAAAACAAAGAGTTGAAAGACCTGATTATAGTTGTCATTAGAAACAGTTCCCTGTAAGGATTTGGAAATCCTAAGGTAAATTCAAAACCCAGATTCTAAGTCCTTCTTTTTATATTTGACAAGCAGTTCTGGAAATGAACTGCAGTCTTGGCACATCAAACTGGGCGAACAAAAACACCATCTTCTTGCCTATTGAAGTACCTTAGTTTGATATGAAAGCCTGATTATGTTAACTGGCAAGCACACCCTTGACTTCATGACTGAAAACAAGCTGCTTGTAAGTGTCACTGGAGGACAGAAGAAATGACTGAGTTAACAGACACTTTTGTATGCTGAATTCTTTCTCAACAACTCAATGAATTGCTTGCCATTCTGCACTTTGGGAGGAGTGCTTATGATTTTATTGAAAAAATGTGTTTTGTTTTCCTTTTGGGAAATCATAATTGAAGTCAAGTTAGTCTCTGAAAGAGACATCTTACTTTAGACATTATTGAACTGTAGAATAAATTGAATACACCACGTACTCTACACATCTCTTTTAGGTTCAGCAGTCTTAAATTGAAGACTACAGCAATTATACTCTCTGTTGTAAAAATGTAACTTAGATACATTAGCAAAAGAGGTAACACCTTAGCAAGAGGAGGCACTAGTTATTTGATTGCTGTGTTTTACAGTTCCACAGGAAGAAAAACTCTTGACAGCTTGGTACTGAAAATGATAAAGGACTCTTAGGGAAGAATTTTTATGCTTGTAACTGCCATACATATAGGGACATGGCTTTTTTGTTTATATCTCAGACAAGCTGAAAAATACATAACATTCACAGAAGTCATCTTTTTGGGGGTATATTCTATAAACAAGTTGCTCTTTAATCCAGAATGATAAATGATTTGCATTGTCTGACTTGAGAAGAACTGAAGTGGCAGATATTTTTGTGGCTTGCATTCTTGTTGCTGTGGGGAAAAAATGATAAAAGAATTTTGCATTGGTTTATTTCAGTGGCACATTAAAATAAGCTAAGTTTGCTGTAGCTGACTTGTGAAGATAAAATTGTGCTTTTTTTCAGGTTTGTCAAGTTGAACTTGGTTTTCAATGTAATGAAATTCAAGAGATAGTGTTTAAAACTCCCAAGATTTTAACTGCAAGTAAAAAGAGACTCAAACAGACATTTGACTACTTACACAACATAATGGGCATTCCCCACCACATGCTTACTCGCTTTCCTCAGGTGAGTTGTTAATCTGGGTATAAATTGTAGGTGCTCTTGTCAAAGCCACTTCACTAATGTGCTGAAGGTGGAGCCTTGCTCTATGCAGAACATTCTTCAACTAGCCTGTGACTTTTACTCTAATTTGGGTAACTTTCATTAGCAATTCAGAAACTATTGAGGATTTCAGTGTGGAACTGCTGCTTTTTTTCCCTTAGCACATGTGAGATCCTTACCCAGTCTTGAGAATTTTAAGGTTTTCAACAGAAGAAGTCATGCTTATCTCTTCTGTATTCATGCAAGAGATATTACTGTCTGCTCAGGGATTTGCTTGTCCTGAAATCTTACCTAAGAGACACAAGAGAAGACAGATTATGCAAAAGATCTGTTCATTAAATAACATTATATATATAAACACAAACATTTCTTTCAGGTTTGTCTACTTTAAAAATAGGCTTTAGAAATTTTAGGATCTGAAAATACAGTGTAAAGGTAAGAGAAGTTCTGTCCATTAGGCAGTCAGATTCTCATTGGTCTTATTGCTGCAGCAATTGCTAAAATACTGCAGGATTGAAAATAGATTACTTTCCTGATTACTATTTTGGGAGTTTTTTCTACCTCCTCATTACTGCTGTTTCCTCACAAATTAAAAGCTGAAAGTGTTAGTTACTTTATTCAATGCTGATGTACAGTGGCATTATCTTCTTACAAGGTAAAAATGAAAGCACAAATTACAGCTTCTGAATGGCAGTAATTTACTTTCTAAAGCAAGTCTAGTAGAGAATCTAAGTGGCTAGAAAACCAAATTTGTGTGGAGGAACAAAACTACTCCTCAGGATTTTAATCATCTTGCTATTTAATATATCTTTACTTAACAAGGATGCTTGGTCTAATGTGTGTCATTTTGCCCTCCTTAATCTGTAAATTACCACAAGTTTTGCTCACTTCCTTCTCAGTTGTCTTATTTTTGGCTTTGTGGTGGTTCACCTCATTATTTGTCTTCCCTTTGTTTGGACGGGTAAGCGGAGAGTTTCCTCTGTGTCATTTTGCCCTCCTTAATCTGTAAATTACCACAAGTTTTGCTCACTTCCTTCTCAGTTGTCTTATTTTTGGCTTTGTGGTGGTTCACCTCATTATTTGTCTTCCCTTTGTTTGGACGGGTAAGCGGAGAGTTTCCTCTGTTACTTGTTCTTTGCACAGTCTCTCCCTTTTTCCTGTTCTTCCCTTTCACCCTCTAAAACCATGCTTTCCAGGATACAGGTAGTGCACATCAGTCTATATATGGTTGGAGCTTTAACTTGTGCATTCACAAATGCATATTTATCTCCATCTGTACTCAGTGCTATCCTGAATGACAGAAATGTTGAAAATAGGAAATATACAGGATTTTTTTTTGTCAAATTCTTTATGATGTTACAGCTGCTCTTGTAACCATTCTTTCCGTCAGCTATCTCCATAAATGGTGGTTAAGTGGTTTTTTGGTTTTTTTTCCCTGTATTCTGACTCTCTTTTAAAATTCCAGGAAGGCAGAGGAGGATCAGTAGTTTTGTTTTTCCCTCCTTGTTCAAATTAGGTTGCATCCTCATGGAATTCTTCTTCCATCAATGTAGTCTCTTTTTTAGTAGAATCTCTGCTTCCTGTAGCATTCACATTTTCGTCATTATCTCCTCTATAGCATCTCTCTCTATTCAGTTGTACTACTCAGAAATGAATGTAGAGCTTTGCTTTTATGACTTAACTGTGCATCTCATCTTCCCCACTTCCCTCTTGTTTTAAATGTTCTGCTGATTTCTGTTTCCCCTACCATTGTTCTCATCTTTGACTGTCTAGATTATTTTTTTTTGTGGCAGGTATCTTCAAAGGTAAGCATTGCTGTGCAGCAGAAGACAAATGATTATTTTGAACCACCACACTGCCTTTTGGCCATGTTATGATGACAGGAATCTCATCCACTCACCTTTGCCCTTGCCACTGTGCCAGTTTGTTGTTTGCATTATGCCATGTGGTCACGTCTTCATTTCTTCCTTGTAGCAGTGGTCATTTGAATCTGTCTGATGCTACGGGGAAAGTGCTCCCTGTTACTGAATATCTCCATTTTATTGGCTGTGATTACATGAAAGTAATATCGTTGTTATATAGAAACAACTTTCAAGCACATTAGGTTTTTTGTATCACTCCCTGTTTTCTGTTGTGTGTGTATGTCAGCATATTGTATTGATGTATTTATTTAGGGTTTAGATAATTTATATATAAATGTAACCTACCTGGTGTTTGACATGAATTAAAGGAAAAAGTGTATTATTTGTTTGCTTCCTTGATCCTCAGTTTGTTTAAAAAAGGCTCTTATTTTCAATGCCTCACAGTCTGAAATGTGGACAATCTAAAAAATTCTTCCCTTTTTTCTTTCTTAGGTTTTCAACTCAAAGCTATTACGAATCAGAGAGAGGCATATGTTTCTTGCATTCTTGGGAAGAGCCCAGTATGACCCAGCACAACCCAGCTACATCTCTCTGGATCAGCTGGTGTCCTTGCCCGATGAGGTGTTTTGTACAGAGATTGCCAAAGCGTCTATGAAGGACTTTGAAAATTTCTTAAAAACACTTTAATTAGTAACACGTGTAAAAAAATATAGAATTAAGTTACAAAATAAACATACTTTATAAAACTAGTTCCCTCTAAGGTCTTTTAACTTTTTAATTACTGGTTTAAGAAGTCATTGTTTATGAAGCATGTAGGATTTAAAGGCTCACAGTAATACTTATAGTGACTTAAAAATGTATTTCAGAAGGATTGAGCCAATATGTCAATTGCTACTAATGCAAGCCTCGTAATTAATCGCTAACTTAATTCAGAGTGGATGATGCAGCACATTAACAGAAAGGTAAATTCAAATTTTTCTTTTTTCTTTTGATAATGACAGGTTTTTGGGACATTGCAAAACTGGCTAGTGACTTATTCCCTGCCTTCTCCTTTCACCCTCTTCCCCAAAAGTTAGAATAGAAAAGATAATGTGGCAGCAAAGTAGTGCTGTGTTTAACTGCTTGAACTAATAATGTTATTATTTTCCTTGTATGTAGAAAGAGTCACACCATTAATATGTGAAGTTCCTCATACAGAAAGACATTCTTTCCATAGGTTACAAAGGTGTTTCCTTCTGAAGCTGACTGCTGAAATTAGTATCCTAAAAGCTGGTTAGAAATGTCAAAAAAAAAAAAAAAAAGGCAAACTGAATTTAAGCAAATTATAAAAAGAAAATAAAGCTGGTTTTGTCCCTGAAATCTAGAATAACTTTATTTTAGTTACTTTTCTCTTCCCTGTGTTCAGTTCTGCTCCCCGCCCCCCCACCAATGAGATTTGTGTGGCTTAAATGTACAAGTAACTGCATGAAAAGAGGCTGTAATATATATAAAGGTGATAGAGTTGGTCAGTTGTAAAAGCTGAAGTAAATACTGACATTGGGCATCATTGGGAGTATTGAAAACACTTAGTCTTATCACTAAGCAAAACACATTAATATGGAATTATCAAATGCTTCACAGTGTATTTGGGAAAAATGAAAAAGCTGCCTAAATCCACACACAAACTGATATTGTTTAGAAGTTTCCATTCCTTCATTAAAAACAGTCAGTTTCCTTCAGGAAATCTGAAATCCAGATGTTTTAATTTGGATTTAAGCTTATTAAATAAAGCCTCAATGTTTTAAAACCTCATTGTTGAAGCTAAAAATAGCAAATTTTATGCACACGGCAAAATAAAATTCAAAAGGTTAAATTCTTTTAATAGGTGGGAAATAAAATAAGGTTAAAGAGATTTAAAGAATGAGAATAGTAGTGATCTCTGGATTATGACTTTGGATAAATTCTGATTAATCCAAATTAAGAATCTGAAAAAGAAATGCTTGAAACACATTGAAAAGCCACATTAATTGTCTGCAGTATATATATGAGATGAACTCTTTAGCCTTTTTTTTTTTTTCTCATGTTTCCTGTTCCATGGGCCTGGAACGATTGCTTGAAATATTCTATTAAATAGACTGCCCTTGGTGGAGATGCATAACAAATTTCATGGTGGCCGAAATGTGATGAATAAGCACTTTCCTCCCATTTCCTCTTGTTAAATAAAAGTATCTATATCCAATATGCTTACTTGGATTTTTGACTATATTAAATGCTAATACCAAACTCTAATCTTCAAAGAATCTTGTAAAAAATGTTTATAGTAGAAATGTTAATAGAAGGTATGTGGGCTCATAATATTTGAGTTAACTTTTGCAGGTTTGCTGCACCAGCCTTATGATTATTACTATGTATTACCATGTGACAAACCATTGGAACAGACATTATATTACCGAGTGTGTATATTTTCAATGTCTCAAACTTCGAGCTTTAAATTCCTTTAATATTTTTAAACATAGAAATGATTGCTGCCATAGCTGAACCAGTTTGAAATGTTAAATAGACAATGTTCTGCCGCTGTAGCTTCCCACCACCACAAGGAATGGGAGCAAAACATTGGGAGTGCTAAAATGGGAGGGGGGAGAGGAGCCAAGAATTTTTTGAGGCTCATGACAAAAACTTTGTGGCTTTACGATTAAAAAAAAAAAAAAAAAAAAAAAAAAAAAAAAAACAAACAAACAAAAAAAACCCCACAATTTTTTCTGACTGAAATAGTTTCTGGCTTCTTTCAAAAGGCGGTGGTCCCTTCCTGAGGGAAGGGCTGGGCAGGTGCAGCGATCTGTGCCTCAGCATGCAGAGCCGCTCACCTGGCGGCTGCCACACGCTTTCTGCTTCTCGGCGTGTCCGATTGGCGCTTTTCTTATGGTTCTTTACAAAGCTCCTCTTTATTTATTTTATTATTTTCGGCTGTCACCTCTACCCGCCCTCCCGCCAGCGCGCATGCGCCGCGCTTTTCCCAGGAGGCCGCGCGCCGCTCCGAGGTCAACATGGCGGCCAAGGCGTCCGGTGAGGCGGCGGGGGCTGAGGGGGCGCGGTGGGGCCGGGCCCGTCCATGTCCCCTGCCCGCCCGCGCTGGGCAGCGAGACTCCCCCCGGCCCGCGCTGGGCAGCGAGGCGGGCCCTGTGCGGGGGAGAGGGGGAGCTGGGGAGTCGGTGTGCGCCGTGTGCCCTTGACGGGGACAGCGAGTGCCGGTTCCACAGTCGCCGGGCGAGGCCCTCCCGTGGCAGCGGGGGGAGCCTGGCTCCGATACCTGAGTCTTCTGGGCGTAGGGAGTGCTTGGGCTGCTCGTGGGGGGCCTGGGCATTGCTGTCCTGCGTGCAGTTGGTCTGAGGTTATTCCTTGTCTGGCCCTGAAGGATGGAGGAGTAACTAAATAACCTGCTGAGGTGGTGCTCTGATGATCGCATTTGGGGTGTTTCGAGGCTGGCGTTGTAAGGCAGATGGCTTAGAAGTTACATAAAACAGCTCGCCCACACTGCCTTGTCCGTGCTGTGCCGTTCGTGGCCTTCTAGACCCCTTTTTGAGGCATTTGATTATGTGTAAAAGCGCCTCTGCTATCCCCAACCACATTTAAAGGAAAGTGATCGTGCTATATATGGTGTGGAGGTTTGTTTTTTTGTCTGATTGATTTTTTTGCTTGGTTGTGGGGTTGTTTGGGGGGTTTTGTGGGTTTGGTTTTTTTTGTTTGTTTGTTTGTTTGTTTGTGTTTGTTTTGTGGTTTTTTTTGTTTTGTTTTTTGGAGGATTTAGTGTGGATTTCGTGGTTGACTTTGGCAGTTTCTTGAAAAAGGAATAGCATTCTAGTGTCTGGAGAGGAGAGCAGAAGGTTAACAGTATAATATTCTGGGCTTGAAGTCACACAGCGAAAGCCGAGGAACTTGGATAAATCATTGGAAAAGCCTGATGGTTTTGCTTTATGTAGAAACTGTGGGTTTGGCTCATGTGAGTGCTACAGAGTCTAAGAGTTTTGTTGCCATCTTTGATGAGGACTTGGTCACATTAAAGTCTTAAAGCAGCTCAATATTCAAATTCCGTGAAATGGGTTAAACTCTTGTATGTAATGAGCAAATCTTCTACCTGTTCAGTGCCAGTTATGGGGTACTGAGGAGTAGAGGCCAAGTCATTTGTGGTCAGATTCAGACTTGATGCAATGTTACATTAAGCATGTAAATATTTGTGTAGTGCCACAGTGATGTTTAAATGTTGAATTTTGCCTTGCTGTGCAACTGATGATGGTCACGTTCAGTTGCAGGAGGTGGTCGCCTGTTAGACAGGATCCGCAAGTGGTATTACAATGCAGCTGGCTTCAACAAACTGGGTAAGTTTTAAAAACTGCAAATGTAACAGCTCTCAGACTAGTCATGGTTCATAGCTGGCATATGTACGTGCAGGTTGGCAAAAGTCTTTTTCATTAAAATTAGCTACTACTTCTGTGGTGAAAAAAGTTGACAATAGCTTCAATTATTTCTGTTATTTCTGTGTTTGCTGATGTTCCAGTGAATTAACTTAAAACAGCTAAGGCTGAGCTGGGACAGTTGAAAAAACTTGGGAAAGCAGTCCTGAAAACTCAACTATTTACATTTCCCCATCGAGTCACTTCCACTGGCCAATGTCTTCTGACCCAAGGACTGCCCTTGAGGCTGGGGAGGTTCCCACTGATAGCAGTCAGCCTGTCTGCAGTGCTTATGCAAAGTATCCAAAGTGCAAAAGAGATTGTAGTTATCCTGCCCTTTACGTCACTGTAACTTCAGCTGGCCTAACTCTGTCCTGCATAGTGGTGGAATAGGTGTCAAGACAGGGTTTCCTTAAGGACAAGAGGGTCCTTTAATGGTATTGTCTTCAGGTTGTTTCAGAGTTGTTACCAGGTTTGTTTCAACCATTTAGATGGCAGAACAGTTATTAGATGACAAGAATCTGAATATTCAGGTGCTGCAGTTTATTGCTCACCACAATACAAGCAAATCTCTTAAAGGAAGTTCTGCCCTGGGGAATTTAGAAAAAAATCACAAGAAAACTGTAACACCTAAGCTTAGATCCTTCCTCCAAAGATGCAGTGCTTCAGTCCTCTTTGATAATGTCTGTCTGAAATTCTTACTTCTGCTGCTTCTCTGGAAATAGGAGTCAAAAATTATAGAAGCACCAACTTTAATATAGTGATTGAACCAGCAGCAGTGCTCACTGTGCCTTTGAAATAAATTACAAAACTGAATTTAAGAATCCATGACTCAAAAGAAATTTTTGTTTTATTGAGACACTACTGCCAAATCAGTCCCATGAGATGAAAGCCTTTAACCACAAGTCAGTAGGTATGCTGTAGTGATCATCTTGGAATGCTGCAGAAGTAATATTTTGTCCTATTTTGTTAATACCAAACCTTACAGAAAGGTTGGTTGAGTTTCAAGACTCCTTTGTTCCACAGAAGGTGTGGGAGTGTTCTTAGTTTTGAGAAGACTGGCTGTTTCTCCCTGAGTTAACTTCTGGTTTGGAACTCGTGCACCAACATAGAGGTTCAGGTTCCCAGAGCTTCACACAGTCAGCAGAGACATGGTCATTATGAACAGGTCACTTTGGAGAAAAATTCTTCTGTGCTGAAGGAGTCTCATCTGTGGCTGACTGACTCTAATGGATTCAGAGCTGTCAAAAACCCTTTACCTGGACAGTCATCTTAAACAGAGATATAAAATCAGATGCACATAAGTTCACCCCTTAAATCCAGAGAAGTGTTTATTATGTATATTCTCATGAAACACATCAAATTAAATACCCATTTTTTCTTATTCCTCTTTAAGAAAACTAGTGATAAAAGTAAATAGAATCTGTGAAAGTCAGTGTTTAGGATTGCATATTCTCTGTGAGCAATTAGGGGCTCTCCTGGATTGGTTTGATTTTTCTTTATAATTTTGTCCTGGAAATGTTTTGCCCATGGCACATGCATCAGTCCTAAATCTTACTGAGGGACATTTATTCAGTGGTGCTGTAAATTCTTCCTGGTCCAGGGTTAATGCGAGATGATACATTGCATGAAGATGATGATGTAAAAGAGGCATTGAAGAGACTTCCAGAACATCTGTACAGTGCAAGAGTATTTCGCATAAAGCGAGCGCTGGACTTGAGCTTGAAGCATCAGATCCTTCCGAAAGACCAGTGGATGAAGTATGAAGAGGTACGTGTATGGAGTGTTTCCAGGGTGCAGGTCTTAAATGGCACTGTTGGGATTTTCATTCTCTGAGATGACACATGTTTACGTGCTCTTTGTAGTCAGTAAATGAGTCACTATCTCATGGAGTAACTCTGGAAAACACTTTCAATTGCAGTTTAAAAATCTGTTTTTCAGTACGAATTACTAAATTTTTCTCAAAATGACAGAAGCTTAAGCTGCAGCTCAGAATCACAGCACATTGTGTTCAGAAAAAATATTTCTTCTAAGCTGTCAGATAAAGAAATACAATACAAATGTAAATAGCTTTGGGATTCTTAAAGAAGGTCTCCTGCTTTTCTGATTAATTTCTTAATCTTGCAGAAATTCTTGAGCCACAGATTTATTCATAGAAGTGCCAAGGAATAATAAGTAATTTGAGGGGAAATCATTAACATAAGTGTCACCTTGTAATTTAAAAAACAAACTGCACTTTCCTTATCAGATACAACTAAATTTTATTTTTGGTAGTGAATTGATTTACAGACTTTGCATTGCTGTTTGCCTCAGCTTTCTCCAGATTACCCAGCAGAGAGGAATTTTACTGTTTAACTTTTGACTATAGGAGAGTATAAAGATATTAATGCATCTCTGAAGAAGCAGAAGCTGTTTCTTGTGGTCTCATAGGTCATATTCCAATAACTGCTGCATTGAATAATTGGTCGTGTATTTCCTCAAGCAGCAGTTTGGTTTGTAAGTGTTAAAGATGGTCAGAGTGTTCTACCAAATAGAAGTTTACAGTGCTGGTTAGAAGTTGAGCTCCGAAAGAGATTATCTGGAGTATTATTGTTGGACTTTACACTAATTGAAATGGGTATTGTACATTACTATAGTTGGACTTTGAACTAACTAAAGTGGATCTTGTACATTTGGGTATCTGCCAAAAAAACACTGTTTCTAAAGGCATAGCTGTAAGCATCACTTTGTTCATGTTGATGAGGCATTAGGAATTAGTGGTTGCTGCAGTAGAGAACTTGGCAGATACAAAGTTTACCTTTTCAGGGTAGGTAAGCCTGGAATTTTTGGGGGGTTATGTTTTTTCTTGTTAGATTGGTGTTTAGTTAAACCTGGGGGGGGAATGAGAAACAGTCTGTAAGAATGACTTGAGATGTTTCTGGACCTTGCTGTAAGTTTAAATGTATTCTCTTCTTTTTCAGGATCACCCTTATCTTGAACCATACCTAAAAGAAGTAATCCGTGAAAGACAAGAAAGGGAAGCATGGAACAGGAAGTAACTATTGAACTACTTCATGCAAATATCCAGATATTTCTGATATTTTTAAACATTTGGTTGTAGAAATCCATAGGGAGGCAGTTGTGAGGCTGAGGAATACTGTTTCAGCTTGTTCATTGAGTCTGATCATCCAACTAAAATAAACATGTCAAAATATAAAAATCTTGGAAGAGTTCTTTCTAAACGTTAACAAGCTAATGCTCGGATCTTTCCCGTGAGCACATTCCCATTACACATTAGCTTAGTGGTATGCAGTCTTCATCCCAGCTTTGGATTCTTACTCTTTTCATCACACAGCTGTTTTCTGCAGAAGTAGAATTAGGTAAGAAGTGTTCAAGGCTGTTGGTGCTATTTGCTCTCTGAGTTAAAAAGGAGATTTGGTCACTTGTCACTGTAGACAATAGACAACAGTACTGAACCAGTATTTAATGTTACAATCGTATTGTGAGACAGCAGAATGTGATATTCTGTGTACCCAAGCAGATACATACTGTAAAAATGGAAAATATAGATTATTCCTTAATCATAAAATAGGAAAGGTTTCACTAACTTTATAGACCATATACATTGTTAGGCCTTAAAAACTATTTTCATGCAAACCCTAATGACTGTCTCACTTCAGCTTTTTGAGACTTTTTATTCTTTTAAAGAGTAAAAGTGATATTCTGATGTGCTTTAAACAAGATAGCACTTAACATAGTTAACTTCTCATGTTGTTTTTTTTTTTTATCACCTAAAGCATGCTCTAGTTTTCATTGATTGGTATCCAGAAAATACTGGTCCTTACTGGCTGAAGACCTGGAGTTTAGTCTTCCATAATTTAATGGAAGTGTGAATTTGAGACAGATATTGGTATTAGGCATGACATTCAGAGCCTGTTGTATGATCTTTTGGATGAAGTACAGAACGTTGCATGATGGCCTCAAGGTTTGCTTCTTTCCTTTTGTTGTGCATGTCTGCCAAATGCAACACTCGGTTTACCAAAAGAATAATGAGAAAGCCACATCTGATGTTTTGAATTGGTATCGCCAAATAAATAAAATACTGGATTAGAAGCTTTTAGCTTTGCTCATCACTCTGTTACTAACCTTCACCTGCTTGCTTAAGTTCCTTACATCTATAGGATGGATACAGTGATCCCTCAAAACTTGACAGTCTGATGTGGCAAAACAAAATTCTGCAAAAATACCTGCATTGCCAATATTCTTTTGAAGTCTGTGTGGAAATTATATTAAGAATATGAGGGGTTTTTTTTTCCTCTATAGTACAATCTAATTATTAAATCATACATAATTTGATGTATTTTTGGGAACTTTATGATTTTCTTCCAAGAGACAAACTGGGCATGAAGTTTCACAATTTATGGAATTCTTAGAGTGTAGTTTTCTAATGTAATTAAACTACTTCATTATCTCTTAAAATTATATTAGAAGACTTAATTACATAGTGAAAGTAGTACTTTCAAAGCATAGCTGGTCAGATTTCTACAAAAGTTAAAATTCTCTGGGAAGACTGTCTGCTTATTTGACCACAGGTTTGAATTAAGAAAAAAGTCTCTCAAAAATTACTTGGTTTGGACAAAAGGGCTTTATTGGCATAAGGCTCTTAAAAATAGGCTGACCTTTGAGCAAAGTGCAAAGCAGCCATGCCCCATTTGGCCTAAAGCATCTTAAATCACTGACCCTTTTACTCGCAAATGTAACATCTTAAAAGAGTCAGAGGTGAGTAGTAGAAGTTAATAAAAGAGTCTTTCCAAGTGATCTTTTGGGCAGCTCAAGGGAAAGAAGAAAAAGGAAGCCATGTTAAAAGCTTGCCTGTTCACGGAGGGTTCATTTAGATGAGTTTTCAAATACTTCTGACTTGGATTGATAATTTTTAAGTTTAAATTTCCATAATGTGCAGTAGTCTTCTGTTGAAGTATTTTGAAAAAATTACTGCCTAGTTGTATCTTGGAAGGCTATTAATAAGGAAAATGTTATTTGCGATTTTTTGGTAGAGATGGGTGTATATTTGAAACATTTAGGAGTATCTGAAAATGCTGAGGAATATGGAGGAAGGAAGCTGGTGTAAGAGTGGCATCTGTTGCTGGGAACCAGGAGCTATGGGAGCTTTGTGTTAGAGACCAAACTCTTCTTTAGGATATGTGATGTGAGAGTTGTATGCTTCTGCTACTGGCTAATGAATGAGTAGCTTGGGAGGCATTTCATATTTCACCCTCTGTGCATACTGAGCTGACAAGCATTAATCTTAGACAGAGGAAATTGGGGTTTTCTTATACGTAAGATTTGAATCCTGCTGGTGATAAGTTGAAGGATCAGCATGATTCTCAGTTTTGAATGCTTGCAGTTATGCTTAAAAATACCTGGGATGGGAAGGAATGCATTTGCAAAAATGGGGTTTCAGACCTGCAATTTCACTGTGATGATTCCATCCCAGCTGTCCTTCTCTCTGTGTGATCCTGCCCTCTCAATCACCCCAGCCTGTGCAGCCATTAGCTGCAAAGTTGTCTCATTTTGAGAAAAAGCTTGGTAACAGTAAAGGGAGTCAAATAGCTAGAAGTGAAATAAAAAGTCTGATGATGAAGGAAAGAGCATTCTGCTTTGGAGAACTGGAATTTCTTTATTCTGCTGTCACAAAGTTCTTCTATAATACTAAGCAAGACACTTAGCAAAATTATTACAGGGCTTCTGTGAACTAAGTGCTTAATATCTCTGTGCTTGGAGCTACATCTGCAGAAGTGCAGAGTCATCACATCTATGCCTAGGTTCAGTTCATCAGTTCTGAAAATGTGAGGTGCAAGTGTCGGTATTTATCCATACACACAATGGTTACTACAGGTGGTTGTAGCAGGAGCAAATTTCACAGGGATTCTCACAATCCTTATTCCTCTGGTGGTAAGTGCAAAACTACTTACATAGAAGGTGATGTATCTGTGGCCTGTACCTGGTGCTTTCAGAAAGCAAGGATGAGTCATGCACTGAAGAGGATTGAAAAGAATTTCTGAATGAGAAGAGTGCCTGCTGGGTAAAATGTGAAGCTGCAATTTAAGGTCATATCATCATGTACAATGCAACAGCAAATCTTGCATCTCCTTACTCCTGATTTTGAATCCTTCATCTTGGTTAATGTAGTTTTTTGGATATAAATTTTATAGGGATTCCATAACTTACTGAGGTATTTTTGTAATTTAGTTCACTGCATCTGAATTGTATGTGTAAAATTAAGAGTCTGAGCTGACATTGCTAGTCCTGCAGTTTGATGATAGTTTTAGCTTAAATTATTCTTTATCACTTTTGAGCAAATGTGCTTCACTTGAAGTTCTCTTTATTAAATACATAACGAAATATAATAATACATTTTGATTGCTGAAGATGATGTTTGCAATGTCAGACTGATTTCTTTAAATTTTGAATTGGTCAACCCCAAAATAATGGATTTTTTTCAGCACTGTAACAAGAAACATATGCTTGTTTTACATCCAACCTCCATCTGAAGGAGAGCTACAGCAGATACAAATCCCGTAAGAATTTTGATGAAACGTTGTGCTTGTCATTTTAATGGAAGCATTTTAACATTAGTATGGTAAACATATTCTGACTTGAGGCATTTTCTCTCTAGATAGCAAAGGTGAAAGATGACTCTCAGGGTATCTCCATGATGTTGGCAGTCGGTGAAACTGTGGCCTGGGCCATGGCTGCTCCTGGGCAGCAGAACAGGCAGAGGCAACCCCTCCAGAGTGACACCAGGGTGACTTTACTTCCCATAGCCTCTCTTAGCTGGTCTATGGCCCAAAGGGCTAACATCTTGAAAAATTGTGGGCCACGAACTTTATTGTAAACAGTTTGTGTTAGCATCTAAATACTGTTGAATGGAGCCTGATCCCAAAACTCTTTCCTCAAACTCCCCTGCAGGCTATGTGGAGCTCTAAGTTTCCTTTAGTGTCAAGAAGTTCCTGACTCACTCAGAACCTCTACTGGTGTTGCTGGGATGAGGTGAGAGGCAAGTGTGCTGTCCCAAGGTGACAGAAAGCATCTGCATCTCTGCCTTCCTGGCAAGGTGTGTGTTAAAACATGTCTGGAGAAAGAGCCCTCGATGCCTTCTACTCCCCAGTGATTTAATGCTAGCTTATGCTGGCAGACTGTCAGCTCAATTCCTTTTTCTTCACAAAAGGTGTGGATTCACAGTTCCCTTCTCTGTGAATGCTTACATATTTTTACATAATATTTACATATTTTCTGGAGTGCAAGTGGGACTATTAGTCCTTCTGGCTCACTTCAGCTGTGAAAGATCTGATAAACTGTACCAGGAGACATGAGGACTCTAATTGGTTGGTTTGAGCTTTTTTCTAGCCTGGTTTATGATGTCCTTCATAATAAGGGGAATTCCTGACTCCACCTGCCTAGAGACACTTGCCTGCCTGGGCAACTGCCCACCAGCTTCTGCCCAGGTCTCTCCTGTAGTACCTGAGCCCTGGTTCAGGATCAGGGAAATAGGTCGAGGCTTGAGTGAGGAATGCGGAGTGGGTGAGGGGTTGAGGTAGACCCAGGATTAGGAAATCATGTACAGGGATCTGCAGGAAGTATAAGGAAAATAAATTGACCTCAAATCCCCTCTGCCTGCTTTGGAGGTGCACGGTGAGGGTGAGATGGAGTTGGTGCATTTATGTGCAAACATTTGGTTTAATGCATTTTGGGAAATGGGACCACTGAGTATGTGGAGAGAGGTATGAGGTGGTTTGACAAAGGCAAGGGTGCTTTTCAGACCATTGCAGAGGGTGATACCTGTGCGTCCTAACTTTGGGAATGCCAAGTTCATGGCACTCTTTGAGGCTTAAGATTTCCCTAAAGAATACTTAAAGATTATCTACTGACCCTGATAGTGAGTGAAATCCAAGCTGTCATTGCCCTGGCTCCAGGATGCCTGGGCATGGTCTAAGTGTCCATGTCCTGTTGCCCAGCCTCATCTCTTTCTTTCATGAAAACCAGAACATCTTCAAGAAGGTGCCCCCACAGTTACAGGGTAGGTCTGAGTTCCAGGTGCTCACATCTCTGCTGCAAGACATCTTTCTTTTGGATCTTTCTTTTGAAGAGTCTAAGCAAGTGCTGGAATTGCTGTTGCTGTTTTATGAGGGTGTGCTGCTTTGGTTCCTGTGCTGGGAAAGGATCTGGAGCCTGAAACCTGATCAGAAGGAGGTAACTCAGCACAGCTGGACTGTGCTCTCCTCAGCCCTTCCTAAAGCGGTTCCCCACTGGCCTGCACGGATCTGGTTCTTTGTGTCTAAATCTTCTGGATTGCAAGGGGAGGCTGCATAGTGAGACATGGAGTTAAGCACTGCTGCACTCAGTATTCCAACACCTAAGCCCTTTTATGAAGCCTCATACTCCCACTGCGGCCTAGCAGATTGAAGTGATTGTTTATAAGCAGCAAAGTTCAGAGTCCAAGGCTCAGATCTCTTCAAGGCACTTCAGAGGGTTTTCTGTCTGCAAGTTGCGTTCCCCAGTGGAGTATTAGTTTAAAAAGATACTATTATGAAATAGTCATGAAAGCAGCTTGATCTGTTTGGTTTACTTCAATTAACTAAAAATTCTCCAAGTTCTCCATGTTTCTCGGCCACAGTCCCTCATCCTGAGGAAGGTGGATGAAAATTCCATCAATGTGCAAGTGGGCCCCCGGCAATGCTCGGCACTCACCCGGCCTGCTGGAGCTCCCCACACTGTCGTGGCAGTGTAGAGGTGGCTCTGATAAAAGGCAAGATGCATCCTGCTGCCAGGTAAGGCTTGTCTCAGCTCTGCTCTGTGCACTGCAAAAGCCAAGGTATCAGAGGAGGGGTGAGATCATAATTTCGGAGCTCTACGGAGGCAGTCATCCCTGCCTAGGAGCGCTTAAGCTCCTAGAGCAAGGCAAAGTCAGGACATGGGGCTGCACTGACAGCAACTACACAGGTTTTATTTATGTATTTTATAAAGCAACAACACCAAAAAAAAATTCTCGAGAAAAATAACAAAAGTAAGAGACCATATTTCCTTTCAGAAGTACAGCCTTTTTTTTATCTGGTCACAGACTCTTGCTCTTTCTCATGGAAAGGGGGAGTGTAGTCATCTTCACCTCTGGAGCTCTGGGGGATCTCTTTAATGAATTTCCATCCTTAGCTTTTTGTAAATATATCAAAGCCAGTGATGTGTCTGAACATGTCCAAAGCAGCCATTACAGCCTTATTCAACAAGCTACTTCAAAAAGAACAAGAGGAGGTATGATTTGAAAGGGGACTTCTCCTCCAGCTGCTTCCACCCAACACTAAAAACACATAAGACACAATAAAGCACGTGTTGACATAAGTGAGCCTCAAAAACACCACTGGATTATTTTGAAGGAGTATAATCATAAGTGGGGAGAGTTATCATCCTTCACCCAGCAAAACAATTACATCAGTGCAGCTTGGACTGGGATCTGCCTTAAGATCTCCCAGATGTTGCAAATGGTGTAATTGCTGATCAGTTGCTCTGGGTAATTATAAACTGTCAGATGGAGGAGGGGAAGTTGGTTCTCAAATGAAACAACATAAAAGCTTTTAGGGGAATTGTAGAGAGTAAGATCCACTGTTCACAGCTGACACTGAGAGCCACAGCGGTCTCTGCTTATGCTTGGCTTTGCCAGACCAATATTGTGCATATGTCTCGGAGCCTATATTAGACCTGAGCTATGGCATGCTGCATAGAGATGAACCCTGCATCAAGGGATTTGCTGTGGACTGATCCTAGCAAATCTGCTCAGAAATCATTTTAGTAGAATCTCCTAGCCTGGAGTGAGGGACCTGCTGCTCACCTCACTAGCAGAAGCCCATCTTATCCTGACATTCAAATGGAAAGAGGCAACCTGGATTAAAACTGCCACCTTGCTGTTCCTGGGAGAAAACAACTTTCCCAGCTACAGGGCTGGTCCCCTGCTCAGACCCGGCCTGAGCAGCTGGAGGATGGAGCCCCAGATGAGGTGTTGGTGCTGTGCTGCAGCACAACGAGTTCAAGGCTCTGGGAGCTGCAAGAAGATGGGGAGCAGGTCCCTGACGCTGTAGCTGGGTGACTCAAACACTCACCAGAGCCCATCCCCAGCTCAAAGGTTCATTTTGTGCAATTTCTCTGAAGCATTTGTTGTTTGTAGCACAAAGAAGCTGTGGGCATGGTGAGCTTATGCCAGAAATAAGCCCGTGCTCCTCTCTTCATTGTGTGTGACTGTGACCTCCCTTAAACACACCAGCAGGTCACTGGACTCATGGAGCTTGCTCAGGTCATCAGTGACCCTCTGCTCAGCCCTTTGAAGGATTTGGAAAGATACCAACATCCTGAATAGCCTTTAGGAATCAGCAGGGAGATGCTTCAGCTGTAGAAAGAGAGGGGATTTTGGAAATCCCCCATGCTGGTGTTTCCATGGGGTAACATGAATTGGTGAACTGCCTCTCCAAGGTCCCTCCTGAGAGCCCCAGTTCACAGTCCCACTGGGCTCCAGCCATGCCATCTGTCCAAGTGCTGAGTAGCTGGGGTGTCCATCCAGCTCCCTGCAGCCCAGGGCGTGTGACAGAGCCACATTTGCCAGCCTGTAGCAGTACACCAGGCTGTGAACAAGGGCAGGTGATAGCATGGTGAGGGTGAGGAAGTTGGGTGGGCAGCAACCACTCCCACATGCCCTCCCCAGGGTGGTGAGCAGCAAACACCATCAGGTAACGTGGCCCAGTGCCCCGGCAGAGGGAATACAAGCTCCCAGAGGCTCTGGCCTGTGTTACCAGCACATTGCTGCTTCACCACCTGCGCAGTGGGATTCCTGAACCCCAGTGCAGACAGGGGTGCACTCAGGGAGGGTGTGCTCAGCCACCGACCTTGCAAGAGCTGCCCCGTGCCAGACATGCAGGTGGCTTCATCAGCACACGAGAGTGACAAGCTCAGCAGAAGGTCAGCTACATAAAAATGAACCCCTGGCAATGCCAGTGCTTCAGGTGGAGGGGTGGCTTTGTCCTGGACACGATTATAACTGTGGAGAAAAACACATCACCCATCTCCAGCATCACCTATGAAGGCCAGCTCACCCTGACACAAGGTGGGGCTGTGCTGTAACAGTACAAGCACCACCAGAACGTCCTGGCATTGTCTTCTTCCCTTTTTTAATTTCATTTTTCAGGATGACAACACTTTAGAGGTTTATGACCAACAGGAGAATTTACTACTAAGTCATATACTGATGTAATGAAATCTAATATACGCTGTGTAATGAGTTATGAGATGTTATTTAGTTTCAGGGTTTTATTACTTCAATCAGTTATGACCATATTTCCTTTTATATGATTTCTCACCCTTTAAACATACCAGATGACTGTATAAAGAACACCTAATAAAGTCTGGAGATGTTAAAATATAAATGTTTTAATTTTTGCCATAAATTTGTTTCAATTCTACCAATGGTGGCTTTTGCACTGGAAGTGGTGCAGTCCTTGTTAGAAGTGCAAACCCTGGTAGTGTTGACTTGCTCCTTTGTAGGAAGGAGCTGGACAACTGTGCTTCATTACAAAGCACAGTTAGTCACCAACGCTCCCCCTTGGCAATTATACACAGAAAAGGAAAGGTTTTTAGAATATAAACAAATGAAAGACAACACTGCTTTGTGATAGAAGTAATTATCTTCATTAACCTCTCATATTTACCCTTGCAATTGCAACATACAATTGCCCTGGTTTCTACCAGTCTTCAAGAAGGGAGAAGCAGGCTTATGGTCTTCAGCATCAAGATCAAATCCAGGGATGTTCTTCCCATGTACCATTTGGCAATCCTCCTAATTTTTCCATGTTTATGCATTGTATTCTAAAGTCTTTTGGGATAATGTCATAGTAGTGGAATTATATAGCTGTGAAATAAGATCAGGATCAAGTCTTTAATAAATCAATGTTTTAGCAAGCAAAAGACAATTGCAGGAGTAGAGCCTTAGTTGTGATGTGTTCATAGTGAGTGTGGAGTTCTCAGAAATTGTTGTAGAACATATTTTATGATGTTAACAACTCCACAGTAAGAGTTTGTGTTCGAGTGGGTACTGACTGTTGTAAGACTGGGATATGGCTGCTGTCTGATGAGCCACCCACTCATGGGAATGCAGAGGTCTCCGGGGCTGCTGGCTGGGGTCCTGCAGGGGTGTCACCTCCCTGGACATGGCACCTACATATACAGCTCTAATTACAACGTTCTGATTTCCTCCCCACCTCTGCAACAGGCAGCACTCACATGATTTGCTGAATCTGGTGGAAGTGCCCACTGCAGGGGTCCAGGGCAGAGGAAACTGGGCAGTGCTGTGCTGGCTCGGAGGCTGTGCTGCTGCTGAGCTGGGAGGAAGAGCCTGGTAAACCTGGCCACTGTATAGGTTTTCTTGGCCAGCTTCGAAGGAGAGAAAACTGCCTTTTAGTTACATCTTAATTTAGAGTTTGCAGCAACCAGGAACATTTTCATCATGTTTAATCTACTGTGACTGCGGCTGCCATGTATGTCACGGCCCAAGGATGTCTTTGTGGGGATGATCCCTGCTGTTCTACTGCCTGCAGCAGAAAGGTACCAGAGGCCCAGTTTGGCAGAAGTTTCATGTCCATGTCCATCCCAGCCTCTGAGTCCTGTCTGTGACAAGCCTGTGCCTTGTTTTAGCTGTGGGTAGTATTGCTGCCATATGTATCCCCTTCCTTCAAATTCTGCAAGCAGGGTGTCATCTCAGAAGAGTCCGTCTGGACAGCTGTTTATCAATTCAATGATTTTAGTTGTACGTACATCAATGTGCTTTACTTTTCCCAGTATTTATTTAATTATTGATAGAGATACTAAAAGAAGGGAAAAACTTCTAAATGATCCATTTTACTTCTCCATTCCATTAATATCTCTATCGCTAATTGCATAAATTTTAGGAGAACTACAGCAAGAAATTAAATAAAGACTTTGCTATCCACAGTCCCAGGCTAATAATTCAGCCAAAGAGAATCATACATTGAATAAATGGCCAAGTGTACTTAAAATGTGTCTTTGTACAGTAACAAGGCACAATTTAATCCCATTAAGAAAATGTTGGCAGTGGCTCAGTGTTTGGGAATATGCCACTGAACTGTCCTGCGGTAACCTTGGATGTAGGAAAAGTTGAGACAAAGCAGCATACTCAATTTGACACATCCTTGCCCTTTAGGTCCTTAATGATGCAGTGATTTACTGAAATATTTAATACTGTTTAACTGTAGAAATTGTCTCATATGTGGAACCTAAGCAATAACATGCTTGCTGAATGTGCCCTATCTGCTGCTTCATAAACAAAGTTTATTTGCAACTCTATAAAACACAGATTTCTGAGCTATCTCAAAACATCGAGTCCACATAGTAATTTGTAAGAAACAAAATCTTTGTTCTATATATCTTATTTAAAGTATAAAAAGACAGGTAGGTTAGTTTCTCACTAACCAAGAATTTAAGAAAAACTTTCCCCCCGCCCCCCCCTCAGGTTTTAGTTTTCATCTGGGTTACTCTGTTTTTACTTTGCCCCCATTATTCACAGAAGGATCCAGAGTACTTCTCTATTCCAGGTACTGTGTATGTGGCATTGTGCTGCCAAAACAACTGATTTCTTTCTAATTAAGAAAGATTCAATATTTACCATAGAAAAAAATAGTATGGCTAGATGCATTTCTCATGACCACATATCATATCCTTGGAGTTTTATCTATGGATCTTGGGAAAAAATACTGTGTGAATTAATGAAAGAATTAGATTTTCAAGATGAAATCGCAGCTCATTCAGTATAACCTACTTCCATCAGCATGCTGGGGGCTCAGCATAATGAGGGCCTGCTGCTCTGGAGTGCTCCTCACACTGCTTCTTCTTGTCCCCATGCACACAGCTTTCTTCTCTTCTGCTGGTGTGGCACTTCCCTGATTCTCTAAGCATGGAAGGAAAACAGGTGCTTTGACTTTTACTAAAATACAAAAACCCTGTGAGTCAGAAGTATGAATATTCAGTGCCTTCCACTGGTCCTCCATGAAAGTCTTGCTCCTCAAGTATCATCTGTGTGGTTTCCCTGCACTGTTACTTGCAGTATCATGCTGTTGTGTGGAATGAATCACTTGACAAGCTTTGTGACTCTTTGTATTGTAACAGCTTCTAGAAAAATTCAAACTGGCAGTTTCTGTAATAAGGAAATACATTTGAATAGTGCATGTGTTTTATAGTGCAAGGTCAGAGAGTACATAATAGATACATAACAGGCCACAATGGGGAATAAGAGGGTATCTATAGATATATGCATAACACACAAACTTTTATTTTTTTGCTCTCATTCTCTGGCATTTGCTGTCAAACCAAAGGGAAAAAAATGCTGTCACCTTTCTATCTGACTGTAGGAGTCTTCGTTTCACAGAACAGAGTTCAGAAACCACAGGAGGCAAATAGTGTGGCCCATAGCAATGGGGTGGCCCCATTTTTCTTGTGCTAGTCACAGTGCTAAGGGTCTGGCACAGATGCTCAAAGAGGCTGTGCTCCTATGCTGGCAGGCCCATGGTCATGGCCAGGATGGGGTAACAGTGCTGCTTCAAGCAGATTTAATCTAAGGAGCAGAGGGGCAGCACAGCACAGTGGGGTGATGTACCCTATCAGGCTCAGCAGCAGCACTGGCTCCTAAGTGGCTCTTTGCTGCTGACAACCTGGTGTTGATGTTTTAAGGGCAGCTTGCTGTCAGTGGAAGTAATATGACAAAAATTAGGTAGGCAAGAGGGATTAAACCATGTACAATATTGCAGAACTTGTTAGGCTCAATTACACGAGTCAGGAACTAGTGGAGTGTTTGAAGACCTGGAAATAATTCCAATTTGTCATACCAGGAGACTCCTTCCCAGAAACCGGCTGTGTAAGCAGAGGCAACTCCACCATATGGAGAACAGATGTCTCAAGGGAGCTGAAAAGAAGATACTTTGCTAGTACTAAAAATATTCAGTATGAGGAGGTGATAACAAGTGCTTCTAAAGAAGAAACAATTATTTATCATCGAGTAGACAATTTTTACTGTTTCCTAGAACACAAACCTATATGCTTAAATAATCTCAGACTGCCAGAGTGAGGAGGCACTGATTCACAGCTTGGGGTAGAAGCTATAATACTAAGCAAATTGCACATCTTGCTTAACCATCTGATTTTTAAACCATATTTTATCGCAGTCTGTATCACTGAAAAAAAAAAGAGAGGAAGTCAGAAGACGAGTGATTGATGTACAGTTGTTTTGATGTACAAAGCAGTATGGCTGCCTTTGCCATTTGCAGCTTGGATATTTTACTTTTTTCCCTTTAATTAGGAACTGTCATGAAGGTTGGCTCAGTTTATAACTCAGTCTTGTTAGAATGGTGTCTGTGAGACCTGCCTCCAAGGACCAAATCTGCTAAAACATCAGGAATGAGACTTGGGAGAAGCACTTCACCACTGTCTTTGGGTGCCTTAGGAGATGTGCTAAGAGAAGATCCAACTGAGCAAGGAAGCCCAAGGACTGCTTGGGTTGGAGCTCTGCAATGACTTGCTCTATGGAGCAAAAGCATGCAGCTGTGGCTACTGCCTGTGTAAGTACCAGCCATGGTGCCCACACACGTCCCAGGTAGATGGCTGGGTTTTCCTCCTGACAGAGATGTTCTGCTTCCCCAGCAGAAGAACAAGAGCTATTGGCACAGCTCCTTCAGCTCCTGCAGAACTCCAGCAAGTTACTGCAGGGAAAGATAAAGCAGTACCAGCAAGGTAGGGCCCTGTGGCTTATTTTTTGGTGCTGAGGTGAGAAGAACTGTGATAGGCTGTCTGCAACAGCCATTCATCTAATCTGTCCTTAAAAACCTCTAATGGCTGGACTCCCCAATCCACAAAGGCAGCCTGCTCTTGAGCTTATATTTGATTATAGGGTAGTTTGTCCTACTATCTAAGCTAAATCTCCCTTGCATCCTGTTCAATCTATTACTCCTTATATCCACTCTCAGTGGATATAAAGATAACAGATTTTCATCCTCTTTAAAATAATAAAAAAAAAAAAAATTAAGGCTGTTATCCCACTCTCTTTGGACCTATCTATCTTCTCTTCACTAGACTAAACAACTCCAAGATCTTTCAATCTCTCCTCACAGGTCAGATTTTACAAACCTTGTAATACCCTTGATGGTCTCTCAGGGCTTTCTTATTTCATTTATGTCTTTTCTAAAAGGTGATGTCCAGTTCCTGGATGCAAAACCTGAGGAGAGAAGTTCCCACTATCACAAAGTTACTGCCCAGCCCTTAGCTTTCATATCCCCATATCCCCATGTGCTCTCGTGGGTGTCACTGAGGTCAGCTGGGGTGTGTTTACCTCCAGGTTTCTTCTGCTGCCTGGTTGGTCACTCTTTGTTTCAACATGAGGCCTTTTGACCTCTTAGCACTTTGCATGTATCTCTCTTTGGTTCAATTTGTTGATTCTGGAAAAGCCCTCAAATTTTTCATAGCTATTTTGAATTTTAATCCTGTGCTCCACTATGCTCACAATCCTCCTGGCTTAGTGTGATGGGCCGATTTTATAAGCATACTTTATTCCATTATCCAAGTTACTAATGAAAATATCAAACTGAAACAGGCCTCAAACAGACCCTGGGTGACCTGTTAAAAATGAATTTTCAGTTTGATGACAAACCATGATAAGTTCAACCACTTGTGCACCCACTAACTTATGCTTTCATCTCACCTTTGCTGTCTGTATGAGAAAGTCATGGGGAACACATTCATATGCCCCACTCAGTTGGGCAATTGCTATTTTAAAACTGTAAAAAAAATTATTAAATACATTGTCTTTTTCTGCTGATCAGTGCTGGGGTCTGCAGTGATCATGAGTCTGTAATGCACCAAGCACCCAAGGAAGCAGCTGGGAAGGGAAGGAGGAGAGCAAGGCAGCATCCTCTGCAGGGAACAGCCTCCTTCCCTCTCATCCTGCATCTGCACATGGCTGCTCCAAACCAAAACCCAACATCTCTGGTAGCCAACAGTGAGAGCAGCAGCACCCACAGTCCTGGAAAGGCCAAGGGATTGTTGCCAATTCAAGGTGAGAAATTTTTCCCTTGATTCAAGGGAGGATTAGCATTTCTATGCATCCCTCACATGAATGGAGAACCCTCTTTCAGTCGTGGATCTGTCAGAGGCAAAAGAAATATCCTCCTGGGAGAGCACAGGAGAAGGTTGTGCTTTTCGGGCTCAAGCTTGAAGAAGATGCTGCAGGAACAACAGAACTTTATTGCTAGGGAAGAGACAAGTAGTTTTTAGTACACAATTTGGTTGTGTGGGACTGATTGTATACTGGGTGCCACACTGGCTTCTGCAGCCACAGGATTCAGGACAGAGCCTTTTCTGCTGGTAGCTCTGGGCTATGTATATTACACCTTTACATTCAGTTTGATACTGCCTATAGCCTGCTGGCCCCCTGCCAGTGCAGCTGCAGAGAAGTTGGGGAAGTTTGCCGTAATTTGCTTGGGAATTCTTGTGGAAAGTGAGTTTCACCTACTGCAGTGGAAGGGGATAGGTTTAAGGGGTTTGGGTTTCTTTTTGTCCTGAAATGCTCATCCTAACTTAGAAGGAAGGTTTAGTTTAACATTAAAATATTCCAGCTTGAAGATACAGGACAACTGGAAATCAGTGTTGAAGAATGTTCAGAAAATGCACTGAACTCATGCTCCAGATTAAAACAAGGCAAATGTTACTTTAACAAAGATCCTGTGGATGTTGCTAATACCAGTGAAGAAGAAGATACTCTCAACCCAGATTTTGGTGGACACCTTTAAAAAGCACCGAGATGGATGTCCTAGTCACTGCTCAGTCAGCAGCACAAGCTCAGCCTGAGTGGGATTTAAGGCAGCGTTGCCCACATGCTGCCTGGCCAGCAGCCAGTCTTCCCCTGCCTTCAAGGAGTGAAATCCTGGCATTAAAACCTCTGCTGGCACCAAGAGCCCCAGATGCTACACCCTTCAACTGCAATAGGGGTCTATCAAGCCTAGAGGAAGAAGACTGCAAGGGTATGGACAATTAAAGACACAGTGGACTTTTACGGGTTTCCTATCAGGAAAAGGGTAAGTGATGTTTTAGGTTTTCAAGAATACCCTAACTCAGCATTTTGCTGCAGCAGGGTGGTCGCTGGGCTTTGGATTGCAGCCCAGCCAAACAGAATGGAGCTTTTCGTCAGTTAAAGTCCAAGAAGGGAATGATGATCTCAGAGTTTTGTATTTATCATTGGACTTGGCCTCCTGACCCTCCTAAAGAAAGGCAATGACTTGAAACAGTTTTCACAAAGCCAACACATAAATGGTTGCAGTGAAAATTAACTTTATCCTGATCTTTTTTTTCTTTCCCCAGATACACAATTTATATTATGTTTGGATAAATCTTGCCCCCCTGGTTCCCTCAGAAGGGTCAATGCAATTCTCCACATTGGAAAGCTATGCTGGCCCAAAGATGTCACTATCTTGGCAATGGCTCCCACAGCCCCAAACGGGGCTATGTGGAGTTATGTGGAGTTTTGTATGATTCAGCAGCAACAAGTGTGAAAAGGCTGAGACTGCTAACGCTTGCCCTTCCTCAAACTTTTCGTATTCCTGGCACTCCCTGCGAGCATTGCTGCCTGCAGATATTTAAAGAGCAAAAAGAGCAAGTACTGAAGTCAGGTTTTTTTTTTTTTTTCACTTAGCATTTTTTCTTCCTTTTTTATTTAGTCAGATATTTATGCTTTTATGGGCATGAAAATCTTCCCCTGGTTTATTAGCACCAGCATGGAACATCTTGCTGTCCTAGCAAGTACCGTGCAGTGATGAGCAATACTCCTTGTCCCAGCAGCCTTTCTCCTCATGGCAGGCATTTTTTCCCCTTACCCAAGAAAACATGCAGCGTTTGTGTGGTGAAAGCAGGGGGTTTTTTTGTCACATTGTGGGTGCACATTAAGCATGGTGAAGTACAAGCACTGGCTAAAGCAATGAGATATCTTATATGTTCTCCTTTACAAGCTGCAGTACACCAAGAGGCTTTGCATTTTTGTCAGAAGGCTGGACATTACTGCTCTTTAAAGACCTAAAGACCTCCACATAAAAAACCCTCTAAAGCACAACGTAAAAGACTCTGAAAAAAGACTAAGGGATTTCTATGCTTCCCAAGACACCTATGGAAAATGGAGACAAAATCTTTCCATGCTACACTTACAAAAGCATTCTACGCAATTCCTTTATGCCTGCCACAGCTCAAAGCTCCATGTTTCATCCTTCTAGTTTAATTCTTCTGGTATGGAATAGGGGCAAGATCTGGGTTACTTAAAACACAACTAAATTGGGACTTCACTCTCAAAAATGCACCTGATCCTAGGCTGTAATTTAGTCTCCAGGGCTGTATTCTCCAAATAGGTACTTAGATTAATTGGGTACTTCCCAGGCCACTGCCACCTAACTTCTGACATCCACGTGTTCCTCAAGCATAATGGAAATTGTTAATCAATGTGAAACTAATTTGGTGGTGGCTGGAGGTTTTGAGGAGGGGAGTTCAGAGAGTCAAAACCACTTGACAGGCAGGATTTCTGTCCACCTGCATTGGCTGCCTCAGCAGAGGTGCCAGTGATTAAATGGACAGAGCCTCGTCTCTCAGCCAAAGATGGCTTTCCTGGTGCTCAGTGAACAGCACTGCTTGCTGCTGAATGCAGAGCTGAATTCACTTGCAGTTGAAAGCAAATTCACCTACACTTCCAACTATGAAAGAAATCACACACTTGTTCTTAATATATAATTGTATAATTGGTTTTATTCTTCTTTCCCACAACGTACATGATTGCTGGAAATTCTTTCCTGTGCACAATCTTTTCTTTTTCTGTTTATTTGTCCTTATTCAAAGCCAACAGTTGGTTTTACCTATGAGAACCAGCTCACAGAGGCACTGCAGGATATAAAGCACATTTATGATAAGACACCTGATAAATCCCTTTATGTTCCATATCTTTCCTGTAAAGATATGGGGAGGGGGCAAGTGGAGAAGGAGAAAAGGCCTGCTTTAGGATGATGTCATGGCTGTCGGGCACATCTGCCCCAAATTAAATTACCATCTAAAGGGCTTATTTCTCCAACATATTTCTTTTCAGCCTGGAAGGAGACATAAAGCAGTGTATCCCTTCAGTTTGCATTTGGGGAGGCTGAAAATTCGGGATCACCCTCCACAGTATGCCAGCAAGATTTACTAGTGCTGAGCCTCTCAGGTGATGATGCTGTACAAGTTACATGAAAAATGAATCTTTCTTGGTTCCTTGATTAAGTTGTGACTCCTTATAAATCTTCCAGAGACATCAAGCCTGTCTTGCTAAAAGCATAAGGGACCTTTTGCGAAGCCCTCTAAGAAGGTGTGAGAAAGAGGTCTCATCTGTGAGAGGAAAGCTTAAAAAAGTTAACCCGTTTGAATTTAAAAATATTAATTCTCAATCTTTCACAGTAAACTCTATGTGCATGCCAGAATTGGAAGACAAAAATGCAGAATGCATAGAAATAAACAGCAATGAATGAAACATTTGCAAATAGACTGCTTTGTCTTGCTGCTGTACCATCCCCACCCCCCACCACTCCCCCCTGCCCTAAGAAATGGCAACAGGAAAAAGGAAGAGGGGACATGAAAGACAACTATTATTTTTAATACCTTCTGTGTGATCTTTTCCTACGAAGGCACTCAGTCTCTATGGTTTGTGGGTGAAAAATAGGAGGAAAATGCTGGACCAGGCAAAATCGTTGTGCTCCTGCTGTCTCTTAGTGCCAACAGCAGGTGTCCCCAAAATACTCATGGTGCCAAAGCCCTGCGTAATAAGGGAACCTTTTTTTTTTTATTTCCTGAGCAGACTCCCTGGACATAGAGGCCATGACAGAGCTGGGCATGTGTGTGGCATCTGCTGCATTGGAGGAAAAGCTGCAGCACATGCCACACACATGTGCAGCCTTGTAACTGCCTGGGCAGTTCTAAGCCCCAGCCAAACAGCACAAAAACACAGCAAAACCTGTCAGCCCATCTAGAAACCATGGCCCTGGTTTTCCAGCATTCCAGTTGGTGGTTGCGCTCATTTACACCAGCTGAGGAACTGTTCCTACATTTCCACCTGGTTCCTGAAGATTTATGTACTAATTCCCCACAAAGCATTACAATGAGAAAAAAAATTGCCTAACTAGGTCCACAAGCCCTATTTCATAAGTGAGTTATCTCAGCCTTGCTGGGTCAGATCTTACTGAGAGGACGATACATCCAGGGCTGTCATGTAAATCATTTCCTTTTGAATACTTATGTCTAATCAACTTCAGACCTTGTTTTGGACACATTGTGTGTTTCATAAGCTGAAGAACTCTCTATGATTAAATCCTTGCCTCCTGACCCCAAAATACATCTGAACAAAATTGTCCCATCAGGAGTTCAGATAATTGCTTGGCCTTTCCTGTCAGTCATAAACCAGACAGATGCAACTTTTTTGGACACTTCCCCACACTTGACTGTGCTTTTCAAATATATTCGAAACAGCGTAAGAGAATAGGAATGGTTGCTTTTATAAATGTGTGGTAGTTCATACACTTAAGCAAAGAAAACAGAGACTTTCTTTGCTGGTGCCATATGTATTATGGTGTGATAAAAATTTACCAGCATGTCGTTCTGCAATTATTGTTCTTACAGCTCCATCAGTCTTAAATCTTATTTATTACTGTGGATTTTTTTCTTTCACTGGAAATCCTAGGCTCTCCCTTTTCTTGCACCAAAGCTTACAAAGCACTGAGTAGTCCAGACACAGTTTGAAGGCTCCATCTTTCTCACAACCCAGAGATGTGTTTAGCAGCAGTCTTTCTGCTCCCACACACAGACCCCTTCTGGACCTGCAGCCCTGCAGTTCTGTGTACCCAGTGGAGATGGGCAGGGGCTGACCCAGCAGGACACGGGCACTGAGCGAGGTTCACACCCTCTGCCTGGCCACAGCACTACCCACCTCACAGGGCTGCAGCTCACAACAGGGACAGCCCAAAGTCCTAATTCAGGGCTGAGCTGGGACATTGCCCAGGCACTGGCGGGGTCAGCAGGGAAGGCAAAGCATGGACTCTGCAAAAGCAGGTGAAACTTTTTCTGTTGACGATTTTCTTCTCCTCATTCTCCTTGACAGCCCACTGGTGTACACAGGAGAGCTTGGAGAGGTGATAAAAATTTGCTGGAGGAAGCCTGGAACATATCTGCTGGTGAATGGCAAGTCACCCCATGCACTTGGATGGAGCTAAATCCTGAACAATGAGAAATATTACAAATATTCAGACATCACAGACAAGGGTTTACAGAGATCACAGTCTTCAGTTGAAAGCCTGGGAATTCCTCAAGGAGAAGGTGTGGTCTGGGGCAGTGCATGTAAGCCAAGAACTTTCCAAGTGCCTCTGCAACTCTCAAAATCTGATGAGAAAATTAAGTTCATGGGCAAAACATGCTGTGAAAATGGAGAGCAGGCTGCTACACTCATCAGTAAGTTGAAAGAATGGAATGTATGTGAATGTTAGAAAAGAAAAATCATTAAAAGTTCATCCTACATCAAGAATAAAACTTTCCAAGGAGCAGAAAACAAGGACCTGCAGAGCTGGGGTGCCACAGAAGAACCTAATTTCTGCACCTGAGTCCTGGCTGTGCAAGCAGAGCTGCAGAACCATGAGCATCATTTCACAGACCATTTGGATACTAAGCCTGCATGTGGTTCCTGCAGACAGACAGGCTCTGTTAGGCATTACTGTGCCTGATTTTGTTGCCAGCCTCTTGGTGGTTTGACAAAAGTCACTGCTATCTAGCAGAGGTGACAAAGCTGGACATAACATGACTTGATATGCCACAGTTGTGGTCTAGCACTTTACACCTGCAGCAAAGAGTAATCTGGAAACAAAACTGGTGTTTCTGACACTGGTGAGTGACACATGGGGCAGGGTTTGGCTCCAGGACAGTCTCACATATATGCCCAGGTCTGTATGAGTTACAGAACTGCTCCCGAAGCTCGTGCTGGCTTTTTTATTTTGCAGGGTACCTTTGTGAGCCTGTAGTCTCAGGCAGAGCTCACACAGGGTTTACAAAGCTGTCCTGTGAGGACACGAAAAAGAAGCATGAATCATTGGAAAATTGTATTCTTTATAGGAAGACCTGCAGCAAAGCCCACAAGAGTTCCCTGGGTAGCTGCTGCACTCATCAGCTTGCCAACACCCCCAGACCAGCACATACTGAGCTGCTTCTCTCCAAACTTTTCACTCTTTCCAGACTTACACTAAGTGTAGGAAAATAACTTTCAATTTTTTATATCTCTGCATTTCTCCTCTTCACTATTGTGAGAAAAACCCTTATGTCATAATCCTGCTGTGCTGTGTGATTTAGGTCGGATGCCTAAACCCAACCTAAATGTTTGGATGGATCCAAAGCGTTTCTTCACCTCGGATGCTCTCCATAGCTGCTCCATGTCTGTGCTGTCATTCCTGATGGATCCTCACAGCATGCAAGGCAAGTGTCATATGGGAAAATCAGTCTTTGGGCATGGAAATGGAATGGGCATGTGGAACAAATGAACACACAAAGGAGGTCAGAAATTTTTGAGAAGTGGAGGCACTCCAGCAGAACAACCCAGGGAACGGAGACAAAATTAAGGGAACCGTCCTCGAAAAGGCCCGTGTGACTGTCACAGCAGCGCTCGGGGACACTCAGAGCAGGGAATGCGCCCATGTGTCCCAAATGGATCCCAACCGGATCCCAACCGGGAGAACCCGCCGGAGGGGTGGGGGGAAGGGTCTCCCGGGTCGCCCGCGCCGCTCGCTCCGGCCGCCAGGTGGCGCTGTCGCCCCGGGCACGGCCCGGCCGCCCCCGGGAAAGGGCAGAGAGCGGGGGACACCGGGGGACACCGGGGGACACCGGGGGGACACCGGGGGGACACCGAGGGGACATTGGGGGACACCGGGGCGGGGACGCTGCCTCGGTAACTGCGGGGAAGGGGCCCCCCTGCTCTCCACCGGCCGCTTTCCCGGGCGGCCCCTAAAGTGGAGGAGGTCAGGAAATGGGAGCAGAGCCCGTACTGTCCGTGTGTCCCCCGCAAAGCCCGGGCACTCCTCAGACTCCTCAAGGAAAAGTCTGCTCGGAGCCTGAGTGCCGGCCCCACAGAGCGCATTTCGTGTCACCCGGTGGTGACACCCATAGTACGGTGCCTGTTTTCAGTCAGACGTCTCCCTCTGAGGATGTTCATTCAGACTGTCCCGGTTTTCACTTGGATGCTGCTAGTTCACTTGGAGTGATGCAGGGAAGGACTCGGTGATGCTCCCGAGGGCCACCTGAGCAGCAATTTCTCTTGGGAAAAAAAACCAAACCAAACCAAACCAAACCAAACCAAACCAAACCAAACCAAAAACAAACAAACAAACAAACAAACAAACAAACAAAAATATCAAAACAAAAAAAAAAAAAAAAAACAAAACAAAACAAACAACAAAAAAACCCCCACCACCTTATCCCCACACAGTGCCTTGTACAAGCCTCTGAAATACATAACGTAGTCCAAGCACGGTGGTTTGGTTGTAGTTTTAACTGGCTCTCCATAGAAAAGCGTATTTCTTGTCTCTTTGCTCTGATAATTCAGCCTGTGCTGGTGGCTCTGAGTTTACATGTCTGCTCAAAGCACATGCAGCGTCTTTGTTTGGTGAGGGCTCACTTCAGTTACAGACATTTGGGACTGAAGCAAGGCCACCACTTAGAAGTCCTTTGCAGTCCAGACACGGCCCCCCAAAATTGGAGACTGGGTCCCCATCCCAGGTCTTTGCAGTTACCAAGCCCGGCCAGCATTCCATTGCCCACCAGTTTTCCCCACAGCCCACTGATATGGACACTGCCAGGGGATGTGCTCAGCTCCCTTCCCAGGCACCTCATCAAGGGCAGCCCCTGACGTTTTCCAAACACCATCTGCTAGTGTTTGTTTTGGCCCTTCTGCAGGTGTTTCCAAATTATTTTTGATGGAGAACGTGGAAAATATGGTTTAGGGAACCCGTTGAAGGAACCATGAGACTGAAGGTGAAAACTCCCGGGGTGACATCTGCTCTTTGAGCAGCCCCAATGCTCCATCCTGCCTTGCTCTGACCCTCAGTACAAATGTGCAGTGCTGAGTCCCTCAGAAGAGGCAAAGCCCATCCACAGTCCTCAAAACAAGCGTTTAGGAGTTTATACAGAATGCAACCTCTGTGACTTTGGAGACAAGTGGGATTTGGGAACGCTGAAAATGCAACAAGAGAAGCAGATTTTCTACAGACATGTGGATGCTGTTGTGGGCTTCATGAGCCATCAGTAAATGAAAAATGAAGTTATTTTAGTAAACAACAATGCTCATGTAAGTATGGAAAGGTGAAGTCAGAAGTTTGGAGTTAGTTTGCATTTTAACAGACACAGAAATAACAATGAACTGAGGAAACATGCTTGTTTATAAGGCTGCCTAAGCAAAGCCACACAAGTCAGACAGAGAGCCATCAAACTCAGTTATGCTGAATAATATCCTATTACTCCCTGGACAAATAAGCCAGTCCTCACTGGAGCTATCAAGGAATACCATTGCATAAATTATATACAATTCTGAACTTGTTTTTTAAACATATGCTTTTCGTGGGGGTAGGAAATCCATTACATTATTTTTGGTAATGTTCTGTGTTTCTATAGATCTGATAAAGCTCAGTCTGTGAAATGTTTCTTCAGCTACCTCAAGGCAAGTGCTGACATTACCAGAAAGCAAGCAGTGTAAGAAAGAAATGTACATAGGTGAAAGCCTGGGCTGAGACTACACGTGATGAAATGGAAGATGCCCAGACAAACATGAAAGTGTTTCTGCTGACTTATGGTGGAACGTTGTCCTTTTGCTGAAGAACTACTGTAGGATTTCAGGCACAGCTGAGTCTTGATGAATTGTGAGGCAAAATTTGATTTTGATTAATTGTTTGGTAAGTTCTGAAAATTGCATACGCACAGGGGAAGTCTCCCTATAACATGCATTTCTCTGGTTTCCATTCCTTGTCGTGATGCTGTTGGGGATATTGAACACCTCCAGTTGTGGAATCCCTGCCCCGGGAAAAGGACGATGTCAACTAAGCACAGGCAGTGCTGAGATTTATAGAGAAGTAAAGACAACTTCTGATATTAAGCAAAGAAAGCTGAGCTGGATAAAAAGCTTGCTTGAGTAAAATGAAGCTTTTATTTTTCTTTTTTTCTTCTTCCTCTTTTTCTTTATCAAGCTTAACAAAAAAAGAAAAACAGAAAATCCCCACTGATTGCATCCAGCTGTTAAAATTTTATGATACCAAGATTCCCAGTTGTCATGACCACTTCATGTAGTTTAATATGCAGTCGTATTCTTTTCAGTTTCATTCTCTTCCCCAACTTTAGTTAATAAAACACCTTTCAGACAGCCTGTTCTTAGCAGTTATAGAGTGCCTGGTCTTCTTTTATATAGAGGAGAACTGTTTGCGGCTATACCTTGGCACATGAGGAAGTTAAACTGCAACCATAATTCCCATTACTGTCAGTGAGAGCAAACATTGATGAAAAGGCACTGCAGGCTGAACAGCAGCAGGTTTATTCTGATCACTGTAGACCAGCCCTGCAATAAAAAAGTCAGCTTTCTGCCCCAGTGACTCCTTTTGCCTGCGGATGGCTTTGGGCCCACACCCAAAGTGAGCAAATCTCTCCAAAACTTCAGACATTCAGAGGCAAAACAGCACCTCCCAAACTATTATACCTTTATTCTGTGTGATCCACAGCGAGCATGAGGGTTGATATCTACACTCTTTGCACAGTTTCAGGTTGGCTTTTATAAAGGACTTTTTTGCTGCTTGATTGACACAAATAAAATACCCAGGATAAAGGCCATGCCCATAATTTTATTTGTAAATGCACTAATATTCTTACTCTACCATCACTCCCAGTTCCCTTCTGACTCACTGGTGTCTGCTCACACCAGCAGCTGTGCATGTATAGGAGGTGTGGAAGTGATTCCCCATGCCAGGGCAGCATTGGGGAAGGAGAATACTCCAACAAACACTTCTGCTTTAGAGCTCTTTGTTTGGTACAGCACACTGGCATTACTCTGGCTTGCTGCCACTGCTCCTGTATATAGAAAGAACACCACCATACATTAAGAAAGAATAAATGTACACATCAGAATCAGAGCAGCTGATTTAATTAATCCCAGAAAAAGCATTTTAAATAAGGGAATTCAGAATTACGATTAAGCTGCAAAGGAAACAAAATATGCTACAGGCAAGAGGGTTTTGCTGTGCTCTAGCTAGTGAATGCTTCTTTTTGAGCCTTGGCATTCTTTTGTGTAAGTCTTTTTGCCTTTGTAATGTTGAAAATGGTTTGAGGAATCTATTTAATGATGCAGTTTTATATAATAGGTAACCACATTACTGCATTAAATACAAAGCAGTCAGAGGAACTGAAAATGAACTTGTTGATTTCCTAAGAGATAGCCCTGATAAACACTTAGGTCAACCAATACATTTTCTGGACAATGGTAAAGGGAATATTATCTTCTGACATGCTTAGCTTGAGGAAGCTTTATCCTTCCTATGCCAGTATTTATAGTCATAGTTTAATAGAAAGCCTCTAATAATAACATCTCACTGCTTGTTTAATCATCTTTTAGTGAACAAAATAGCTGAGTTAATTTGGGACCTATAAAGGATGCACCCTATGGCTGGCTGGGATAGGAGCATGGAGGGTCCTGGTGGCTGCTGGCAGGCATGGGACTGTGTTGTAGCACTGCCCCTTGGAGAAATACTTCAACTCTTTCTCCAGGGCAAGTCATCAGCTTCCATTTGCTGGGCCTGCCTCTCTTGTGACAGGGGTAGAAAAAGCGGCTTTTCAAAATTACAGATATTTTAAAATGCAAAAAAATAAATTTAAAGGGAAAGGAACACTTGCAGCATTTAGGGATGTTTTCTGAGGTGGAGTAGAATTCACATCAAGTCCCTTTATTTATTGGGGAAGATCCAGCTGACAACTAACCTTTTGATATAAAACCACTATCAGCTTGCCTTTTCCTGTCTTTCCTTGATCCCCTCCTCCTCCCCTCTATGCCTTTAACTCCCTTCTCAGTAAACCAAACAAAAAGGAAGGGGTGGAATTACCATGACAGCTGTCATCATCACAGAGATGGCCTGTGCCTCTCCTTCCCCTGCCACCAACCTCAGGTACAACTTCTCTGGACAAGGGAATACCCCCAGCCTGAGAACTGCTGCAGTCCATCTCCTTCCACTATCAAAGCATTGCCAAGGGTCAAAATGAATTTTACACTTCCCAGGAGTTTGTTTTCTTTGCCAGAAGCTATTCCATTGGCACCCCCCTGGTTTGGATCCATATGCAGTGATTCTCCTGCGTTGCTCCTGAAGGGTTTCTCTGGGACAAATGGCTCCAGGTCCTGGTCTGGGAAGGCAATAAGCAACACTCAGTGGGCTCAGCAGAGCTAGCACTGGTGGATTGCTTTGAACTAATGTAAGGAAAAATTAAACTTTCCCTACCAAGAAAATAATTAAATAACAGCAGCATGGTGGGAAGCATATCCTGTCCTGAAGAGCTGGTAGCTGAAACAAGGAATGAGGCAGAAACAACAGAAACAACAGCAAGGAGAAACACAGTGACACTCCGAGGTAGCATGAGTAGGGATGAGATTGGTACCTATATCTTTGAGGGGTCAGATAAGTGCTCATTTTCTCCCCAGAACAGGTAACGGGATGATAACCAAGACATCTTGAAATCATCTCAGGGTCTGTGAGGAAACCCAGCTGCCATGCTCCAAGTGGCCATGTAATGCTGAAGTGATGAGAGATAAGTGAAGGAAAAAGAGATGGGTGAGAAAGGAATCATACAATAAAGGGATGCAAATAAATTTCTTTGTGCTGTTAGGCCAGACTGCAGTGATGCAACACCTTGTACAGAATCCTGCATCTTCTTTTGAAAGGAATTGTCTCTATGTCCCCATCCCTCTCCAGTCAGAATGTGTGGTTGTGATCATTCATAACATCATTTAATAGCACCAGCCTGAGTGAAAGCAAAGATAGAAGTCTGAGCTGAGGTATTCACCCCCAAAAAACCTAAATGCCCAGGTAAATCTAGTTTATCAAAACTGTAACTATTCTCACATAGAAGGAAAAAGTGAAAAAAAATCAGCAAATTATTTCACATTTTTTCTAAAATGTGAAGTTACTGTGCAAGAGCTCCCACACTTCCTGAAGCAAAGAACAGCCCTAGACCTGTGGCCACTCAGTATTAAAGACAAAAAATAATGTAATTCAGCCCACAAATTGAGGGCTGCATCGTGATGGATCTGAGTTCCTTTTGTGTCCTGTAGAATTAGGAATTGTCGATTTCAAAGAAAAAATGCTGAGCATCCTCCAGGGCTGTTTCACAGTCTTCTGACTTGCAGAAAGTCAGACTAAAAAGAAAACAACGAATTAAAGTCCCACAAAATTCCTCAGAACAAAGAAAACTGCATCGAAGCAACAGCTTTCAGTTTTACCCCCTCAAGAGCTGAAATAAGCAGGCACTGAGGTGGTAAGCAGTTCTCATCCTGCCACCAGCAGCAGGATATACATTCTTAAGAAATTACAGAAATTGTCTAATTTAGCAGAGTAGCTGAACAAATTAAAAATGATGGTGGTAGTGGGGGTTTGGTTTATATAGCTGGAGTTCCAAGACAGAAATAGAGATTATGACAGGTTAATGGAGACTGTGACATTCCCTATACATGTAAATAAACACTGAATTTGAGAACCTCTGTTTTCCCCAAGCACTAGTAAATAAAAGTATAACAGAGACTTCGTGTAAAGTAACCATATGCTTATAATTAGACAAACATTGTGGATCCCCTGTGTGAAATTTCACATCTTTATTGCATCTATTTTAATGTTTACAAAGTTAGCAGTAATTTTTCAAAATCAAATCTATCCTAAACGGGAAAAACAATTTCCTACATAGTTTTAATTTTATACACCAGAGCAAACGAAAGCAGAATCATTGTTGCAAACTTCTTCCCTTTCTCCTGATCTACATGCTGCAATTTATTTCCTGATGTCAGGATGTGTTTTGATGCACCAAGAATGCAGGAGTGGCTTCATTCTTCATGTCCATATATTAAGTTTTTTAACTGTAAATGAGAGACAATGTGGTTCTAATCTGAGACAGTGACAAAAATGCGGAGAGCTTGCAGAGAAACAAAGTTGCCACTGGTTTGTGGCAAAATAAAACACTGCAAAAAGCAATAGTGATGCATAGGGTTAGCCCTGCTCTTTTCTCCCGACTTTTCTTGTGAAAAGACTAACCGCCAAAGGCAGGAGAGAAGGAAAGAGAAATGGGAAAGCCTGTCCCCACACTGTGGGGCTGCACAAACCTCCCCTGAGCCAGAACACAGGAGACTCATCTGGAAGAGCTCTGCAGGCTGTGGGGCACTGGGAGAGGTGCAGATCCCTTGCGGGATGCTTGGAAAGTGAAACAAAACTTTCTTTGGAAGACCACAATGCAGGAGGTACTTCAGACTCTCCTAAAGCAACCCTATTTATTTGGGTATGCTCCTTTGTCTCCTGTTAGTTCACACACCATAGTTTTGGTGGTTAAAAATCTTGATCTGCTTAGACTTTCAAGGTTTACGTTGACGGTTTTGAGATGGGGCATGCTGAAATAAACACATTTAGGAAAAAATGATGGTTTTCTGTGTTAAGGAAAAAAAATTGGCTAATGTGATGGTCCAGAATGCAGGCAGCAGAGAAGGAATTGGTGCTCCATCTCAGAAGATATTCTCAGCGAAGAGCAGGGCAGCCCAGCCAGGAGGGAGGCAGGGAGAGGAACTAGCCCATTACCCATAAGGAAAGATCCATCTGGGGAAGGGGAAACAACTCCCTGGGCCAAAATATAACTCCTGGAAAATAAATATTTCTGCCAGTGTGAAGCACTGAAAACCAACCTTTTCAGGAGCACTGCATAAAAATTTAGAGGTGCTAAAAATGCTGAGGCTAAAAGGATAAGAATTTAGTGCTTTAGAACCATGGCCTTTGAAAAATAAATTCCCATTTTCAAAGACAAGGCTTGTGGAGGCTGGTGTACTGCTGAAAACCAGCACATATGGACTTCACGGGTATTTTGGAAAATGTGCTAACCACTGTGCTGGTAGGAATCCCTGCCCCCTGATTATGTGGTGTAACCACGGCCTTTTTGGAGCCTATTGTGCTAAAGTGGGGAAAAACCCATAGTTTGAGGGGTACATTTTTTAGTCATCCTAATAAAGAATTATTTTGGTTCATAGAAAAAAAAAAAAAAGTGCAATAGATCATTCATATTAAAATAAGCATCAACGTAGATGCAAAAAAGGAAAAAAAATACTAAGGAGGAATGTCTACAAACTGATCAACTCTGTACTCATATCCCTTACACACCACAGTAAATCTTACAGATCACCACAGACCAGGGGTGAAATGAGTGATGCTGACATCTTGACTTGACCACTTTGCTAGGATGAATTTTAACCTCTGCTCATACTATGTTTATAGCAAGAGAAATTTCCATTAAACTTCCAGATGAAAGAAATTGCATTTGATTCGGATTGCTTCCTGACTTTCAAATTTGCCTCCATTCATTTATGCTTTTCCCCAGAACAGCAAATTCACAGAAAGAAAAAAATGTGAAAGAAAAGTATGTGTGCTAGTGCAAGCAAATTAATGAAACTGGTTTTAAAACTGCATTTTTGCAGTCTCCAGATTGCTTTAGTTCTGAGAAACATATTTGAAATTAAAATAATGTTACAAAATACGTATAATGCAATTACAAACTGAAATCTGGCCAACTTTTATTGTTGAGAAAACCGGAAAGGAAACAAGTTTTTAAAACACTATTCTTCTTTTCTGGTGGCTGCTATTATTTTAGTCTTTTTATTGTTGCTGCCATTATTTCACTCTTTGCCATGCATGAAGCAGGGATCCAAAGTGTCTCACAGCCGCTGATTCATTCTCATGCTGCCCCACGAAGTGCCCACTCCTGCCTGCAGTTCCCAGGTTCACTTCCACACAGTTTTCTCATGGACAATCAAAACCAAAGCTTCTTAAGATGGCTCAATATATTCAAATCACTCTCAGTGACCTGACTGTGCTGTTCCATGAGGCGCCACAATTGTTATATCCCCTCAGTTCTGTACTCTGTTATTCCCGTAAGTGACTGTCTTGGCAATTAGCTGTATTGAACAATGGCATTGTCTTCCAAAACGGCACGGGGACAACTCTGAGCAACCTAAAACTCTGAGAAATGGGCTGGAAAGCAACACTGCCTATTTATGACTGTTACTGCTACCTATGTGCACTTTCATCCACTGAGCAACAGTCTTGGGGTGCTACCAGGGGGCATCTGCCTTAGCAAGGGCTCAGCCTACACACTGCCTGAAAGGTCAAAAGAGCCAGAAAAAAGGCCCTCTTACCTGGAGAGGGCTTCAAGTCAGGCCCCTGATAAAGAAGTGATAGTGCAAAGCAGCCATCCAAGTCAATTTTAGAGAATGCTTTAAAACATGCAAAAGCAGCAGGTAGAAATTAAATCGGGCCAATGGAAGTTGCTCTTGAGACCTTGCAGCTTTGCATTAGTATGAAACCACCTCCCCTTGGGAGATGAGGAGGCCAAGGGAGGAAAAAGCGGAGAACAAAGAGGGAAGAGGAGAGACAGACCAAGAGACAAAGGCAGGAAGGGAACAAACACTCCAGGAACACCAGAGGGGACCCTGGAAACCAGCGGAGTGAGAGTGGGAAAGGGCAGCCATGCAGCAGCAGCATTTGGGACCACAAGGAGGGGATGTGGGAAGTGAGAACAATATCGGAAAAGAAAAACAGGACAATGAAATACAGCAGGAGAGAAAAGAAAGAGCCTGGGGGGCTAGGGTTGGGCAGAAGTTGACGGAGGAGAAACTGGAGCTGGGCAGCTGATTGGAGATAGCCGGCAGGAGCATGGAATAAGTGAATAGGACACAAAAGGGGCAGAAGGAAACAAAAAAGTGATGATAAGGCTCCGGAAGGAACTGGATCACAGCAAGAAAAAAATATCCAAAATGCTAAGTACAGAGCAGAAAGGATGGGAGTGGCAAAGAGGAGCAGAAGCAACAAAAGTGAGGCATCAGAAAAGAGAAGCTGAAAGGACAGGAGGAGGGGGGACACTCCCAGTGCAGAAAGCAGCTGATGAAAAGGGAGGTTAGTGGTGAGGAGGGTGTCTGTGAAGCCAGAGGATAGACAGGAGGAGTGAAAGCACAATAAATAAAAGGGGGTGAAGAAACAGGAAGGAATGAAGTGGGAATTGGTTTTGCAGAACACTTGCCTCATTTCTGCACTGTCACTGATACTTTTTTGTAGCCTTGTCTCTTCACAGTTCATCTGCCAGCATCTCGCAGTACATCTATCCTGCTAAAAAGAGGCCAAGGCAATGATGGGCCCCATTCTCTAACCCCAGCTGTATTGTGTGTCCCATATCCACATGGGCACATCCTGATGGCCATCCAGGGACAGCCCCTGGCACAAGCCATAACTTGTAACAGGCTTGGGTATTGGCTGGGGAAGTGCTGGGTGCCATGGGCCAAAAACACGCCAGGGAGCTCTCTAAGCCATGTATGGACAGCTGCAGGACAGTGTGAGCTCCTGTCTTGGAATTATCTTTTTTTTTGGTAGTAGAGATGCAGCCTGGTTCACTTGGAACCTGAGCCTGTCGCTTGCTTTGAATGTTTGTGTTCCTCACAGTCCCCAGCATTTCTCCATAGGAACACAGGGGGACTAAGCACCCTACAGGCAAACTGGGATGTGCCAGGCTAGAAGCCTGCTTCATATGCCCTGTCAGGCTCTCTCTCATCTCACTGATCCTGTGTTGCACTGGGAGCGGTGCCAAAAGCCCAGGCATGAGCTGCTCTCCCTTGATGGAAAATGAGAACAGGGAAGAAAAAGACAAGTCCACAAGTCCAGTGTATGACTCCAAGAAGAATGGCAGCTGATGGAGGAGCATGGTCAGAGATCTCAGATTCAATGTGGGATGAATGTCAGATTCCCTTTATTTCCTATGGACCAGGCTTTCACAGCTAAACACACAGAACCTCTTACTGGAATGAGAGGGAAATCCACCAGTGGCAGAACTGGGGCAGATAGGAGAGGTAGGAAGAAGTGGACAATGGGAGATCAGGAGAGGAAAGGAAGAATGCTCAGCACAGGGCAGAGAAAAGCCACATGGGGAAGTGGAAGAGGGTGGTTTGTGGCTGCCTGCAGCAGCAGTGCCATGGTTCAGGCAGGAAGATGAGAAGGTGAAGGAGAAGCAAGTGATCAGGACAGGTAGAGTAATGCATGTCACTGTGCTTTGTCCATGGCTGTGAATCCCAGACAGGTGGTTGGATGAAACCATTGGAGAACTGACACCAGTTTTACGCTGAAGGATGCATCTCTAAAGCCAAATGAAAAGGGGTGGGTGAATTTCTGAATCCTTGCACTTCTGCTCCACTGCTGTCTTTTGCATGACCAGGACAAGGCAAATGTGTGTCCTGCTTTGAGGAATCTTTCCTGCCTGCCCCAGGCTACCCTGATTATCTTTACAGTTGCCTGCCCAGTAGTGCCCAGCGCTGCCCTTTTGCCAGGTCCCAGCCTGGCACTGTGCTCCTCTTGGGAGCCGATTTGCAGATTTTGAGACAAGGAGAATGGTCTTTGGCTCTTCCTATGCTTTTCCTTCCTTCTCTAATGGGTGTCAGGGCCTGCCTCAAGGCTGCTAGCTAGATGGGCCCTGGCACATCCCAAGGTGAGACCCTCACTTGCCACCAAATTCTTCTTGTCAGACCCCTGCTTTGTGCCAAGTTTTCAGGCACATAGCCACGGAAACACAGACAGCCTCAAGTAAAATCATTAGCATCAAACGAATCTGCCCACATTTAAACCTGGAGAAGCCGTGAGGCACCTGAACGGATGACAGCCCCGGTGGCTTGACGAGAAGCGGTACCCGAGAGGTGGCAGCAGGACGCGCGGCATCCCTCTCCGGCCCTGGTGTCCGCCTCCCGCGTGGAGCACACGGCGAGGCGGGAGCGAAGGGACCCCCGAGCACGGCCGGCGGGGTGTCCCGCCCCAGCGCGGCCCGCCCAGCGGGGCGGGCTGGGTGTCCCCACGGGGCGGTGCGCGGCGGGGCGGTACCCGCGGGGCGGGGCGGGCGGCCGCGGGCCGAGCCCGCCCGGGTGCAGTCGCCGCTCCGCTCCGCGCCGCCGCGCACTCCCCGCGCCGCTCCGTGGGCCGCCGGAGCCGCACGTCGGGCCGCCCTCCTCTTCCTCCCCACCGCCGCCGCCTCTCGCTATGAATGCACGCCGGGCCCTTGTCTCCGCCGCCTTGCTCGCCAGCCTCCTCTGGGATTTACCTTGCTGCCTCCCGGCTTCCCTCCCCGCCTCCTCTAAAGGTGGTCGCAGCCGCAGAGCGCCGCGGTCCCCACGGGAGAACCGCCCGCGACAAGGGACACACGCCGTGGAGCGGGCGCTCCCACGGGCCGAACCCCACGAGTACATGCTGTCTCTGTTCAGGACTTACTCCATCGCGGAGAAACTGGGCATCAACGCCAGCTTTTTTCAGTCGTCCAAATCCGCCAACACCATCACTAGTTTTGTAGACAGGGGACGAGGTAAGTTCTGCCCTCCCAGGCCCCTCCCGGTTCCCCCGGGGCTGCGGGTGCCCCTTCCCGCTGCGATCCCGCTGATCCTGGTGCTGGGGCGGTGGGGAGCCCTCTGCAGTGGTCACTGGTGCTATTCCCCGCCCCGGCATTGCGGGAAAGTGCAAATCTTTCCGTAAATTTGGAGTCGCGTTGTTTTATTTTAAAGCAAACGGCCCTAAAGCCGAGCCGAGGCAGACCTAGTGCTGAGTGCGAGAAACACGAGTGTTCCTCCCCGAATCGTCGTGGGATGGTGGAAAACACGGCCCAGCTTTGTTGGCGAATTTTGGGTGTAAATTCCACCTTGAAAAACAAAAAAATTAAATATCGCTCTTCTGGTTTCCTTCCACCCGGCGGAGAAAGGGTGGCTCTTACCGACGCGGCTGCACGGCAAAAAGGAAAGTTTAAACTGACCGAGGGCGAACATCTGCCTGAAGCTGCTCTCGCCTCGGGTCGCGTTATGGGGTTACCTGGAAGAGCCTCGGCCCCGTCCAGGAGCGCTGGGGCTGGGACCCTCCGGCTCGGCTTGCGGGGGACAGCCCAGGGACCGCCCGGTACCGGGGCTCAGGCAGACCTGGCGGCTGCTCCGGGGCTGCATCCTTTGAGCTGTATTGGGGCTGGTCCTCAGGCAGCCCCCGCCCGGGATTGGACCTCGGGGCTCCCGGGCCCCTCCGTGACCTGCAGCCTCGGCCAGGGCCCTCCTGTGTTTTTCTCTCGCCGTCGTATCGCTCGTACCCCGCGCCGCGGGTGCACATTTCTCGTCAATCCAGAGTAAAATTTCCCTTTCAGAAAAACGCCCCCTACCCCTTTTATCCCCCCCCCCTTTTTTTTTTCGTTACCTTGGTTGTGCGCCATTAAGAATAGACTAATTAACAGGTTCTTAATGAAGGTTGAGCTTTCGTTGCTCCCCCTCTCGCACATGTGCAGACCCTCCCCTCTGCCCGCGCCTCCCCGGGCACTGGTACCTGCCGGGGCAGCTGCCGCCCTCCCGCCGTGTCCCACCCGTTTTAGGGCAAAATACAGCACCAGGAAAAAAAAAAAAAAAAAAAAAATCACACGGCTCCTTGGAGCTACAGAAGACCATCGGCCCAAACCAAAAAATCGAACTGAAGCCAAAGCGACCCCCTTCACCGCCTCCCCGAGGCGGACGCCTCTCCCCGCCCACGGCAGGCAAGGCTCAGCCCCTTGCCCCATGGCTACCCCCGGCTCGGGGGGTTCTTTCTCGAGGCGGAAAGGCTCTTCCCCTCTCGCTCGGTGCCCGTCGCGCCTCTCTGGGCTCGGGAAGATGCGTGGAAGCGCCCACAGTCTGTGCCCCTCGCGGTCGGAAGCCCACAGATTTTTTCGAGGGGAAAGGGGACAAGGGGTTTTGCTCTTCGCCTTATGGAGGTTGTTTTCTTCGTCGCTGTTAAAAGCGGGGATGGGGGGAAGAGGAGTCGCTTTCTAGAAACGCGGTTTGGAAAATTGAGCCGTCAGAAAGGAGCTGGCCCGCTCTCCCTGACCGAGAGGAAACGGGGCGCTAATTCTGCGAGCCGCAGGAAATGGAGCCGCGCTCGATATCATCTTATTCTTGATAAGCAGAAGAAAGACAGTTAATTTAACAAATTTAGCTCATCTCGCTGCATGTGAGATTCTAGTCCGGGAGAAGTGATTTGCTAACAGAAGTCCCGGTTTGATTAAGGAAAAGCCTCACTTTTCCCCATTGATTTTGATTTGATGTGTCACAGGCTGTGACCTTCTGCTGGACCTTCTGAGGGTTGCTTAGCATCAAGCCACTGATTGGAGTATTTCAACTCAGTGATCTAATTGAGTGTTCATGTCATAACATATCAAATATTGTCTAGTCTCCCATAATGAAGTGGACCAGTCGATGGCACATCACCAAAAAACTTCAAGAGAGCTTCCGTTCCTCTGAAGTGGGAGCTATTTTACTGCCCACCTCCCCGTGGGCTGCTAGCCCAGTTAATTGGCGAGCTGGAGCTGTGCTGATGATGAACAGTCTTTGCTCAGGGAAAGCAGGGAAGCAGATTTTCTGTCAATTCATTTGCAGACAATATAGCCGCCCAAATTGACCCAATTAGATGGGCTGCTCTTTACCTAAACGGCAGCTCCGGGGGGGGGATATGACGGTGGCCGTCCCACCTGCCGCACGCCCATCCTGCATTGGCAGCATTTCGGGGGGACAGCGGTCCGCAGAGGAGCGAGGAGCAACTTCCAGTCCTGCCGAGAAATACCCTTTCCTTTCTCTGCGGGCAGCTGTGCCTGCGGGACTGCTCGGAGCTCGGCTCGGACCGGCAGCAGCTCCCGGCCGCAGCATCCCAAAGCCTCCGGGGCTGCGGGGCAAAGCGCTTCCCCTCGGTGCAGACACCGAGAGCCGCTTCCCTTCGCTTCGCCTCTTCCCGCTTAATAAGATCGTTTTCAGGGTAGCTCGAGAGGCAGTGAAGCCACGCTACTGCTTAATACATATGTAATTTTTCTCCCCCCGCCGTGGGTAGAAAAAGAGAGGGGAAAGGGTTTGAGATTCCCCCTTCTCCACTCCCTCCGGCCCCCCACTCGCTCCCCCTTGTTACGGTCGCAAGATCAGACAGGACTTAGCTGAATGTAGGAAAATTACTGTTGGCACATGAAGTAACTCATTAAAACGCAGATGGTGCTCTCACTGGCCTCAGGACCCCCAGCATTGGAGCTCCACAGTAAGGCAGGACAATTAGGAGCTGCAAGGACTCCACCAGGCAGGGGAAGGGGAAAAAATTAAAAAAGAGAGAGAGAGAGGGAGCTGGAGAAGGGAGCTATAAACAAGCAATCTCACAGCTAGCAAGAAACGCGACATGACTGGGAACAAATCGAAAACCAAAAAAGCACGGTTTTCCAAAGGATCTCCGTGGGAAGGGATTGCCACGAGGGTCGGCTGCTGCCCGTGCCCCTCGCTCACCCTTTTGTGCCTGCAGAGCTGCCCGCAGCACCGGCACCAGGGCAGGGCTCCCGCACACGGAATGCTGCTGTCCGCGCCCAAGGGACGGGCAAGGCAAAATAGGTCGAGATCGTCTCCTTTTCCCCTCCCCGTTTTCTTTGTGCAGTTTCGCGTTGCAGTTGGGAGGCGGCTGATTCGGACGGGCAGGGATCCGAACATCTTTATTTCTGCTCTTGTCGTGAGAAGAGTGGTGAATAGAGGGCTGGGACGAGAGGGGGATCCCGTGTGCAGAAACTGAAAATGGCCCGGCTGTGCATGTGGCAGAAGAAAAAGAGTTTAAATCCCACTTGAAGTTCGTCTAGTACAACATATTTATGCAAAACAGCGGCTTTCTGGGTGGACGGAAAGCTGCAATGTAGTGTAATCTCTGCAGCGCCTTTGCCCGAGCACTGTTGTCGTTGGCAGAAGGAAAATGAAATATAAACAGGGAAGTATTTTAATGGGAAAGGAGGGAATTCACAACTGTTAATTATTTGGTGACCTTGTATTCGATTTGTTTGAGCCCCTTATAAAAACACTAATGCAGACCAGACGGCCGGAGCTGCCGCTCCTCATCCCCGCCGCGCTCCCGGGACAGGGGCGAGCGGCTCCGGGCCGGGCCGGGCCGGGATGGGCCGGGCTGGGCCGGGCTGGGCGAGGCGGCCCCGCGGTGCCCGTACCGGGAGGTGTGTTCGGGGGCCACTGTTTCACCCCCCGCGCCGCGGGAGCCGCGGGAGGGAGCGGATGGCGGGGCCGGGCCGCGGGCGGAGCGGAGCGCGGCGTCCCCTCGGCAACTGCGGCTGCACCTCTCGCCTGTTCCCGGTGAAAACGGGGCTGTCGGCGCGGGGAGGATTTTTTTGGGTTATCTTTCGTTTGTTTGTTGTCCCTGGAGAAGGCGCGGGGGCTCACGCAGCGCCGCGGGACGGGAGGGTGGACTGGGGAAGAGGCGCCGGGAGCCCCGGAGCCGCTCTGCTCCAGCTGGACGAGCAATTAACGCCTATCAAACCATTCCGGTGGCTCATTTCGGACCTGCTCCTGATTTTTTTTTTTTTTTTTTTTTCTTCATTTGGAAGGGGTGGGACACGGTGGGGACGGAGGTCCGAGCTCTCCCCGCCTCGGAGCCGTGGAGTTGTTTCCGCCGCCCGCGGGGAGATGCTGTGCCGCAGCTGGGCTGGCCCCAGCCCGCAGCCGAGTGGCCCCGCGGGGAGAGAATCTGGCGCAGGCCGGGGCCACTCGGTGCCGGGCACTCTCGCCCTCCTCATTTACCTCCTCCCTTCAGTGTAGGAAAAAAACCCAAAACGGTCGAGCAGAGAAAATCCTCCTTTCCTTGAGTTTTCGGGGTAGGCTGACACTGAGGGTAGGAGTCCTCTCGTGCCTGAAGTCTGGTTTATGAGTGAAAGGGGATGGATGTTTCAGTCTTTGCTAGTTATGGCCAGATCTGTATGTTCTGTTGCTGTATCCCAGCGCTTCCACATTTATCGCTCAGAAATATCTTCGCTTCCTTGCTTTGCTCCGAGCGCTGGGAATATTCAGGCGATTTTCTCAACACGAATAATTTCGGAGGAATTACTTCTCCTCCGTCGAAGTATTTCGGGTAGTTTAACCACCGCAAATGGGGAAAGGGAAAGATACTGGTTAAGGTCTGTTAGAGCAGGTAGAAACCTCCCAAGGAAGCTCCTGCCCGCCTCGGCGCATCTCCTGGGACGCCAACAACTAGTTAGTGTTTTTGGCAGGATTGGGAATTCGTCCGAGGAAGGTGTGGTCTTTCTCGGTTATTCGATAGCGAAACGAACGATACATTTAAATCTAATCACTCGGTGTAATAAAAAACCGCGGCGAGGCAGGCGCTGGGAGATGTGGAATTGAAACCCAGAGAAATACCACACATGGAGAGTCAGCCCCTTGTTTCCACAGCCTGGGTAGTGCTCCGAAAGAAATACCTGTCAGCCTTGTGACTCTGCAGACAACGTGCGGGCAGACCTTCGCAATTAGGAACAATATATGTTTTAATTTCCAGATTATTGTTGTGAGAGCGTCTGCGAAGTGTCTTAAAACTGAAAATGTGCTTTTGGTTTGCGAGTTTAAATACGGCTTGAAAGAGAATTTGGGAATGGGAAAATTCTTCTTGAATGTGGTTTGGGTATAATTTGCAGTGATGTAAAGTTAAGATCTGAGCCCTGATGAATTGGCTGAGAGCCCAGTACCTGATCTGCCATGAAAAGAGAAACTTTATGTAGCCTTCGTTAACCCCCGTCTCTCCTCAAAGCCCAGACTGCGGCGAGATAGCGACCCAGGAAACGGGAGAGGCTTCACGCAGGGGACTGAGGGAAACGTCTCAACCCGGTCATTCATTTAACTTCGGAGATGCTGAAACCGCAGGCACCGCACGGCGGAGCAGCGTGGGGGGAGGCCGCTGCCCGAGCTCCTGGCGAGGGCTGAACGGAGTGGGGCTGCTCTCTGCCATCCACCACAGACACATCCTTAAACTTCCTACTCTCTCCTTCTGTCCCTCCTTCCCGCTCCTAATATTTTATTTTCGCCCGGGAAAAAAAAAAAAAATGACTACGGAGAGTGGAAATAGAACTAATACTTAAGCGCGGAGCTCACATTCATCTACATTAAGGTTACAAATATAAACACACCTCCCCAGTGCATTTTCTGCAGTGTGACTTTCTCCAGCCCAGCTGAGATGACTTCGCTGTTCGCACCAAGTATTTCAATAACCGGAATATCTGTAAGGACAGCTTCAGCTGGCCTGAGAAAAGGGCAGATCTCGAGCTGGTTAGAAACCCCGGGTTTCACCCCAGCGGCTCCTTGGGTTTAAAATAAAACTGAAGAGGACAAGCCCCTCTCCGTTGTGAGCTGTTCACAGGGAGAGAGAGGGACAGCCAGGGTGTCTCCACGCCATCTCTGCTGCTGCTCTTTGTGTGCTGGGAAGGCAGCAGCTTCGCTGGAACAAAGGATCCCCAACCCAGACCCGTCTCTCCCCGTTTTGTGGAGGTTCTGGAGGTCCCGCTTTCCCTCCCCGCCCTCCGCTGCTTTTCCCACCCTCTCGACTGCGCTGGGAGAGAGCCAGTACTGGTTTAGGATTATGTATTCATCTGGAATTATTAGGTTACAAGAGTGAATAAATAGCGTTTATCTGATCGGATTCAAAGCTGCTTATTTGAAACAAGCGGCAGCCCTGCCCCTTTCCCTGCCCTCCCGAGAGAGGCACGGGAGCCGGCAGCTGCCTGAGCCAGCGGGACTTTTCCAGGACAGAGTTTCGGTGCTTCTGAAACCCGTCTCAGAGATCCGCTTGGCACATTTCTCTACAAATTGGCCGTGTCCCCAGCGTGCCGTGCCACCGGGCAACCCGGACCAGCCGTGCAACACCCCAAACCCTCGCCAAACTGGAGTCTCAAAAGATGCTGCTTGGGGAGGGAGCATCCCTGAGCAAGCCTTTTGGCACCCACAATGCCGGAGCTGCTTTCCTCCCGCACCGCCGGGTGACAAGGGTCTGCAGACCCTTTAAAGCCCATTTTCAGCAGCAGCTGGGATATGCAGAGAATTCAGCAACTCTCTGCTTCCCTCACGTCTAAACTGGATGTTACCCCCGAATGGGATTATTTCTTCCCCCGCGACAGGCCACCTGCGGGACAGTTCCTTGGGGAGAGGCGCTGTCACCTTCGTGTCCCCTCATCCCTCGGGAAAGGGCTGCGCTTTCCCTGAAAGCTAAGACAGCGGGCAGCGCTGCCTTGCTCCCGGCTCCCCGGCAGAGATGTGGGGGACCCCAGCACCGTGGCGCTAGCCAGGAATAGGACAAGGAGGAGTGTGCGTGTGGGGTGTCCGCTCCGGAGGGACAGCGGCCTGGGGGCAGCACTCTCCTCACTCCCACCCCACGGCGACCAAAGAGAGCACCAAAGAGAACGAGCATCTCCCCCTGAACCCAAGCGTGACACACGCCTCTCCATCCCCTGAGCAACGAGAGCGATTAAAGGCGAATCCGTGCCCAGACCCGGCTCTGCTCACATCCCGAAGCTGGGGATAGCATCAGGGGAAGATGCTGATCTAGTTTCCTCGACGGTCGGTGGACTCCTTGAACGAAGGTCTGAGGTACCTCGGCAGGGCCAGGAGATCCGTCTGCAAATCCGGGTATCTGACAGATGCTGGATGCAGAAAAAAAACTCAAGACGATGAGAAAGAGGAGAAGGAGGAGGAGAGGAAGACCTGCGCTTTCTTACCCGAGGAATGTTCATCCCCTTTTGTCTGAAGCTCCCAGGACCCCCTTGAAGGAGGAGGAAATGATACCAGCGATCTCCTGAGCTGTTGGACCTTCCTCCCCCCCGGGCCGCCCCTGTGAAGGGCAGAGCTCCCCAAACCCACAGGAGACTCATGGACAGAATCCTGCTCTGTACCTGCAGTGCTGACGAAACTGTCCAGGACCTCTCTAGGCAACTCCCGATGGCTTTCACTTTTATTTTCACAGCTCGATAAAGCAGCTGATAAACCTGGACTGTGACGACATTTTTCGGGCTTTGCTCGTGTTTTTTTTTTTCAGTCTCCTCCCGCACTCCCCGAGCGGGCTGCACGACCAGGCTGCCTCTCGCCCCTCGCTGGGAAGCAGCAGCCCCACCGCGAGGAAACAGTCAAGCCTGAAGCGGAAGGCGGAGGCAGGGATGCGAAAGGCCTGGGCTCAAATTCTCCGGGGATGCCTGAAGGGCCTGACCGATTCCGCACCGCTCCCGCCGGCGCGCAGCCCCGGGGAGGCGGGGAAGCTCCGGCTCGGGAATTCCCTCTCCTTGCTGACTCCTGGTGCCACGCCGGGCCGGGCGGGGAGCGCGGCCACGCTCCGGCTCCGGGAGCAGGGCAGGTGTGCGGGACGCGCTCGGCAGGCAGCCATGCTCCCCCCGTAGCATCCCTGGCTTCGGGCTCCAGGTCCTTTTCCCAGCAATTCCCGCTGTCCCTGCTGCGCTCCACGCTCCATCTCCTTGCTGACGTCCAGGGGAACGCACAGCGACGCGGGGGCGACTGTCGAGCGTGCTAATCCGCGCTGATTAACTGCACGTTAATCCGCATTGATTTTATTTTTTTTTATTTTTTTTTTTTTTTTTTTTTTTTACATCGCCGTGGCGCGTCTGAAGGTTTTGGTTTGCATAAATCATCCCCTTGTCTCTCCTGCCCAGCAGGAGGTTCCCAGAGACCCCGTCAGGTAGAGCCGAGGTTGTGAAAGGTACTGATTAGGAATCGCAATGACCTTTGATATCGATAAATAACAGGCGGGTGTATATTTCTTTAGTCTGCGTTTCTACCCCTGGGGCGGGCTGATTTTGGAAAAGCGGCGAGGGGCTGCTGAACAGAGGCTCCAGTGACACTTTTACTATAGAAATCTACACAAGCTTTACTAGCTTCTGGGGAAACACAGGGGCTTTGGGAATTTCTGTATTTGCTGGGTTGTAAACATTTTATTGGAAAGCAGCTCAGAGGGAATCTGGTTTGCTTTCTGTGCTGCACTTTGTACACCGATGTGTCAAAAAAGAAGTCCAGGTTTTCCTCAGAGGAGAACAGATCCGTGTGTATGGGGCTGACAGGCGAGAGGATGTGCGTGGAGCAGGATCTGCCTCTAGTGCTGGAGAGCTGTGTGGTGCGGGTCCTTCCTTTACATATTCTTCCCCTTTCTTTTCCATATTGTTTTCTTTCTCCTTTCTCCTCTCCCTGCCCTGCCCAGGCCCGGTCCGGCTGTGGGTGGGGGTGAGGCCTGCAGGAGCGGCCCAGGCCGGCCCATTCCCTTTCCCGCCTCACAGACCTCTCGGCAGATCCCCCCCGAGCGCAAACTGACTGTAATTATTTTTATCTCGCAGACGATCTCTCGCCCGCTCCCTTGAGGCGGCAGCAGTACGTGTTTGATGTGTCGACCCTCTCGGAGACGGAGGAGCTGGTGGGGGCCGAGCTGCGGCTGTTCCGCCGGGCCCCTCAGGGCGGCCCCGGGCCCGCCGCCCCGCTCCGCCTGCGCCTCTCCGCCTGCCTCTCGCCGCGCCCGCTGGACTCCCGCGCCCTGGGCCCGCCGACGGCCTCGTCCGCCGCCTGGGAGGTGTTCGATGTGCGGCAGGGCCTGCGGGAGCGGCCCTGGAAGCGGCTGTGCCTGGAGCTGCGGGCCTCGGCGGAGCGCGGCCCGCGGCGCTGGCTGGACCTGCGGGGCCTGGGCTTCGCGCGGCGGCCGCGGCCGGCGCAGGAGCGGGCGCTGCTGGTGGTCTTCACCCGCGCCCGCCGGCGGAGCCTCCTCGGGGAGCTGCGAGCCGAGCTGGGCTCGCCCCCGCCGCCCCCGCCGCCCGCCCGGCGCCAGCGCCGCACGGCCTTCGCCAGCCGGCACGGCAAGCGGCACGGCAAGAAGGCCCGGCTGCGCTGCAGCAAGAAGCCGCTGCACGTCAACTTCAAGGAGCTGGGCTGGGACGACTGGATCATCGCCCCGCTGGAATACGAGGCCCACCACTGCGAGGGGGTCTGCGACTTCCCGCTGCGCTCGCACCTGGAGCCCACGAACCACGCCATCATCCAGACCCTGATGAACTCCATGGACCCCGGCTCCACGCCGCCCAGCTGCTGCGTGCCCACCAAGCTGACCCCCATCAGCATCCTCTACATCGACGCGGGCAACAACGTGGTCTACAAGCAGTACGAGGACATGGTGGTGGAGTCCTGCGGCTGCAGGTAGCGGCAGCCGGGGCTGCGTCTGGCGGAGCTGCGGCGGCGAGCGGGGCCCGGCCCGAGCCCGGCCCGGCGCGGCTGTGCGGGGGGACCCGCGGGGACACCCCCGGAGGGACCGGGGCTATGGCAGCATCGTCCCGCGGCTGCCGGCGGGAAAGGAAGGGCGAGCGGGCCGGGAAAGCGGCGAGGCCCCCTCCCGGTCCCTTCCCCGCTCCCCTCTCCTCCCTCCCCCCGGGGTTTATCTGGCGATCTATCCTCCTCCCTCCAAAGGTGAAGGCAATTTACCAAGTACAAAAAAGAGTCGGGGGAGGGAGAGGGAGCAGACTGAGCCCTCTCCCTGAAGTTGCTCTGAAGAGGGCTGTTACATTTCTGCCCTCTCTCTTTCACATTCCTGCAAGCTTACCAGCCAGAAATAGCCTACCGCCCCCCCCCCTTTCCCCTCTTTCCCCCCCAAAGGGAAAAAAAAAAAAAAAAAAAAAAAAGAAAGAAAAAAAATACCATCGAGAGTTGCTTAAGATTGTAATTATCAGCTAGGTTTTATTTTAAGACAGCAGAGAAGAACTGTGAAGAGCGAAGTGTTACAGAAAGCACAGCGGGGGTGGATTGGAGGGGAAACTCCTTCGGGTCTCACGAAGAGGGCAAGGATGCCATTGCCGGGTCTCTGGGTTGCTGTGTCACCGCAGCCCTCGCAACTTGCAGCAGTATTGTACCCAAATGTTGTGCTGGAAAAGGCGTTTTGTGTAAGATTCCTCCTTCCCACCTTTGGTCTCAGCTGTGGCTTCACCTGAGGAAAGTGCACTTCGAAGCTATGCCTCCTAGCCCTTTCTTAATGTAGTTTATTGTGTTGGTAGTTTCAGGCTTTTCCCCACCGATTTTTAGAATTGTTGGCTTAGCTGGTATTGCAGAGCTACAAACTTGTGGAAAAAAAGAAAAAAAAAAAAAAAAAGAGAAGAGAATAATAATATAAAATGCTAATAAAAAGACTCGACCAGGAGCATTAATTTAAAATGCACATTTTGCTTTGGATGCACTGTTGTTCATATAAAAGTTGTAAATATTTGTTTATTTAAACAGACTGAAAAGTGCAAAATGGAGATGAACAACATGCATTTCTTTTTTAATGTACAAAACATGATATGCACTCGAAATGTTATAATTTCTAATATTTTTAAAAGTTTATATTTGAGTTGTACAGAATTAAGCATTAATCAAATATTTCATTCTTACTTAACATTATCATTTCCTTAAGATATTATTACAAGATTTAAATTCTGTGCTACTAATGGAGAAAATATTTTTTTCCTGTCTACCTCAATATAATGCAAGTATTTACAACTCTAAAGTTATCTGAGGTAAATTAACATTCAGAACATTTTTACAATACACCTTTACTGGACGATACTACAACTATTATTGTATTATTAAACATTTTTTTTCCCAAAAAGTCAGCTTGCTTTTATATGTTCTATTATTTGATTACACAAGTAAATATTGGCTCTAATTCTAAAATGCTGCAGAGTTGAGTTGGATCAAGTGCCACTTGAAGGCGCACCTAAAGCCATTCCTCCTGTCTGAAGACTTTTTGTACTCTCACAAGATCTTTAGTTTCGTCTTTGGTATATGCCAGTGGCATAAAGCTGCATTGTGGTTTTTATGCATTTTATGCAATGATTATTGTAAGTGGGAGAATGCATTAAGGGGAAAAATTCAGGCAAACGTTTGTAAATCTCATCTGTACTGAGGACATTAATATACACTGTATGATGATGATGATGATGAGCAAAAGACAATGAATGTTTTATAAATGATATTTATTTTGATGCAATGGGTAATATATTTATTAAATATTTCCTGGCTGTCTCTTAGATAATGAAGAACTATTCAATGAGTAGCTGTTTCAGTAAGAGAAGGATCCTCTCTCAGTGATGCGTGCAGAGGTGGTACAGTTAGCTTGGGGGCTGTGAGCCCCACTCTCAGGAAAAAAAAAATAAAAGCCTCATCTTATGTCTAGAAGGGCTGAAAGAGCTGCTCATCTTGTGGAATGTGTTTGAAAGCAAGGTTCCTTTCATGGAAAATGGATTTTTTTTTGCCATATCACAAGATCTGATCCCACACGTTTTTCTCTGACCAGCTTTCACTCCCTGGGACTGGTGGTTGAACAAAGGAGTGCAGAATCGGGCCCGAGTGTTTGAATAGCAGCAGCTAAGAGACCTGTAGAAGACTCCAGCCTTAGAGGTGGTACAACTGCCAGGGGAATATTGCTTTCTAGTACTTAATAATGTTTCAAGTTCATTACTAATAGTAGATTTAGAAATTGCAGCTTAAAAAGGGCTTTGGCTTTTTTGGTTTTAAAGCCAGGTTCACCATGTGCAGTGCTGACTGGTGTGAACTTTGGTTGCTGTTCTAACCACACCAGTTCAGTCTTCTGCTATGGATCAAGGCTCTGCTCTCTTTATGAGGGAAAGAATGGGCAAATGATGCTGCAATATACTCTCTGAGGAAAAGTAATCGAGATATGTAAGATATTGTCAACTGGAAATGAACATGATGCAAAATCTGAAATTTTATGGAGTTGTTAGCTAGAGAAGGCTGAATGAATCATCTCTTTATTTTGCTGTCTATTGAGCAAATGAATTATTGTGTGTACAGACAATGCTTTTGGCTAAAACCATACACTGGGAGTTTCAATGCAATTTCCTTTCCATGTAAAAACCAATATCGCTTCTGTTGCAAGCCCATTCATCACACGCAGGGTGGCAAGCTGTGCTGTCACTGAGTTGTCCTTTCTGCTCCGCCTCAGACATGGCTTTCGGGAGCTTCATCAGACAAAGTTCAACTGTGGGAGGCCTCAGAAAACTTCCATCAAAGGAACTTGTTAAAGAGGCAAAGTTTTTCTGTCCTGGGTGTACAGTGTAGTGCAGTTTGTACCTTCTTCTACATTAGCTGAATTTTTGGTGATGTCTTTAATGGCCAAAAAATGTTTGAAAGCCCTTTGTCCCAAATGTCTGTGGCTGGTAACCTCCAAGAGGAGTGGAGAACAGATAGAAACTGCAGTTATCTGCTTTGGAGGCCCACCTTTTGGATATTGCTTACTGAAGCAGAGAAAACACTGGCCTTTTTGAGCATGTGCTCTGCATGCTTAGCTAATATAACATTATCTGAACCCATTTTGGCAGGTCTGCTATTCCTAAAGATGGGATCTCTGCTCACTTCCTTTTTTAGGTCTGCAATATTCTTTTGCACAAATCTGAAAAGGAGCAATATTGTGCTGAGAAGGAGAAGCGAATAGATTGAGCAAAGCTGATTGATGGTCTTTCCTTGCACTTCCCATCCTCTCTCAGACCCTCCCCCCAAAGAGATACCCAGTTAATTGAAAACATTAAAAAAAAACAACAACTGTAATTATTTTTTCAACTTTTTTACTACAAATACTGCAAGCCTTTTGTTACAGAGAAATCCAAATATGGAAATGCAATGGATACACAGCTCAGATCTCTTCGTCCTGCCAAAGTAATATGAAGTTTCTTTTCCATTTCTCAACTCCCCATGCTCAAAATCACATTTAAAAAGGGGAAATTATTTCTTTTATTATGTTGCTGGCCAGAAGAGGGAGCAGAATCTATGAAATAGTGGGAATAGACAACGAGGGACAGAAGACAGCTGAAGTTGGTCTGGCTGATGGTGTGATACTTATCAGCAGACGTTACACAAATCATCCATCACACTGGCTATGCTTCTCGAGCTCAAGAAAATCACTGACTCATCTTTGAAGTGTAGATATGCATTGGAACAAATTCTGAGTACATGAATGAAAAAAAACCAGCATGGGACTTAAGCCCTTACTTTTATAAGTAAGCTCATTTTTGGACCACAGACTCCCTCTTTATTTGGTAGAGAGGTGTATTTTTGAATTTTTTTTTTTTTTCTTTTTGGGGAGGGAAGCTGGAAATTCCCCATGAAGAGCAGATCCAGTCTTCCTCCTTGTTATCTCCATGTAGATGAGAGGTTGGTCTGTTTACTGCATTTATAAAAAAAAGCATGTTGATTTTTAACTACTCAGTGTTTAACCTCAAATATGATTTAAGCTGATCACATTGTATGAAACATCTTTCTTCACAAACTCTTATCTTTGCTTCAGAAGCACATCTGAAGCTTTGAGGAAGTTGAGTGACTGAACTTCACCCTTGTCAATCATTCAGCTGCTGGGCAGCAGGACAGCAGATATCAATAGTGTGTAATTTGTTCTCTCACATAGCAGCCATGTGCTATAAAGGAGTATATTCCCCTAGAGCAGAGTCCTCTTGTCAGCATTTAGCTATATTATGTGATTAGATTTCCAAATATTTGTTCTTGTTTCTTTGCAGTATCAGACCCATTGTAAACTGAGGATGTTCCAGCTGTTCATAACTGTGAGGGAGGAGAATCAACATATTGTCCCTGCTACATTCATCATATTCCTATTGCTTGATGACTGCAGCCTTGAAAAGTACCACTGTCTTAGTTAATATACATTACTATTTAGTGTATTATGCTTTGGGGATTTAGAAATGGTTCTCCCAAGGTTTTACCCAGACCTAACTTTGCACAACATGAGCCAAATGCAGAGTATGGGACTTTATATTTGCCCATGTGCTAGCATTTTGACAAAACTAGCTTTTGTTAACAGCTATGAATGCTATCAGCCCCCTCTCTGCAACTGAGAAATCGGAAATGGGACTGTGAATCTTTATCCGATAAGACTGCTTTCCTACTTACAACTTTCGGCACCATTTTTTAGGAAGACCTTAGGGAGAATCTCCATCCTATGGAACGTTGTTAAATCAGTTAAAAAAACCCACTGGTTTCCAGAATGTGAGAATTTTATTACTAGAGAAAAAATGAGTGAAAATACTCCTAGAACAGCAGGGTTTGAGTGAGTGGGCAGGAGAGACCTCAGGTGAGTAACAAAAGTGGAGGTCTGGTTGACAACTCATTGCTTTGGTGGAATTGGGAAATTGCAGGAGGGTCATAGAAGAATGAAAGGGATAATGTAAGGGCAACCTGCCAAACATCTGAGATGTTTTCACTCTAATGGTAAGAATATGGAGAATAAACAGGAAGAACAAGAAGTCTTGGGACACAACAAAGGCTACAGTTTAATCAGCATCATGCAAGCTCAGTGAAATAAATTGTGGCACTTCAATATTAGCAGAGAGAGTATAATCTGTGTAGGAAGTAGAGGCAGTAAAAAAGAGAAGAGTATTATCTTGTGTATTAGGAATGTTCAGAAAGCCAGAGAGAGGGGAAAGACAGAGTGGTTGGAGATGAAACAGAGGAACAGTAAAACCCTACTAAAGATTACTGAATGAGGAGGAGGTTGATGCTGCGTTTTGGAGGAGCTTCTGGGAGTGTCCTGAGGATATGAGGTAGTGGTAATCAAGGACTTTATCTTACCAGGTTATCTGCTGTCAGAAAAATTAAAAGCCAACAAAACAAACCCCAACAGCATAGCACAGAACAGCACAAAATGTTCCTCAAGTTCTTGGAACGTGTTTGGACAACTCTTTGTTTTGAAGTATTAAGGCAGTTATGGGAGACATGGCCAGATAAGATACGATAGATATGATTAATAAAGAGAAACTTGCTAGAAACAATTTGAGCTCATGTGTTTGTGGAGGAAGAGAGCAAGACCAAATGACTCCTGTATGGCAGATTTTCTTGCTTTGGGCAATTGATAGAGAAAGTTCTGAAGGGAGGACCCAAAAGTAGAAAGAGCCTTAAGAAAACAAGCAGTTTGGAAGAAATTCTTAAAGGTGTCATAGGAACCTATCCTGCTGGGAAGGACAGCACTGGAGAAAATCAGGGGGTCTGAGTCAGAAGTTGTATGGTTGTCTGTTGACAAAAACCCACCATGCAGAAACTGCCAGTGAGCAAAGACACTGCCAGGTAAAAGAAAAGGACTGAAGTATAAAGAGTGCAAAAGAGATCAGAAAAAGAAATTAGGAAAAAGGGAAAAAGATTATCACTTCATGGGGATGTTAAACAAAGGAAAAATGACAGAGTGGGCTGAAGTGTGAAACACCACTTTTGCAAGTAGGAGACGATATGAGAGGCTGAACACACTTAGTACTAACGAGGGAATTGAAATGCAGCCCGCAGAAGAGTAGTGAAGGAGCCTTTGAATAAAGGGCATATACCCAGAGCACGAAGTCCTGGGGAAGTTTACTCTGGTATAGTAAAGAACTAACCACAGAATTTCTGAAATATTAACAAGTGTATTTGGGAACACAGAGAAGATTTAAAAGGTACCAAGAATTACAGACCATACAACCTGTCTCAGATACCACCAATACTTCGAGAATTACTGCAAAAAATTCAAGTGCTTCATAAAATAACAACTGCAGAATGATAATGTGATAAAAATATCCAGGGTGAATTTATCCAGAAGAAATCATATCTAATTAGTATCATGTTCTTCTTGGTAAGAGTGACATGCAATTCAAGCATGAACGTCTCCAAAATTATTTTGCTACATTAAAGGGACAGTTTGATATAAGTATAGTGAAATGTAATAGCAACAATCTACACTTAAGCCCTTTATGCAAAATATCACACTTAAAAAAGGATAACATCAAGCAAAATATAAAAAAAAATAGCTATTAGTGCTTATACCTGAGAGAATGTGAACAGTATAGTGAAATGAATTCTGAATACAAGGTAATGAATGAGGTAGTAAGGTAATTCATTTGGTATCAAGTAATTTGGTATAAAGTAAGGTATCAAGGTAATTCATTTGCCCAGGATATTCCAGAGAATAACAACTGGGATATTAAGTGTCAGAAATACTCTGACATCTAGACTAATGAGGGCTCAGGTAAAGTGCTGTGGGATCATGATCTAACAAGTAATCTTCTGGCATCTGGATCATTGGTAGTCTGCTGACCACAGACTAACATGACCTGGAACATCAATATATCTTGGCACAACAGATACCTATGTAAGACTCACTCAGAGCCAGCTCTTTCTCTCTGTTCTGAAAAATATTTTCAGATATGTCTGCCAGGGTGAGCCTTGCTCAGTCCCTTGCTGTCAGAAGAGGAGGGGGTAGAGCTCCCAAGGTGCATGGAGAACTCTTCAGTGCCACAATGCCTGAGGTCTTTTTGTCATAAACTGCCTGAGGCTGAGAACTAAAAACTGTTATGCACTCATCTGCAATTGTCTCCCTTGAGACATGCAGATCTGAATTTTCCTCTTGAAATGGGAAAAAGGGTTTGTTGTGATGCCTATTGTGGTGCCTAAACTGGACTATACACCTTCTGAGATGACATTAGTACTGAGCAGAGTGGAATAAATGTCTCTCATAACTTTGTATAAGGCATTCTGTTTAATGCAGCCAGATGAATGCTTCCTAGTGAGGGAGTCCTTTTGTTCACTTCCCCTCAGAAGGGGTCCAGCACTGGATGAGAGTTTCTTGTTGCCATCATAAACCAGACAATAGGTGATAGTATGACAAAAATGTGCTTCTGTGAATTCACCAGGCACAATTTGCTGTTGGTGCCAATTCTGGTCAAAAAACTCCCTAACCTCAATCAGCCTAAAACCAGTTATCTGTACTTTCCAGCAGATGTTCTGCAGGCAGCTGTGTCCTACAGCTGACTCTGAAATACTTTTCAGGAACTAGGTTTTGTGTTCTCAAGAGTTTTAATCTAACATTTCTATTCTGTTTATCATTTCATACTGGTTCACATGTGGAGCCTTAGAGAGGAGTTTTGGATGTTACTGTGACCAGACAAATAAAAGCAATGAAAAATCTGGTCCATCTTGAACCAGAAACCCTGCAGACATGAGGGGAATCAGTTCTTGGATATGTGTCTGCAGGCCCTTGGCACAGCTGTGGCCTGAGTACAGCCTACCTGCTAATCAACCCACTCACATACATCTTTGATTAGTGAAGATGAACATCCAGTATGACACAAGCTCCCAAATGTTTTTTGCTTTATCGTTTTGGAGAGAAGTAAATTACTATTATCATCTAAAGCTGGCATTATGTAAATCATACTCCGGTCTCTTTTTGTCAATACTCTGCAAGCAGAATATTTTCATTAACAGCACTGAAGTTGAACTGACTCTTCTCTATCATTCGGTTGCTCTTTCTTTTTGTTCTTTTAGAGTAGAATCTAAAAACCTATTTAAATTGGGATGTATATCTGCCAAAGGCTGTTTTCCTGGGAAACAATGCAAACAAATTAATGACTGGCAAAACAGGCAGCAGAGCCATGAAATATTAGGTATGCTGTAGGTATGGCTGAAAGATTTTGAGAGGAAAGATGAAAGAAGAAGTGTTCATAATTTCAGGACTTGTCAAGTATTTCTGACTTCACATTTTGTCTCAGGAAGAAGGGTACTCTTTACATTTTGTCTCAGGAAGAAGGGTACTCTTTACATTAAGATGAATGCCTAAGATGGCAAGGGAGATGAGATTGGCCTGGGGTCATTAGAAATGGGGCAAACAATTGAAAAGCAGTCACATTTCTTGAAAAACAACAAACCCCAATTTTTTCTCTAATTATGAGAGCTATGGTATAGAAATTGCTAAGGCATCTACTCTTTAGCTGCCCCGTAATACCACACTGTTACAGATGTGAGAGGCTTAGAGCAGCTTAGAGAAAGCCAGGACAATGTACTCTTGGGCATTGTGTTTTGTACAGGTTGGTAGTTCTTGTGGGTTTGCAAATATTTCTTGCTCTGGGTCCTGTTCTGTTCTCTATCAGCAACCACCAGGACAAATTCCTTGATGTGAAGGCAGAATTTGTTTCAGATGGAACAGCCCAGAGATAATGCCTTCCCCTCCCTACAGCTTTGGCTCTGGTCTTTTCTGTTTGTGGCACAAGTTTTGCCAGGAGCTCTGAGGCATTTAGACTCATAGCCCAGCTAGAGTGTTTTGTTTTGTGTGAGGAAGTATATGCATTCGAATTCAAAGCAGATTGTTTTATGCAGTGTCAAATTCTGTGCAGATGGAACATGATATGATATGATATGTTGAAGTGGGATATATAGCATATGGCTATAATTCAGGGAAACACATTTCTCCAGCTGGATACCTGCTATTGAGTTGGAAAACATGTGTCCTGCATTCTGGTAGGCTTCCACCAGAACAGTAAGAGGACATAAAAGACAGGTCATTCCTGGTATTGAGTATCAGCTAATACTTACATCTATTTCACTGGTTTCATAGTGCTGTTCACAATTAAGCCTCCTGTTATCACAATGAGCATAGTGCAACTGGAAAAAAAAAAGCTATTGCTGAGCTCTACACCCACAAGTCCATGTAGACAAGCCAACATCTGCAAACAGGCTGGACTGCTTTTGGGCTGGATGACCATGCCTTCTGCCTTTTCCTGTCTCCAGGGAAAACATAGCTTCTGCTGCCTGAGGGGGAGGCACTTCTTCCAGACCCCAGCCCCTGAGTCTGGGGCTACATCCCATATCTCCAGGGATCCCCTGGACCTGGACATTCCTTTGGGTGCAGCACTGACCTACAGCCCATGTCTTGTTCAGTCTCACTGTGGTGCTGCAGTGAGCATCTGGATGGGAGGGATGGTGTCTTTGGACAGAGAAGCTGCAGCTCTGCCTGGGTCCTGCACCATCTGGCAAGGTGCAGGCATAATTTCACAGCATCCTTAAGCAGGCAGGAGCTGAGCTGTACATGATAGACCTATTCCTCAAGGAAAATGGGCTCATTTTAGCCAATGGCCAATGGGAGAAGCGAGATGTGACTTAAGCTGTATTAATCATCAACTTATGCCTTCTGCCAGGCAGAGGTAGGCCATGCAGACAGCTTCTTCTGTGGTTCAACTGTTAAATACCTCGTGGTCAGACTCATGAGTAATTGCCTGCCTCAGCCTACTTAAAATAATGAAGCAAGTATAAACCATTGCCCTGGAGTGATCCATCCTTTTCAACACTGCTGTTCCCTACCTGCTGATCACCCGCTCTGCTCCCTTGCACTCATCCAGGCTCCAACATCACTCTGCTCCATCCCAGCCAAGCACGGTGAGTAAATAACCATTTATCCCCTGTGATCAGGCTAACAATGCTCCCCGCTCACACCCTTGCCTCTGCTTTTTCTTTTGCAGATTCTACTCCTCTTGCACTTAGTTTTATTTTCAAAAACCTGTGCAGCTAATAACCACTCTGAATGTTGTCCTTTCTCTGGCCTCTTAAAGACAATGGCATCTTCTATTTCCTCCTTCCTCTCCCTCTTCCCTTTGTGGCTTTTTTCATGTTAATCACCCCTTCTTGCACCCAGATTTAAAGCCTAGCATTATTGTCATAGCTACACAAATTTCATCATCTTCAGGTGCACTGTACCCTTGCAATTCTGCTAGCTCAATTCACACCATTTCACCTCCCCAAAGACTAGTCTGGCAAAATCCTGATAGCAAAAGTGGATGCTGACTGGCATTAAAAAAAAAAAAAAAAAAAAAAAAAAAAAAAAAAAAAAAAAAAAAAAGGCTTTCCCCAGTGGCTTTTTTCTTGCTTTCTTATTTTTACCTAAAAAATGGCTACAAATTTTTTTTTATGATGCAAAACTCTGCCCCCTCACTAGAACAGACATATTCCTAAGAAGAATAAAAGGGTTTTTTTGTGGAAAAAATATCACTGAAAAAAATTTCACTGTTGATATTAAAGAAGGTTCTACAAGGATGGAGGTAAAATATAACTTTCTGTGGTTTTTAATCTCTGCCTTCTCCATTTTTTTCAATACCCTATGCTGAGCAAAAGAGGAAAACACAAATCCTAAAGACTTAATTTTTTCATTAAAAAAGTGAACACTTTCACTTTATTACAGGCTTAGTTCCTCAGCAAGCTTTCTCACCCCAGCATGCTGTTTTTGGGGTTTTTTTTCAAAATCAGCAACTATTCCCCTCCACAGCAGGAGCAGTTGGGGCAGCTGGGATGCTCTAAGACCTGGCAGGTTCAGCGCTGCAGGAACCAGGTGCAGGTAAATGTGCTGGTTCCTGTGTGCCATGGGGCTCCCTGGGATGTGACAGTGACACCAAGAGCAGGGACTGTGCCTTCCTCTGCCAAGCACACCTCCCTGGCTTGGCTGGGCGATAAACCCAGACACCATGCTCAGCTGCACTGGCTGTTCCCCAGCATGCTGATGGCTCCTAATTCACCTAAAGTGACATAACTGGCTTGGTAAAAGCCACCCCTTGTTTCCACTATTTCAAAGAGATTCCTCCCAGAAGGTTGTGGGAAGCAGAGAAATATGTATGTGACCTGAGGGCAGGCGTAGGTAGCTCCCATGGTGGAGACTGGAGCAGCTCAGCATTTCCCTTTTGCAGACAGCCTGTGATGTATTTTGATGAAGAAAATACTGTAATTATACTGACTATTTTTAAAAGGTTTTTCATGTTGCAATAAGGACTGAAAACAGAAAAAAAAAAAAAAAGACAGATGTTGCCCTGCATGGAGGGTGTGGAAATTGCAATGCATTTTCTGCCTTTCTACAGTGCAATTTTCAACATATTCTATGCATATTCCTGTCCTCTTTGTGCATGAACATGGCAAAGTTTGAGTTCCGCAGGCAAAAGAACTCATTGTATTTTAAAATGTTAGTTTCATTAACAATATAAAATTAAAAAAAGAAAAGAGGAGGTAGAAAACAAATTGCAGGGTTCATATTCCTCTTATTTGTGCTGAAAAGGGAAAGGAGGTCATGCCACTTACATAAGCAGCAGCAGCTCAACAGCACAGCCTCAGTTCTGGATATTTGTAATCAAACCAAAATTAAAACAGTGATGATGCCCAGAGGTGTGTAAGGGATAGAGCTGCTCATAAATGTCAGGTGAGAAATAAAGGCACAGGAGCTGTTATTAAGTGTAGTGAACACTCTGCTTTGGGTTTTGGTTCATATGCACTCCTGAGGCATTCATGGGGACCGTAAGGTAGCTGATGGAGCTGGTCATGGCTTTTTCACTAGTCAGTGTGAGAGGTTCTTACTTCAGAAGAGGGAGTTCAAAGACCTCATTGCCATCTCCATTTCCTGCCCTTCTCAGTTCCTGGACCTTACAGAAGATATCTCTGCTGCCCATTTAGGATGGGGAGAAGCTGAAGGAGATAAGCATCCCACTTCTCTGAGGCAGCAGATGCTTCATGAGAAGATGATGATTCATGTACCTGAGCAACAAAGCAGGTTGGAGCTCTGCAAACAGCACCTGTTCAAAAGTGAGGAAAGCAATCGCAGCAGGAAAGTGTGGTGTATGCCTCCTATGGCAGTGAAGTGACCCTGAGAATAAAGTGTCTGCTGGCAGCTGTCCAAAGGCTACCACACAGCAGTTGGTGGCAGGTCTCATGGTGGCCCACTGTGGGTGGTGGTGGAGGGTCACTCCACCTGTGCTGGTGGGGAAGTAAGTGTGGTGCACGTGTTGTTATCAACCCAGGAAGGAAACAAAAACTTTGATTTCCATGACCTTTATGGAGGAATAGTGCTCAGCGTTGTTGTGATAGGAGAAGAAGTGCTTTTAGTACTGTAATTTCTAGTAATTGTAATTAGGGCACATAGATGCTGTAGGAAAGTCCTGATCAATACCTTGGGATGATGGAGCCACATATCTATTCCTATCAGACTCAGGCTCTGACAAAGCTCTTGGAGAAATATAATGTTTCTGTGTAATAACAGAGAAAGTGCATTAATGTGAAGAGTTGACATGCTATCCAAATTTTGGACTGCTCTGTCTCTCCTGAGTTTTGTGTTTGTGATAAGTAAGTAATGTCCCACAGTAACTCTGCAGACCTAAATATTTGGCTGCCTGTGTATTTCATGGAAAGTTCCCCTGGTTTTGAAAGGTCACACAAATGTTAGAGTTTGGCCAGATGTGAAAACCAAAGAGTCTCCCCTGAGTGCTGCAGACCAGCAAGTCACTGGTCACCTTTGGATGCCACAATCATTGTTCATCAGTTTATGAGATCAGCTGTACACAGGAATGATCTCTGTGGAGTTAGGAAGCCCAGACCAGTGAATACTTCTGTTCTATTTGCAAGCTGTTTGAGGGGAAAAAACTCAGCATCTTTTTTATCTACAACCTTTTCCTCACTGAAATAAAATTCCAAAAGAGTCTGAGCCAAGGGGCCTGATGCTGTCTTTATGCCTTATATAGAGCTGCTGTTTTTCGTGCAGCACACCTGAGTTCTCAAAGTGACATAAAAACCAATTTAAGCAGTCTCAGAGGAATGGGCTGGGGTGTGGGGGGGCCTTCTGGGTACTGCAGATGATGGGAGTGCCCATGATCTGTCCCAGGGCACAGTGTACTGGAACACTCATGGCTCCTCTTGGATTTCCAGGTACAAGACCCACAGTAGCCCAAAGGCTACTTGAAGCTTTTGTCTGCTTATGAAAGCACCTTTATGGTTGGCTTCCCTGACCAGTGGAGGGCCCATGGTACTGAGGGATTCTTTTGTATTTCTGAAACAAGCTGTATAATGATCTCTTTCACATTAGTGTGCTAATGGAAAAGGCTGTGACGAAGCACTTCCTACCAACACCTCACAGAGCCCACCAAGCTCTGCAAATATTAACAAACAAGTCACAGCAGCCTTCTGGTGGCTCAGTGTGACATGGAGAGTGACATGGTAGCATGCTGCAGAAACTCCAGAAAGGGGGAACTGCCGAGTCTTTGCTTTCTCATTTCAGCATCAGGTTGTGGGGCAGCATCATCTCTTCACCTCTGAGCTTCAAGAGATGTGGCTTCTGGGCAGGGCTGCCCAGACCCTCTTGTACCTGCAGGGCTGGCTCTTAGATCCTGTGTGCTGGGGTGTAGTCATCAAGACCTTTCAGGTCTGATATCTATGCAGGATCTCATGGATTATGCTTCTGCTTTCCTAAAACAGTGAATGGTGACAGCCATCCCTGTATTTCCTTACAGGTGTCTGAGAGGGTGAGTCACTGGTGATTTGGATACAGTTTTCGTGTGATCACCTTCCTTGTATTTACCCTGGCACCTGAAGTTGAACAAAACATCAGTGTGCAAAACCAAGGCAAAGATAGGGAGCTACTGTATCTTATGTTTAGTTTAATATAACAGTTTGAGAGGAGAAACTGGGAGATCTCATGCATGGTCTCAGTTGGCCTGAGTCCATATCTGCTTGATTTACTCCAGCTGAGGATCTGGCTCTAAACCATTTTCCTCCTCATAGATGTAGCTGCAGTCAAGCCAATTGGTACATGTCTGTGCAGATGAGCATCCTGTGTAAAAATCAACAGAGAGCAAATAGGGGAGTAAAATTTCAAGCACAGAATGGCAGCATTCAGCAAACCCCTGCCTCTAGCCCGAAGTGCACCCAAATGATCTGCACTCTGTAGCTTAGGATTTCAATCACCACAGGGCTTGATCTAGGCTATGCTCTATTCTCTGAGTCTTCTTCCTCCTACCCCTTGCAGATTCCTGCCAAGCCTTACAAGCCCCTGCCTCTCATCTTCTATTCAAAGACTAGCTCCTCCTGCCTTTGCCCTGGCAGAAGCACACTGCCTTTGGGGATGGCAAGCTGAATTCTCTCTGGCAGACTTGCTCCTTCTGCCTTTTCATATCTTGAGTACTCTCCTCAGACTCTTATGCTGGCCTTGGAAATTGGATGGAAGTGTGCCATGGATGCCTTTCATACACAGCCTGCAACTGAGACCACATCCACCATCAGACTGTTTCTGTCTCGGACTGATTTTCTTCTACAGAGGACAGGAACAACAGACACGAGAAGATTGCAGGCTGCAGGAACATTTTCAGATCTGTACTGACAATCTAAAATTTTGGGTGCTCTGAACTCATCATAGGGGTCTCTTCCTTGGGGAAGACCTGGATGGAATTTGGGGCACCAGTTGCCAAACAGACAGGTTGACTTCTGGGCTGCAGGGCAAGAGAAGCTCCATGGGCTCTCTGCAGACAGAACTGTGCATAGTATGAAACACCTGTGGAGATGCTGTTTCTGAGGCTGGGTGCACCACTGAGGCTGCACCCAGTACTGTCACTGCAGATTTCAGATTCCTGTGGATATCTCACCCTCTTTACCAGAAGGGTGACACTAGCTTATGTGACCCTCACATTGGCTCTCTTATCTCTATGCAATGCTCTCTCTGGCAGCATATACATTTTAACTGCTTCTCTGCAATGACTTTGACTGTGCATGAGTTTAGAGAAGCCACAAGATTTCTTACAGGAGTCTTGCCCCTGAATGCCTTCAAAAATTCGTGTCATGTGTTTTTGTCTTTAGCTGCCCATTATTTAAGTTGCCTCTTAGCCTTATTAATATCTATCCTGCATCCCATCTTTGGTACACCTTAATCCTTTCAATGACATGACCTGGAAGTAGCTGTATAACAATGGGTTATATCTTTTCCTCATGAATTCCAAGAGATGAATTCCTTCTGTGTCTCAGCTATCATAGAAGTATTGAATATGCAGAGGTGGAAGGGACTCATCAGGATCATCAAGTCCAACTCCTGCATATGACAGCCCAAGAGTCACTTCATGTGCCTGAGAACACTGTCAAATGTTTCTTGAACTCTGTCAGGCTAGTGTTTGTGACCACTTCCTTGGCCTGCTGTGAATTGTGGGAACTCAGGTGTCTGTATTTCCAAACTGCAGTCTCTTTCACTGGAAAACCGTAAATAACAGCACAGTGGTGCCACACAGGAGAGGGTACAAAATTCAGTGAACTGATTTCTGAGTATCATCCTCCATGATGGAACCTTCTGCCTGCACATGCCACTGCCTTCTTTCCTTTCCATATAGTCAGCGTGTTGGTCCCATGAAAGCACTGATCTTCATTCACCATGCTTTGTAAACCACTGTGAAAACACAGCACACCAGCTCTTCTTGGTACTAAATAGTTTATTATCAGTGTGACAAAGTTTCCTTGCCTGCCTCCTGGCTATCCCTCCTTCCAATAGAGTCACAATGAGGTTTTATGTAGTGACAGAAGTTCAAAGTTTCCTGGTTTTAATTGTTTATTTAGTAAAACATTTTACATTCGTGGAGAGATACCAATTTGTCATTAACAGATTCTTGGCTTGACCTCAGCAGCTAATAGTTTTATTGGTTCTCACACATACAGCACAATTATGCAATTTGGGTAACAGCACTGAGCTATGCCTTCCTCTTCTTTAATTCTGACACAAAAAAATCAGTGCTGGAGGATGAACAAACATCAGAGTCTGGAGAGGAGGAAGAGATGAGAGGCTGTGCCCTCCTGAGCTTTGCAAATGTTATACACAGCTCCTGGCAGGCAGCTGGTGATGTCCACAGCCCCTGTGAGAGGCAGGGTTAGCTGGAGAGCATCCACACTGGATGTTGGCCATGCAAGGATGAGTTCTCCTGGGTCGCCCACCGTCCTGCCAAGAGCATTGTCCCCTTGCTGCCCATGGCCCTGACCGCACATTCCTGGTGTGATCCCCCTGCCCACTCCTGCCCTCCGCTCCCCAGACCACGGGCAGGCAGAGCTGGCTGCCAGCTGGGGCTGCAGGCAGAGCTCTGTGACTGCACAAGTGGGATCTGGACCCCCAGAGCACAATTGTGTACCTAAAATACCTGTCTCATTCAATCTCATTTTCCATTGGTAGTTAAGATAAGGCCACTTCTTTCTTAAAGCCTCTTCCTCTATTAGTTTCAAGTGACAAGAAGAAAGGTGGCAGTGTCATTATTTTTCCATGGGGGCTTGGATTTGTTTTCGGCTGGAGAAGTCAGTGTTTTGTACATATACATAAGCATTTCAAGGGTATGACGCAGTGGGAGAATAATGAGTGCTTTGGTGCTACAGGTCAAGTTTATTTAACACTACAATGTTTTAAAACAGAGTGATGCCATTTCAATTAAATACCCTAGAATGTTTTGCAAGGTAATAATTTAAGAAACTTTTCAGAACTACTTTTGCAAATTGAGAACATCTCGCATAAAACACCCTGGCAATAAAATTGTATGTGTGAGAAAAAATATGCTGAGGACTTTACTAGAAATGTGGGAAGTAGTAATTTTCTTTTCAGGACAGGCTGAAATGTTATTACATCACTTAGTCTGTTCTCTTGAAATATTTGTGTTTTGCTTCTCTCTTGCATTGTGATAAAATTGTAAGGGACAATGATAAGAGGAAATAAAGCCAAAAATAAGAGGGCACTTGAATTTGTAGAGCACATTCGAACCTGCCTGCATCTCTTTCTCTTTCATCTGCAACATCTCCATTCCTGCTCTCTCTTTGTGTTTCCCACTGATCAAACTCATTTCCACAGGAAGGACTGACTGAGACCCAAAACTGAACTTCACAGAAAAAGATAGTTGTAGGGACCAAAGAGACAAAGAACACTTTAAATGTTAATTCTGTCTAGTTCTCTTAGTAGTGCGACCTCTGGATTTGTAAAGCTGTGAGATTTCTTTTGATTATTGGAAGTTAGCAAGGGAATTTGTTTTTCCTCAGAACGATTGGTTATTTGATACTTTTCTGTAAGGAAATATTTGACAAAGCTGTGGCACAATGGTGTCTCATTCTGTTTCTAGGAAAAATGGAAATCGGAGGAAGGAAATTTCCAAAGCGAGTGTCAGATTCTGATCTCTTTTACAGAAGGATAAATCCAGAAGGTAATTCAGTGCAGTTACTTTAGATTTATGCTAACATAAATAAGATAACAATTTGGCTCTGGGAATCTCTGTGGTTCCCCGCTTGCTCATCTAACAGCTGGCAGCTTGCTTCTTGCTATTTCTCTTGCTTTCTGGGCTAATTTGTCTTGCCTGGTGCTCAGGTTGGGGCCAGATGAACTTGGGACTTGGTTAAATGAACAAATGTGTTTTGCACAACACACAGCTATGAATGGCTCAAGATCCTTCACATGATCATACATATTTCAGATTTCCCAAAGGTCGGAAATTAATGGCTGGTAAATGGATAGAAATATTACTTCACACAGTATGTAGTCAACCTGTGGAATTTGGTACTGCAGGAGGTCACTGATTCAAACAATGGGTCAGGATTTGAAAAACGACTGGATAATTTTATATCAATTAATTACACTTGGAGCTGGACATGCAAAGATTGAGGTAAGTAGGCCTTTTGCACCAGCGTAGACATGAATTCCCCTGTGGGGATTAGGAGGAATTTTCCCCTCAGGTTGTGCCCACTTGGCAATCAGCTTTGCCTGTTTTCCTCTGTCATTCCACAGTGGGAGACAGAAGGAGGGAGCAAGTGAAGCTGAGGTTTGCAGGGCTTTGTCTGCTGCAAAACCTCAGATCCCAACACCTCCTGATTTTAAAGGAAATAAGATCTACATCTAGAGCCAAATCAGACCTACATTATCTCTACCTGCTTTAGGTGCTTTTTGAGTGTTATCTCTGTGCTGGATCTGGTACACACACACTCACTGACACAGAACAAAATACACATTCATGTATGTAAGCTGATGCACTGCTGTTTGCAAATTAAGTCAGACAACAAAATCACTTCCAAATCATTTTAGAAAATAAGTAGCTCAGCCATAAACCATGAGTCTCTATTTAAGCATTTATACTTGTGTTCTGACCTCTCCTTGGGAGTTTCCTAGTGAAGACATCAACCAGCCCAGTGCAGTTTCCCAGCTGTAGGTGTCTAGTGACACTTGAGAGGGCCTGACACACCAAGACATCTTCTGGTGGTTGGTGGGGAGAGGGTTTGTGGGAAACTGCTCTCCAGATGCTTGGGGCCAGGTGACACCAGCTGGGGCATCTCAAATAGCCCAAAAGTTCAATGCTGAAGCAGTTAAATCCTACTTACTGTGTTAAAACATGAACGCACATCCTTTCCACAGCTATATCTCCAAAAGGGAGCTGAGGTTGTTTTCTGGAATGCTTCCTGGCACAGCACTGATCATTGTCTAGGGCACGGCCCTGGGGTTTAGTGGCAGATGTGCTGTGTACTAGACCCAAACAGACAGATGTGCTGTGTACTAGACCCAAACTTGCAGTATGGGCAGTACTGACTGTGGGCCTTAGGACTGGGTCTAGGTCTAAGCAGGAGTGCAAGAATGCCCTCAGAAGTACAACTTCCTGCAAACCTGCTTTTCTAGGAAAGCTAACTTAATCACATAGGAAAGAAGAAAGAGTGGGAGGATTCCCACTAGCAGTAGTAGAAAACATGAGCTCTGAGAAGGTTTTTCAGTGGAGGCAGCAAATAGGTGTGATTTGGAGAACCTGGAGCACCATAATCCTAGATACTTTCTTTTCAATGTTCACTTTCTGTGGAGGTCCTTACAGACTGAACCCAGCAGTATATGGGAGAGATCTTCTCACCATCTTCAGGAAAAGACACAGGCTTTTCTTTTTTTTTTTTTTTTTTTTTTTTTTTTTTTTATTTCATAGGAAAAATTATAGAATTTCACAGCAGAGGAACACAGCTGACAGCAGCATATGGAAGGAGCCTGAGGACTACACAGAACTGCATATCACTGGATTTTGGTCTGTGTTACATGCACAGAGTCATTATTTTTTATTACTGACTGCTCTGACTGCATTAAACACCTGAATAATAAAGACGTTGTGGTTTCCTGTCATAGCTGGGAAAGTGATGTCAGTGGGAAATCTGTCCCTAGCTCCTCTCAAACCATCAGCTTTGCCTTTGAGATGGCCAGAGGAGTTTGAGTGAGTCTGCTGAGCAGTTCCATGCTCTGATTTGAATATATTCAGACCAGGAAAAAACTCTTCTCTCATACAAGGATTTTGAAAAAGGTTTATGCAAATAACAGGTCTCTCACTTGACTCAGGAAATCTGTGACTTGCCAGGTTTTTAGAGAAAATACTCACTTTTCTGTTCGGAACCTGTTTGGGAGAGTGGATCATCACATGGTAACTATCAGTTCTGAACAAGTTCTACCCTTAATTTTTTTTAGGTTCATCTGAAAATGAGTTTGCAAAAAGCCTTGGCATTTTAAGTACCACTTTGAACTGTTGATCAAAGAAATAATGACATTTCTACTTTGTTCAGCACAGCTCAGGACAACTAAACGCTTTGAGGTGATCTTTTTGGCAAGTAGGAAAACTCTTCCTGCTGAAGTTGCCCATGATGAAGCTTGCAGCTGCAGTGAATAATCTCTGGATTCCCAAGCCCTTGCAGATGCAGACACAGGCCTCCTCTCCTCCTTTGTTTTCTTCTGCTGTTTTGTCAGTTGTGAACAGAGACCAGCCAGCAGCTGCAATATGCTCATAAAAAAAAAGGCAAAGGTCTCCACTCACCTCTGTGTCCTAGGCAGCTGTTCACAAATGTCCTGCTCTTTACTGTTCTCAGTACATTGAAGTATCTGCACTTGTCATGCTGAGAATCCAGAGTACCTTCAGCTGGTGGGGTCAGAGGCCCAGGGTGGCTCTATGTGACCAACAAGCCTTGGCCTTGCACAGGTTGGACTTTAGAGGGGTAGCTGCACCAGCAGCCAGATCCACTTGTATCCTAAGACTTTCCCACACATGTTCAATTGATTTCAGATACCCAGAAACTCCCATTGCGTCTCTTCTGTGTTTATGATCTTTCCTCCCTGAGATGTACTAAAGTGGAGGAGGAGCTGGTACTCACAGACAGACAAGGTGTGACTCCAATGAGTTCATCTGTAGGACTAACCAGAATAAAACATTTGTTATCCAGCTGAACAAGGCTTTTAGTTGGAAATGCTTCACAGAATCACAGATTCATCAAAAAATATAATTGTAGAACATTTTGCTAAAACACAGCAGTACCTAAATGAAGCTGCTGGGTAAGTTTCTCACATCCAGAAGAAATTTTACCTTTCCTTGGAGAGAACCTGGAATATCAGAGACTGAGATCCAAACCCCTCAGCTAAACTAGAGAATCTAGGTCACCTATAGGGCCACCAGATGTCTTCTGAGTCTGTTTTTCATGGTAGCATCCATGGAGAATATTTTATTTTGATTTCATCCTACAGAGAAATAAAATATATTGACATTCATGTTTCACACAAAATAGAGTCCTGGTTTTCTGAATAGGCCTAGCCAGCAGTGAGTAATAAGACTGAACTTTAGGGATATTACATCCCCCTGCATATTCTGGACTTCACAATTTTTAAATTAATGTTTTGGAGACCTAGGCATGCAAGGCAGTCTCATAAACATTTTTTATTTATCTTTTTTTGATATCCAATCATGAAGAACACATTATTTTTATAGGCATATGGGTATGCATCTGTGTGTAACAGTGTAAGTAAAAATTGATACATGCAACAGTGGTCAACAAAGAGCATTATTTAAATGTCACTGCATAGCTTCAAATTAGCCTTGAGATACAGTTAGACATCACACAGTTCTTCAAGAGCAGAGGTAGGGCTAAGCAAGTAATGGTCCTTCATTAAGGTCTTCCTTGCTGGTGCAGAAGTACTGCTGAAACGAGAGCAAAGGGAGCTGGCTGCTGTGGAAGGCATGGCTAAAGGACCATGCTTCTTGCCCAGCAGACCTGGATTCACAGGACTGGAAAGGCAGCCCAGAGCATCACTGGGGTACCAAGCTGTGTGCAGCTGAATCTGACAACAGGGATATTCAGCTGATTTAATCATCCTAGTAATTTCTGACCAAGAACATTTACAATAGGATTTTCTTTCTCGAGCTGTATTAACACTTGGGATAACCATGATGTTTAGTGTCCCTACAGAGCTACTGATAAGTCCTTGTCCAGGCATTACAGTGTGCAGGGCTAAGCCCTTGAGGGGGCTAGTTCATCATCATTTACAATCTCTCTGGGATCTGCTGTAAAAGGTTGTCATCCACATCACCTTCCTCCACTGGATTTGCCAGGAGCTGTGTATGACCTCCTAGGACTTCAAAACGTGATTCATTGTATATTACAGAATGTCCATTCCTCTGGGCAGCAATTAAATTGCCTTTGATGTGGGTCACTGTGGAAGGATGAAGGCTGCATGATGTCACCAGTTTCCCTCTGACGGACCCATGCAGCCCTGCCAATGTCAATACAGAGTGGTGGTGCTGGCTGGCTGTGAGAATCACTGTGCTGAGTCCCTCCAACCCTGCAGGATCTGTCAGGGGTTTATCAGCCTGTCGGGCTGCTGCAAGCAACACTTCACAGACCCCTGCAAAGAACCAGCACAGGCAACTGTCATGCAAGTCAGTGTGGAGCTGAGCTATAGCTTCTATTTTTAAAATAAATACTTCTATGGAGCTTTTTAGTGTTCCTCCTGGTCTCTGCTCTGGGTGTGTGTGCCTGTGAGAGTGGAAGGGGGGTGTTTAAGCTATGTATGCATCTGATACTCTTTTTCTGGTTCCCTTGCAACCATGCAAAACTCAATGCTATTTTGATGTTGGCTCAGAAAAAAACCAACTGTGCTTTAACTGCTCTGCCGTCAGTTTCTGGTTTCCCAGGACAGTAGCAATCAAATTTTAATCTTTTGGGATAATAGGAACAGGGTATAGAGTAAAACAAAAATGCAGATATTGTAAAAGCTACTTGCATCTGGCTCTGGGAATATATTTATCTTTGAAAAACTTAAAACTTGGCTTGTTGGAAAGTAGAGTGTCCCAGACTAGTCCGTAACTGACCCTAAAGCACTTATAAGCAGCATATTTAAAGCTAAGAGTAATGGATGCTGTTCTGATACAGGCTCCTACAGGTGCTGTTGGACAGGTGTCCTTTATCTCCAGGGAAAGCTGGTGCCTTGACAGAGTCCAGAGCTGGTGCTGCTGCCTTGGCCTTTGCAAGTATCTATCTATATCTATATCTATATCTATATCTATATCTATATCTATATCATCTATATCTATATATATATCTATATCTATTTATATCTATCTATATCTAATCTCTATCTTCCTATATCTATGAGAAGCAAGATGAGTTGAGTTCAGAAGCTAAAGTAAAAAGTGTAGTAAGTACTCAGGAGGTGAGTGGTGAGGATGGCATGAGATGTGCTCCTGCATTTTACAAGTAGTGAGGGGCACAGGTGTAGGACATGGATTTGGGGTCCCACCTTGATGGGAGGCAGTAGGAGGAAAAGAGTACTACTCACCTAGGAACATTTCCTAGGCTTACTCACAACACAAGCCAACATGATTCATCCCCTACATCTCTTCTAAGAAATGGGGAAGCTCATTGCAAGTATATGACAAGCAAAACAGCAACAACAACAAAAAAAATCCATCAATGAAACAGTGGGCAGCAGGCAGGGCTGGTGGGAGGGAAGCTGCGTGGGCAGAGAGGTTTCACTGGGGGCAGGTAGCCAGTGACTGACTGTTACTTGTTGTAGGAACATGACATGAAAAATGGAGCCAGGTCAGCAGAAAAGTAGGCAAAAATGGCAGTGTTCAGCTAAAGACAGCCAGAGGGAAGCATTTGTAATGTGATCCTGGAGTAGAGTACTGCCTGAGAATGGCAGATAGAAATAGCAAAGAAATTGTATCTTGCTATTTTGAATCCAAACATGATTGTAGGACATGTTTTCTCTTTTTTATTTTTTGTAATTGAGTGGAATCATTTCAGTGAACTCCCTGATTCTGCCATCTACTTTTCTTAATTGAAATGAGCAGGAGAACACCCTGTAATGCCTGTGTCTGGAAGTACAACCAGGAGCCAGGCAGAAAAGCAATCATGGCAAAAGAGTTGTGAGCTGATGGTGTCATTGAACTGAGAAGAACCAAATGGTGGAAATATCAAAATTACTTGTCTGGAATTAAGGAAAGAAAAAAAAATCACAGACAAGGTCTAAAACAAGACCCACAGACTTTGCAGTTGGAATTAAGACTTGAAGCAGCTGGAGATGTCAGAGAAGGAATTAAAAGAGGGTATAAAATATGAGCTGAAGGCTTTGCAAAAAGATGAGAGCAATGTCTGGAAGTTTCCCAAAAAGGCAAAGGAACAAGCCTTAGATTGAAAATTGTTGAAGACAACATCTACAAAGCATTTCTCCATCTCGGGAAGCCACCCAGGTGCAGCATTTTAAATCAGTAAAGGCTTTGCTGAGGTTTTTGATAGCCTGATTGCTGTATTCCATGTGAGATTATTCACTAGAGGGAAGGAACCCAAGCATCTTGTGACTGAATGAAGCTTCTAAGGAAGTTCTTAGGAACTTCTGAGGAAATCTTGCCTAGCTCCAGAGATATAAAAAATAATATCTCTGGGGAGCAAGATTCCACAACTCTTGCTGAAGCAAAAATTATCCTTAGATATTTTTGCAGATTAAATAAATTTCAAATCCCCAAGTTCATAATAAGTGAGAGTATGAACAAAAAAAAGCCAGCTAGAATGATTCAGGCTAACTTGAGCACAAAATACTTGAGTAGGTTCTAAAGCACTTCTTTGTAATGGCCTGTCCCAGAAAGCTACAATTTCCCAGTCACTATAATTTCTCATGGCAGGAAGCCTGTGGTTGGGACAGCACTTGCCATGATCATCTATAGCCATATGTGCTGCTCAGACACTGTGTGTGTGGGAAGATGACAGTGCTGCAGGGTTGCAGCTGTGCACAGTCCTGGGCACCATGTCCTTCCAGAGCCTGATCTCCTAGCTCTAGTTGTGAGCACCAGATGTGAGCAAGGAATATAGAGAAATGCATGAAAAGGAGAGGATGCCTCTTCTCTTCCCATGACCTGCTGAGTAACAGGCACTCCTGCCCAGGGCGAATGTGCTCTCAAGGTGTTGTCTCACAGTACAGTAGAGGACAGTTTCTGGCCACAGCAAGATGGTTTGGACCAAAGATGTATTAGAGTTGGGAGGCACACAGCAGAAATACAGTGTCTGAGAGTAGCTGGGAGGCAAAGTCACAGTGTCATAGTATAGAAGAATATCTGAAGCTCACAGGCACTTCTGGAGATTGTCTGGTCCACCCCCTGCTCCAACACCATCAGCTGCAGCAGGTTGATAAGTCCTGTGCCCTGTCAGACTTTGAATATCTCCAAGGATGGAGACTTTGCCACCTCCCTGGTCAACCTGTACCAGTGCTTGATTGCCCTCCACATGAAAATGTTTTTCTCTTATGTTTTAAATGAAATTTCTTGTGTTTCAATTTGTGAGGTCAGTCCCAGTGCCTGGGAGGCTACCTTGTAGAAGCAGCATGTTGGTGTCTGCAGGAGCAGGGTGAGGGCAGGGATGAGGGCCTGCCTGATGAGTGGGATGTTCTATAACCACCAGCCCTGAGCTCCATGGCAGTTTGGTGTGATAGTGTCACGATTTACTTTCTCTTCAGATTTACAAGTCTTTTGCAGAAGGACAGCACTGGACACAGACTTTTCAGGGCTTGAGGAGAAAGTGGCAAGAGTGAGACAGGTTGTTTGCAAGGATGGTCTCTCCAGAGCCCCCTCATTGCTCAGGCAGCAGGGACACCCACTGCCCTCCCCTTGGGCAGCCCCTCTCCCCACCTGATTGTTGCAGGTGCTGTCAGTGGGATGTGAAGGGTGTTTCTGCTATGCTGGATGTTTATGGGGGATGTTTATGGGGGATGTTTATGGGAAGAGCTGAAGTTTTCATGCAGAAGTTGCTTGACTTCTTTTCCCAAAACGTTCCTGAGGTGTATTTGCACTGAGTCACCTCCCTTCTGGTCTTGGACTCAAAAATAAAATAGTGGAAAGAAAAAATCCTGATGGTGACAGCGCAGGCTTAGATGTTAAAATCAGCTCTCCTTTGTGGGTAGGAGCTCATTTATACACATGATTTATGCCTGTTGGAATGAGAGAGACAGACTTAACAAATGACAGGTTTTGAATGGTTGCAAGTAATGTTATTAATGTCTGCTGACTTGGTGCCCTGCCCAACTTTGAACTTCTTTCAATTGTATGGGGCTGAACAAGAGCTGCATGAGTTTTGAAATATTTCCACATAAAATAAGCTCTGAGACAGATGGAGAAATGTGAGTTTCCTAATGGGGCCTAGTAAGAAGAGTGCAGGAATTCAAAAAAAAAAAAAAAGGAGGGGGGAGTTTAAGAATCTTTCTCAATTGAAACAGAAACAAAGAATCAGAGGAAATATATTTCAGTGCCAACCACCGTTGCCTGACGGGTTGCACTGCTACCAATTAGAGAACAGGCTCTTTCAAAAAGGCTTTTGCAACACCTTTCACCTGCTCTGCAGGTCAGGCAGCACCGCATCCATAACTCCAGCAGCTACAGCTTCCCAGGCCAGTGCTACTGAATCCCAGCCTTAATTTATTTAAACGCATACAAGATGATTCAGTAGGTGCTAATGCTGCTAATTCAGTAGGTGTTAATGCGTGAATAATTATAGACATATTTAAGCAGCTGGTGCTGTGCCTTCAAAAGTTTTTGTGCATGGAAATTAATAGCTCTGTGGTGGCATATGTGCTTACATGATATAAAAGTGAAGATGTTGTTAGCAGCTCCATGTTAAAGTTTGAGTTAATATTTTCACTTGAAGTAGAATTTAAACTTCTTGTTTTACTCTTGGATGTCTCTAGACATGGTATAACAGATCCTCAGAAAAGATATGATTTTTCTGCATTCTTTAAAAAACACCCCACTCTTTTTTTACATCTGTCCTTGATTTCCCCTCATTTCTGAGGATCCCCAACAGCACGAGCTCTGTTCTGACAAACTTCCTCCATATACATGTACCAATGATATCTTGGGGCCAGGCCAGATGAGAACAGCAGACACAAATAAATATTCCTCTTATTTGCAATAGCTGTTTGGAGCTAGGTGAAATAGATGCTGGAGCTGGTCTTCACTTGACTAAAGTTCTGTTTACATAGTTCCAGGTGAATCCTTTGCTTGAGCAGGTTACAGGGCACCTCAGATGGACACATCCCATAGAAAATAAACCTGTATGAAGTGCAAACACTGCAGAATGACAGTGAAAATGGGGACGATGGGAACAACAGCCTAACATGAGCTCCGTTGACTGCAAATAATACTTTCTCATGTATTTTGCTGTCAGGACAAAAGGGTTTCCAGACTTCTGCTCAGAGCACCTTGCAGGATCAGCCCCCACAGAGATCTGGGCTGAGGCAGGAACTGACAGCAGGGTTTTGACGTGTCAGCTCTTTGGCCTTGGGACAGAAAACAGGGTCGAGTTGATGTGTCTGGTAGATTTCCCTGGGTCATCCTGACAGCTGTAGAAAGCCCTTTATTGCTTTTACCAGATAACCGGGAGGAGCCTGCTTTCTTTCTTATCCCCTGCCTTCCTGTAAAGGAAGTGTCAGTGCTGCTTCCTCTTCAGCTGCCTGGCCAGTGACAGTGCCCAGCTCAGCCTTGCAGGGCAGGGCTCCTGCCAAGCAGATCTGAAGCAAGGGCTGCAGACCCAGGCATTTTCTATATAAAAATATACACCATGAGAGCAGAGAACTTTACTGACCCACACTCCTGTGATTCCAGCATTTTTTGCCTAGAACAGGTGATGGGACCCCTGGGCCATCTACGGTGGCTACTTTCAAAAAAGTGGCATGGCTTTGGATGGGAACCATTCCACAGACATCTAGGATGTCACAAATCTTAGATTAATTAAATAAGCATTACTCTAGCAGCTGTTTTAAATAGCTGCACATTAGACTGATTTACAGCACCTCAGTTTTTAACAGATGAATGTCATGTGAAGGTTTCACATTATCATTTGGATGAAATACAGATTTTTTTGAAGATAGAATGATATCCAGTATTTTTTGTATTTCCAGGAATTCCTTATTAATATATTCTCTGTTCTTCTATAAAAGGCACAAAGCTGTCTTGACAGTATCAGACATACTGCACAAGAATGGCTCGCAACTGTTAATTAAAAAAAGTCCGGGATGACAGGCAACAAGGTCTGTTCTCATGTGCTTTGTATTCAGGCAAGGAAGTCTCAGAGTTCATGAATGGTTCATTTATACTGCACTTTAACTTATCTGTTTCTTGAGTGCTCCCAGTCTTTTAAAAATGTTGTATAAATTTGCACTGGATACCCCTCGCCTAAACTGATTATCAGTATCAGATCCAAAAATAATTTAATTCCTCTAAACACTACCTGTTGCTTCCTGTTCCACTGTACAATAGTTTATTGTCTGGCTCTGTTGTGCCACATTTTGTCCTGTCAACTGAAGCCACAGATGGGCTGAAAGGGGAGATGTAAGTGTTCTGCACTTCTTTACAAACCATAACCCAAAACCCAGGGAATGCACTTTACATCAGATGCCCCCTAGCCATGCAAGTAATGACTGTTTTACCTTCATCTTCCTACTGATATCTGTGAGTTGTCTGGGATTCAGAAAGTATGTATGGTGCATGGGGTGAGGGGGGCAGAGGGTGTTCATTAGATAAAAGCTACATTTTCCTGACTTGACAAAAAGGTGCACTGTAAAAGGACTCACTTCACAAGAATTTGCTTTTTCCATTCTTATATTTACAGAAAAGTTGAGTGTTTAGCGTAGTGTATTTTTCACTTAATTAATCCTGCAGCAGCAGAAACATGAAGAAAATTGACCTGTTTCTGTCTTCTCATGGACAAGCCTTTCTCCTCTGCTCCTTTGTCCCCTTTATTAGGTGGGGGATGTCTGGTATTTCTGCTTCTGAGAAAGGCACCTCTCACCCTCACTGCTCTCCCTGTGGTGCTACTGTGGGGGACAGGCTGAGGTGCTGCTGGGGTTCCCTCAGGACACCCAGTGTCAGGAGAGGTGACTCTGCTGCTAGGGAATCACCCCCAGCCACCCTGCTGCTACCTTCTCACTGGGGAAACCACACTTCTCTCATCCCTGAGACAGAAGTAACTCAGGGGTGAAACTCAGATGTAACTCACATATAAAATCCTTTACTCATTCTTGGTTTCTCCCTCAACCAGGTCTTCATTATTGCCCCAATATTTATTTTTTTTTTTTTTGGATATTCTCCTCTCCATCATTTTCCTGATTCAGTTTTCAGCTTATTTTCAAAGACAAATCCTTAGATACACAAAAAGAAGAAAAAAGGGAACAGGAGAGAGAAGGGGAGAGAGAAAGGAAGGGGAAGGGAAAGGGAAAGGGAAAAAAAGCCCTGAAACCCTACCTCCACAAACCAAACCAAACCAAACCAAACCAAACCAAACCAAAATAAAACAGAAAAAACCTCCAACAACAAAAAAAATAAATAAGAGCTTTGCAGGATGCTTGGCATATGCAAAAAAAATGCAGCCACAAAGTACCAGCAGGAACTGACCTCTGCTTCTAGTGAGACCCTTCCAGCCTGAGCTTCAACACAGGCTGGATGAGGTGAAAGGTCCCTCCCTGGCCACCACAGTGGATTCAGTCAGTAAAAGTGGGATGGGCAGTCTGCTCTCAGAGGTCTGCCAGGCATGGGAACAATTAAGGGATGAGGCCAAGGGCCTTGCTTAGGTTTTCATTCAGAGGTATCACTGCTGTCCAGCCTTCTGCCAACAGGACATGGAAGCAATGTGTAACCTGGGGCTAAGGGACTGGGTTTGGCTTGAGAAACCAGAGTCAGGCAGAGGTTTGGGAGAGGACAGCAGTGCTACTGTGGGTCCACAGAGCTGCTCACCTGTGGCCAGTGTGGTGCTGGTCATGCCAGAAGAGCTGTGCTGTCTCCCTAAGCCACTGCCTGGGACTTAAGATCCTAGTACTGAGGAGCTCAGAGAGCTCTTAATGCTGTGTAGGGACGTCTTGATCTAAGCCCAAAACCATGACTCTTCTTTCTGGCATCTGACAAGTCCTAAGAGACCTAAAACTCTGCACTGGCCTGAGGAAGAGCACCTCACCTCCAAGAGCTTGGCATTTTTCCTAGGATGCATGTTGTTCCAGCCATTGCCCCAGGGGCTTGAGGTAGTGCTGTCTGCACCTGTTGTGCTCCGTGGGAGTCTGGCCAGGGGAGGGTCTCAGTTGTGCTCTGATAACCAGTTAATTGTTGTATGTTAATTAGTCATTTCAGGAACCGTAATAATAGATGTTAGAGTAAGAATGATACCCTCAGTCCTTCTCTGGGCAGATGATTGAGGCTGAGAGCACTCTTGCTTGCTCTCTTCCTGTGGTCCAAGTGATCTTTCACAACTCTTTGCCAAGTGGAGCTGTTTCAGCTAGAGGGGTTGATATTACTTTTCTTTCCTCTCTGGAAATGCTGTGGTATGAGTCCTTGCAGGCAGCTGAGCCAGCAAAGCTTGAGGAGACATTATCTTTGATCTATCTATTGACCATCTTCACTAAGGCACCTTCTCAGGACTTTTTCCCCAAGTGAAAAGCTGAGTTTTCCTCAGGTTTTGAAACAAAGCACACGCTTCGGAAATATGGGGACACAAATTATGCCTACAGTAATATTTCAGAGCCAGGTTTTCCTTATTGGCCCTTTCAGCAGCCCTCAGCACAGGAAAAGGTGCTGGTAAGGTGCATGGGACACAGTGCCTATATGGGAAGAAGAATGGGGTTAAAAAATTTACTAATCTAATTTTAAGATATTATACAAGAAAAAGAAATTGAGGAAAAACAGACACCCAAGTGATTTTTTCTGCAGTAGAGGCCAGCTTCTACTCTGTCCAGAAAGGATGCCCACTTCATCTTGTAGCTTAACTAACAGAAGCACTAATGACAAATTATTTAATAAAATATGTAACTAGGAGGCATTTTGGGACTCACCCATGAGAAACCTTAGTGCTTCAAAATTAAAGTTCACAAAATAAAAAAAAAATCACCATAATTTAAAAATACCGTTTTCACATTCTACCCTTGTTCACAGTACAGGCAGAAGACGGGAAGGCTGCCAGGCCTGGGGCAGGGTGAGGGGCCCAGCCAGCCCTACACTGACAACAACTGGACCATCAGGTGCCAGTGCTGTAGCTCTGCCTTGGCTATGTTTGTTTTGCCAGAATGGATGCAACCTGATTGTTCAGGCATGGTTCAACACAGGACAAAATGACAGCTGGGGAAAGAAGCCACAGATTTCCATCTGAGCATTTCTCTCTGCAAGAAGCCAGAGTGCCCCTGAATTGGTGGCACTGATCTGCACTGGCTGTGCAGAGTTAGGCCTTCAGGGGATCAGGGCATTCCAAAACCACAGGGACAACAAACTGGTAATGAAGAATGTCCCAGCTCTTTGACCACATCCAGCACATGTAATTAGACAGGAAACTCTGAATCTTGGTATGAATTTCTGGATGATTTTTTGCAACTATTTCTTCTCTGGGTATGCAAGTGCATAATCAAAACAGCAGATAAGACTGATCCCAAAATATGCTTTGTTCATCTACAGGGGAAGGGTGAATGTAATTTCAATTGTGTCTGATAATCAAAGAATAGTTTGGGGTGGAAGAAACCTGTAAGATCATCTTGTCCAAACCCTTTGCAATGAGCAAGGTCATCTTCAACTAGATCAGGGGGCTCAGAGCCACTGTCCAATCTGACCTTGAATGTTTCCAGGGATGGGGCATCTACGGCCTCTCAGGGCAACCTGTAACAGTGTTTAACCACCCCCATTGTAAAAAATCCTTCTTTCTTACATCTAATCTAAATCAACCTTATTTTAGTTTAAAACCATTACCCCTTGTCCTATTGAAACAGAATGTTTCAAAATAACCTAGCAAGTAGTCAGTAATGTATTTAATTGTAATGATGACTTTATAATATTAGACATCCTTGTAAGATGAAATTGTAATACAGAGTGATACATCACTGCACAGGTGTCCATTAATTTGCTGGTACAGCACAGGCCAACCACACAAAGAGAGCTGACTGAAGCTCATGAGGCTGTGTAAAATCTGGAGCTGACCTACTGCTCTGGAAAAGGTGGATCTTGACAGGAATTCCATGTGCTAGATGTCTCAGGACAAAAGGTCAGGAGGTGTTTGGAGAGCACAGTGAAAGGGGTATATGGTACACCTTTGTCACCAGCATGACTGTAGTGTGATGTGCATGCACTGGCAGGCAGCCAAGGAGAGGCACCTGTCATGGACAGAGCCATGAGCAAGCATCACTCTCAGCTGGTTGAGAAGAGGAATCCATGAATAGAATTCCCTCTGCTTTGGATGAATGGAGCAAGGGAGGTTTTCTGGACTCACATGTTTATGTTTTACTTCAGTGCTGCCTCAAACCAACCAAGACCCTCAGAATTCTCTCTGGAGTATGAAAAAGAACTTCCTATCACTTTTTGTTTTCTCATGCAACAAGGAATAAAAAAAAAGGTGAGGCAGAGGAAAGAGAGCATGCTTTGGGCACTTATGCTTTGTGGTAATCCTGGGCTGTGTTTCTGTCTTCTTACTGCTTACTTCAAGACTTTTGTATGTGCCAGCCAAAAAGGGTGACCACATGGTTGGCTTCCCACAAGGCTTACTCTTGAGTGGGGGATTTTCTTCTGAATATTGCATTAGTGGCAGTGGAAGAAGCAGTGGAGCATGCTCAGGGTGGGATTGTTGACCTGAAGAAATGTGTGTTAGTGCAGTGACACATTGCTTCCAAGGAGTAGGAAACAAACCATCAAGAAAGCCAAAAAAATGCTTCATTTCATAACTGGCCTGTGAGAGTTCTCCTAGCATCTGGTAGGTAGCGCTATATGTGCCAAATACCTAACAAACATGAAAGAAGAAGAAAGTAAACCAAACTTTACTGAAGCATAAGAATGTTAAAATTTGGGGTCACACCAGCAACAGTATGGGAGGTTGGCAGGAATGATTTTGAAAGACTCTGCCATGTCTACTGTTTTTTATTCTGCAAAAGAACTGAAACCACTGATTTTATGAAAAGACCATGAAGAGCAGCAGCCCAGGGACTGGAGAGGAAATTGTCCCCTGGGTAATATGGTGCCATGGAAATACAATCTGATAGCCAAAGTCACCAGATGGTGCTATTGTGCACACTATTTTTGTGCGTGTGTCACCATCATCTGTTCTTTGAAGGGACCTTGAGGGGTTTCTCTGTAGGATGAGAGCTCTGGGGTGGTTTGCTCTCTGCCTTCCTCCCTCCCGGTCCAATGCAGACCCTGGGGCTGAGCACTCCTAGGCTGATCACTGCCTTGTTGGCCCCAGCTCCCAAATGGGGATGATCTCCATGCCATTTCACCCTTCATTGTTTGAAGATAAAGAATAAATGAAACACACTATACACAGAAAACCCCTCATTCTGAATCACTGATTTCTTCCCCATGGGAAATCCAATCTCCACTCAAGAGAGTATAAAAATCTCCACGCAAGAGAGTAAGAAAGAATCTGGGACTTCCATCATGCCTAAGGAGGCAAGGAGCATATCTTGCTCTGTGATCAACGAAAGTGCCTTCTGAAATATCCCACAGCAAAACTACCCTGCAGCCAGGCACAAAGTTCCCATCCTTTAGGCTACAATCCCACAGAACTGAAGAGCATTGCTCTGTGCTCCAGGAGAGTGCTTCTTCCTGGAAGGGCTCTGCTCTCTCTTCTGAGTCAACTCTAGATCAACTCCCAACAGCAGGATCATGGCCAGAGCAGCTCTGCAGCACCGAGGCATGATGAGTAGAATATGTCCCTGGTTCAGAAACACCTGTCTCAATTCCTGTCACCACCAGAATAATATATGCAATATTACATATCTCCATAATATTAGTTATTTAAGAATAATAGTTTATATGCATGCAGGCATATAATAATAAAATGCATATTTACATATAAATAATAATCATCATCGTAATAATTATAATAATAATAATATATAATATGCTATCTACCTTTATAATAGGACCTAATCCCTATAAAACACCTCCATAACATTATCTCTGTTGGACCCTTTTCCCAGAGGGACCATACTGCATGTTCAGTCATGCTTGCTGAACCTGTGGGCAGATGTGAGAATCACCTACTTTGTCCCTCCCTCCCTGGAGTCTTGGTCTGTACTACCACCATCTCTGTGGTGCTGATAACCAAAGCAGGTAACTGCACAGCAGGAGGACATGGACCTAGCCCCAGACGATCCTTTGCAGAGTTCTGTGTTTGAGTACTCATTACATGACACAGGACAAATGAAGGCAGGGAATAGTGTTGAGCTGGCCAAGCTTAGACCTGATTTCAGCATCTTGCAGTGGTAAGGGTGCAGATTGAGATAAGAGATGTAGACTGTAGCTACAGACATTTGGAATATCCATATTTAACTGGGCAAGTCATTACAGGGACAGTTGTTGTCCCACTACTCCTTATGGAAAATCACAGAACCACATAATGTATAGGTTGGAAGAGACCTTCAAGATCATTGAGTCAAACCCATCTCTAACACCTCAACATGGAGCTCATGGCATCAAGTGCCACATCTAGTCTTTTTTTAAACACATCCAGGGATGGTGACTCCACAACTTCCCTGGGCAGACTATTCCAGTATTTAATCACTCTTTCTGTGAAAAACTTCTTCCTAATATCCAATCTATATTTCCCTTGATACAGTTTAAGATTATATCCTCTCATTCTGTCAGTTGCTGCCTGGAGAAAAAGACCAACCCCCACCTGGCTACAACCCCTCTTCAGGTAGTTATAGAGAGTGATAAGGTCACCTCTGAGTCTCCCTTTCTCCAGGCTAAACAACCCCAGCTCCCTCAGTCATTCCTCACATGGCTTGTTTTCCAAGCCCTTCACCAGCTTTGTTGCCTCCTCTGGACGTGTTCAAGCATCTTAATGTCCTTCCTAAACTGAGGGGCCCAGAAATGTGGGAAAAATGTAGGGGCAACAAAGATTTGTGTTGGTGCTCCAACCTTGGCTGCTATGGGGGTCTCTAAAGTGAAGGTCAGTCCAGAAAACACCACTGCTAACATCAGGGATCGGGGTAAGGCCCAAGATTGTGATGGCCCTGGTGGGACTTTACCTGGAGTGTTGTGTTCAGTTCTGGGGCCTTCAATTTGGGAAGGACATTGAGGTGCTGGAGCATGTCCAGAGAAGGGAAACAGCTGGTGAAGGGTCTGGAGCACAAGTCCTTTGAGAAGTGGCTGAGGGAGATGGGGTGATATAGCCTAAAAGGAGACTCGGGGAGACCTTATCACTCTCTACAAGAACCTGAAATAAAGTTGTTGTGAGGTGGGGGTCAAACTCTTCTCTCAGGTAAAAAGTGACAGAAGTGGAAAAAATGCATCCAGTTGCACCAGAGGAGGTTTAGATTGAATCTTAGGAAAGAGTTGTAAAGCATTGGAACAGACTGCCCATGGAAGGGATGTAGTCACCATCCCCAGAGGTATTCAAAAAAACATGTGAATATGGCATTTGAGACGTGGTTTAATGATGGACAGGGTGATGATTAGTCCAGCTGGACTAGACGACCTTTGAAGGCCTTTCCCTACTATGATTCCATGATTCTGTGTTCAAAATTATGCATCATAATTATTTTGGTTTATGCCCATTCTATAAGTTGCTTAATGAGCCTGGTTTTTTCTAATGACTGTTCTCTAATTCTTTTTCAAAATGCATAACCAGTTTCTAAACAGTATTTTTACAAAAAGTGTGACCCTGAGATCCTGAGTAACATGGAAAAGGTATAAATGGGCATTTTAAGACTGCCATTGCAAGATATATTAGGAGTATGGCTGAGAGGACTAAACTCACTTTGGTGTCATCTCCTCTGATGGAAGTCCTGCTGCTGCAGGTGTCCACCGGGATGAGGATCTCTCTGTGCTCAGTGTCTGGAGCAGGGATAAAAGCTGCTGCTTGGTCTCTACCCCTGCTCTAGCAGGTGGTAGTAGGGGGTTTGTAAGATGCCCACACCACTGATCTCCCCCTAGAATTGCCCCAGGGCCACAACAGGAGCCTGCTGTCTCTGCTGCTTGAACAGTGGCATTCTCTCCAGCGGGTGCCACGAGAAAGGGAGCCCAAATGTGGAAGAGAAAACCTTTTTGTCCCAAAGCACCCCTCTGCTGGCTGAGTTCTAGTCCTCAGTGATTAAAACCAAGGGGACAATTTTTTGACTCAGAAATAGAGGGAGAACAGCAGCTCCCTTTGGGTGGGTAACTTTTGCTTTGCTTGCACCAGACCAAGCCCCTTAGCTGCAGAGATCCAGCAGCAAAGCTGACCATGGGGAGAAGCAGCACTGGCCTGCTAGAACCCCCACACAGGGACAGGGCTGGGGCTGGGATTGGGGCACTCCCCTGAGTGAGTACAGCTGCTGGAAGGGGATAAAGCAGCATCCGAATGCTTTTAGCAACAGACACAGGACTTGAATCAATAATACAAGAAAGCCTGTGGTCGGCGGCATTTCTGGCCACAGCAGATGGACCACCATTCAAGGAAGGGTTTGAGGCTTCCTCTGCCTGAGGGGATTTTAAACCACATTCCCACATTTCAGGCAAGTACCCTCATCTCCCTCTGGCCTGTAGGTCTGTGTAGAAACTGCAGCATTGCACAGCCAGGAATCACAGGGCTAGGAGGAAACTGAGCAAAAAGCATGACTTTTGTTGGGTAGTTGTCTGGGCAGGGCTGCTCTGGTGTCTACACCCAAGAGCAACCCTGCCCATGGAGATACTCATACCTCAGCTGGTTATGACCCTGTACTACCTGATCTAACTTGAGGTTGTATTTCACTTTGAAGTTTAGCCTGCTCTGAGCGGGGGATGGGCTAGATGACCTCCAGAGGTATCTTCAAAGCTAAATTATTCTGTGATTCTGTGTCTAGCACTGTTTTTTATCCAGCTACTGTTTCATGTAAAATCCCCCAGTGAAGTCCCCTAGCCATTAGGTACAAGCATGTTGCTTCATGCCTGTTCTACCTCTGCCTCCGTAAATCTAAGGAAGCTCAGCTGTGGAGGTACAGAGTCTTCAGGAGGTTTTTTACATAATGCACAGAGATTAAAAGCTACTGCAGTTGCCAGTAAAGGCAAGACTCTCAGGGTCACTCTTACTTAAGTAAAATCTCCACTAATTTGATCAAAGAACTAAATGATATATTTTAATAGTTTGTGTAAGTGAGGGTTATTTAGTTCTGTATAAAATTTTGCATAGAAATGCACTTTTCTGCTAATACTTTTGAACAAATAGAAATAATGCCAGTATATTAGAGATAATATAAAAGTGCATTTGATAGCAACAGAAGATACGTTGATGTATTTGTTGGGTATGAACACAGGCAGATAAATGCAATCATATACAAAAGCATTATATTAAATGAAGTCTGAAAAATAAATATATTTATTGTATCTTTTAGCAGCAAATAAACACATAAATATTTAAATATTGATTTAAACTTGTTAATTTTTTAACCATTATGTTTAGATACAGAGAAGTACAGTCAGTACTGATTGCATAATAAAAGATACAAAGGATACACATTAACTCAGACACTGGAAAACAAAAATGTTGATTTTTAACAATTTTAGGGGAGAAGAGTTATACATTAAAAAAAAAAATTCAAAAGCATGTCCTGTTTCCAAGCTGTATTTATTTGCCATGAAGAAACAAGTTCTACAGTGTGGTGTGTTCTACAGCAGATGAAAATATTTAGTGAGTTAAATTTATGGCCGAGGGCAAAGAGCTGAACTTGGGAACCTATTTAAAGTGCAGTCGAAGTCTGTAAAGATAACGATGGGGAGTTGAAAGCAGTGAAGCCTCAGACAGTAATATCTCAATAACAAAGAGCTAATACTTTGCTGCAGAGGCTTTCTCAACAACAGTTGGTCCATTTTTGTCATTATGTCTAATCAAGTCCAGTCTTGCCTCGGCCTCCCCAGCCAGCAGACATCCAGCACTTAAATATAACCGTATGTGTCCAGTGTGATTACAGGCGTCGTAACGTGCTCCCGGCTCTGTCCTCCCACCTCCAGCTGGCCCCAGACCCCAGGGTGTCACATTCCAGGTTTCATCCTCTGAATGGCATGTGACGTTGGAGGGCTCAGGGGAGGGCTGTGGGGTGGCTGTCACCCATGGGCAGAGGCATGTCCTCTCTGAGCCCAGCCACTGCCCCAGACACTCATGATGGGAAAAGTCACCAATCCTGCCAAAAAGCATCCGAAGTCAGTACGGGCTTGAGCTCCCAATGCATCCATATTTCTTCAGATGATGATGGACTTCGCTTTCCTGGCACTGACCCTGACCCCACTAGAGGCCAAGCAGGTAAATCCCCCCACCTGCCAGGCAGAGGACAGTGCTTGCCTCCTTGTGCAAGGGGAGACAGTAGGCAAGAACCAAAGATAGGAGCTGTCTGAAGTGCTTTCTGCAATTACCCTGGAAAATTCTTCAGCATGAGTCAGTGGTAAAAAATTAAGAAAGTGCCAAGAAACAAAATTAATATGTGAGAGGTTTCACGAGGTAAACAACTTGGCTCATAATTTGCTTAGGTTCTAATGTTGCCTACATGGCTTGACACTCTTGAAAGGATTCCTACTCTGAGCTAATAGTTAGAATAAAGACATTAAATTACCCATATTGCTTATTAATTATATACAGGCACTGGAATTCCAGTTGTGGTTTTGGATACATTTTTAGACAAGTTTTAGTGAACAACATCCACTACCCTGAAGGCAGCAGAGGAGAACAAGACTTTCCACAGCTTGGGTAGGATATAGGGTTGTATTCATCCCTCCTGAGTTTTACCAAAGTCCCTGTGACCTTCCAAAAAGTGTTGAACAGCCTGCAGGAGTGATGGGTTGTCCAGCACAGGGGACAGGGGGACTAATAATGACCTGGGACTAATAATCACCTTAATGCCACCTTTCTGAGCCCAGCTCCAGCTGGGATGAGGAAGGCTCTGAACCTCTCATGAAAAAAAGCCCTCCATATAGTGATCTGAGTGAGGGAACAAAGGCCTTGAGAAAGTGGTCCTGCTAAATGTTTTTAGGATTATAGTTCCCCTTTTGGTTCAATGGTGTCTAGTACTACTGGAGAGAACAGAGATGGGCAGAGAGCTCTTCTGTTTCCACTGTTTCTCCCTTTTGTGCCAAAAGCCTGGAAAAGCAGGAACAGCTCTGCTGTAGAGGCCAGAGGGCTTGCTCTGGTGTGGTCTGGGCAAAGTGATATGCACCTATATGATGAACAAATCAAGGTGTGATTTTAGTGTGGGAGCAGCAGGCATGAGCAGCCCACCAGCAAACAGGAAGGAAAGGTAATCCACCTCCCCTTTCTACTGCTGCTTCCAGTACCACACTGAAGACAGGTAGAGGAGAGACAAGTTGGGGAGAAAGGGCAGTAGGTTGCTCCATGCTCCTCCCCTAGGAAGGAAGCTGAGTTGCTAATATTATCTGCATTTATTATATTTATGCGGTGCTGAGCTCATCTTTGAGACATCTGGGCCCAAGAACAGTAATTAAAATGAACAACTGTTGACACCATTTGTCACAGACTGAACAACTGGCATAAATCAAACTGCCTGGAGTCCCAGCCATCTCTCCCAAGGAGTGAATAAATACCATCTAGCCAAATTAAGAAAGCTCTGTGGAGTGCAAATGTTTGTGGCACGGAGTCAAAAACATGCCAGTGTCAAGTTCTGTTTTTGTTCTAGAGGAGCAAATCCCCAGCCCAGGTGCCCTCCTTGAGGGATGCCTGTCTGCCCCCACCCACCCCACCCTCACTATGCCTCTGATTACAGCTATGGCACAAACAGAGCAGGTTTTCTGGCAACAGGGAAGGTTAAAAGCAGCAGCAAGTTCTGTCTGAGGGTGGATTTTGCATTGTCTGCAAATACCACTGGCTTTGTTACTTAGTGAAGTTTGCAGCTAATTAAAGCACCAACAAAACCAAAATCCCACCCAAACTCCTTTGAAATCCATGACATATAATACATAGGATGTATTTTATAAGCACTCAAGAGCAGCCAAGTTGATTAGGCAAATATCCATCTAACTCAATATCCCAAAGCAACAGTTTAGGGGACAGCATAAATATGGGTAAGCAGACATAGTACCATCTTCCAAGCCCTCTCCTAACCTCTGACCATTTGCAGCTGAGAGACATTTAAATGACAAGGCTTGGGAAAATGAAATCTAGCTTAGAAAAAAACACTCCAAGCATATAAAAATTATGGATCAAGTCCCTTGGACATATAAATCCATATAGCACCTTTATTTGTTTCTTGGAAAGCTGGTAGGTTTTCTCTAGACCAGGGGCCAATTTAACACCGAAGTCCATTTGTAATTAGAATTGTTTTTCTACTCCCATCAAAAGATTTTAAGGCTGGAACCAAGTATTGGTCCTACCCATCACCTTCCCTTTGCTTCCCACAACTGCAAACACAGGCACTTTTCTGAAAGGGCTAACCAGAACTGCCCTGGTGCTGAGGCTCTTCTGTAGCCTATTGGGTCACTGAAAAATCAGGGCCAAATAAAAATAGGCAAAAGCACAGAGAAAACCCCAAACTCCCCTTCGGGGCTGCCCTGCCCCAGGGCCCTGCATGACCCCAGGCCAGCTGGACGAAGCGGGCTGCAACATGTCCCCAGCCCCAGCGAGGAAGGTCGGACAGCAATGCAGGGGATTATTTCAGGAAGCTCCCTGGCTCGGGCAGCACTTACTCACAGGGCGCGTTCCCGAGTTTTGCATTCATGTGGCTGCAAATAGGTGCAGGAGTTCATGTCTCCACACATAGCTGCAGGAGTGGGGCCAGAGTGCCCAGGAGATGCATGTGGGACATTTGGCAACAGCTCAGGGAAGAGGAAGAGCAACAGATCAGGCTTTGCTGCCCAGGTCTGCGAGCCCCATTCTCCTCCACAACAATTCTGAGGCTTACAAGAAGTCCCATGGGTGTCTGTTTTGTGGCTGCTGAAGGTGCACCACCATGTGCTCAGTTCACCATTGCCCCTTTCCACCCCCTGCCCTGGCACCATTCCCAGTGCTGCCCCTCCAGATGTGCCTGGGGAAGCACAGGTCAGCCCAGTTTCTCTAAGCTCAAACAATTCCTTGCATGTTCAGTGTCCCATCTGCCCTAGCAGATGGCTCTAGGCTGGCTAGGATCTTCAGACCTTGTTCTTTAAAGTTGACTCAGTTGTTTTACAAGGGTGCTGAAAGGTGTGAGGGACCTCTCTTGCCAGTATTTGTTCTCTTATCCTCACTCAGCAGTGCCCATCTTCACCTCTGTAGACCTGAGATAGCTCCCTGCATCTGGATTCAGAAAATTTCCAGTTTTCTGTTTTTTTCTCCAAGTGTCTTTTGCAAAGACTGTGTGCATGCAACCTTTCAAATAACATTTGCAGCTTTCTTCTTACCCTTATTTATTATTGTTATACCAAGCACCATGCAAACACAGAGCAGAAAAGCTGCTGGTGACTAGAAGAACTTGCAATCTTAATAGTATAAATCAGTGCTGTGATTATACATAGAAAAAACCTGCTAATTCATGCTGGCATACTCCCAGCTGGAAAAAGAGGAATGGGAAAGTTCTGCTTATTTTCTCATAGTCTCAATCAGAGCCTGTGCTTCCATCATCTCTACTCTTTGCAGTGGTGACCCCTTCAGGTTCACCTCAGTCCTCCAGACTGTCCTGCTCCAGTGACATATAACAGTGCTTTTCTAGAATAGAGAAAGCCTATGATCTCAGGAGGGATGGTTTGGGTTTGGCTCTCTGTCTTCAGGATTCAATCTTCTTAATGAAATTCTGGTGAAAATAATACACTTGTTTTATTTGGAGTGTGAGATATGTGTCTTGAAAGGCAGTAATTGTGGCAGAGTTTTACTTTTGGTGAGCTAGAGTAAACAACAGGCTGTCTAAATGGATATGATGTCCAAGTACTTTCCCATCACAGGGGCTGAGATGCTAGCTCTGCTTGCTTTGTTTGCACTAGCCAGTATAAAACGATCTGCATACCATAATCTGAAAGGAAAGGTCAGCCCAAAGGTCACATGTTTTAAGGGTGTTACTTCAAAGACATTTATCTCCTTTACAACACCATTAAGTCCCTGGTAATAGTCTATTGTCTTTCATCATCTCAGCCTCTTCACCTGCGTGTTTATGTTTGGCCAAGCCTCCCGATGCAGGCAAAGGGGAAGCAGGTGCTTGGTGGCTCCTGCTTTACGGAGCACACTCCGTGTTATTTGAGAAAACAGCAGGCTGTTATAAGACTATCAAGCCATAACCACAGTCATCCGCTTCCCTCTTCCTGCAGAAATCAGTAGTTAAATCCTGCACTTTTCAGCTGTTGTTTCTGATCCAGGCCTTCTCGTCCTTTTCATTTTCACTGTTCAGATGGGGATCTCCAGCAAGGTGGAGATGACTGGTCCCTGGGATGACCAGGCCCTGCTGTTTTCCTGCCATGCCACTCTCACCCTACTGCTGCCAGAGGATGAGTTTGCTGGTTGTACCTGGGAAGCATAATGACCCCTCTTCTCTTGATCCTCTTTTTTATATTATGTAGCTTGCATGTCAATGCCAGCACCACCATTAGTCTACAACCCCTGGGGCAAGATGTCATCTCCTTGTTGCTGTAATTCAGATACTGTCCCACTGACTTCAGTGGGTATCACTAGAGCAAAGTTCATCAGCTGAGTATCCAAAACAAACTCTTTCCTAAAGACCTTGATGGTGCACCCAGGGTTATTTTCACAGGCAAAAATGCCCTGCTCCCATGGGGCATCTCGTTGGGGTTGCTAGAGCACCTGAGACAGAAAGTCAGTGAGCACTGTGATTAAGTTCCTCTAGACTGGAAAATTCAAATATTTCTTCACTTTTCTTTTTTTGCTAAGGTGCAGCATACCTAGACACACATAGCTTGGTCATGCCCAAAGGGCAAGGTTTAATCTCTTTACATCCATAGCATTCTCCAACTGCAAAAATTCCATAATTTGCAGCAACTCTCCTGCTGCCAAGAGAGGGGAGATGGGTTTGGTGTGGAGAGGTAGGGACTGTGTGGGACCATGCTGCTGGATGAGGGCAACTGCTGGATGGGGAGCCCCTGGATGGGGAGGAGGAAGCTGTGCTCAAAGTCTTGGCTGAAGACTGATGGATGCAGCATGAGGAGTCACTCAGGAGCACTCACACAAGAACATGGCCAGGTGTCTGCTTCATGTAGAGTCTAGGACCCCTCCTACAATCTTAAGGCATTGTAGTTATTGTCAGGTATTACCAGGTATTGTTATCATCCTTTCCAATTATTATATAATTCATCACAAATTCTCTTAAGATTTTACTTGTTCTCTTTCCATCAAGCAGTAGTGGGGGACATTTTTCAGGCTTTCCTAGGATGAGTTGGTAAGTGCAATTTCCACTTAGAAGTTTCCCATATAAGTTCATCTTTCACCCACATAAGTGAACCTAAATATTTGGGCTGAAATTCTCATGCCATTTTGAATTAGCTGGGCAAATAATCAAATTAGGCAGTCTGGGCATTTCTATCAATAAGAGAATAAGAAAGAAACTCTTGTGGTGAATTCTAGCACTGTTGCATTTGGCCCTTGTGTCTCAAAATTACTTAAGAGCTCAGAATATGCCTTTTCCTGTTCTCATGAAAAGGTGGTCAATTTGATGAAGCTGTGAAAAAAAAATCAGTCTGCCACATCTGGGTATGTTTTGCCTAGAGTTTGGTAGTTCTTATCCCAAATATTCTGCCTGCCCTGAGCATAGCCCAGCATAAGCAGGGAGGGGCTGAGCAGGGCTTTTCCTGATATTTCTTCCCCCTTTCCCTTTCCCTTTCCCTTTTCCTTTTCCTCCGCTTCCCCTTCCCCTTCCCCTTCATTTTTGCCTGTATCTCTGTACATTGCATAGCCATAGAATTTTAGTTTTCATCTCTTTCAGAGGTGAAGAAATATATTATTTAATAGAAACTCTGTTATTCACTAGAAATGTATAAGTATAAATTTTTGGGGGTCTAATTACTGTAAATGCTAGATATTTATTTTTCTAAATTCTACACAACCAGATCCATGTTCATAAACAAATATGTAGTTATTGAAAATTTTGGAAGAATTTTATAATTCTGTTATCTTTTTTGCTAAAACTCTAATTTGTCCAGGTTCTCAGCTGGCAGAAGGTGGAAAAATGCCAAGAAATTTGACAGAATCACACTGAGCTTTACCAGCCAGGAACTTGCCCCATGATTTTTATTTTAGGCAGAATAGGGAGTATAAACATTTCCATGGGCCTGGAAAGAACTCCTTTCTACGTGCTTATTACATGCTTCAAGTGGACATTTTTAGAAATTAGTAGTTGCTCAAAAATGAAAAACTGGCTGGGGGTATCTCTGCCAGCACACTCACCAACCTGGCAGAGTTCATAACTCACTACAGAGAGTGAGAATTTTGCATTAGCTTCACAAAAAGTGAGAAAAAAAAAAAAGTCTAATTGGACTTCAGGCAAAAATTACAAAGCTTCTTCTAGGTTTGCTTAATTTGGTTTCTTGTCCAGTCCTGCTGCCCTCCCCAGCCTGTGCTTCTCCCATACAGTTAATAAAGCTGATTATAAAGCCTGATGTGGCAGGCGTAGGGCAAGCATATTGAAAGTCATATTAATGTGTTGGGCATTTTTTGTTAAACCAAACCTTGAACAGATCCATTCTTAGAGGCCTTGGCTGCAGCTGCCAAGGGCCTATCATGCAAATGCCCACTGCTGTGCTACTTGAGGAGGGTCCCAGTGCAAACTCCATGCTGGATCAACTCTTCTGCCTCCAAAAATGTTATTCTGACTCTCAAAACTAATTCTGAGCTATAAGAGAAGTGACAAATCTGCTGTTGATATACTGCCAATGTTCACTGCAATTACCTGGGGTGGAACAGTAATAATGCAGTGTTTCTGGTGTTCCTCACAAGAGGATTTGAAAAAGCTTATTTCTAAATAATTTTATTTTACCTCTGACACTGCGTTCTATCTTTGCTAGATTTTTTTCACCAACAAGACTAAACTTACCAGTATAGTTCTACAATTCCTGCCACTTGATTCCCAGATTTCATATGACCAGCTGTAGTGGTGGTGAACTATCTGTTTAAGACAGTAACCCATTTTTCTTTATGTCATATATGCAGTGTTTCACAGACATGCCTTTCTTTACAAGGCTGCTCCTCTTTGGGAGCTCTGAACAGTGAGCTATGTACATGGATGTACAACACAGTGTGTAGTTTTTTAAAGTTTTTCCCTGCTTGCATCATAGATAATTTCTGACATGCCTAAATTACCATCTTGTTTGATTTCAGTGAGTTATGTTAAGGCTGTATTATGCATTAACAACCTGAAAATCAGGCCCAGGTTTCATGGCAAGCCCATGTTACAGGCTCAGATTTCCTTGGGGGAGAGTGGAAAGGAAGAAAGAGAAGGAGGGTGCTTGCTTCATTGTCTGCTTGACTGTCTCCCTTCACCAAGCACTGCCATGCTTGACACCAGAGGTACACGGAGGAATCATCTCCACTGCTTCTTCTTCTTCCCTCACCTGGGTCCTGTATCCCATTTTTGGGATCATAAATCCTCATCTGCTTCAAGGGAGTCTGGCTGCCTATGACCCTGTACAGTGGTGTGTGTGAGATGTACTTTTAAATACTCTGAGAGATTAAAATAAAATGCCAGAAAGTAGTCAAGGGGTAATAGAAGTGCCTAAACATGAAGGTAGGTGAAAACATTTTAATTTATTAATTTATAATATTTATTAATATTTAATTATTCTAATAAAATGTATTTTCCTCTCCCAATATGATTATGCTTCAGATAGGGAGTCTGTACCCAAACACTTGTGGCATGTGCTAACACACTATGTGCTAACACACGTATAGCATCAGATACAAACTTCTTCCTAGCTGGACACTGAATTCACGGTTTGAGAAGTTGCTAAGTCTAACTCTGGCATTTCAGAAGCCTGCATAGGAACAGATATTTGTCTTTTTTTCTGGTGAGACTCTGGGGGCGGTTGCTGGACACCCATCCTGGAGGCCCCAAATCAACATTTGTTTATTTCTATCCAAGATCCCCAAGCATGGATGACACTTAGAGCTCTAACAGTGAGTCCTCAGATGGAAAAAGAGAAGGGAGGGAAGATTCTGTAAAATTAATAACAAGCTTGAGTTTTCATATTCGGTGTTTGCCTGGTGTGTAGGACATAACACCAAGGAGGGAGGTGAAGATGTGTGTTGCCTGTGATAGGGAAGGAAAAGGTGGAAAGAGAGAGAGGACAGTCTATGGCATGGCTCATAATCATCTACCTCTGTCTCCTGGATGCAGTGGAAATATTTTATAGGAGGCCAGGTAAGGATGAGCCATTTTGGTGTTTGGACACAAGATCTTTTTGAATGGAGGCTGCTTTTAGAGAAAACTATGATTTATTTGAAAGTAATGAGCGAAACCAAATGAGATGCCTTGAGGCTTGCCAGTTCATGAGCAAGCAAAACCTATGGTTCCTGCTGGACATCTCTCCTAGGACTAGAAATATGAGAATATATTTTCATCCTTAGATTGAGAGACCTACATTCACAAAGAGCTTTAGACATCCCAAGAAATCAATGGGAATTAGATCCCCAGATGCCTCTGTGAATTTGGCATAATTAGTTCCAGGAAAACACTGCCCAGGTGCTTTTCCCCTGCTACATACAGAGCTGAAATGCAAGCAGGGATATTTTAGAACAACTGTAGAAATCACATACTTCTGGATTTGGGTCAATAAACATTTCTTTCTAGTTTTGCTCAGGTGAGAAGAGATCAGAGAAGGGACAGGAATTTACAGGGCTCAGGGATTTCAATTTACTGAAGTCACTGGGAACAGAGCAAATACAGACACAAGTCACAAATCAGCAGGTGACACAAGCCAAAAGTAGTTTTTAAAGAAAGGCAAACAGGCCTGGTTCTTAATGAGGCCACAGATGTTACTTGAGATTTTGCTCCAGTAACTATCAAGACCGCTCTAGCATTACACACAGATGTTACGCCAAATGATCTTGGGAAGTGGGGGCGTGATGTCATTGGGGGGTTTCAAATCTGGAACACATAATCAACTTATCTTTGTTCTGAGAGCTCTCATTATAGCCCCCCGGGCTTGTTCACATGTCTATTTGCATAGAAAGTGCCCTGAGGAGAGATCCTGTTCCATGACACACATAACTATGATGACAGTCCAACATACCTGTTGTTTGAGTTTCTCCTTATGAGTGGATATAACATATTTTGAAGAAGAATTATGGTTGGGTGGAAAGAGGATGAATGGTCTAACTCCCCATCCAGTTCTGAAAACATATTACTTCCAGAGGAAAGCCTGAGAGCATGTAGAGTCAAAGCTCTCCAGGGTAGCTTGATCATCCAGACATTTTCTGAGTAAATGACCCAGCAGAACTGGTTATATTCATAACAATGAATATTAGTAATGAGTAGTAGAATGGTATTTTAAAGGGTTTTTCCTCTAATTAATATTGTAACATTTTACTTTGGCAATGGTTTCTCTGTCTATACCCTTTTGTCACTGTCTTGAACTCTTATTTTGTCTAGCTGAAAAACCTCCTTAAGCAGCTCTTAAAATAGAAATTGGCTCAGATACTCATCACATTTCTGCTTTTGCTAGATGAATTTGAAAGGAATAGAAAAACAACAGCCATCTCTATTATTGGATGTTTCTTCTGAAAATAAATCTCATGCTCAATACTCAGATACTAAAAATAAGTTGTTGTGCTGAGCCAGCATGGCTACTGTCTCAGTTGATTCCCACTGAGCGCATATTTAAGAGCCCTTTTGAATTAACACATTATAAAACAGGCCTTGCAAGGAGGGGGAAGAATGGTGACAATTCTAACAACTCCTCTTCATCTTCAAAACAAAGTATGTGGTCCAATAGTGGACATGTGAAAACTTCACATTTCATCTAGAGAAATATGTACCTGTAGAGTTTAGTGATGTGTTAAAGCTTTATAAATATGAGTAGGCTCCAATTATTTTCTTTTCTTTCTGTGTAAATATCAAAGTTTAAAAAAGGTTGATTTAGCAAATTGATCTTAGCAGCTTCAAGAGCAACAAATCTTATGAATGCCATGAACCCAATCTGGACACACACAAACGATAGATTTGCTGTCTGGCAGAGCAAAGCATTTTAGCTGATCTTTATTGCTTCTTCCAAATGTAGAGATGGGTCATCATAACTAGGTATGAAGGATAAAATAGTTTGCCTGTCCTTATTAACAGAAACTTTTAACAGTGTTGCTCAGAAAAGAACCGAGGCAGGTCAATATCTGCAAATTCCTCTCAGAGTATGGGGAAGCAGTGCTTTATCTCCACAGAGAGCAAGTCTCCAGGCTGACAGCACTGCACACTGCTCTCCCAGACTGTATTAACTTACATCTCTGTGCCTTCAACCTCATAAAAACCAGGCTTATAAAGAGCTGGAGCTATGCTGTTGTGGGGAAGAGAGCATTGACTCCCTGGGCTGGAGAGGGCTGCCCTGCTCCAGCATCTCCAGCTACCTTCCACTAGGACAAAGGTGAGATAGTCCTCTCTATGATCACCCTCATTCCTTATTCTCACTTTCAGCCCTCTTCCATGGTACCTGCTCCTCTTTGTGCTCTCCCTGGGCAGAGTCACTGAAGGCTCCTGAGACGAAAAAAAAATTGTTTGCTTACCTTGGGTCTACCTCTTCTCCGAAGGTATTACTCACAGGATTACTTTGAAACCCTCTTCTCCCCATCACCTATCACCAGCTGGTACCAAAGAGAAGCTGGAAGGGCAACTTCAGTGGAATTACACTGGGGTAAGACTGGGTGATTTCACTGCACAAGAATTACCACTGCATTGCATGAGATATGAGGGGTTTCTCACGGATAGTTGAATCCTAACATAGTTCAAAAGGCACCCAAATTCAGAAAAGTTGAGAGCAAACATAATTGAGAAACTCTTCCATACTGGAATCCTCTATAGATGATTCCAGTCAGGAAAATCATTATCAGAAGGTAGCTGTTTAGGCAAAAATAATGTAAGAAAGGGTCTGGTTTTGGTAGTTTTAGTTTCTTAACAAAATGTTCCCCTGCACTGCAAATACAAAGGGAAGGAGGAAGGGAAGTATCTGGCTATTTAAATGAAAAATTACTTTTCTCTGCAATCACCTTCTGTCAATAAAATGCTTATTTTCTGACATGTCAATTAGGTGATTCAAAAGCCAGATGACCACTGCCTTCCATTTAGTACTGCTCAGCTGGGTTAAATGTCTTAAGTGTTTACCCTTTATGACCAGTGGCATGTATCTGTTCTTAGTCAAACTGTGCTATGTGTGACATGTTTGCCTGTAGGTTTTTCTCTTGAGGTAAAGTCAACCATTATTATCAGATTCTAAGAAAAAATGGTAGGTTAGGACAGTGGCTTCACTGACAGAAATGGGTACAGCTTGTTTTACAGTAATGTGCACGAGAAATATGAAACAGATGAGAAGAATTCACATAGAATTAACCAGCCTGCAATTTAAAGTGCTGCCATTAAATAGGATCATGTATCCATGCTTGATACTTCAAAAGAAACCTCTGCTGTGTAAGATCAGCTATTAGCGAGGAACATTTTGTCCAGTATCTCAAACCAAATTTAAAAGATCTTATTACAGACACACAGCCATGTCTAAATGAAACTGTTTACTTCAGAATCTTTAAAACTTGATTTGGTTCACACAAAAGTCTTGAGGGTTTAAGGAAGGACTTAGAATGAGGAAAAATACATAAACTCTGGGTCCTGGTAGAGTCGTAGAAAGAAGGATGGTGATAAAGTCGATATAAACTTTTACTGCAGCTTGTTCTGAACACAAAACACTATCTGCTTGTGTAAAAGAAGAGAGCAGTCAGAGTGAGAAAGATTCACATAATAGCATTAATTTAACTAATTTGAAAAGGGTTAAAGCTGTCTTCTGTCATCCACCATGGAATGCAGCCCAAGACTTTTGGTGGGAAAAGCTGAGACACTTCCTTTCTGACTTCTGACCAGAACTGAAAATGAAATGCTCATTTGGCAGATACAAATAAATAAGCTGAGAAAATAGAAGTAACTTTCCCAGACAAAAAATAATCAGAGAAAGGCCTTTGTGAGTAAGAGCAGGTCAGCAGGACTCACTTCACAGGCCCAGACAAGCCAGCAGGAAACAACCACCTCAGTAAAACATTCTTTGGGTCAGACCTGCTGAGCAACAACATTCTCAGACCTGGGGTGGGTGGTTAACATCGACACCCACCCTTTGGTGGGCCATACACATCCAGGGAGTCATTAGCAGTTTGGTCTGAACATTGTCCCTGAAAAGCAAGAAGTACTTAGTGCTTGGACCTTCAGCCTGGGTCCCCATAGGGTAAATGTTTCTGCCACTGCCAGCATGCCCCAGAGCCCTGGGGAAAACCCAAGAGGTAAGTGCCAAAGTCATGGCTTCAACACACTGCTGACTTTTCAGGGGATCAGCTGGGGACACTGCTGGGCAGAATGGGTAGCTTTGCAATTCATCCAGCATCTGAGGGAAATTTGAATATGACCTGCTTGTAGGACTCAAGGTAACTCAGGCTGGAAGGCATCGCAGGAGGTCTCTAGACCAACGTTTTCCTTGAAGGGTAAACTCCGAGGTCAAGCCAGGTTGCTCAGGGCTTTATACAGACTGAGGCAGTTGAAAACTTCTATGAACAGAAGCTGAACTGTTGTCATTCTGATGTTCTTTTCTCACTCCCATGCCCAAATTCCCTCGCCCCTATGGTCCAGCACTGGCTAGCAATGGACCTCGGGGGAAAATCTGGACTAGGACGAAGATAAAAGACAAAAAGGTGCTTTTAATCCTCATGGGACACAGTCCCACAGTTTTAATGTAGAACCTATGCCATGGAGCCCAAGAGGAGAAAAGGCAGAGATCCCCCATGCGGGGAGTTTTAAGTCCTAGGGAAGAGGGGGAGGGGAGGAGGTCTGTTGACCAATGGGGTCTGACCCAGGGGGAGATGAGACACAGGGGGTATCAGGTGAGGGAGATGCAAAGGGAGATGCACCCTCCCTTCATGGGAAGGTACAGCCAATATTTTGTGTATATATATAAGAAAACCACAGTGTAATATAACAAAACAAACTAACTACTTACAGCAATACAACAGCCCCAGCCTAATGCCATGTTGGATGGCACACAGATGATTGTGGCAGTCGAAGGGACATTTGTGGCAATGGGATGCAACTGGACTCTGTGGGTGCCCCTGCACCCTGCTGCATGTCCCCAGAGACCTGGTTCTTTCATTTCTCCAGATAATCACTCGCTGAGCCAAGCTGTGGTTCACCTCTGTGAACTGTGTCCTATGTCCCTTACTGCAGGAGCCAAGGCAGCATATGTTCCTGGGTCTCATCTTGGCATTTCCAGCCAGATGGAAACCGAACCAGTTCAGAAACTCTTTGTGGTTCATCTTTCCCAGCAGTCTGAGTCTTGGTTCATTGCTGGCTCTGGGCGGCTGAAGCACAAAGGTTTATAAGCAACTTCTTTCAGACAGCGTTTCACAGAATCACAAAATTGCTGAGGTTGAAAAGAGCCTCTGGAGGTTATTTGGTCCTAATTTGTTCTCAAAGCAGGGTCAGCTGTAGCAGGTGGCTCATGGCTGAGTCCACTTTTGTTATAAATATCTCCATGGACAGACTCCATAAACACTTTGGACAATCTGTGCCAGTGTTCAAACATCCTCACAGCAAGTAAATGCCTGTCTTATATTTAAATGGAATTTCCTGTATTTCAGTCTGTGCCCATTACATATTAGCATTATACCATATTACACACTGAAATTCAATGTACAATTATACTCTTGTGCACACCATTGTCAGAATAATAATCTGTCTGTTTGATCAACTTGTTTTTATAACAATGACACAGCACTTGATATTATGTTTTCAGAGGAAGGAAATATATTTATTCTTGTAACAACTTGCCAAGTAGCTTAAACAGACAGTGTGAGAAAAAAATACCTTGGAGTTTTTAAAATAACTTATGATCCACAATAAAGATTTCTATAGCATTTCAGCAATTTTATGCAGGAATATAAATATGATTCTTAATCTAGTTTGTGAAGATATCTCACTATTTTATACTGTCATGAGGAATAACACAGTTGGATATGGCTGCTGAAGTTTGTTTCTTTCATTCTTCTAAAAGAAGGAAACCGAAACTACAAATGGCAATTAATAAATTTTTTTCTATATTCTGCATTGACATATTCTGTGCTGTATTCTTAGGGTTAGTGTCTCGATATACATATCAAGAAGCACTTACAGACAAGATATACATGATGTCCCCCATGATCAAAGAACACCTTTTCAGAAACCAGTATCTCTTCAGTTGAGAAAGTCTTCCCATGATACAGGGTAGGCTTGTTCCGAATGATGCAGTGGTCTGCCAGATCAGCAAACTTAAGCAATATGGAAAAGCTCTGTTGTGTCCCATCAGTTTTGTGAGAGTATCACCAAGCTTTCTCCTCTCCATGATAAACAGTCCCAGCTCTCTCAGCCACTCATATGACAAATGAGGAGTTCCTTAAACACCTTAGCAAACTTGCTCCCATATGTCCATGTCTCTCTTGTACCGGGGAGTCCAGATGTGAAGATGTGAGTGGAGCATCTAGGTGTGTCTCACCAGTGCTGAACAGAGGGGAAGAATTGACTTCTTCAACCTGCTGGCAGCATTCATTCTTCTTAATGCTGAGCAGGAGGCTGTTGGCTCTATTTTTCTGTTTTACAAAGGTGCATTCCTGGCTCATGGTCAAGTTGGTGTCCATCCAGACTCTCAAGACACTCTTTTATTGCAAAGCTGCTTTCCACTGGGTCAACTTCCAGTATGCTCTGATGCATGGGAGTTGTTCCTCCTCAGGAATTCACACTTTCTTGAATTCTATGAGACTCCTGTTGGCTCAATTCTCCTGTCTGTCCCTACCACATTAACATCAGCACAATCTTCTGGTTTATCAACCACTCCTCCTAGTTTTGTATTTCCAAGAAGTTTCTGTGTGTGTGCTCTGCCTTATCACCCAGGCTATAATGAAAATAATTAACAGTGTAGGACCTAGATCCATCCTGAGGCACACCACCTGTGACTGCCTTCCAACTGGACTTTGTGCTGCTAACCACAGCCCCTTGAACTCCACAGTTCAGCCAGTTTGCAATCACCATCATACTTATTTCATTTGTCTATAGGGATGTTACAGGAGAAAGTGCTGACAACAACTGTTGGTCTCGTCTCTTCCACCAAGCCAGTCATTTCCTCATAAAACCTTGTTGGTTCAGTCAGGCAGGGTTTACCCCTTGTAAATCCATGCTGATGACTCCAAACCACCTTCTTGTCCTCTGTGTTTGGACATGGTTTCCAGGATTAGTTATTCCATCACCTTCCCAGTGACTGAGGTGCAGGTGCCTGGTCTGGGGTCCTCTGGATCCTCCATCTTGCTTTTCTCCTGTATAGAGTCATATTTGATCTCTTTCATTTTGTAGGAACTTCCCCTTGATGCCTTCAGTTTTAGCTTTCATATTATCCAGATTCTGTACTACATTAGTATATAACTCTGAACTTCATATAAAGTGTTGGCAAGTTCTCCTCACAGTCTAGTCAGACAAAACAGTCCTTGTCCAGCTGAGAAACAAGGACACCATTGCAGCTTCGGGCCCAAAAAGTGTAAACAACAGCAAATTGAGGAGAGTAATTTGGGAGGATACAGCTTAACCTGAAGCTGTAATTGGACAATTAACCCAAATATGTAAATAGACCAAAACTTATAAAAGTGTGAAAACTTGCAACCCATTGTCTGTCTGTTTAAGTGTAGCCTTGGCCAGGTCCTTGTACTGCCCAAAGTGTGTCTTTTGAAGGCCTTTTTAATAAATACCTACTTTATTCCTTTAACATTGTCTAGCCTCTGTTCTAGGTAGCCTCTCAAGGTGTCACCCTGTATGCCATGGCCTTTCAAACATAATCAAAATGACCTCACAAAGACATCACAGCTCTGTCACTAGTCACAGATACATCCATCAGGTCACACGGATCTGTCCATGTTCAGTTTCCTAAAGTGTTCCTTAACCTGATTGACCTTTACTGAGGGTAGCTCTTCCTTGCTTTGGGCTTTCTGGCTGGTCTTGGGAACATGGGATTCCTGAAGAGTGTTCTTACCCATAAAGACTGAGGTGAAAAAACCTCTGAGCACTCCAGCTTTCTCCATGTTTGGTGTCACCAGCTCCCCTACAGCTCCTTCAGCACTTAGCCTGGCTTTTCCTTCCTTTGCTCTTGATATGCCTGCAGAAGCCCTTCTTGCTGCCCATTACATCCCTCACCAGTTCCAACTGTCAGTGGGCTTTGGCTTTCCTAATTTATTTAATGAAATATTTACCACCTCTGTGGAAGGAATTTCCTTCATTTCACCGAGACCAGTCAGATTTATGGGCTAAAAAATGCTAATAAGATTATGCCTGTAATACTGTATACTGTGTTAAAAAATCTCTAACTCTTCTAATGACAGCACTATCATTAACTGTGTTTTCCCATTATAATTTATTTTACCAACAAGTCTCTCAGAAGTCTAATTTTCCATACTTCACATCTGAACACAGTACCCTTTTGAATGCTGCAAGTGTGATCTCTTGCTGTTGAGCTCTCTTTGAAGCATTTGCCCAGACAGGGAAAAAATTATTGATGTGATCCCACATGATTTCCCACTGGCCACTAAAGTCTAAGCCCATTTGAGGAGGTGACTGAAAAATTTTGAAACTCAAGGGAATGGGTTGAGGTTTTGCTACTACTTGATTCTGTAATGAGACAAATCACTTCACTGCTTTGCTTTCAAAGCCTTTCCAAATAAAGTATGAATCAAACCTGAATCCTTATATATTACAGAGGATTTTAGCCCTTACTTCAGGGAAGAAGAACATGTAACTACCTTTCCATATTAACACTTGGAAGTAAAATATATCTGCATCCCATGTGAAACATGCTTGAAATCCTTGTAGGAATTCCTCCATGAAAATTCTGGTGTATTTCTTCCATTATGAGATGGTTCAGAAATGAAGCAAATAAGGCTCCTCTTACAATTAGGATTTAAAATTTGGAAGAGAGATATGGTTAAAATACTTTTGTCCCACAACAAATCAGTGACAGCCCATGGGTACTTCAGGTCCTGAGCTGGCACAGGAGCCATTGAGAGCTATGGACAGACAGTTCAGTGTAGAGTTTGGTTCATGTTGGGCCATGTGCAACACTCAAAGGGAAACTTTGGTCAGGTTGTCTGTCCAAAGTTCAGAAATAATTAGGAGGAGAGAGGGACCCTTGATATGGAATGTTGCTTTCCCTCAGCTCCTTGGAGAGTGAAGGGAGCAGTGAGCTCCAGAAGAATTCACAGGCTGGAGGTGACAGTGAAGTTTTTGGAGTCCCACTGTTCTGTGTTGGGAGTGAATCTGGGACTGAATCTGTAGCTAAAACTATAGAAAAAAGTAATATGGTTCGGGAATCTGGTTTTGCTGGACAGCCACATGGAATGGCTCACAACCCTACAGGAAAATGTTTTCTCACTAAAACAGTGTAGTATAGTCCAAAATTGCACCAGGGAGAATGCAGAGAACTAAGCAGCATGGGTTAAAGTCAAGCTTCTGAAGCTTCTGGTTTCTTTTATTAATATAGTTTAAATTTGGGGATGATTGTGATTTAAACTTGGTAGGGAGCTAAGCACCACACAGCTGCTTGCCCAGAGCCCCACAGTGGGATGAGGGGAAGAAGGAGAGAAGTGAGAAATGTAATTGAGATATGAGCAGCTTAATAATAAAATTAAAAAAAAAAAAAAAAAAAAAAAAAAAAAAAAGAGGAAAAAACTAACAAAGAGAGAAGAAAAAGCACACAAACTTGTGAAAAACAAGTGATGCAAATGAAAGCAATTTCTCACCACTAACAAACCAATGCCAGCCCCTGAGCCGCAGCAGTTCCTGTCAGCTTCCACCATCTCAGAATTAGAACTAAATATGACAGAATATGCTCTGGGATGTCCCCTTGGTCAGTTGGGGTCAGTTGCCTCAGCTGTGTGCCTTGCCAACTTCATTTAGGCCCCCAGTCTACTCTGTCAGGGCAGTGTGAGGCAGAAGAACATACTGATGCTGTGCAAGCACTGTTCAGCAATAACTAATGCTTACCTGTATTAGCAGCACTGTTTTCATCACAAATCCCAAACATAGTCCCACATAAGGTATTATGAAGAAAATTAACTCTATCTCAACCAAGCCCAGTCTGGGGTTGCTGGCCTGTCTGCCACTAGCATGGTTCCTACAAGAAAACCAAGATACTCTGGACCAATCAAGAGAAAAGACTATTTATGATTATAGTCTTTAAATTGTATTTTAAATTTAATTTTTAACTAAAAAAGCTGTTGCTTTTGTCAGTGAAAGGTTTTCCTTTGTCTCCAATGTGTAAAAGTTTTTCCTGGCAATAAACTGATATCAGGATTTTTCAGCTTCTGACTTTGAAATGAACCCTGAACCTCTGACAAGGATCTTCTGGATCATTGTCCTTGTCCACGTCCTGGAGAAATGCCTGAGCAAAATGGCTGAGTTCAGGAGATCTTGGTGCCTTCCTCACCAGCTGCAGAGCTTTCTCTCAGTATCTATACAACCACAGCTCCAGTTCTCCCATTTGTATAGAGAGTATTTTGCCAGCACATACACGTTACCTGTTCCCCATACACTCAATTGCTTTAGTCAGTCTTTGCCTCTCAATCCACCCCTGAGTCACTGCACAGAGCTCAAAGGAGGTGCATACACTTGCATTCTCAAAGGGATTTTTAGGAACTTAGTCCCAGTTAAGCAAATACTTTAAAGAGCAGAAAGATGAGATATGATTTATGAGGTTTCCTCTGGCTTTACCTCACTCCCTAAATTTCTTTCTTGTTATCTGTGAAGGCTCAGACCCTCAGGACCAAATGGATGTTGTTTTCCCACTGTTTTCCTTCAAAGTCAAGATGTGGAAAACAGTGCCTCAGTATAGGATAAACAGCAAAGCTTTCCCATTTGAAGAATTTATTTTTAAAAAACACTGTTGCCAATTAGTATCCAAAATGAGTATTAAGGAAGAATGGAGGGGGGGAAATACAACAGCACTGCTGAAAGGATACATTTTCATGTTCATAGAAAGTTTAAAGCTAACAACTAGGAAAATCAAATTAGTATAGACATCTGGAGAGAGAGGAAATTATGTTTCTATTGTGCAATGTTAATGCCTTAAAATGTTTAAAACAACAGGGCTGGGGATGTGAGACTTCATTTAATTAACATGCTAGGAAACCTTATTATCAAGTTGAATGTGAATTCTTCTTGATATTTTACTCGCTCCATTGCCTGAGGCTGGCTACAGGAGGCCTTATCCCTATTTTCCTGTAAAAACTACTTCCACATTCCACATCCCAATTACTCTGAAGGGCATACCCAAGCTCCCAATAAAATCATGCTTGGAGTCCTTGCTGACTTCTAAATTCTATTCTACATGTGTTTCTGATCACAAAATCAGATTTCCAAAAGTCAAAATTATACTTTGAGTGGAGACTGAATAATAGTTTAAGCCTTTTTATTTGTGTAGAAAGCCGAAAATGAAAATGTGAAGCACCTGAAAACTCTCTAAATTGCTTGCTTTATTTCCACTTGAAGCAGCGTCCTGAGACCTATTGTATTGCAGTTCATCTACACTTCATGTTGTGAACACCAAGGGGGCAAGGACTGCTCAGATTTGCCTAGTGCAACATCTCCATCACACTGGTGGGGATTACCCACTACTGCCTTTGTTCAAAGAAATTATTAAACCAAGAATCTTTCAGACTGGTAGGCTTTGGTTTCACTGGTCAGGCATTTTTAAGGTGGGTCTAGGTAACCCATTCCTCTCTGGTTACTGCCTGTGCCCCTTGTTTTGGCTGTGGAGGGCAGACTGTCTCCATATGGCAAGGAGGGAAAAAGAGCAGGTAAGCTGGAAGCTTTTAGTCAGGTCTTCTGTTATGGGAAAGGCAGATAGCAGTGAGAGGACAGGATGGGGCATGGTGTTCCTTTTCACACCTTTGCTGATGGCAGCTGATGGTGACCTTGGCTGTGCCAGGGCTGCAGACAAGGTTCCCTGCCTGCACATGGAGACAGCATGGTTTGGAACCCTCTGCATTTGCATGTGCTCCACCATGAGAAAGGCTGGAGAAGTAGGAGCTGAATGGGCTGACCCAGAGGTTGGCCGTGGATGCTGGTGGGGGGAGGAGAGAAGCCACAGTCCCTTCCTTCTGCACAGCCATCTACTGCTCTCTGCACTAACTCTATGTCCAGACCCAATGTTGTCTATAAAATGAATGTTGGTAAGATTTTCAGAAGCACCATTTAGTATTTGTACACAAGGAGCCCACTCACCAATTCAATGTGTTTCCTTATTTTTTTTGGTTTTTTTTTTTTTTTGCAGTTTAATACTGTCCTCCCCACCCCACATTGTCAACATGGATAATAGCAAGTGATTTACTACATGATATTCCCCTCTCAATCTCCCCTGCTTTTCTTCTGTCAGATGCTCATTGTAAATTCTTGTCATGTGAAACAGCTCATTGGAGCAGGGCTCCACATTTTCTCCTGTTTCTGGTAACTTGTGAGAAGTTGTCACTTCATATCCAGGAGAACTCCAGGGAAAGATGACAGACACCACAAGCTGCACATTGCAGAGCTGGAGGAAATGAATACTAAACACGATGTCATTTAGATTTAAAATAATAGGTCTTAAGTGTTCACTGTTGTTTGTAATAAATATATTATATATAAACTTTTGCTTGTGGCTGAAATCTAAACTATCTGTTTTAAATGAATGATAACATAAAACATGTCATAATTCCTGGTCCATTACTATTGATGCAGCACAACTTAACATTCCACAACATGGTTTGACTGAACCATGCATAGTCATGAAAAGGTGAAAGCATCTGAATGCCAAATGTACAACTTCTATAGCCCTTGCAGTTTAATAACAGCAGTTTCTGCTAGTTGTCCATTGCTTCAATGTTATCCTTGGGACTGACTATTTATGGATCTGAACACGTTTTTTTTCTTTGTAATGCAAGGTGGATAACCTTGGCTAGGCTTTGTGAGGATTTCTGGATCAGAAAGATTGTGAACGTATAACTCTGGACCAGAAAGACCAAAAGCCTCAATCCACTTCTGTCTTTCACTTCCCTTTCCAGTGGAGAAACTAAGCCTTCTTTTTCCAGCCCTGTCCTGCACAATCTGGTAGGAGTTTCTTCGCTTGGGGCCTGCTGCTGTTACTGCTGAAAGTCAGTGGGTTTGCCTAAGTCTGAAGCTCATCATGAGGTGATCTGTCCAAATGGCTCCGAGAAAAAACATCAAAAGAAGCTGAATGCCATATCCAGAAGCAACTGACAGCTGGGGTCATCACATACAAGCTTTCGCCAAGCAAAACTATTTAAGTGGTGAATACTTGACTTGTGAAGAGATTTGTATCACATAATAACATCAGAATTCACTTATAGCATGAGCATGCTCTAGAAAATGATCTTCAATGCAATTTATTGTAGGAAAAAAATGGAGAAAAATAGGAGAAAAACAGGGGAAAGGAGGGGGAGAGAAATGGCTGGAAGACCTCAGCTTTTAATTTTCAGAAACAGAGAAAGTCTGTATGCACCCTCGTGTACATCTGAAAGCTTCCAATGCATTTGATTTTTGCTTCTGTGACAGCTAGTCTTATGTCAAGTTGAGGATTCTTGAACTCCTCATAATGAGCTTGTGGACATTCAATTTATTACCTATCACAATCAGACCTGATTTTCCATTCTTCCTCATGCTGTCTGCAGCACCACCACAATGATTTAGACCATTTACAAATAGAGTAGAGGGAAGTAAATCTAGAGTTTAGTGTACAGAAGGGTATATAGGCAAAGTTCAGATGGGGGAAACAGCAGAGAAGCTTTTCTTATTAAAACTGTCTCAATTTGATCAAATCTGGCAGATACTTTTCTGTCAAATGACACAAACAAGTCAACCTTTAAAAGACGTAAGATACACAAATTGTGTGAGTATATGCATATATATGTGCATGTATATAAAATCATGCATTTATACATGTAACCATAAGCATCTGCTTTCAGATTCAAATCCATCAGCATCCTTTTCTTTACACAAAGTGTAGTTAAAGCAAGGGGCTTGTGAACAGTGTACCAATGGGCTAAAAACTGCTAGAAAAGTAAGAGGCAGAAAATACAAACAAGGATTTTTTTTGGCCACGAAGGTACAATTTACAGTTTAGGTGACCTCTGAGCCACAGTCTGAGAGGTTTTATCCAGGAAATTATGATTGCTCACTTTCTTGTTGTTATAGCCTTGCTCCTGCTGTTGCCCACTCAGGGACAGGGTCCAGTTATGTTTCTCTGCTGGGGAAGCAGTGATGTGCTTGTGGTGTGTTTTCACTATGTTTACCTGACAGCAGGATGCAGTGAGGATCCAGTTCTACAGCAGTCAGGAGGCTATGTGAAGCAGTGTAAAGAAATGTGATACAGATGTGCTATTTTTTAAAATTCTGATCTGATGCCAAGGCTGCAATGCCAAGACTTAGCTCAGCTGCCCGAGTGACTCTCTGGGACAAGGCAGATTACATGTGGCATTTTCTTCCCAGCAGAGAATTTGTGCCACCAGTGTTAACTCATCTCTGTGAATGGAGCAGCTGACTGAGCGAAGGACTTTGCAGAACTAAAAATTCTGTTAAGGATCAGCTGGACTCTGTGGCCTTGACCATCTCTCTCACAAAAAAATCAGCACTATTTGTGCTGGAAACTTCACTTCGAGGATTTAGTCTTAGATGTGATTCAGCTGAAACAGCCACTTCAGGTTGTTGTCACCCTGATCAAAATATGGGGGGAAGGCAAGGATTCAACTGAAACTAGACAGAAAACATATAAAGAAAAGTGTATTTTCAAATGTTTCAAATGCAAACAAGAGAGAATATAGAGGAGAACTTCAAAAACCCCAAAACCTTGAGAGTCCCTGCAAGAATTAGAGGTTCTCATGCTGGGGCTCTGTGGGTTTGAATGAGAAATCAACATAAAATGAATATGAAATACTGACTTACACTACAACTGGCTCAGATTAGACAGAGATTCCATGAAATCCTATATATCTAAAATATTTTGTATATCTAGCTAGATACCCATTTCCCGGGACCACTATTTAGCAGGTTTATGAGATACTGGAAATGTCTAAGGGAAAATATCAGCCCTTAGTGGGAAAAGACCAGCAGCTTTTAATTTCACTCACCATCTGCAGCACATTCCATTCTGTCTTGTGAAACTGAAAACAAATTTGGCAGAAGGCAGTCATCTGATTTTCATGTAATTCAATAATTTATCATGAAAAATATTCATTTATAAACAATTACTTGTTTTGGAATGATAGCAGCTGTCATTTTGGAGTCCGTAGTTCCCCCCAATGGGGTATTTTTCTGAGTTTATCCGTCATTAAATCATGCAGTGTTCAATGTGTTTGGAATCTGGTCTGAATGCATTTTACAACGTGTTTATGTTTTGTTATGTGCATAATTTCGTTTTTTGCTTTACAGACATGAAATCCAATATTGCCAGATGTAGAAATCTCTCTTTTCTGAGCAGCTCCTCTTGATACAACCCTTTGGCTTTCAGGAGGAATTCCCCCACACAAAATACCACCATTTCTGTTTTGTAGTCACGAATCTGTAACTACCCATGTCACACGCAATAAACAGCTCCAGCTAGAGTCCCTCCAGGATTGACCAAAAGGCCCATGTAAGCATTGCCTTTTGGATTTAGCTAAAAGCATTTTAAAACATTTTCTTTCATCGCTGTCATGCTATCACAGCGTGAAAACCAGACAACACCAACCCAACAGAGAAGACTCACACAAGCTGCCAACCTCAGGCAGGACCCTGACGTTACCAGCATGACTGGTGTTTGTGTGTCTAAGAACCACAGAGTCAGGCATTCTTGAGACAGGGAGCTTGACAGCATTATCTTTACGCTGATGTCTTTTCAGAAATAACAAATCTATAGTCTTACAGATGAAAAATGAATAAATTTCTCAATAATAAGTACATTGGTTGGCAAAGTATTAAACAAAAATCAGAGTTAGGCTATTGTGGAGCTTTATAAAATCTAAAGCCACACAGAAGGACCCCTCTCAAAGAGGTGATTTTCCTATCTTCTTGGTTATTTTACCTTAGAAAGGACTGTGAGGTGTCAGCTGAAGTCAAATCAGCTGTGTCGGATCTGTGGACCCCTTGGCATGCATAGAAGCTCTCCAAAAAAAGTGCTCGTTTTTGGAGTTTAAAAACCATTATAAAATAATTCATTCATTAAAAACTGGGATGAAACACACTCTTTAGAAATCATTCAAAATATGAGTGATTTGATTAACAAACTTTTCCATTTGCAGTTGTTTGTGTTTGTTGCTTGTGGCTTCACCTGTGCTCAACTCCCTGACCACTCTGAGTTACTTTGGACTTAGTTTCAAAATGAAGGTTAGAAAACAAGCAAAGATTAGAAGATATTTCCTCCTGAAAACTTAGATTAGAGGATATTTCCTACAAACGCTGATATTATGGAAATTTAGCAATTTTGGATCAAAACACAGATGCCTCTATAGAAGTGCATATGAAGCAATGAAACAAAGATAAGGGCTGGTTTTTAACATACTGGGAAGATGGACAACAAAAAGGGTTCTTGCTGTTGACTTCCATCCCATTTCTGTTCAACACCTCAGCATGTATTGAAGGTTAAGCATATGCTGAAGTCCCCATGTATGAATTGGCTGTGAGGCAGACATGCATTCAAACATCTCTCTGAACAGAGCAAACAAGCACACATTTAACTCTGCTTTGCCAAACTGGGCTGATACAATTTGTCGGATTCATCAATGCCTTGGAAAAAGGGGGAATGCAAAAGGGTAGACTTGGCAGCTGACAGTTGTTACATCTAGGCTGGCTGATATTTGGGGAGAAACTGTGATGCTCAGTCATCAGTCAGTTCAGTGGGAGATGAAACTCAAGGCAACAGAGGCAGAACAACACTTTTAAGGCCCACAACAAGCTCTAAATCAAGTGCAACCACTCAAAAAACCCTTAATAAAGTCCTAGCAACCACTGCAGACAGCTCAATGAACACCTCTGTTCTGCAGGAAGAAGTGCAGGAATCCAGACAAAATGTTAGGACATAGAAGGAAGGCAAATGGAAAAAAAAGATGAAGTATTAAAGCATAACTGAATCAAGAGTGTAGAATTTCACATTTATTTCCGGTCACCCCTTCTTCTGCCAGATGGCTGATGTAGATGAAAAGAATAATGCAAACAGAAGAAACAGAGAGATTTCAAAGGTTTGTGGCTATTCTATTATCAAAAGAAAAGAAAAAAAGAAAAGAAAGAGAATGAAATGCGACCTACTAGGGATGTAAATGATGATGGGAAAAATAACTCATCATGTACCTCTTTTTACCTTTTTGGCACTGAAAAAAACAGAAAGGGATCCTCCAGGAAACTTGCCAAAAGTTGAACCCAATAGTTGTGTACTACCCCATTATATTGAAAGCTAACCCAGCTAAATCTTTGCTTTTTAATTATAAACTTCTTTAACCTTTAGATCTCATTGCTCCAAAATTTGTGGAATTTGAAAAAATAATTAAATACTACACGCTGATGTGTATACTTGGCATAAGCAAAACTGCGTAATATAGGATTTACTCCTGTGCTAGAAACAGATGGCTTCATATTTCTGTGCATAACCTAGCTCTTGAGAAGGGGGGAAAATTCTTTTCCTTGTTATAGATTTGTTGGGTCTTTTTCCCATACTTGCTGATTTCAGCCCTGTGCATCTGTCTATAAGAGGCTGCATAACAACCTGCATGACGAACTGTTGGATTGTTCAAACCTAGCATTAGTTGTGTGCCTTCCTTCCTCCATGCAGAAGACTTCCCAGCAAAAACACTAGGTGGGAAGAATAACTGCATTAGACAACAACCTCCGTAGGCAGACATTTTTGGCCTGGTTTCTTTACATGTTCCCTCCATGCATCAAAAAGTAGCCATGAGCCATGGAAATGTACCTAAACCCCTAAATCACTGGAGCAAGGAGACTGAGCTTTCTCCACATTTCCCCTCTTGTGGTGACATGACTGACAGTCCAGCTGAAGTGGAAACATTCAAGATCAGGTTGGATGGGGCTCTGAGAAGACTAACCTGATTGAAGATGTCACTGCTCACTGCCAGGGGGTGGGAATGGATGATCCTAAAGGTCTCTTTCAACCCAAACTATTCTATGCTAATTCTCCTCTTTTCTTCACCTCTCTTATGCTATGTCAGAAAAGATGTCTCTGTCCTCAGACCTGGACTAAGCACAGGAAAAATTAGAAATTTGAGAAAACATCTGGTATTTGGGCTCAGGTTCTCTGCTATGCTGGCTCCACTGAACTGACAATGGTGAAGAATGGCACCCAATAATACCTGGCCAGCAGAGAGAACCTTCCATCTCTGGTGTATTTTCCAAAGCTTACACCACTGATGTGCAGGACAGCCCTAAGGGCTATGGTGGAACTGCTGCTGTACAGAGGGGTGAATACCAAGTTTAGATGACATGCCTGAGACCCTGGTGGAGGACACTTTCAGAGCAAGGAGTAGTGCAGGGGAATCCCCACTCTGACAGTCGGAAGAAAACACTAGCTTTAAAATATTGTCCAGCTTTAACCTAGGATTTGTAGGATATTTATAACTACCTTTTGACATTTGGTGTGCCTGCAAGTATCAGCTTGGAAATTAATGAAATAAAATAAAAGCAAAACAAGCTTCTAGAGGAATGTGTTACATTTGAAATCTGGCAAGTGGCTGCTGGTGTTGCTAAGAATTACTGGTTTTAACAAAGGATTTCTAGCAAACCCCTCTTCTTGCCATCACAGGCAGCAACCTAAAGGATAGAGCACAGGTGAACTGCTTGGTTAATACTGAACTGGTTTCTTCTCACATGTAACCATCCTGTGTTTTTCAGAAGATGTTTTAAACTATTTGGTCAACCTAATTCAAATGTGTATGAGAAAAACCTTTGAGAAGTAGTAATTTTGGGGTAATGTAGAGTTATAAACCAGTCAATACTGGCTTTATACAAAATGCAGCCTTTCTTTACAGTGCTGATTCAAATGAAATTATTGAAGATTTCAGCCAGACTTGCAAAGGATGCTGCTGATTGTATTGGTAAGGGTTAAGGCTGTAAATTGCAGCTTCTTCAGTATATTAGGGAAAAGCAAGCTAATCCCTTACTCTGTGACAATAGTACAGCTTACTTCCCATTCCTGCTCCTACATCCACCCCAGTATAGCTGTTGTGTTCAAGATAATTTGCTTTCTTCTCAGGGTGTAGGAAGAAGAGAGCACACGGCCCTGCTCACTCAGCTGCCAAAGGCAGGGATGTCTTTTTTCTCCATGTCCTGCTTTGACAGAACAAACACAGAGGAGGCTTTCTGAGATTTCTTCCTTTCACATGTTTTCTCACTGGAGTTTATGTTGTCTGTAGAAATCACATTGTAGAGGTGAAAGTGGAGAATGACTCCAGATATTCATATGGGACAAACTGCATCTTTCAGGCTAGAAGGGGCCCCAAATCTCTCTGTGCTTGGAAAAACATCTCCTTACTCTTTGCTAGCCTGGCTAGCAAAGTCTGGTTTATACTTTTGTATCTAGAATTTCTGGTTATATATGACTGCCAAATTTCAAAATTACAAGCTTTGATACTTACCTGTGCTTTGTTTTGTTCCTTACAACTCCTGAAAGCCAGATGTGAGACTTCCCCAACTCTCTCTGTGCATTCCTGTATCCCCTGGGAACCATAGCCTGCCTCTGTCACCTCTGCTGCACCATGGGCACAAAGCTTCATTACACCTCCAACTCAGATCCCTGCCAGGATTACTCCTTCACCTTTGGTGGCTCCTGAGAGATGGCAGCTTCTGTTACTGTGTGAAGGGTGGACACACTGACTTCAACCAGGGCTCGTTGCAAAGATACCAAATCTTTCAAAGTGAAAATAAATTAGCCCACAACTGCTAGGCAAAACAGGCTTGATAAATGGAAGTTTTAGTCAGCAATGTTTAAAGTTAAATCAGTAAAGTGTGCATAATGATGGATGAGTCCAGAGATTTTTATTAAATACAATAGCCTAAAGAAATGTAGGGAGCTGTTATAAATGAAGTGAATGCTAGTTTAACTAAAACAACTCTTGTTTAGAGAAAAATGTTGGGATTTATTATCCTATTAGTTGCTTTTTTTCTTCCCTTTTTTTTTTTTTTTGGTAAGGAGCAGCTCTCAGGGTGTCCCGGGCAGAAAGTCAAATTCTCCATTTACCCGAGATGTTTAAAAAACATCCTCTTGAAAGTTGAAACTACTGAGTTTTTGATGGGATAACATAAATATATTTAAACTGTTGTCAGTACAAACTAGGCATCCTGAAAAGTGTAGTACATCTCCACTGGACATAATATTATTAATGTCTTTGAAACAACTCAGCATTTATTTTGAAATAGCAAAGAGGTTTGATTCACTTCCAGAAGGAGCGGTAATCCAAAAGTGTCTCCTATTATAATATTTCAAATTACTGGATGTACAGAAAGAAAAACACAGCATTTTCAGAGGCTCAGCTGATTGAAAAATTAGTTTGGAAATGTCTGCTGGGAACTAGTTTACATTGTGTTGCTGTTCAGATGTGATGCCCCTACCTTATTCTCAGATTAAAGAGGTTGGGGTTTGCCAGCCCTTCAGCCAAAATTCCAGTCCAGCCCTGAGGATGGGTTACAATGCATATTGTGGGAGTGCATGCTCTGATCTAGTCTCTTACCCCTTTGTAATGATCAGGTAGCCCAGAAATATCCCAGAGACCCTGCTGCAGTCAGCCTCTGATGCTCCTAGCCCTACTGGGCCTGCTTGCACCCTGATTAGAGTCAGTCATGCTAGAGGAGGGGAGAAGAAATGTCTGAAGATGTAAGTGTTCAGCTACCTTCAGCTTTTCAGCTGATGTTTTAGGAAACAAGACAGACAGAGACAACCTAATCTAGATCAGATTAGATCATAGTCTCTGCTTTTTTTTGTCTTCCGCTCCTCTTTTCCCTCCCAGTCTAATATGAAGTCTTGGTATTGAAATAATCTGCTTTTATAAATTTTCCCAGTATCACAAAAAACTTCAGAGTTCATTGCTTCACAATGCTGGATTCTGCTGCACTTTTTGAACAGCTGAGTGTCAGATGGTTAAAATGCTCTCAGATGGTTAAAAATGGGGTTTGGTCCGGTGTCAAACTATTGCCAGTCTGCTTTCATCATAGTGAGTGCTGTGAAATATGACTTACTAATGCTATAGAAAAAGAAAGGAAAACCATTCAAAAATTCAGAAGTAAATTACTAAATAAGGCTTGCAATGGGAGAATGGTTCTCTGTCCTTTTAGCTCTAAAGTATGTCTGGAAAAACTCCTGGCTTGAGAGTAATTTAGATGGCCTTTGAATGGACAATTCTGAGAGAAAAGTTAGCTGGCAATAGTGGAACCTAGTTTTTTGATACAGTCTTATTTCCTTAAAGACATAAAAAGTCTCCAAAAATCACCCAACAGGAGAAAGTGAAGTGCAGCAAGATAGAAATTCAATTTCTTCTTCTAGTGTTGCTTTTTCTTGGTCACCTTATGGCTGATAAAAGTGCTCAGCATCAGTGGTTTTACTGATAAACCTGAGTTCGGGATGAAGCTTGTGTGCCCGTGTGCCAAGACTTGCCTGGGGACTGCTGAAGCAGGCAGGTGGCAATGGGTGAGGATCAGACCAGTGGAAACCCCTCAGTGTCCTGGTGGACTGGAGAGCTGACAGGGCTCTGGGTCATGCCTCTCCTGCACATTTGTGCTCCCAGAGGCAAACAGTGAAAAACAGAGTGTGTGCATGAGTGAACTTTCAACCATTAGCACTATCCAATCAAACACCTTATTCCTTTAAATGTAAAGCTTCTCTGCAGCAATAATGCTTATCCTTGAAAACTCTATGTATCCCATCTGACTTCTAATCTCTGAGATTAGGTCATATTAAACTGGCGGACCAGCTAGATCTTGGCATTCTCCCACCCTTGCATCCTCCATAGACCTGGATTCTCCTTAGTCTTAGGATGCAGAAATGAAATTAGGTTCATGGGCAGAATGGAGCAGTGACACAACTGGCCAGGCTGCACTTCTGGACTCTGCTGGTCAGAAGGTACATTTTTTTCCCCAATCCCTCAATTCAGGTAGACTTAGAAAACAGTTTCTTGCATTCCCTGGAAAGCCTCCACTTCCTGGGCAGCATATCCCAATGCTTCCCTGGGAGGAAACATGATGAACAGATGCCTGTGCCAGGAGAACTGTTCACATGGAGCTCACCAACTAGAAACTGTCTAGGTTGGATTTTGCAGCTAAGCCCATTCACTTTTCAGTAATCTCTCCTTAAAAGATACATAGAGGAGACTTAAGGCAGAACCCAAAGAGATGAACTGCATCCCCAAAAAAGACTTTAGTAGACACATAACTCTGACTTCAGGTACCCACCAAATGAGAAGGATGGCAAACTCAGGACTGTGCTTCTAAGACTGAATGAGCCCTAACCTATCATACATGACCCAAGAACTGTCTAAGATTTTTAAATTGTGGTGCTGGAGAAAATACAAAACGCTTTATGGCCATAAGCTAGAAATAAACAACCAGCCAACACAGTAAAAGTAGTATTTTTCTCTGTCCAGACTGGTCATCTGCCTTTTCTTTATTCTCTTAGAATCTGGAGAGAGAAACCCCAAAATATGTTGCATTAGTGACAATTCCTCCTAGAGCCAGCCCTTGCTGCAGCTGCCGGCTCTACAGGGCTGCTGTGAGCTGGCCCAAATCTGCACAGGCACCTGCAATTCCTGCTGAGTTATCATTCCTGCCAGGCTCCAGCTGCTGTAAGGAGTTATTGTACCTGAGTGTCAGAGACATGGATGGCTCAGCTGGGCAGGCCTGGTCAGGGATAGGGAAGGCAGCTTGTTTTCCACATGGGTCCTCAGCCCTATGACAGTCCACCTGTCCTAGATGGACTTTGCCCCAGAGCAGCTTCAAGGCAACGAACCAACCAGATTTTATTGAAGTAAATTTTGGTTAATTAGCAAATTCTTTCTCAAAACCAGTCAAACCCATAAGCAATGTTTTCACAGCCAGTATCTAATCTCTTAAATCAAAAGGATACATGAGCATTTTCATATAGGTGACAGGAAATTTAGGAAGAAATTCTTCCTGACATGGTCAATGCTGTAAATGCCTGCTAGAAAGAGCCTGACATTGCTGGAATGAGAGAATGCTGAAGAAATAGCTTTAGGAAGAGATATGAGAATCCAGCTATGCTAGGTCAGTGTGCAATGTCAGGATTTACTTCTTCTGTTTAAGACTAAATGAAAAGAATCCTATTTCTTACTTTGGAAATACGCATTCTCAAATAATTCCCAGTCCACCTATTAGGAGCTCAACCCATTAATTGTCTACATGTTTCTACATTCTTCTGGCAAGCTTTAGACATTTCTGATCAAGACAAACTCTTAGTGAAAATTTGCCAAAGTTGTGTGTCTGTAATAATATCACTTCATTGGTAGCGAGGATTAGTACATATGGCAAAGTTCAAAGATTTGGCAAAGCAAGCTCACCTTCAAAGAGAGTGTTCTGTGTTACTGGAAAATGAATTCTGTTTGACTGCTGTTAAGTGTTGAGACTTTTTTCTTACAGCAATAAAACTGAATCCAATTAGGAGCAAAGAAACGCATTTTCAAATATGATGATAAACAAATGTTTATAGGATATCTAACTCTTATAGATTAAATTACCAGGTTAAAGCAACCCAAGGCAAAATGGCTGTTAATTCAGCTAAACTGGAGTCCATGCTGCCCTGAGACTGATTCCTCCATCAAATTAATTCCTGATGTTTCGTCTGTTAAATTTGACTTTTCTGAAATTTGTATTTCTTCTGGAACTGCACATCCATCCAGATGAAAGCTCCGTCTTTGCTGTATCTGAAGTGTAAGTAAAACTGTTCAGAAGAACAATATCAAAACTGAAATGTCAATCTGAAAGTTGGGAAATATTGTGTTGAAGTTTCTTCTGTATTCATACATACCATGTAAGCTTGTGTACACTGCTGCATACACATTTTGCTAAGGAATCCTTTCTTGTGCTATGCAACCATGACACAGGTAGGGATGCTGAAGTCTTGCCTGCTCACATGCAAGTTCTGCATTACAGGGTGGATGTGCAGGTCCTCCTCCTCCAATCACCACCAACACCTGGAGCCTTGCCTCCGCTCTAGCAGCAAGCCCCAGCAGACCCACTTGCCTGTGCCTGCAGCAGACCCAGTGGGGATGTTCCTGTCTGTAGTGGGTGATGAAGAGGCTCAAGGGAGGACCAAAACGCCTCTTCTTCCTGACACCAAATCCGTGCCTGCAACTAACCTAAACACTGGAGTTGCTGCCTAAGTCACACGTAAGATCAAAAGGTCTTTTGCAGGATGATTCAGGGCACTTTCTTCAGGGATGCCTCCCTCTATTAACCTTAAAATACTGAATCATCTTGGTGTTAGCTAAGGGATAACTTGTGGGGAGCAGGGCAGTTCAGAGTCAGCAACCCAGACAAAAAAAGTCTATCCTCAGACAGGCATATCCTGCTTTACAGGGGACATACACACACCTGTGTGGAGTAAAGCAGAAATATGGAGTCTCCTCTGTCAGAATTACAGCACCCAACAGAAATCTGCAACCAAGGACTGGTGGTGTGCCCCAGTGGTCATGCAGAGTCAGCTTCTTCAAGCTCATAGCATCCACAAATCCAAAGTTGTCAGCAGTTCACTACTACAGAGACCTTCAGTAATTTTTACATTTCTTTCTTTGAAGCAAGCAATGTCTCTGCTTGATTCAGCAGTTATTTTCTCTGTTCATGTTGGCTAGACTCCATTTTTTAGCTATCCAAGGAGGGTCTCTCGTCTCCCTGCCTTTTCTTGTCTTCCTGTGTTTTGAATAACTACAGGTCAAAAAATTTAGTAGTTATTTCAGAAGTGGGATACAAGTATGGGTAACTTACACTAATAGTTGATCATGTTTACTGCAAGGTACTTGGTCTGCAGGCCCACTGATCCCACTTTATTTTAATGGTGTCACTGTTAGCCATTTATTCTAAGAAGATAATCTAGGCATTTCCTACTTGCCCACAGTAATACCAGCTATTTAGTAGCTGGGAGATCTTTCCAAAACAGCGATTACACAATTCAAACACTAGCAATTTCTGAATCAAAACAAAGAATGATTGCAGGGTTCTTTTGCATGAATTGAATATACATTGCACACTGTGGTTTAGAAACAGCTGTTGGCTAAGTTGTATACAGTAAAGATACATGGAACACATGGCACTGTCATTTGCATATAGTATGTCACTGCTGTATTAAAAGTGGAGAAAGATCAAAAAAACCTTGAAAAGACAGCAGAACACAGGATGACACATGTAAGCCGTGGAGAGCACTGTGGTAACAGTCAACATTAACAAAACAGACAAATTTAGAAAGGGCACTTGCAGTAAGTTTTCAGTAATCTATCAAAGAGCTGGTAGCTGTGCTCACACTAGGAAGTTGTTAAAATGGTTTTGAAGGGAGATAAATAGCCCTTGTACATTCTTTTTCCACTATGGTAAATGAAGAAAGTTAAAACAGTAGTTCAGGTTTGTTCCTGTTCCCCTCATCTTTACATATACATCTGGCCTGATAATAAATCTATTTTAACTATCACCACAACTGCCTTGTTTGCAGAGGCCCTGTATCAAAATCCCTACATGGTAGAGAGTCACAAAAGATCTAGCACATGCCTAAGAGGTCTTAGGGAATGTTGAAATCCAGGAATGATTCACAAGGAAGAGATGAGAACCATACTCCCATATTTGTATTTCTAAATGAGGCTGAACTTGATGCACCTCCTTTCCCAGGAGGGTGGAGCAGCTGGCTGGAGCAGCTCCCACTGACTCACTTCCTCCAGTAACCAGGGATCTGTGTCCCCATGTCCTGGGTATCAGCATGGTTGTGCTGATGGCCACAGGGTTTGTCCTCAGCTGGAAGTGTAGAGCCAAACTCAGGAGCCACATACCCATGGCTCCATACCAACATGACAGTGTTGGAACCTTGCCAAGGCATATAACTCATATAGTTATGAAACTGGTCTGATTTTTAAAAAGTTTGTTTTTCTTGGTTTTCTGGTGTGCAGGCTGTGGTGATTCACTCTTAAAGCTCTTTTTCTGCCATATTGATGCTATGTTTTTCCTCTAAGCAAAGACTGAGATTCTTCTACCACCTCTGATTTCACAGCTTAGGTATTTGTGAAAAATACCACCTCCTCTGAAGTCATGAGGACTTTCAGTATTTCTGTACAGAGTATTGCATTTTGAGGAGCTGGGGGGAGAGTGCACAACTCCATATCTGGTCACTGAAAGACATTTGTAAAGCTTTGCCATTCATGGTAGTTCCCATGGAATTCCTGCTGTGGCTAGTTTTAGAAAGTCACTTCTTCTTGAATTACCTGTGTACATTACCCTGAAACAGATTGTTCATCTGACTTTCTTTCAATAAAAGGGAAAGCATGGGTGTGTTTGGCTGCTTCTTGCCCCATTTGAGGTAGTTACAGAATTCCTGAGAGCAACAGAATTCAGCCAGTTCTCTCTTCTGTCACTTTCTCTGAGCACAAACCTGCCTGCAACTTCAGCTTGATTGATACCAATGGGACTTCAGTTGTGGTCAGTACCACAACCACAGCTCCAGCTTCAGAAATGAGACTTCAAGTGGCTTCTGGGTGAATCCACAAAGGCATCTTGATTAAACCACTTCAGTTTAGTAAAACAAAAATTTGACAAAGATTTGTGATTTTCTGAATTTGTTGGAAAAAATCAAAGACCAACACTTGGCACTTGGGCTTATAAAACAATTGTCCATGATAATGATTAGTCTTCCATCCTGCAGGGATGGATTAATCCTTCCATGCTTGCAGGGCATTTTTCACATAAGCATACACAACCTGTGGTGGTTATATGTTAAAACAGAATCCTTGCAGATGATAATGGGGTAAACACAATACGCTTTAGGCAGTTTATAAGAGTAGACAAAGCATTTAAAAGAGAAGGTTAAAATTGCTTGGGATTATGTCTGTAGGGATCAGGTGTGGTGGGGCAGGGCTAGCTGTCCACCAGCTCACTTATGCACTAACACCTTCAATTGAGGCACAGTGATTTTCAGGCATTTCTTTTGTCAAAACAAAAAAGTCTACAGCACTGTTAATACCAAGTCTAATGATCAGTCTGTTAAGTCAAATACTTTAACTAGCACTGTTGATGGATCAGAGGATCAGATGTTTAAAAATCCTATAAATTTGTGGATGATAACTAATAACTGCTGCTGACTTCTTTCTATGACAAGGTGGTTTGTACCCTTGACTCACAGCATGAAATGCAGCCCCTCTCACACCCCTAGGCTCTGCGTGCAGCTGGCTGCTGCAAAGCATGATCCAGGATCACTGCTTAGGGAACAGCTTTAAAATTCTTTCTCAGCAGAAAGCTGCCAGGAGTTGGCCAGGATGAAAAGTGAAGGGTAGATGTGTGTCACAAACCTGGCCCCATTCATGTGGCTGTAAGGAGGAGTCAGCTGCCACCCTGAGTCTCCCGCAGGAAGGTGTTATAACCTTGGTTTTGGAGCTGGCAGGGATCCCTTTCTCCTGCCAATGCCTGGGGAGGTGGGCCATGCCATGGCAATACCAAGGCATGCAACCCGTGCTTGTTTCACATAAACAGTCCCTTGCATGATCTACAACATGATTTCCGCTCATTTTTTTCAGAAAATTCTCTAAGTACTATAGCACCATCAGAGTCACATTTTGCACTCCTTTGTGTTCTTGTTGGATCGGAGGACCCAGTTCTGAAGCTCAGACATGCATGTCCATCTCCAGCTCTCAAAACTTCAGACATTCTTTGATCTTGTTCACTGTGGCTCTCCACAGCCTGAGTAGGTTTCCTGCTCATGAAAACTATGTCTCACATAGTTGCTGCTCCTTATCCACTGCTTGGGGTGGGAGTCTTCCCTTCTGAGCAGTCTGTCCCAGTCAATAAGCATTAGGAGATGGTCAGGAGATTTGAACCATTCCAGATACCTGGGGGTAGTATTTGCATAAGCTTTTCTTGGATTTGGCAAACAGGAGCAGTCCTGGACACTCATAGGAATGGGTGTTTTGGCACCTAGAAATCCTGATTTATTCCAAGTAGGGCATGTATGAACCTCAGGCATCTCTAGGGCTGTGCAGTAGGTGAACAATTTTGGCTGAACATGCTACTGAAACGTAGAGTCACAGATCTGCAGAATCACAGAATGATGAGTAGGAATATCATTAACTAAATTAGGTTGTTCAAAGCTCCATTTAGCTTGATCTCAAATTCTATCAAAGATAGGACATTCACAATTTCTCTGAGCAACCTGTTCCAGTGTCTCACCACCCCCATTGCAAAAAAAAAGGAAAATAAGTCTTCATTATACATCCAGCCTTAATCTACCCTCTTTCAGTTTAAAACAATTGTCCCTTGTCCATTCCCACAGACCCTCATAAAAAAGTTTGTCCCCTTAAAGTACTGAAAGGCTACAATATTGCCTCCCTCAAGCCTTGCCTTCTCCAGGCTGAACAACTCCATCTTTCCCACTCTTTCTTCATAGGGGAGATGTTTCATCCCTCTGATCATTTTTATAGTCTGTGCGCTGGGGACCCCAGAGGGGAGGGAGTGCTCCAGGTATGGTTTCACCAGAGCAGAGTAGAGGGCAGAATCACCCCTTGACTTGCTGGCCTCAAATTTTGTGATGCAACCCAAGACACATCGTGGGCTCATATAGTTTTTTTTTAAATTTACCTGCAGTGCTGCTCACAATCTATTCATTCCATACTGATACTGTGGTTTGTCTGAGCCCAGGTGCAGGACCTTGCACATGGCCTTGCTGAACTTCATGGGGTTTATATGGACCCTTTTCTCATGCCTGTCTAGGTCCCTATGGTTGGCTCCCCTTTCCTCAAGTGTATCAGCTTCACCACTCAGCTTCCTGTCATCTGCAAGCCTGATGTGGGCACACTCAATCCCACTGTCTGTGTCACTGATTAAAATATTATAGAATGGGTCCCAGTGTGAACCCTCGAGTGATACCCCTTGTAATTGATCTTCATATGGACATTGAGCCATTGAATGTAACTCTCTGGAAGAGGCCATCCATCAAACCTCTATTTCTCCAATTTAGAGGCAAATATGCATTCTCCTTTCTTGCATGAGGCCTCAAAATACTGGAAAAAAAAAAATCATGTCAGGATAAAGGCAGCTACAGCAAGGACTACTACCCCAAAAATGTCTCAACTATGTGTTCTTTCTGTTATTATGAATTCAGAAATAGTCATATTTTCAAAATCTGAATCTCTTTCTGGGAAAATGTATAAGCAGGCTATCTTGCCTATTCTTCTTACCATTGTTGCCTTCCTTATACAAATTTTTGGTAACAACAATTTTATTTCAAAGTATGAACTAACAGAGCAAGGGAGGATATCTGAGTTCAGTCCTGTGTTTGTCTTTAGTATGTTTCTCTTTTTTCTACACAGATTCCTTAGGGTTTGGCAAAAAAAATAGCACTGAAATTTACTTCAACTGATATGTTTCTTTTGGTCTAGTTTTCTTTCACAAGAGAAAAAAAGTCTGCTAAACATTTAGGAATTTGCCGTTTTTCCACAAGAAACCTAAGCAACTAGGGGCCCAGTCCTACAAGATTTCTTGAGTGTCTTCCTCACTTGGACATGGTTCCCTGGAGACAAGGGGAAATTTGCGTGAGAGAGGGCTGTAAACTGAACCCTGAGAATGGAAATGCAATTTTTAAACAAGCAAAACCAAGGCATCAATGTGGTTGACATTGCTTCCCACTTTGGATTATGTATTGTATATAATCCAATTTAGACCAGTCAAGGAGGGCAAAAGAATTTCATGAGCCAAAACCCAAGGAAGGAGAGAGCCTAAATCCTGTGAGGTTTTGTTTGTATTTCAGAAACTAACCAGAGAGGAAATGCATTTTAAAAACCCAAATTCCATTACTTAGAGCTGACCTGTGATTCCTGCAGTCTCCTTACACTCAATCTACATGTTCCCTCTGGCTTGCACGCTACCATCTCTGAAGTTCCTGCTACTAATCACTACAATATGGATTCTCTAGCCTCAATGTTAACATTAAATGCAGTGGTTTTCAGCTGTAGCCCTCAAAGCATAAAGAAAATAAACCCCCCACTAAAAGCCATTTTCAACCTCATGTCGTCAGGGACCACAGGGACCGCCAGTAACTGTCTTGTACTAAGTTTTGATCTATTCCTTTTGCCTTTCCCCCTCTGATATATTTTTACAGGGTTTGCAGCTACAGAAATGCCAGAACAGTAAGTCAATCTCCCACAGGTTGGCACCCAGACTTCTTCAATGCCCTGCTCCCCATTTATAGTTCAGAATTGGTTCTGAGCAGTGCCATGAGTCTGTATGTGGCTGGCTATTAGACAGATACTATGGATATGAAAACCCATGGAAATCCAAGCACAAGGAAGACCAAGACACTTTCACAAGATGTCTTTTTCTGCTTCAGAGGTGGTAAGAGCCTAGTTTTCAGACTTTTATTCTACCGAGAATATGTCCATTCACTGTAAAGTGATCATCATTTGTGAAGTTCCAGTTTACCACTTTCTCTTCCCCATCATGCTTCTGACACTTAAGATTTTTAGCAACTCCATAAGAATTTCTGAGCAGTCCTAGTGATGGAGCTAAGGTGGATGCAGAGGAGTGGCTGATCTCTGGCTTCATAAAATGCTGAAGCTGTACATCATGATGTGAGTGAAGACAGGAAGAGGTACTTTTTGAGTATCTTGTGCTTGTGCCTGACCTGTTTGGCAGTTATACCAGGAAAGGGATGCTTCTGCTCACCTGAATGTTGAGGGGTTTGATCACTGTCTTTGTCACAAGGGATGTTAGTGGTGGTGCTGAACAGAAATATGACACCACACTTCCAACAGGCATAGTTTGCAGTCTACATGTCAGAAACAATTACTTCAGCAGCAGTACATGCTGTCCTGCAACACAAGTAATGTAAGAATTAGTGTGTGAACTGGAGCCTTTGCCACTAACATGGAGTGGGCTTTTCCTTCTCAGATGAGGGCAAAAGACAGCTTTTCCCTTTGTGCAGGTTTTCAGATAAAACAGTTGTCTGAACACTTTGCTATACTTCTTTGGGATTCTTATTTAACATAATGAGATCTGAGAAGCAGGTTGAATACTTGAAATGCAGCTATTTCTGATCTGGGGTATGTTTTAAGAACGCTTCTCCTTTCTTTTTGGGGAAGAGTGGCTGGAAAGAGGTCCAGCAGCAAAGGACCTGGTGCTGGAAAGGGGCTCAGCAGCAAAGGGTTTCTGGAGGACAGCAGATGAACACAAACCAGTGTGTCTCTGGGTAGCTAAGAAGGCCAGTGACATCCTGGGCTGTGTCAGCACTAGTGTGGCCAGCAGGACCAGGGCAGGGATTGTTCCCCAGGACTGGGCACTGGTGAGGGCACACCTCGAGTGCTGTGTCCAGTTCTGGGTCCCTCAGTTCAGGAAGGACATGGAGGTGCTGGAGCGTGTCCAGAGAAGGGAAATGGAGTTGGTGAGGAGTCTGGAGCACAAGTGCTGTGAGGAGAGGCTAAGGGAGCAGGGAGTATTTAGGCTGGAGAAAAGGCATCTCATATTGCTCTCCACAACTACTTGAAAGGAGGATGGAACCAGGTGGGGTTGGACTCTTCTCCCAGGCAACAAGGAACAGTGCAAGAGGAAAAAGCCTACAACTGTGACAGTGAAGGTTCTGGTGGGACATCAGGCAGAATTTTGCCATGGTAAGGGTGGATGAACATTTGAACAGGTTGCTTGCAGAGGTGGTGGAGTCATCATCCTTGAAAGTGTTCAAGAAATGACTGGACAAGGCACTGAGTGCTATGGTTGTTGGCATGGTGATCTGCAGTTAAAGGTCATACATGATGATCTTGGAGGTTTTTCCCTTAATGATTCTGTGATTCTCTATAGGGACAATTTCAAGCTGAAAACACTGGAAAAATATTAATTAGAGTTTGAAAACCAGCTTAGCATTTCAAATGATGATGTGCATAACAAATATTTCTGCATGTTTACCTCCTTTTCATATTGGTTCCTTTCACTTACCACTGCAATTGGGACCCTTGGTCTCTCATCAGATGTTGGCTGCCAAGCCAGTGGGGCTGCAGCGTCCCATCTGGTGGCACTCCTGCTTCAGGCAAGAGCACAGAAACTCACAGGATAGTCTCAGAAATCAACAATTTCTTGAGTAATACTGACTTCAGGCAGCTTTGGCTTGTCCCTAAAAGGTTTTCTGGGTTTAATGCTTGGGGATCAGGGATGATGACTGGGCAAAACTCACAAAGGACTCAGGTGCCCCTAGAGTGTTCGAGTACTATCATTAGTATTTTAATTACAGTAGGGCTGGGTATAATACATGTGGCTTAAACACAGGTGCAAGAAGCTCAGAGGGAAACACAGGTGCATGCAGGATAAGCCTCTTTTCTCTCCTGCTTAGAACTGCAGGATGAGACTTGAGAAGTTCTAGGGTGCTGTGCAGACTATGGTGGCATCAGAGAGGGATGCTGGACACTACATAGGGACCATATCACTTAGCAGTGGAAGAGTCAAGTGGAGCAAGGTGGAAGGGGAGGAAGAGGAGAGAAATCAGCCCTCCTTGGCTCCCTGCTGGATCTCACCTGTCCATGAATATCTGTGGTCACGGACAGAGGTTCCCTCAGTAGATGATTGCTCACTGGAGGCTCTGCTGCTGCTCAGGTGTTCCTCACTGCTCATGGGAAGAACAGCTTGAGGGAAAATGTTCATGCTCCTGGGAAAAGCAGGAAGGTTGCCTTACGCAGAGCTCACTGGAGTATTAGTTTTGCCCCAGGTTTCATACCCATTTGCCTACCAGCAGAGCTGTGAGGGCAGCAGCCACCACCTGATGAGCAATGAGGGGCACCTGGTCAGAGCAACATTTTCCCCATGGCATCTGGAGCTGGGAGTGGTTATGTCAGGCAACAATCTGTACCAGTACAAGATAACCAAAAGGGAGTCTGAGCTTGTTCAATACTTGTGTTGAAGAGGGATAGATGACAGTGTTCATTGAATTGGCTCTGTGTCTGTACAGATTTCCTAGAAATGTGGCCTCTGTTCATCTAGACGTTCCTCTGACATTGCGGAGAAGAGAGCTACAGAGGCAGACAGACCTCAAAGACCTTCTGGAGTCCATTCTGCAAGTGACTGTATTTTGCCCTCACAGCAGGCTGTTTTTGATGGCTTAGTACTTGTTTTCTGTCCTGTGACACTGTGATCCTACATGACCATGGTTGATGATCCCTCCTCTTCCCTACCTGGAGTCACCAACTGCTCTCCTGCTCTGTCACTCTGGAAGCTGAGTGTTTGTGCCAAAACAGCTGCTCCAGCTGAGATCTGATACCAAAGAAGGAGGAATTTTATTCCCTTGAACAGAAAACCCTATGTAAATTTGGGAGTACCAGGAAGGAATATTCTTGGCTTGTCTTTCATTATCACTGTAAATGATACATCTAGTGAGTGGTGAATGATGATAGTGAGCTGCGTCCAAATCCTAATCAGCCAGGATTATGGTTACAACCAATAAACTAACGAACCCCTGAAAATTCCAGCCTCCCAGGAGGGATCAGAACCTATTTATGTAGAGTGAGAAAAGACATCTCTTTCACAAGCCCTGCAACAGGAAAAGCAGTTTTCCACTGGCACTTGCTTTCCTTCTGCTGAACAGGGCAGGACAATTTCTTCCCTGTTACATGGCACTAGAATTCTTGGTTAAAATGAAGCAAGTTTTTTTGCTGAAGAATAAGTTAGGAAATACTCATCTATTTGTGAATTTGGTTGAATTTCATGAGTGGTTCTTTTTGGATTAAAAAAAGGGGAAGGGTGGGTTTGAGAATATCACAACATTTTACTTGGTTGCAATATTTGTAAAATGAAATATTTGGTTTCAGAAAAATATTTTATATTTGAAATGTTGCCTTTAAAGAAAGTCTAAAAGAATTTTAAAAACAGGTTTTACCTGTTTTTCTACCTGTTTTTACCTGTTTTTCTATCTCCAAAGGAGGTAGAACCTTCTCTTTGAAGTCAAGGGATGCATATTAAGTTAATCTCAGATGGTTGATTTTTCAATTAGCTTTGCCAACTGCTGTCCTCCTCCCTGCTGTGTGCTTCACTTTGGCTTGGCAGGAGCTGGCTCCATGTGTCCTGCTGCTTTTCCTCCTCTCCTTAATTTCCTTTAGCCCTCTCTAACCCAAATCAGCACTATTTCCCCAACTCCTTTTAGGTCCATTTTGACTAGAAAAGAATCAGAAAACATTTCTGGAATAATATTATTTCAATTTCATTTTTAGGGAAGTAAAATATTCTTGGAGTTCTTACGTTTCATGATCTAGTAGAGCACGTTGAAGAAACTGCAGAGACCCTAAGGTTACATAGTTTGCCTGATTCAAGAACAGGTAGATTTGTCTCAGGAAAAATCTTAGTTCACTGAAGGTTTGGTATTAGGGATTGTCTCTGTTCCAGGGAAAACATCTTCCTCCTAACATATTACTCTATCTAATTACAGAGAAAAAGAAATCTAATGATTTTTTGACAGTCCTATGAACACTTTCAGTCCTATGTCAAAGAACTGTGTGAACCCAACTGGTTCTATCTATCTTGTATTCAGATGACTTCTTATCAAGCAAAGCCTGCTTGTATCATCACTGTCATCATAGCCCCAAGTGCTTCCTGAATCTTTTGGGTGAATCATAGCACAGTAATCCAAAATGGTTGCAGTTACTTTCACAGTTACTGCACTGGTCTGTTGGCCTTGGAGTCACCAAAAGCTTACTTCTTCATTGCAGTAACTCAGTTGCATCCTGCTAACCAAAGGCACCAAGGCTTTGGATCACAAGGAACCCACAGGTATAGTGTGATCCATTTGCTGTGGTTGGCAGAATTCTGCAACCATTTGATCTCAGCATGTATGTGCCTGGCCTTACTTACAGAGCCCTCCTTTGCAGCCCAGCCTTTCTCTTCCTTGCTTATGTATAAACACCCCTTTGATTTAAATTCTGCTTCATTGAAATTGGTGGCAAACCCCTTATTCTGTTTAGAAGTGAAGACTGCATGTGCATTCCAAGAAGAAAAACTCCTCCCACTTTATAGTGTGTACTTTATGTCACTTGATGTTAAATTTTATCTGATGATATTTCACTGACACAGGGAAAAAGAAAAAGGATCAAGTAAATCATTGCATATGAGCTGTAGCTAGAGGATCAAATGTGACCATGACACGATTGAACAAAGAACCCACACATTTTGCAACTGCCAAGTAGAGATGTGATTTTTCATACTGAATAATCAGTTTGTTGGAAACTGGTCTAGACACAGTCAAACATAAAAAAGGTGATTTTTAAAAAAGGGATGATAAGGAGTCACTAACATCGACCTAGACACATGATGGAGTTTTCTACAAGTCTTCAAATAAAAGCATTTAAATAAAAGACCCATCTTTGTGTATCCAAGATTTTTGTTGTTTTTTAAAAATGATACATTGACCTTCTCAGACCTCCAGGCATACATAGATCAGACCAAGTACTGAAAGTGCTTCTGCTTTTAAAATTTGTACTTTTTTTCCTAAAGAAAATCATTAATTCATGGATAACTCTTCCTATATTTCTGATCACTAGAAATCACAATAATTATATTAAAAATGTATAAACTGTTTTGAAATTTATTGAATTTACAGAGCTGCCATGCTCTGTAAATGCTCACGTTGTATTTTTTGATCACAGTGCTGCAGGGATGAGGAATAATACAACAAACATAGCTGAAAAGATAGCCCTAGTGACTTTCTATTATTTTTACATAAATTATCATCAAACTTGGGAGTCATATTCTGTATGTTAATGCCTCATAAAAGTGTTTCTCAAACTTCATTTTGCCCATTTTTTTTTCCATAAAATAAATATTTTTGCCCATGGAGTATCCTTTTACTTTTAAACATCTGACCTTTCATAAATAAGAACTTAGTAGTGTGCTGTTTATGCATTAGGAAATGTGATGCTTATCACACTTCCCTTGCTTCTCTGTATTGTTGTAACTCAGCAAATGGCTCCCTAATTATTTCTTTATTAGTTAAGCCAGATCATTTTCTTGTGTGGCAATGGGTCAATCTAAAAGTCCAAGCAATGAAATCTTGATCCTTTTGGGGCAAAAAAAAATGTCTTTCACAAAAAAAAAATACATATATATATGGACACTATCATGTTCTCACTGTCAGCATAAAAGTGACTATTTTTCCCAGGTGGCAAACGAATGTTAAATCAGTAGACATGAAAACATTAAATAAACTACTCCTTTTCATGGAAAATTCTCATATATGCAAAAGCTGAATTTTATATAACTCAACAAAATAACTCATTCCCTTCTGTTCTGAAGAGGAGTGACTAGTAGAGATCAGTAAAGTTGTGAATTCTTTTGCAAAGAAGCAGCTTATCTAGGGGCTGAGATGAGAGATAAGAGGACCAAGAACAATTCAGAGGCACCAGTGTGAGAAGGAAATGGGCAGACTGGAGAGTGACCGGTTTAACTCTGGTCCAGCTGAGTTCCCCATCCTTGCTCTGGGGGACCAAACCCACTATCGTGTGACATTGAGCTCCCCCTCTGGGTGGGTTGTTAGTTGTAAGGGAATAGATAACACAGATAACACTTCCTTGTTTTTTTCCTTACTATAAGCAGATTATTAAAATTTCCTTTGCCTATGCAAATTATACACCTGAAAATCGTTTCAGTTTAAACCAGAGCATTTTGTCCAGTGATTCAACATAAAGCTATTTCATCCCTTTTTAAACAAATGGACACTACTCTTGTTTTGCTCTTGCTCTCTCTCTTGGAACTATCTTGAGCTAGTTTCTATGACCTGTTGTTTCACATTATGAATAAATTGGTTTTCTTCACTTTGGTTATCCCCTAATCCCTTTCAGGCATATGATAGTTCTGGAACTTTATACAGTGTCTCTGGTTAATGTACCTCTGAGAAGTTAGATAAGGCTGATCCTTATTTAGCCTGCATTCAGTAGAATTACATTGAGCTATTTTTGGCTGAGTGCCCTTTTAATTTTCCAAGCTCTCAAATGGAGTCATTTAAAGTATAAAAATGTATGAACATCTTTCCTCTGAACTAAATGGCACTCTTTTTCTTGGCTTAATTTCCTTTGGAAGTAAATGCTATACTATGCTTCACTGGTACCAACAATCAGTAATGTAGTATAGGTTGCCAGACATAAAGATTAGATAAGTATTTGAATTTCCAGTAGTGTTTTCATGGAATTATCTATATGCAGCTCATATTCTATTCTGAGGGACCAGTGGGGTTAGCAACACTAACTGTACTTCTCATCTAAAAAGAAATTACAATTGCAACAGTGGAAAGATTTGAAATCTATTTGATATGTATTTATACTTCTTAAAAATTAGCCCAAGGGTCAATATTAAGATTGGTCCTGATTGTATTATAGAATATAAGAATCCCTTGAAGATGGAACATTTACCCACTACACTGTTTGCTCTAAATGGCTCAGAGATAAAGAAAAAAATGTAGCATTTAGTTTCTCCTAACTGAATTTTCCTTCAAGATGATCTCTGTTATTTGATATTGGAATAACACCGATTTTCTAATAATAATCAATTCTGCTCTAAGAGGTAACCATGTAAAATTGGCCCAGGATTTCTCATTAGAGCTATTCCTTGAATGCTCTGACTCATTTCTGTGGACTGAGGTAAAAAATAGCTTTTTATTCCTGTCATTGTGGGAGAACTAAGGCAGGTTGGAGAGATGGGGCTGTAATAGATTTCTCCTCAGCATTATTGATTATTGATTATTGAATGAAATTAAACAGATTCTTTTGGTAAAGTTTCCTGAAATTTACATGTTTCTCAACAAATCTCTACTTCAAGAGTAAATCTTTTCCCCTGACATCCCTTTTAAAATCTTTTTTCCACCAGTTGAATTTTCTCAGTCTCCTTCTTCCACTATGAGGAAGCTGCCTGTACAATTCCTTATTTATAACACAAGCCTGTTAATATCTCACTTGGTTTTTTTTAACAAAAGCAACAGTGGAATTCTCTTGCCAGCAAAGCCAGTTTACACAACTTTAAAAGAAATATCAGGTTTGTCTCTTTCAGAATATGCAGACAGACTCTTGGGTTCCAGAGCTAAAATACCCATCAATCGCAATCCATAAAGTCCTCATTTATTACTCTTGTATTCTTCTGTAATGGCTAGAGGAGGGCTTGCCCTGGATGAAAGGTGAAGTCGGGTTGGTAGGGTTCATTTTGCCACCCTAGGAAGTGCAGGAAAAGGGCATTTTGCCATTGTATTTCATATGCTTTTTAATGCTTCCAGCCAGATCTGCAGCTTGGTCCATGTGTATGTGAGGCATGAACCTGTTCTTCCACTGTCCCCATGGGAAGGTTGGGAGCAATGACATGGTCAAACATGACCTGTACCTTTTTTGCACTGTTTTGGCCAGGTGCTTTTCATCATTGCATCAGGACCAGGTGCATCAGGAATAAGGTAGTTATTTTTTCTTGCCATTCTTCCCCTACATATTACCTCAATTCCCTCTCCTAGATGAGTGTTTGAAATTTCAGAATTATACTGCAAACTGTGAGCAGTTCCTGAATCTGGGAGCACTCCAGACTGGGGTCTCCAATGTTTGGGGTGCAATGAGCAGCTACAGTGTTAATGCACCCTGTGTGTTTCATGAGGTCTCTGTGCCTTGACCTCAGAAAGTTTCAGCACTCTTCAGAGGGTGTGTTTGTATAATAAGGAGTGTGCAAGGGTGGGAGGTGAGACTCTGTCTCTTTATATACTATTTATTAATTTTTACCCATTTTCTAAATCCTTCACTGGAGCCTCAAGCGATCATTAGTTTCATATAAAGCTAACAACTTGTGCATCTTTCCAGTATTTAGGTAAGTGGAAAAGAGCCCATTTTCCTAATCTCATTGGCATCTAGGTTGTATTTTATGGATTTTATCATATGGAACTAATATTTCAGTACATGTCAAAAAGACTTTGCTTAATGCAATCCAGCATTCCTGATTATACTGGCCAATTTATACAACATTATGAAACAATTAGGATGATACATATGCAATAGGAATATGGTATAAGTAAATATGAGCTGAGCAACATGATGGTGAACAGGCCTATTTATAGGATACTCCTAGCTGAATACTTGACTGAACAAAGAGGGACAGAGACAACACAGATGGGAAGGTGCTTGCCTGTAAGCCTGAGGCTTGTGTACATGCAGCACATTCAAATATGTTTAAGAGGCAGCAGTGCAAAGGATCTTATCAGAGCTACCCCTTCTGTAAGCCTTGCTGAATGCCTACAGAAAACCCACAGTTTTGCTCTTCCAGCTCATCTGTGAGCCTTAGGACAGTGATAAAGCCATAAAAATTACTCAGAGAAACTGGTAGATACTACCTTGTTGGACGTAGGAAAGGACACAAGTTTACCAGGGTGCAGGCATGGAGACACGGAAAGGGATCTGCCCTGGGAATTTTTCTGGGAGTGATGGAGATCCAGGTGACCTGTGAGAGGAGGGGGAGGTTGCTGGGAATGAGATGGTCTCTCACAGAAACCAGCCTATGCAGGGTCCTCCCAGCACTGTGCTGGGTTTCAGTGCCGGGAATAGGGGCAAGGAGTGAAACAGATGTACATTCACACAGTCAGACTCCTGGTTTTTGCACTAAAGTCTTTCATGCAAACATGGGCATAGAGCTTCCAAAGAAAGCTGTGGAAATGGCTGACCCCAGGTGGTTTATTTACCAACTGTCAAAGCAGCAGTTTGCCTGCAGAATTTCCCCCCCTGATGCCACACTAAAGACAGTGGCAGGGTAGGTTCCTTAGTTTTGCATACACAGCAAGTTAGCCCCAGGATTAGACACTTTTGCAGGGCCAGAGGGGAAAAAATATTAGGATCAGAGAAAGAATAGACACAGGCAATGTGTCATCTGGTAAATAAATTATTCCAATAAAAGCTGATGAAGAATCTTGTGTATCTGCTCTGGGAAACAGTTTTGGCTTCACAAGAACATGTTGTCCCATGCACAGTGTCTTGGCAGGAGTTTAGCATGGATGGTCTCCCTGACTGCCACTGCTTTCCTGAAGACAATAACACTGCATCTAACTCTACTGTTCCTACTCCTGCAGCAGTGCAGCAATTTCATGCATCAAAGACCTACTCCAGTCTCTCTCCCTCTTCACCTTTGCTGCCCCAGGATCTTGTGGGACTCTGAAAGTCTCTCACTTCATTTTCCTTTAAAGAGATTACTTCTGGATATTCAGCTGTAAGAGGGGAATGGGATTTTGGCAACTTTAATGTAGTACAGGGTATTTAGATTCAAGTGATGACAAATGAGTGTAATTAATATATTAAAGTATGAGTCTGTAAGTACTCCCACCCTCAGAGTAGTTTGCTTGTTTTTAAATGCAGTTTCAAAACATAATTCATTATGTGATTCGAGTGAATGTCGAGCCAATTTCCACTTGGATCTGTGTCCTGGAGGACTGTAAGAAACCTGTTATTCTGTCTAGCACCAGGGATAACGTGTAATTCTCAGACCAAATTCATGTGAATTGTTTTCAAGTAGCTGTACTCAAGCAAACAGCTGGTTTCTGGACTGAAAGCTCCAGAGAAGCCCAAGGAACACATGCAGTTAGATCTGCTCTTTCTGACAGTTACTACTTTCCTTCAGGTGCAGGTTTGGTTTGAAAATACTTGCTGGCACCGCCAGCCAGCAGAGGGTAAAAGATAAAATTCCTGCTGTAGGATAATAGTCTCATATATCAGAAAGATGTTCCACACCACCACCTATCTGTATTCAAGTATCTGATCAAAAATTTCAAGATATTACCACTTTCTTTTCCCAAACTTGGTTCCACTGAATGTATTCAGAACTTAGACAGACTTTAAAAGTGGATGAGCATTTGGATTTTGTTTTAGATATTTTCAGGGTTTTTTTCTTTGATCAGTAGGTTTGGTTGATTTTTTTTTTTTAATCTTTATTGTGTGCTTCATTGGATGACACATTTACCACCATAAGGAAAAATGTGTTTGAATTGCACAAGATCCTTTGCTGGTGGAGACCTATCATACAAACCTTTGACTTTTCTGGATTTGTCTTTTACATGATGCAGAGGGCAAGAGCCTGAATAACTCTCAATTGCCTCTATCTCTAGAGATAATTTACAGAGCCTATGTCAACTAGCAGCCTTCATCAATGAAGGAGCAGTAGTAGTTGCATTCCTTCTCCACAGGATGGATAGGAAAATTATCCTGATAACCTGGAAAATTATGGCATGGCAGAGCAATATGTTTTAAATATCTACAATAGGTATAATTTAATGCAGATACATTAAATTAACTAAATTTAATATTTAAATTTCTACATAGAGAGGCACTAAAGAATGAAATGCTCAATGAATGAACCCAAAACCAGGAACAATGACTCTTAAAAAAAACCCACCACTTTTTAAGAACTTTAAGGTATTTTAAAACATAAGCCATAGTGAATGCATATGCCATCTTGAATTATTTTTTTATTCAGAGCTGTCCAACTGGATTGCATTTGCATACAAAATTTGAAAATACAAAATGGAATAGATGAAGCAAGTATTGTAATTACAGCTTTTTAAAGTATACAAAGTACAAGCAGTCAATTCTTGTGCATGCAGTTCACATGTCAATAGTTCAAAAATTAGGTCCTCTAAAATTTGTAACCATTGTGCTCTATGTTGTGGGCAAATATTGTTTCCATTACAAGTGCTTTTATACCACACAAAGTTAACATGCTTCAATTAAGACTCCAAAATTTCCCACCCCTCAAATAACTACACTGATTTCATTAAAGAAACCAACATTATAAAAACAGCTTCCTGAACAATAATAGTTGTATTATATCTCTCTAGCCAGTTGTAAAAATAATTATTTTGCCTTTCTCAATGAAAATCAAAATGTCAAGTTCTCAGGTGTAAACTAATGGTCTAATACAATATTTATTTAGGCTTGCAACAAAAGTTGAAATAAAACATGAATGTAAATTCTGAAAAATGAGAATTTGTACCATTCTAAATATTTAATAATTATTTTTATCCAGAGAGAAATATTGGAAGTCCTTTGTCCTTGAGATAGCAAGTTCTTCATAAACTCATTGAGTCACCAGCAATATACAGTCCATGTATAGGACAGATTCTGTTTCTAATCATAAGAAAATCATCTATCACTTCAGTCTGGAAAGGGCTTTCCAGACTACCCCCTCCTCCCCAGCCCCATTGCATCTGTTTGCTATGAGACATCCTCAATGTGATATAAGGGGGCAGTGCCCATGGAGCTACACAGCTTCTCCATCACCTCACACCTGGATGTGGCTCTGCAGGTTACAGCTGCAGTTAAAATGATTGTATTTGATATTAGACTAGTATTTTCTGATTTGCATCAGCAATCCAATGTTGAGATCCAATATAAGACAGCTAATGGATGACCCACATATTTGATACACCTGCTGTAGTTATATAGATGTGGCAGCTGAATATATAAGTGACAAATTCTGGTTTTATATACTCATGTATTTTAAAACATTAACTTTTTGATTGAAATTTACTATAATTATTTCCTACCTTTAGGTTTTGGATTTCTTGTAGTTGCTGCCAAAACCGAATTTTGGGTTCCCAGCAACTGGGATTGGTATACTCCTCTACTTGCAGAACTATTTAAACTCCTGCTGTAGATGAAAATTGATATTACTTGTAATTTAGTTAAGCTCAGACAAAAACTAAGCCAAAAGAAAATGTAAAAGCAGTGAACTTTTCCCTTAACAGGCCTAATAAGGCAGCTGCCAAGCTTCTTGGATAATTTACAGAATCACATTATTATTTAGGTCAAAAAACCCCTCTAAGGTCATCAAGTCCCAAATTTAACAAAAGTCTACTTCCAGGTAGGTGGATCCATAGCCTGGAAATTACAGACCCTTTCACTAATTTCCTCAGGCTGGGATCAGCCTCTTTGCGTCACTGACATTTCTTCTGCTCAGGCCTTGTTTGTAGGGCTGTTTATCAGCTGAGGCTCATGCTTACCTCATGCCATATGGTAACTGCAGTTCATATATTAACATGAATTTAGCTGTAGTAGAGAAGTGAAGAAAGCTTGCCTTCTCATTCTCCCAAACAACATTGTCCTCAAGGCAATGGGGACAACCACCCTGCTTTGGCAGATGATTATAAAAACTGCATGTTGCTGATTTGGCAGTTTCTCTCACTTTCTCTGTTTTCCTTAGCTCCAGAGAATGGTGGTGGACAGTTTGATCTGTTGATTTGGGCTCATCCAAGAAGATGGACATGTTCCAAAAAACTCATATTTTTTATTGGACAATACCTACCTACCTATCTGCAATCATATCCAAAGTCTCCAGGACAAATTTCAGATTTATGTATTTTGTTGCACTGTTCTTGAATGTTTCTGTATCACCCTTGTCAGACACAGAATAAACTAATTCCTAAATAAACTCCAAACCAGGACATGAGCCTCCCTCGTTCATTCATCTGCTGTTAGCATCATGCAAGCAGCACCAGCTCTGTGGTTTTGTGTAATGGACTACTTTATCACTGGACATGATGGTGATAATAGTACCACCACCTAGTACTACCAGTACTTATATCAGATGCCTCACAGCTGCCTGATGAGATAGATTTCTTGTTCCTCTGGCAAGGCCTCATGAAAGGTACAATACTAAAGATTAAAGGTCAATTTTATAAAATGGATGAAAACAGTGAGTAGCAGATTAAACTTGTGTTCTGGTAAATGGTGCTATTACTTTCCAGTAAAAAATGTCATGAATTGATGAACAAAGTTTGTGAGATAAATAAGATACTCATTAAGTACTGGAAAATTATGCAGCTTTATAAACTCAAATACCCCCTTAGCTTTCTTTCTACTGTGATCTAGCCCTTGAACTATTTACCAAGAAGTCAAGAAGTCATTTTAGCTAGGCTAACTAGTGAAATCCACATACAAATCAGAGCTAAATTCAGTCTGCAGCAATAGCACTATTTCAGCAGCCCTGTTCCTAGATTTACAGGTAAGTGAGATGGTACAAGATATGCAGCCCTTTCCAAGCAGCACATACTAAAGACCTTGAGCATCCCCTCAAACCCTCCTGAGAGCCACCCTCATTACTTGCATCACTGCCATTTTAAACAATCATTTCAACTCCTGGTTGCAAGTCAAAAGTATCTCCCATGCTAGCAAATTAGTAAAAAAAGTTTCCTTACAGAAGTAGAAGATTTTATGTGGTTTTGTTTCCAGGGGAAATTACAGCTGGTATGACTGCTAGCCAGTACAACAAGGGGAGCAAGTCTCTTCTACAGTGGAAAGGAATTCCTTCAAAGAGAAAAGATAATGTCTGGCCTAAAATAACTCAATTCTGTTATCTTTACAGAAGTAGTGAAGCCAAGATCAGTGGGGAATCTTATATGAAGAACAGGAGGAAATATAATCTGTTCAAGTAAGAAAACATATTTAAAGTAACCATCTTTCAAATAACTCAGCAGTGCTTGAAAAATCCTAGAGAGCACAACCATTGCTTGTGGTATGAGCAGAGAGGCTCTGCAAAGCACTTCTAGCAGGCATAGAGGACAATTATAAATGTAGCCTTTCAAAACTGAACTTCACATACTGAGAATTATAACAGCAGTTGCCAGTGACCTTGAAGAGATTCAACTTAAGTTGAATCCAGTAACCCAATAAGGTCCCTTCCAGCTCTGTCACCACACTTAAAGCCACTTTGCTTAAGTATAATTTAGCTTCTTTATTTGCTTTCATAAACACTTGTGCCAAAGGTTTCTATTTTCACAGATAAGTGGGGAATGATTGCTGAAGATGTGAATGTATGCACTCCTGCATGCAGACACTTGCAGAGACGGCTCTCTATGCCAGGCTGTGCCCCCTCCACTTTTAAGCTTCAATCACACAGGCAGAGAGCAGAACTGGGCAGTTGCCTGTTACTTAAGAAGATGGAAGCATACCCTGGAAAGTAAACCAGGAAACATTCAAACGGTCACAACTGCACCTTTGCCATGCGAGATGGAAGTGGCAGTTCAGGGTTGCATTGTGTGTGCTCTCTCTAGCACACTCATGAGTAAAGGTTTTGGCAAAGCTGGTCACAGCTGTGCACATGGAAACCAAGACACATGAAGGCCTATGCCTCCCTCTTGGCTGCCTCACCCTGGCCCAAGCTCCTACACACACTCAGAGGGGACTCCAGCTCCACAATAAGGTCTTCTCCTCATGTCTTTGACTGGTGAATACCAGCCAGCCATCAATATCTGATAATGAATAATCCCTGACAGAACAAAGGGCTTTGTTCCCTGAGTAAATGGTGCTGGAGAGCCTGCTGAGACTCCCTCTCCTCTCCTATCAGATGAGGCTGCAAATCAGAAGAAGATGTTAATCCGACAAACAAATATTTATAAATGTCATTGACCATTTCAGCCCAAGGTCACTGTGGAAAAAACAACACAGTAAATTTTTATAAACAGCTTTTGCTTGTGTCTTCTTCTTTAGAAATTACAGCACATTTATTTTCTGAATTATTTTCAAAGAGGGCAAGGAGTAAACCACAAAAATACACATTTTGCAATTATAATTCATCTCCAATGCAGCCAGGGGAAGTGAATTTCCAGATACATTTTCATCCAAACTTGCCCTCTTGAATATTTCCATCTTTTTCCATCTTTCCCAGATAACCAAACACAGACATCAGAAAGATTAATTTCTTCTTTCTGGCTGCAGTAGAGAGCTCTGCTAATTGTTTCCCTTGGAATATACAATAGCTTTTCTTCCTTACACATCTGTTTGCTGCCTTATGTCTCATCAGGACACTTTACCCTCGGTCAATGCACAGAGGATTTTACTGCTGGAGACCATTTTAGAGCATCTCTTTTTGAACTGTCTAGATCTATACCTGGAGCCTCACTCCCATTTTTCTTTCTGGTATCCACACTCTGTGTGTGTGTATGTGTGTTGTGTATGTGTGAATGTGGCTCAATCTGTTGCCCATACACCATAAGTGGCACAGGATTTCTATCCAGCTCCTCAGCAAAGACCTTGCATTACCTACATGGATTTAACAACTGCCACTTGATTTTCCATGCCTTTTACACAAACATTTTATTTTCAGCAAGTAATTTTATTCACACTATCTGCATTCCCACTCATTTATGCCACACAGAGGTTCAAGCTACAACAACTTTTCAGGACAGATGAGTAAGACTCAAGAGCAGAGCACTCTCTTTTTGTCAAAAAGTTGATAGAACCTGTGCAATACACAGCTGGTCTTCTTGCTCCATGTGGGAAAATCAAGATTTACAGACTTGGTCTTTAGATATTTCAAAGAGTGAAATCTGATGAAAATTAGATTTGACTCAGTTTAACAGGTGTCTCAAGAGTGATTGATCGTGACTGTCTAAGATAAATACCTGAGGATGGCACAAGTGTTTCCAAGGAGCTATCTGCTTCTTTTTGGTGCCCAGTTAATACTACATGGATACCTTCTAGATGAGTTAAAGGAGGTGAGATGATTCTCTCTCTCACATTTGCCCCTCACATTTGGACGAGAGGTGTTACCAGGACAGACCATGTCTGGATTGGATGCTCACTGTGGCAAACTGTGTTCTGGTTTGTCCGTCATTCTGCTGAGAGGTGTACCTTTGAGTCTCCTAAGGAAATCATGGGCACTCGCCATTACCCTGTAAAAAACCACCAATTTGCAAAGTCAATAAATAGGTGAACTTACAAAGTCAGGCTTAGCCAAGTAAATCTGAATTTTCTTGCTTGCTCTATTCAGAAAATTTTAAATACTAAATTCTACACTTGACGTTTTGTCTCAATCACCCTAAATTGTTAAAACTATAAAGGAAAAGTCACCACCAACCTGGAAACAATAAATCTCAATCCTGGAACACTAATCAGGTTTCTAAAAACCCTCCTAAATAGCACTTAATTTGACTTATGGATACTAGTTGCAGCTGTGTTCAAATAAGAATGGCAAACATGGTTTCATCAAACTAGGACGTGACTGCAGCTTCACAGTTTTATCACCAAACTAAGGAGTAATTTCTAATCTCGTGTTAGCAGAAATCCACCACTGTCAGCCTATTTGGAAATGCCATTGAGAGGTAATCTACAGCAGTATTTGACAATCACTTTGAAAATAAGACATGGTTTCCTGGTTGTGGCTATTGCAAAATGTTTCCCATAACCCAGACCTGATCTGCGTTGGTTTCCATTCACGCTGCCCAACAGAGTCACACAGCATCTCTTTGAGGGTACAATGAGTAAGTTTGGTAATTATCAGCTGTGCAGAAGGTATGCAGCATCCTTGATCATGAAAAATGTGCCACATGCAGGAGAATGTAACATATTCTGAAGATCACATCTATTAATATGTATTTTCAATTAAAAATATGTCAATGGAAAAAAATCAAGAGACATTTGATGTTATTTCTGTTTTTTCATGTATCCTAAAACCAGGCTTGAAATAATATTTTATCTTGAAGCTACTCTTGCTGCACCCCTGAGGGTTTTTAAGGCCTGCTTTCTTGTTAAGATAATTCAAAAAACCAAAGAAAACAGTATCTTTCTCACACTGAATAAAAGTGAGAATTAAATTCTTAACACTTTGTCCTTAATTTCTGCACCCTAAATATTGAAAAGCAGCAGGACTTCCACAACTCCAATGCTTCAACAGCTCTCCAAATATATATATATTTTTTAAAAAAAATTCAAATACTGTTAATTTTTCTCTTCTGCCCCATGCTGCCCAGTTTGGCTCAGCCCAAGGAACCTCTAGCTCAGACTGCAACAAGCCCTCCAGCATATCACTGGATCATTTCTGAACTGTAAATAAGAACCCAAAAACACACTCATGGTGCAGCTGTGCTTGTGGCCAAACTTCAATGTGCTATTACTTTAATTTGACTCTTATAAACATGAACAGATTCCCATCTTCAGCCAGGAAAGCACCCCATCAGTGGTTTCTTTGCTGTTGATTTGCATGCCTCCGACTCTTGCTGTGACTGCTGCAGCCAAAAGGAGAACCAGATCTCCATTTCATTCAGCCTTGCATAAATAAAAATATCATTAAGGGCTATTTAAAATATGTTACGTTTAGCAAATTGACATCTAATCCTTTACAATTTATTGAACTTGGCAATATTAATAAGTGTGGTCTATATTCTATAAATCAAGAACATGTTTGCTGGAGGTATGTGCACTTGAAATCACTTCTAGCCAGAATTCCTACTTCCATTAGGGAGTGTTTTCTTCTGTTTTACTGGATACATGTCTATGGGTGTGACTACAAGATATATTTTAGTCTAACAGTGTATTTTTCTCCTCCCACCAGATGGGAAGTGTTTTTTCCTTGTTGAAAATGTCATCTTGTATTGATTATCAATCACAATAAATACATTTTAAGTGGTTCTTTAATTACAAAAAATATATTCAGAAGAAAGAACAATGGGTACAATTAAATACTGAGAAATGCTTTGCCATTTTACTGTGAAAAGACTTTGGGTTAAGTTAGTAATGTCATGCTCTTTAAAATTTACATATAATAAACTGTTACACTGTTTATATATGGTTTACATTTTTTTAATTTAAACTGTACAATTTAAAGAGCTGTCACAAACACAGAGCTTTATGCATTCCAGATGTGCTAGTAGGTCCAGAGAGGTGTGTTAGTCTATGACCCACTGGTGTTCCAGATACGTGTATGATAAGGATCCACTCTACAAAAGACCATGGAAGTCACTGTTTTCTATCAGTGCATAATGCTACAGCTCATACATGCAAATCAAGAAAAGGAGGGAGGGTGCAAGTTACGGATTTTTAACCAGGTCTTTGGAGTATAGCTTTTGCACAGTTCCTGTGAACACCTCCTGAGCCAGCCAGACACAGATAATGGTGAATCCCCCAGCCTCCAAGACTCTTGGAGGCCTTTGACCAAGTCACCCTTTGACCAAGTCACCTCTGAGCCACCAAAATCTCAAATTAGTCCTGGAGCAGAGTTTGCTTTTCAAGGAATAGATTAAAGCAGACGTGACTAGGAAGGCAGCAGAATCTTCTGAGATACAGGAGCCTTTTGTTTAGACAGCAAAACTGAACCAGAGAAGAGTGGATCTGCTGAAATATATCCATTGGTTTCAGCCATTACTGAAGAAGATATTAAACCTGGCCCAAAAATCAGCATAGAGCCAGTGAGGGGCTTCTGCAAAGTGTAGTGGTGGAAGTTCAGTGTTTTAAATGTACTGTAAAATGCGGGGACTGATTGTCAGTTTACCTTACTGGAATAACATGCAGTTCATTGGGAAATGCATTTCTCTCTTGTAACCCTGGGAGTCTGCCTCTTGTTGCTCTCATTACTGTTGTGTCAGCCACTGACATTTTCTTTGTACATCCAGAGGCAAGCTCGAGTTATGTGGCCAAACTTACGAATCAAGATGACAGACTGTGTTACTGCATGTAAGTATTTTAAGTATTTTATATATTTTTTTTCTTACCATGAAAGGGCATCTTACATTCATTGTTTAAACTGTCATGACTCATTTTTCTAAGTTTGTGGGTTTAAAATTAAGCCAGCTATTATGCTTGCTTCTGATGGGTACATTAAATAGATTTCACTACCTACCTTGGTCTTTCTGGTATGTATTAACATTCTTACGTCCCCCTCTTCATTGATAACACTGCAAGTGTGGTATGATGAATCAGATGTCAGGAGGTTGTCATTTGTTTCAGCTTCATATTTCACAGATGAAAAGATGTTGGAGATGAGATTATATACTCACAAACACATGCCCCTCTCCCTCAGCGCTTCCTTATAATAAAACTTATTTTGACTAGCTGACCTCAAGAGAGCAGAAACCTCCCATGTGTTTGCATTTAGATTTCTAAAAGACTTTTTAATTTTTCTGTCCTTGCATTTTTTTCTGTATCTTGCTCTTGAACAGTGAAAATACAAATAAAGAATTTCTAATTGACTTGATTTACTTCAATAATCACTACAGAGAATAATAAGGACCATTAATTACTTTAAAAATACACATCTTTGTAACCCCTACTTTTTGTGGACTTGGAAAAGATGATCCTATATCACTTTTGCCACTCTATTACATACCATATTTGTAGCAAGCATCACCTGTTATCAAACAAGTCTTTTTATCAACATTCTTTAAGCTCAGAGTCATGCTCTTGATTCGTTTTGTTTTTGCAAAAGCATCATGAGCGCCATCACTGAAGTGCGTTTACTGATTTCATTGGTCAACTTCCCCTGTACTCTTACCACTTCGTTTTTGCAGTAATGAATGGGATTTGGACCCACGACTTAATGTAAAAATATTGGAATAAATCATACTGACAGAATGAAAAGCAAGGAAAAAATTAGCCGCAGGAATTCACTGCCTTATGAAAAAGGATGGGGGAAAGGGGGGACAGTTTTAATAGTTATTAACTTCTGAAGTGAAGTTTGACTGAGGAAAATGTTGCGTCCAGGAAATACAGTGAAATATGGGGATGTAGGGGAGGACTGAACATTCTTCCCAGATAAACTTTCCTGATATTCATGACCATGTTTTTAGCATTAAATAACAATTCCATGCAGATTTGGGACAAAAATCTAGGAATTTTGTTACACTGAGGTATGTATCCAAGAAGCCTCTTGACCTGAGGCCAGAACTAAGGGACTCCTTTGACGCGTCTCTGTGCAGTTGAGGGGAGGAAGAACGCCTTGGATGCTTGCCCCTGGAATCAGGCCATCACCCAGCCACAAATGCTCCCAGCCCCTCTTCCAGGAGCTCTTTGCTGAAACATACTGTGTGCTCTACTAGATAAGGGCAAGAATTTGGGGAGTTTTTTTTTTTTTTTTTCAAATTACTGAAGAAATTGCATCATTGCTAATACATCATCTCTAACACAGCACTCCCTGCCAAGGAAAAACCCACACAATCACATAAAAGCAGCAAGCAAAGCAGCAGACATGAGCAAACTCAGAATTCCTGACTGCCTGCATTAGACTGCTACTGTTGCCTGCAACACAGACTACATGAAAGGCCTTGCACACTGATCCATACATTATGTAGACATCTAAGCTGCTTACCCAGAAATCCTCAAGGCTGGGCAGTGCAGAGCTTGAATTGCCTAGGGAGAAGAGAAACCACAGGCACCAAGGCCAGACCCCTACCCTGCACCACAGCATGCTCAATTTATGGAAAGAAAGGCAACCTGGGAAGCCTTTTGAAGGTTTATTTACATATAGCTGGGATATGACACAGGCTTACTTATGCATTCTAGGAAAATGGGGCATTTCCAGAGCTTGTATACGGTGCTATATGTTTTACAACTGTTGTCACACATCTGAATTCATCAAAGCCACTGAGAGTAAAAATGCTCTGGTGACCTAGAACAGCATTTAGAGAGTTCATCCAACAAGGGGGAGCCCAAGGTTTAATTCCATCTGTATTTAATTCCATCTGAAGAACATGAAGGTTCAGACATCATCCTTCTTGCAGGGGAGGCTGGGTCATGGCACAGCAAGCCTGTAACATCTCCCATGCCCCAGCTGTGCTCCTGGTCAGGAGGGAACTTGTTCATCTGCTACAGACACAGAGCAAGAGCCTTGGCCTTGTTTACTGAGCATTTGACCCTGGGACTCTCTGCTTCCAGGGGAAATGCTGTACTGGATGTTGGAGCAGAGCAATGCTGAGATACAAGCTTGGGAGAAGATCTAGAGGGATCAAGGCCAGTCTGATCAGCACAACTGCCCTGTGCAATGCCCAGTGAAGCACCTTCTGCCCAGTGTCACAGCTTCCACAGGAGCCGGTTGGAAAGCCCACAAAAAACCTGTGTGCACTCAGAGGTCTCTGCTCTCCTGTGTAGAGTCAGAAGGATGGAGAGTTCTTCCACGTGGGATTCACTCCAATCCAAAGTTTCAATACAGGAAGAAGCCACTACCTTTGCTATCCTGATGAATTTCGATTTGTCATACTATTAAATTTCCCCCTGCAAAGGGACATTCTGTAGCTGCCCCAGGTGGTCTGTTACAAGCCTTCATTGCCTTGCTGACAGAAACATTCTGTTCTTCCTAATCAAAACTTTTCTTCCGCAATTTAAATCCATTACTTCTTGCCCTGATCACAACAGACAGAAAGAAGTTATTCTCTTGCAATCAACAGGAGCCTTTTTTATCTTGGATATTTGCTGGCATATTTTTAGTCTCAAGTTTTCCTACTTCCAGTTCAGTGGCTTGAACTTACTGAGTCTTCTTTCCTTGACCTGTTCCCCAGGCCTCATTATTCTCTGTATAAAGGGTTCCTGGTTGGTTCACACCTGCCTCAAAGAGTGGCAACACAATGGGAAGCAGCAGTCCAGCAGAGGTTTTGCTGAAGCTGAGTCGAGCAGGAAGAAGGCTTAGTCTGGTACAAATTCTGGTAAAGTCAGTCCAGTCATGGTGGCCACCATCCATGACAACAACTTGGTGCACACACTCAGTGTGTGGTTGACCAACAGGAAGCCTGCAATCCACTACAACCACAGGTCCATTACTGCAGTTGGACACAAGCTAGCAGATCCCCAAAGGCATTTCAGCAATAAGTTGTCTTATCTTACAAAAGCACCTGCTAACGCTACTCTTTTTAAAGCATCTTACAATAGTACGTGTTTGGTAACATCCTGATTTTTTCAGACTAAAAGTCCAGTCCTGGAATGTCCGAGTCCTGTCCTCCAGTGTACATGAATTCACTTCAAGTTATGACAGCTTATTTAAAAAGCATTTGAGGACAGCCTGATCTTCATTGTGCATGTCAGCAGGGAGGAGACCGCAGACCACACACTGCAGTTGTTCTGATCTGTTTACCTGGGTCCCAGAGATGGAGACTGTCCCCTCTCCTGTAGCACCTTGTTGGTGCTGGTATATCAGCCTCACCTCAGGATCCACAAACAAAACCCCAGTGCAAAGGTTAGTTAATGCTGATTCACTCCTCGCTTAATGTAAAATTCTCTTTAATAAGAAGTATATGTTTTTGTCTTTTCATGTTTCCACTACAAACATTATGTTGTGGGAATTTAATTTAGAAAAACAAGAATTAAAAATTTGCTCACTTTGGTCTCTGCAGTCAGAGTATTCAGCGTGACCAAAAACTATAGGGGAAAAAAATGGGTCTGAAGCAGAGTAGGAACAGCTCTGCTTTGCATGATGTGTGCAAAGGAGAAAAAGCTTCTCAAGCTTCTCAAAAACCCTGAATACATTTAATCTCTGAAGCTGACAGGCTCTAGGTTATGCAGTAACACAACACATATTTAGTAATTTCATGACAAAAATATTAGCTAAAATATTTCTTTCATTTCCTTTTTGCCTCTTACTTGTCTTAGATTATTTAAAAGGAGTAGCGAAGCTTTTACCTTCACTGTGATATTGCAATTAATTAAGGTTCTTCATCTAAGCTGTAGAGTACCTCTGCACATTCAGCTCTTCAGAAATTTGTGTTCAGCATTTCAAACTTTCAAGCTAGACATGCTTCAAAGCAGGACTAGGAGAGATTGCTGAGGGTTCACCAGGAACACTCAGTCAACATTTTCTGTTGTGTGAATTATGCTCTCAGGCAAACAAAACATTCTGCATCTCAAATTTGGAATTTTTCTTGTAAAACAACACACAAGCAGGCAGCCTTTTGCCTCTTGTCATGTCTATTTGAAGACCAGAGCTAACATGGGTGGGAGATTTCGTAACTAGGTGCAGAATCTTTCTCAGATTGTCTCTTTATTACAGAATTCCAGAATACACTCAGCTGGAAGGGTCCCACAAGGATCACCAAGTCACTCCTGGCCCTGCACAGGACCATCCCCAAGAGTCACACCAAGTGCCCAAGAGTACTGTGCAAACACTTACTTTGTTTCATTTCCTAGTAAAAACTTACCTAAATTCAAATTTTTATTTCTTTGATTTTGCATTTTGACTTTCAAATAACTTTGACAGCGGAAGTTGTTGTCCCACTCATTCCATTCTGCTCCTGTTAGTTACTGCCTATTATTCCAGAACTTAACATTAACCTTTCAGAAAATTTCACTACTTCATTTCAATACCTCATGATACCAAAATATTTTTAATTTCTGCTCTGCAATATCATGACTTCCAAATACTTCTTCAATAAATTACCGAAATTATTTCAAAATTTTATTAAGACAAGTAGATAGGGAGAACTGAGCAATATCTAAGCATTACAGTGGTTAGGATACAGATGAAAAGAATCCCTTTTATCCTCAAATAAAATAAAATAAAATAAAATAAAATAAAAATAAAATAAAATAAAATACCGCTATTTAACTCACCAGAAGTTGCAGGTTGTCTTGGGTTATGTCACAAAAAAATGTTTATTCTATTCCATCCGTTGAAACTGGCTGGGGAGGTGTTTTCTTTTTCTCTTGTAACTCCAGGGGGAGGGGGTAGCTGTCTTCTTATAAAGGGCCAGCTGTTAAAACTGGGTGGGGCATTGTTCCTTATCTCTCTCACAACATGCCCATCCTCCAGGGGCATGTCTTCTGTTAATGGGCCATTAAGGCTCACCAATAACATGAGATGTTACATCATCCCATTGTGAGCTGCTCCACCCAGTGGGGGGAGCCAAACCATTCCTACCCAGATAAAAACTGAGATGTAGGAACACCAGGTATCCAGTGTTTCCACTGGATTCCCAAAGGAAGACTGGACCCATCTTGCCATTACTGGACTCTTTGTTCTACAAGGATCATATCTACTCCAACAAAACTACATCTGCCATTCCAGGATGGCTTACTTTGGATTGCTTCCAACACCCTTATCAACAGGGTGTCAGGTTGTATTTCTGACTCCGTCAGGGTTTCTAGGATTTTCTGTTTGTTTTGTTTGTTTGTTCTTTGTACTACTACATTCATATTCTTAATATTTCTAGTAGAGAACTGTTTTTCCTATTCCCAAATCTTTGCCTGAAAAGCCTTTAATTGCAAAATTATAATAATTTGGAAGGGGGGGATTTACATTCTCCGTTCCAAGGGAAAATCTTGGGAAGACAGATAACTGTCTTCCCAAACCAAGACAGGAGTGTATACAACATATTCTAGATCTTGCCCTAAATTTGTGTGTTTCTTCCTTCCAGACGGTCGTACGATGGTTGTGTTTTCTGTACATTGCTTTCCAAGGTATTTATTCTGGGACTAGTGATGTTAGTCTGCTTCATAAAACCCTTCAGTCAGAAGAGCTGTAATGTACTTCAGTACTTAAAAATGCACTAAGATTATTGAAAGGACAAAAGCCCTAAAAACCACCTACCAGGCTGTTGCATTTTGCACTGAATCTGTGAAAATGTAGTTTTACAGCTAATGTAGCTGAGATCTGGTTTAGAATTTGGATCTGATTTTGGCCCTCCATACTGCTGCAGACTTGAGACGTGTGTGCAGTCATGTGCAACTCCTCTCATATCTCCTACAGCAAATCCTGTAGCTGTATTATTATAACCATACATAGGTACACATAATATCTGGAATCCAACCAGCAGCCAGATTTGAAGGATCATCCATAAAAGTTTCACATAGCTAAAGAAAGCAGTCAACACACTCTTAATAAATTTAACATTTTCACAGATTCTCTGGTCAACTTCACGGTGTAAGGTACTCTTTAAAGAGACATATACATTAATGTAGAAGTATGCAGGTCACCTGGAAAACATCCAAACTCTTCCTTAAAGCAGTCAGTCACAAAATTCTAGACATACAGAGCAAGATCTGCAGTAATGATATTACTCACAGCACTGAAGATTTATTTGGTGCAGCAGTGGGTTCAGCAGAATTTCAGGCCTGCAATTATGTCATAAGATAAGAATGTCAGAGGCTATGGGTATGTCAGGCAATTTGACTTGTATACCTATCTTTGTTCTGGCATCTGCCCACTTGTGATATACACAAATGATGCTGCCAAGGGAGTGCTGAAGATCTGACTGTTACTGGTACTTGTTAAAGTGAGACATAAAATGGTAAATATTAAGAATCCATCTGCTTGGTTTAGAGAAGTCAGGCAATGTATTTCTCGCAAGATGAAGCACCAGCCAATGCAGTACATGACATTTGTATCTGATACATGATTAAATGCCAACATGTAAGATGAAACACTACAGATCTTCCTTATGGCATTGATTCTAGCAAGAAGATGTTTAACAGTGGTAAGAGAAAATACTGATTAAGAATAATCTCCTTAGAAAGAACATTCCATGTTTTATGAGCAAGGTCTCATCTCAAAGGGTTGTCACAGGCAGCCTGCTGTGGGCTGCAGTGTGGAGGAGCAAAAGAGGGAAACAGAAAACATAAAAAAACCTGAACCTGAGTGCAATGCTGAATGTTATCACCCATCTGGACTGAACAATATGGCAAGAAGACTGGCAAAAGAAGGAAATTTGAGGAATACAAACCTTTATATGAGCCTAAATGTAAGAATAAACTGCATTACTTTTTCCTTAACTGCAGGCCTCAGAGGAGGTGAGAATTTGCTTGGCAGACTCCAAGTATCAGAAGAATTGACATAGTGAAGATTTTTTGTCATCTCTTTTACTAGCCATCTATTTATCTAAAGAATTTTAGTTCAGCTTCTCCCTATGTTTCCATGAAATCATTAGGGCAAGACACTGTGCCTTAAGGGCACTATTAGGAGGGCATCAATAATGGTATAATGCTATTAATGTTTAACCATAACTCATATACATGACAATTTCCTAAATGGAAAATTAGGTGCACTTTGACTGATGATTTCAGTTTCTGATGTCTGCTAGGTGGCCTAAAGATTAGACCAATCTCCATTGTATTTTTCTTCATCAAAGCTGGTTTTCTGGCTATTTCTCAAAACTGTGCAGCCACACTTTTTCCACTTTATATTTAGTATTTGCCTTCTCTGAACTACCAAATAAAACAAATACTTAATCATAAGAGAGAGAAATATGAGACCTGGCTGAATATAGTACCAGCAGATGAAAAAAAGCCTAATCAATTACATCCCTGCTGAAATCCTCTATGCATAACTCCTTAGAAAGGAAAAACAAGTAATGTAGAAGTCAAGTTTAATCCATGAAATTTAATCTGTACATTATTATAATATCTTTTAGGATAGAAACCCTATATAAATCTAGTCTTTTGTTTTGTTGCTATTTTTAACTGTATAGAATATATCCCAGCATCATCAAGGTTGGAATATACCTTTAAGATCATCTAGTGCAGTCATCACCCTAGTGCCATCATAATCACCCCTAAATCATATCCTCAAGTGCCATATTCAGATGCCATTGAACACTTCCAGAGATGGTGACTCCACCAGCTCCCTGGGCAGCCCATTTCAATGCTTAACTGCTCTTTCAGAAAAAAAGTTCTTTCTAATATCTAACCTGAATCTCCCCTGACCATTTCCTTTTGTCCTTTTCACTTGAGATGTAACAGAAGAGTTCAACCCACCTGGTTCCATCCTCCTTTCAGGTAGTTGTGGAGAGCAATATGTTCACTCCTGAGCCTCCTTTTCTCCAGGCTAAATGCCCCTAGCTCCCTTAGCCTCTCCTCACAGCACTTGTGCTCCAGACCCTTCATCAGCTCCATTGCCCTTCTCTGGACATGCTCCAGCACCTCAATGTCCTTCCTGAACTGAGGGGCCCTGAACTGGATGAAGCACTTGAGGTGTGGCCTCACCTGTGCCCAGTACAGGGGGACAATCCCTGCCCTGGTCCTGCTGGCCACACTAGTGCTGACAAAGGCCAGGATACCACTGGCCTTATTGGCCACCATGCACACACTGGTTCACGTCCACCAGCACACCCAGATCCTTTTCCTACTACTTTCAAGACACTCTTCCCCAAGCCTGAGTTTATTGTGACCCAAGTTCAGGACCAAGCACTCAGCCTTATTGAAACTCTTGCTGTTGTCCTCGGCCCATCAATCCAGCCTGTGAAGATCCCTCTGCAGAGTCTTCTTACCCTCCAGCTGATCAACATTCCCATCCAACATGATGTTGGCTGCAAATTGACTGAAAGTCTCTTTTAGCAAGGAAAAGAGCTTGAAAGAGTAAACACAGGTGATAATTTAATTACCACTTAGAAGATATGCCTTGTTCATGCTGGAGGAAAGTCTTCAAAGGTATTAACTTAAAATAATTTTGGCATTATTTGCACTGAAGTGTTGTTAGAGGATATTCAAAACATGGCCACATGTGTAGATGGATCTTGCCTGTTCCACTGAGCTACTCTGAAGTAAGTTTCAAGTGACCTTTTTTCAGGTGAAGCGGGCAATCCAAGAGTTTCTGGGTAGGGTTCATGAAAGCAGGATCTCAAAAGCTTAGGTAATTGCTAATTGTAGAGTGTTCACAAAGCTTATTTCAAACCTGCTATCTGAAGTTGTGTGATTCACAGGATTGCTAGGGCTGCTCTGGATTAAGATCAGGACTGGGAATTAAAATAGGATTTGTGACACCAAGCCCCAAAGAGATACTTTTCCTGCAAAAGCCTTCACCCTCTGCAAAGCCTCTGCTGACAGAGGTCAGTTTGGGGTCATTAGCATGTAGTTTAGATGAGGGTGAGTAAAGGCATTTTTGGCTATGGAAATATGGTAATTGCTGTTACTCCCCCCTACATGTAGGCTCTGGCACATAAAGTAGGCCTGCATCTGTCAATGATTCAAACAGTATCTTTAACCATAACCCACCAATGCTTTGTAAAAATACAGGTTTTTGCCTCTGCCAACAACCATTGGTTTGAGTTGGAGGGAACCTTTAGAGGTCATATAATCCAACCCCCACGCAATGAGCAGGTTTCTCAACTTCATCAGGTTTCTCAGTGCCCCATCCCACCTGACCTTGAATGTTTCCAGGGATAAGTTATCCACCACCTCCCTGGACAACCTGTGGCAGTGTTTTACCACTCACCATAAAACATTTCTTCTATTTATCTAGTCTGGATCTAACTTCTTTTAGTTTAAAAGTGTTACCCTTTATCCAATACAACAGTGCCTGCTAAAAAATTTGTCCACACCTTTGTCCCCCATATAAAGGTCACAATGAGGGGCTTCCCAGAGCCTTCACTTCTGCAGGCTGAACAGTTACAGTTCTTTCAGTGTTTCCTCATAGAAGAGATGTCCCATTCTTCTGATCGTTTTTGTGACTTTCTTCTGAACCTGTTCCACCACGTTCCTGTCCTTTCTGTGCTAAAGAATCCCAAACTGGATGCAATACACCAGGTGGGTCTCACCACAGTGGAGTAGAGGAGCAGAATCCCCTTCCTTGACTTGCAGGTCACACTTCTGATGCAGCCCAGGCTACAACTGTCTTTCTGGGCTATGAGTGCATATTACTAGTTCACATCCAACTTTCATCCACCAATACTCCCAAGTCCTTCTCTGCAAGCTGTTCTCAATCCCTCCATCCCAAGTCTGTATTGATAATGGGGTTGCCCCATCTTTGTCCTAGCCTAGACCTAGAGGTCTTTCTATGGTCCAGCAGTTAACTTGATCTACTAGACTCAGATATTCAAATCCTGAATCATACCTTAACTTTAATTGCTGATCCAGTTTATGCTGGGAGCAAGCACCAACCTGCTCAGACTAAGTCTGGGTAGAGGGAAGAAAAACTCTAATGATCTAGAAAATTCAAGGCAAAACAAGGATACTTGGAGCGAATCCATGTTCTGTGCAGGACTTCAACTCAATTTTCCTGGAGGAACTTTGGCTGTCCAGGTATCTTACTGGGCATACAACCCAATTGTTTTGTGCCTAGATATACCGACACCTTTTTTTTCTTGATCTGTTGAATTACACAGCTCTATGTTTGCAGTGGTTTCGGTGACTACAGCTATATTCACAAAAACATCTGAACACAAATGTTCACAGGATTTTACAAGTAGTGGTGCATTTTTATTTTCTATTCCATCAAGTATTTTTTAGCTGTTAATCATATGTTTAAAGTCATTTATTACTATTTACAGTGCTTCATAATATAGATAAACAATGTTGAACCAGGAAAAGCAGATGTTAATTAAAAAAACAAGCAATTCTGCAAAAACCCAGAGACTGAAGTTCCTTTGCATAAACTATTTCTTCAGTATTTATGAATAACAAATTCATCCACTGAAATAAGGTTGTGAGTGACTCATATTCAAGAAAAGGCCAAAATTCATTGGACAATGCGTTCATAACAAATAATTTAACCAGCTCTAAAAATATTTGTGGGGTTTTTTCTTACAGGGGGAAAAAACATGTCTCACCAAAATGAACTTGTTAAAAAAAAAAAAAAAAAAAGCCCAAGGACTGGTTTGTAACCCTGCAATCCAGCCCAAATAAGGACAGTATATGGTTGCACTATCCCAGGAGCAGAGTGCTGACTAGACTGTGCCTGACAATCCAATACTTCCCCTCTGAAGTGTGGGAGAGAGAAACCACTTGGCTGGTGTATTGCAGCTCTCTGCCTGCGCCAGAGCAGGCCAGAGAAGCACAGGGACAAAGCTAGCAGGGTCTGCCACCCCCCCTGACACTGACAAGCTCCAGCAATACAAGTCATTCACCTGGAGCCAAGCAGCACCTAACACTTTTACTCAGCACAATGCAAATATACAAGAAATCATCACTTAGTCCAAGTTTTCAAAACTAATTTTCAAAATCTTGGACAATAGGTGGATTTTGAACATTTGCATAGTTAAAAAAAAAAGAAATATGTGAATATCTCATGCTTTTTTCTTATATTCTGCAGGTTTTGAGTGCCCCAAACTACTGTTGAACAATTTGCTTTGACAGTTCCTGCCTCATCATCCCTGTAATGTTTTCTGACCTACTGAGACTGCACTGATATGTGGTACTGCACCAAATACATTCCCGAAATCCAAAGAAATTATATCTATCCTGCTAGGCTAATGTATCTTAAAAAATCCAAACACATTTCTCAGACATGGGAATTTTTTTAAATCATTTCATACTGAGTGACCTTTAATAAATCAGAGCTAAACAAAGTCCTTATAGGTCAACGCACATATTTCCTCCCTTTAGTATGCTCCAGTTTCTAGGGATGTAGAAAAATGATGTAATAATTCAGCCTCATGCAAACATCCCCTAAATGCAATGAGAATTGATGCTCTTCTGGCTGCAAGCCTGCATGCCTAAATTCTTTTGAATAGGAGCTCTTCCTACAAAAATGTTGCTCTCTTGCATGACAGTGGAGAGGTAGACTCAGCCTTACTCTGCTAGGACTGCCTGTGGGATACCTCCCACAGGTCAAATCCCTGGGAATAAGATGCCACCATTCAGACAAAAGGTGAGCTGGATATATGCAATGTCCATTGTCCAGGTTATCTGTAGGAAAATGGCTTGAGAACCAAGAACAGAACCAAAGAACAAGGAAGTCAGTGTCAACAATGACTGATGAGGCTGAAGCCATTCATGGCAAGAGCTTTGATTTTAGTGTGGAAATAGCTGAAGGAGGCAGAAAACTGCCTGGTTCAAAGGTGAAATTAACTCCAAAATCTAATTCCATAGACTGTTTAAGAGCATGGAGGAAAATGAGGCAGGGAAATGGTCAGTGTGATTTAGTTGAGTTTTGCTTGTTTGTTGGGTTACTGAAGGATTGATTGGCCTGTGATTCTTTCAAATAACTTTGCAAAGGTTGTGCAGGTGTTTGCTGTACAGATAAGTAGATTCTGCAAAATAAAACAACTTGGCTGTATGAAATTATGAAAATTTGTTTTTTCAGCTTATTTAAGAAATCTCACTTAGCTGGGCATGAGATGGGTAGAGTGACTGTATGTGTTGGCTGCAGTGTGTGCAGGCTCAAAATGTGCCACGTGAAGTCAATCTTAATGTAAATGAAATCCAAAATACAGTTTACAACAGCGTCATACAGAGTCTGGGCTCTGTGAGAATGTGAAAGAGAGCCTGAGTTTGCTGCACAGTTGACAGAAACTCTCTTGAACACTTGCATACCAAGGATGCAGTTGCTCCACCAGCACACAAATTGGCTGTGCACAAATTGCTGTCTCTCAGAGCCCCCTACCTGGGATCAGGACCTAATCCATACCCACCACTTACAATGCCACTGGCACCTGGAGTACTGCTAGTACTCCTCATCTTCCTAGCAGAGCATAAAAGGATTTGTTGCAAGTTTATATAATTGCAATGATTCACTTGTCATATCAGGATCAAGAGATAAACTGCTGCAGGTTGGGGAAGATGCAAATGATTCAGAGTAGGGCACTGGAAGAAAGAAGCCAGGAGCTAACTGCTCATCTCTAGCCCTGCACTGAGCTCTGGGATTCCAGTGTTGCACATTTATGTCTTAGAACAAACAGACTGCAAATTCTCAGTGTATTAGTTGCAACGGAACTTGCACAGTTAAGTTAAATGGAAATGGAAAGCAGCTCATCAGTGCTGAGAAGCAGCTGAATGCTTTCAGCTGAACAGTCCAAATACAGCTTCAATCTTTCAGTTAGTCCATCAGGAGGGACTTCTTGCCCATAAAGAGCATATTACAGGATTGGGGCCAAAACTAGCAAAATTCTTCTGAAGCACTGAAGACATGAATGATTTTTGTAACATAATATTTATTCCAGAGCAAGCCACCATATATCTTGTTTCTACCACATTCTAGAAAAAGCACTTCTCAAGGAATTGGCTTTTTATACTAGAATAATTTTACCTCCAACTGTAGGAACTCAAACAGCATTGGACGTGGTTCTGGCTGATGACCCAGACCCCCAACTACAATATCCTTTTAGCTGTCACTGGTCTCTCTTCAAACTAGTGTAACTTGGAAGAGGAGGATAAAAAGGGAAACTCTTGTGTTTACAAAGGGAAGAAGGAAACCATCTGTGACTGGGCTCTTTTTTGAGCATTGGTTGTTTGAGCGCTGCTCAGAGGTTTCTAATGCCAGAAGTGGTCCCAGCAGAAATGGATTAGTGGGCAGAGAACAAGTGAGAAGGTCAAAAGGTGAAAATTAATGCAATTTATCACATGCCTGTGCTGTTTGTCACCAGACAAGAGAAATTAAGGAAATCACGTGGATATTATCACTTTGCCTTGTAATAGGATGACCTATATACATACAATCTGAGCTACTTCTCTGTGTTAGCTTGTTAATTGTAAAGTGGTGGTGAACAAGACCCAGCTAGTTTGCACCATCTGGCACGCTCCTGTTTGTGAAATAAATGTATGTTAATGGCTTTAGCATGACCAACCTTTACAGTAAAGGGCCAGATAGGACATTTCATACCCAGACTGGGAATTTTCCATGCCAGTTTTACAATTCAGAAAATATACATATCACACAGGCACATATGCAGTAAGCACAAAGGATTAGCATTGGAAACGACAACTTGTAAGCCAAGTTTTAGCTTTAAGTGATTTGAAACAGCTGAGTGATAAATTAAAATAAAAACAAATGCCAGCAGCTCCTTAGCGCTAATGGGATTGGTGGGTGCTCCTGTCATGAGAGCCTGGTGAATACATATTGTTATAATTGTCTGGGTGGAGGTGATAGAACAAACGTGACTCTTCCAAGCCAGTGTTGGCACTGACAATAATTGTTAACAGATTTAGTATCCTATTCACCTCTTTTTTTCCCCTGTAGCTCCTTCTTAACTTATCAGTAGATTTTATTTTTGAGTTATTAGAAATCACATCCTTCTCTTATTGATTCTTCTGAATTGCCAGCCAGCCACTAATTGTTTCCAGCTATGATGGTTCAGAATTACTGATTTCCTTTTAGATATTTCAATAATTCATATATCTTCCCCTCCATCCCTCCACCCCCTTTTGACTTTCTTTGGCTTGAGGTTTTCTCAGAGGAGTTATCAGCTTAGTTAACCCTACTTGTTCTAGCCAAACTCTGCTCTCATTCCTTTGGCAAAGGGGTAGTCAAGAAGAGTTGATAAACATAAATCCTCATCTAATTCAACACCAGCATGAGCACTCTGAGTCCCAGCACTCTGAATTTGAACACCTAGTTGATGTTCTGTTCAGATGTACTTTTATAGCTATCTATATATATATACACACATACATGCACATATATCCATATCCAATTCTCACTATGTATCTATATACATAGTGAGTATTTATATATAAATATACTATATTTGTATGTAAATATAAATATACTGTATAAATATAGCACATAAATAATACATGTGAACCTGCATTTATAAATTAATGCATGTGCTTGTATTTAAGGTCTGGCTTTCTACTCCCTTTTGCTTGCTCCCAAGTGTGCCACATGGCTCCTTGAAGCAGAATGTCACAGCGCTGAGATTGTCAGAGTCACCCAAGAGTCACACATCAGCAAGTCATCACAGACCAGCTGAGGGGCAGGAGTTGCTGACAGACTCACAGATAACCCAGGGCCAGGGGAAGGAGAGGTGATTTCTTGCAAGAGCTCTACAACTGTTAGCAAAGATGCCTTTAATTACATTGCATTAGCTGGGCACTAGAAATATGCAGACAATCTGCTGCTGGAGCACCACAGACTCGAATCACTTGTCAAGAAGCAGGAACTGGTGCATGAGTCTGTGCTCTGCCTGCTGACCAAGGCCCCTCTCCTGCTCCTCTGCACAGCAGTGTCAGTGCATCCCCCATCCTCTTCTGCCTTGGATGACCAGCTCAGCTGCCCATCATCCCCCTGGAACTGGGGGATGGACATTTGGAGAGCTGCAGGAGGGGAAGTCTTCCCACAGTGCTGCCCTTGCCCAGGCAGTGCTTGGTTCCCCAGGGTGAAAGTCTCACCACAGCCTTGCCAGGTCTTTGTCCTGGGAAGCATACACTAACACTGCATTACTTCCTGAGCTTCCCACACAACCCAGAGACATCCTAGAAATATGGCCAGGCAGCTGCCAGAAGTGCAAGCCTTGCCTGTTGCAAACTGGAGCTCTCCAGGCCCCCATCCTTGTTCAAGAGCCCAGCATTACTGTCCCAAGTGCACGTCACTGAGAGGTCCAGGTTACTATATTCTTGAAGAACCTAATACAAATTTTCCTAGGCACAATTTTTTCTGTCAAAAATTCAATCTTCTGAGCTTCCAGCAGTGCAAGGCTCTTTTAAAAATGCATAACTCATAAATGAATCAATATAGGACGAATGTGAATCAGTACAAGGGCACTTGAGGACACTCTTTCTTTCCCTGTTGCATAGTTGTTCCCTCTCCAGACCTTGCCAAAACTACCCCATTGTTACACTGAAAGCAACTAATGGCAGCTGTTAAACATGTGGTTCAACTTTATGGATCAGTCCCAAGCATAAAAATTAGTTTTTGCTTGGGTTAAATGCAAGTAGCAATGAGGTGTCTCTGCATAGTGAGAACAGAAGTAGTTGGGAGCTGCTGCTCAGAGCAAGACCCTGCCTGAGAAGCACAATTGTCTCAAGGTTCATCCCTGACCACAGGCACAAAGGTGGAGGAATGGACTGGTTGGAGCTGTATGTATTAACGAAGCAAAGACTTGAAGATGGGCATGATTTTAGGAGAAAAACGAACTCATTTCAGCCATGATGTTCATTGGAAAAGCAAACTTGTTGAGGGTACAGAAAAATCTGGTCTGTCTTCATGTAATATTGTCTTGTCCTATTTAGAGCAGTTCTCCAAAACCACACAATATAGGATAAAAAAAAAAAAAAAAAAAAAAAAAAAAAAAAAAAAAAACCAAAAAAACCCAAACAAAACTAACTGAGTCTAATTAAAAAGGAAGAAGAAATGAGTTTAAATATCCAGAAGGGTAATGTTGTTACTTCTTCCATAGGCCCCTTCCAGTCTTATGTATTTTGGTTTAATTGTGTTTCAATTTCCTGCTATTACAACAGCCCCACACAGGACTGAAAACATATTCTATTTCTTGAAAGATTTTTCTCATCCATATGTGAAACAGCCACCTCTGTTTACATGGCAAGTACAAGAAATTATGGTAAAGCTTCACAGATAAAAATTAAAGGAAGGAAGCACGCTCAGGTCCCTCAGAGCAGCAGTCAGCATCCTAGAATGATGTAGATGAGAAGTATCAGTATGTGTGATTAAGTGAGTCAGAAACCCACTCAGTGCATGCCATCAGGCTATGAAAGTTACCCTTCTACTGTATATATGCAGCAGTGATAGTGACTGTGGCAATAAGTGTGAGATAGTGTTCCTCTTTGTGTCTTCAAGTTAAAATAAAACACTTGTTCCCTCCAGGCAAACCAAATCCTGTAAGCAAGCCTGGATATGTTGTCCCTGTCCCAGCTGTTAAGTTAGTGGAGTTTTCCAGTTCAGCAAAACTTCAGTCTCTTTAGAGCTCTGAAAGCCTACAGCAGAGTGTGTAGCCAAGGAAATGCAATTTTATTTCCAAATCCACAGGCTCACTCTTACAATTGCACCCAATCTTGAATTCTTGTTCTATTTCTGTGAGAGAACCAGGATTCTTGAGTTGTGTCTCAGCCAAAAGAGAATTTTCTTTGCCTACAATTTTCTAGAAATGTCAACATATCACGGACACATTGGCTCTTGACAGATAAAGTGGGATGTTACAACAGAAAAACAAAAAGAAAAAAAGATGTCTGAGTGCTGCAGAAGATCCTTCTTCTCAAATTGAGCAGAGGGAATGGTTGTCCTGTTGAATCGCAGTGGGGCTGTGTAATTGAAAAGATTTGTTGTCTGAGAAAGCACATTTAAAAATTCCTCTCCTTTCTTCAGCTATCAGGATACCACTGGGAATTCACTATGTCCATGGATCTGCTGCATAATGTGTGAACGGCCATATCTCACCATAGAGTCAAGAGTTGAGCTGTTACAAGTACAACATAAATAAGATCAAAATCAGAGTTGACTTGTGAGGGGAGATATAGTGGCTGTGGGTAAGAGCAGGAAAGTGGGGCTGGGGAAATCAGATGGGTAAAATGCTTTGGGTAGACAGATTTGAAACATTCAGCATCATCTCAACTGGTTTTATCAAAACCTGCTTATCATTTTGAAAATGGCAGGTCATTAAGGTCATCTCAAAATTACTGAAGGAAGGGGTGGCATAGTTTAATTGGATTTTCCCATGATAAGTTTCTCTATAGACATCTCAGGTCATCCCAAGTATTACTGTGTCACTCTGGAGTAGGAAAATCCACTGAAATAAATGTATTTACTACATATTTACACTGATACCACTTCATACAAGGTCTGTCAGAATGATTTCAAACATGATGCTTTACAAACAGTGGTATGAGCTGAACACTATAACACAGATAAAGGTCAAATAAATCTTCACACATCTGAAGACTTAAGTCTTAGACCTTTTTGTGTCCAAAGGATTTTACTACTGTGTCCTCTTTCCTGCTAGTACAACAGCCCCACACAGGACTGAAAATATATTCTATTTCTCAAAAGATTTTTCTCATCCGTATGTGAGACAGCCACCTCTGTTTACATGGCAAGTACAAGAAATTATGGTAAAGCTACACAGATAAAAATTAAAGTATAGCAGTTTCAATGGAAGTAAGGACAAATTGCTCTTAACTTAGCCTTCAGTGGGCAGGATCAGTGGACAGTAAAGGGAAACACAAAAACAAAGAGAAACAGAGCCTGCATCACTTAAATGTCATTGGCTTCTACTCTATTTCAAGGCATTATCAGCCAAGTGTCATGAGCTTATCCATGCCACTTCATGCTTTTTCTGCAGTTCAGAGCTTGCAGGGATGAGCCCATGTGAGTTGCACATTTTTGTCCCAGTGGTATCTCATGTGCAGGTGGATTTTTGGGGGTCGGTTTGTTTGTTTGTTTTGATTTTAGGGATTTTTGTTGGAGGCAGAGGGAATTACTCCTCAGTTTTCTGCTATCTCTGAGTTGCCAGCCCTTGTATTGCAACAGTCAGAATCCAGCCCAGCAGCAAAAAGTGTTTGCCCCAAGGATCAATTAGACTAGGTACTCTAGCAGCAGCTGTCCTTTGGCAATGTACTGTGTAATCTAAGTACCCTAAAATCTCAATTTTTAGAGAGACGTGGTAGTATTTCCTAAGGGATATTTTTAACTTTGAGAAAATAGGAACATGAGACTGCTGGAGCCATTGGGTTGGTTTGGCTCTTGGACCCTCCCATGAATGCAGGAACGTCCACCTGAACAGTACAGCTGCCACCCGCACAACAGCTTTGGAAGGGCTCTTCCAGAGCTTTCCCACCTTTGTGGCTACAAGCAGCCTGCCTATATATGTTCACAAATTCCTTCTCTGTTCATTCAAAATCAATTTATAGGCAATCCTTCTCAAATCAGTACAGAGTATGACTCAAATAAGCTTCTCTCCTTTACTCTTTATGCCTCTTTGTAAATAATTTTCCATCCCCTTTCAGAATTTTTTTTTTTTAATGAACTAAAAACATTCTCTAAGTCTTCATTTTTATCTTTCTTACAGATTTACCTTACCCCTGTTTTGCTCTTAACTCACCATCCCTTATGATAGATGACTTGGACAGTGTCTGTCCTCCTAGGTAAACACTTGCCAGACATCTGTGCAATAATGCAGCATTTCACACCTCTCCTGCAAATGCCTCACCTTTACATTTTTCATGCTGTTATAATTTCAGAGCACTGTAATAATTCTGAAACTAACACACTGTACTTGTATGATGTTATATCCATATCATGAGCTCCCAGTTTTCACAGATGACTTATGCTGAGTAACTGACCATGCATTTTGTACTGCTGACCTTGGTCTTACTTGTCTCCATTCCACCTTCTCTATGTTGTAAGTGTTATTGGCAAAATATTCTGAACTTATGCTCTTAAATGTTGCCCTCTTCCAGCCAATAATCTGTGGTGAATTAAGTAATTTGTACATCCTCAGAAGTCAAAGATAAAATTGCTTCTTCTTTTCAATTAAGTAGACTCTTCTGGTCAAAAAGCCACCTTGCTAGATGGTTTGTGCTTCCTCCTCCCATCTCAGACAGATCTGGCTCCCAGAGACTGGGAAAGAGCCCAGCACCAACAGCAGGGATATTCCCAGCCAGGGGTATCTCCCTGGAAGTGGTTCATTAGATGAACTTCAGAGTCTGTCCCGCCTATAAAAAATATTGTTCATAATTTTGGTTCTCTGTCAGATCAGCATGATGGACTGGCAGAGCTCGTAAAATAAAATGGCAAGCAGAAAACTAGCTTCCAAATCCACTCTTCAATTTGAAATGCAAAGTGCAATGCTTTTCAAGAATCTGGAGGGCTAATGTAACAAGGAATGTATCCTCCCCTGAAATGAAGGATTCATTTCAAAACACTTTGGCTCAGAACAGTGACTTTATCAGCAAAGTCAAAAATAAGAAAAAAAAAATATTTAGAAGATAATACCTCTGGGCCAGATCATCATATGTCACAAATTTGGATAAATTTAAACATGAGCTACGTTAGGTTTTATCAGTTCCAAATCCACCTATTTCCCATGGTCTGAAGCATTATATTTCCAAATTTTTTATTTCCTAATATTTTCCAAATGTTGTTAGAATTTTAGGGAAACATTATAATATTTTCCATTTTCCTTTTTCCTGTGTTTTATGACTAAACAATCTTTCATAAGGATTTCTTTTTGATTTCACAGAGAAGCTCTTTAATAAAAACAAAAAAGCTGATCTGCTAGTTCTTGCTAGCAAACATTGTAAGATGTCAGTTGAGTGGAGAATCATTAAAGAAGAATTGCACATTAAGACTCTGCAGTTTTAGAATACCAGATACTAAATTAAAGAGGGAAACTTACTGCCAGTACTTTGGAAAGTGGTTACCATTCATGGCAAAGTTCAAAGTAAAAGCAAGGGAAAGTGACTGTTAACAAATTTCACAGTCTTGGTTCATTTTTAAATTTTCATAGTGACAAATGTCTTTAAATGTTCACTTAGCATTAAGTTAAATTATCTACTTGAGATTGGGAAAAATAATATTCATGCGCTAAAATTTCATCCTATTTCTGCATTAGCGCTATGTTCTTTAAAATCAAATTTTCTCTGCAAAGAATGAAGCAGAGGTTTGTGATTCATATCTGTATCATTTCTCACAGCTGTGCCAAAGCCTGCACCACAGTCCAAAGCCAATTGGGCACTACTCAACACAACTTCCTTCTTGGACCTCAGCTTCCTACTAGGGGAATTATTTCATCACAGATAGAAGTCAACGACTAATTAGTGTTCACACATCACAGACAAAGGGGGCACCAGGACATGTGAAATGTGTGGAGTTTCATTTCAGCACAGCAGCAAAAGCCAGAGTTGGGGTGTCTCCTGGCTATCACACTCTGAAACTCTCCTTTTTCTGTTTATGTTAGTTGCGTAAATATTAATTTGTGTAATTATCAATTTACAATCAAAAATGTGCCCACATTATATTCAGAGAAAATATGAACAAGTTGAAAATGTGAAGAGAATTGTGTTTTTGAAATCTGAAAAATTGGAGGTACTCAAAAATATCAAGTAGATTATTTAAAAAAAAAAAAAACTTACCCTTTTGACCCAGTTTTCTCTTGAACATTCTTCTGAATGTTTTCAAAATATTCATTAATAATCTGAGAAATTAGTCTACTGAATGTCTTTGAAATTCATCTGTAAAACATCTCTGCCTTTCCCTAGTTAATGTGGTAATAATATTTTGAAAAATAATCAGTCACTCAATTAAGTATAACCCATGTTTCATAAAACCATATTTGCCATCTGTAATAAAGCTGTAGTTTTTTATTTTGTTCCCTCACTGAATAATGTTATAGTGTTTACGTGGTGTGCTGACCACCCATGCAGAATACAATGGCTTATTGCTGCCTCTTCCTAATCACACACGCTATACCCACATTTCCTAGTTCCTTCAGATGTTGATGCCTACCTACATCTGTCAGGCATCATTCATTTTTATTCTTTCTTCCTTCAAAATTCAGTAGTGAGAGCTAGCCAAATCCCACTCCTACAAACTCTGCCTAGCTTGAGGGCTTCTAATCTTTGACAAATCACTGTGAGGGGATTTGTTTGGGGTGGAATTCCTCTTCTGCTCCACTTGAGGACCTCTTGCTTGCAGTGTGAGGCTATGCTCAACTTTGCACTGTAAAGTGTAGAGGGTAGAGAACAGTTTGCAGTGAGTGACTTCTTAAGTGAAGTATACTTCTAATGCTTTTTGCAGGTTTTCTGTGTTTAGCAATCCCTATGTGATATGCTACTATCAAAATTATTTGCTAGTTAAAACCCATGAATATCTCTTGGTACTCCATGTGCTCATTGGTTCTTTTACTGGGACAGTAAACTCAGCCAAATTCAGAACTATAATGGGGTTAATGAGTGCAAAGATGATCTCATCTGGATGGAAGTGACTTTTGGGGTAAGGACCTCTGAAGCACCATTCTGTCACATATTGGGTATTGAGATAAGCTCCCAAAGTTAGAAACTCTGGTGGTGCCTGGTCTGTGGCCATGGGACACTCCCCAGTATGCAGAAGGGAGACAAGTGTGTTCCAGCCAGTCCCTGGTCAGGGCAGCAGCAGGACCAGGCCCATCATGAGTCAGGAAACCTTTGTCCTGTGCAATTGCTCAGAAACCTTCTGTGTTCACATGTGTGAGAAAGAGCCAGGTGCTCAGAGCTATTCAGATTTAAGATAAACTGCTTTCTAGAATAAGTCTTTTATTCATAGGGAGCTAATGTCAACTATTGAAACTGAACTCTTAACTGAGACACTTTGGGCTAGTTGCCTAAATTTTGGTGGAATGTATTCAGGCCCTAACACACACACTAATATTTCTGCATAGCTGTAGACACAGCAAAATTCATTATTTCCATGAAAGCATTTGCTAGTCAATCTTTATCATACCATATCTCCTGGCAGCACAGACAGAAGTGTGTGTTTACAATAACAAGACACCAGAAATTTCAGACAGTGCTTTGAATAATGCATTTTGTAGTACTTGCTCAGGCTTGTTAAACTCAAAGCAAAATGTAAAAAACCCAATGTTGCTCTTTTTGTGATGTTTATACTACTGTTTTTTTAATGGGAATTACCTTGAAGGATAAGTTCATTTCTTTTACATGCGACTAACCATGAATGCATCTAAAAATCTCATTGCCACTTGCATCGTTCTTTTGGCATAAATTCTTCTAATCTTAGCTTAGTCTCACAGCTCTGTGGCTGGACTTTATCCTGACTTGGCCCTCTGGCCATTTCTAGCGTCATCTCTCCAAAAAGATGACACTACTTGCATCCTGTAGTGGAACTTAAAAGGTTTTGCCTGTTTGGCTAGTGATCAGATACTCTAGTGATGCCAAGTAATTCATATGGACTTGAACCTAGCTGGGACTGATGGCCTCATTGTTACTTAAATTCAGTGGAGGTAATTTCATGGTAGCCACAGAATTGCTCAAACCAGTGTATATGAGGTATTTAGAACAATCAGAAATTTTGCTACCAGCAAAAGCCACAAATGACCACAACTGCACAAAAAATATGCAGCAGCTTGACTCTTGCACATGTACAGAAATCACTGTAATTGTATGAGTGTACATAACTCACTTCAGCATATCTTGCTAAGAGCTGACTTCAGGATTCTTTGTTTGAACTTTGAAAACCTTTCACACTGTTACTCCTACCTCCTCATCCAAATGTTTAAGTCCCTATACATTTAAATATCAAATCTTATTTCTTATTCTCAACTAGTAAATCTTATCTCTTTCTAAAGCCCTCTTGAAATATTAATGTTATTGGGTATGTTCTGCCATAAGTATTACTTGGTGGATTACACTGCCAAAATACATTTGTGATCTGTCTGAGCTTAGTCATTTTAAATCCGTCCATTAATACACATCTGCTCACAGCTGAGTAAAATTCTCTACTGTAAATGTAAAAGATAAATTTCCTAAGTAGTCATTTTGGTAGGTGTTTTCTGTGCATGCTTTTTGTGCTTTTTACTCCTAGGATCTTGTGACTCCTAGATCCTGGATCCCATCCCTGATTGGGATGAGACACTTTCTCTTGGCTTCCTTAGAGCTCAGTGGAGTGGCTTTGTTGGGCCAGATTTTCACCAGTGGGGCCAGATTTGAAAACTATCTAGTATCTGAGGGGATCACATGGTCTAAACTGGTGCATCTGTCCTGGCACAAAGCTGCAGTCTGGGTCAAATCCACACTTGGGTTTGCAGAGAGGAGATGAAGACACCATCAGCAGCACCAGCAGAAGGTTTCTTCTGCCAGCCTCCTTGCTCTGTCAGCCCAGGCAACTCAGCTGAACCCTTCCACCATGTCTGGGAAACACAACCAAGTCATTGCTGTTGAGGGCATTATGAACAAGAAATTATTTTGTACCAGTATTTTCCTACTAGTTGTAACAGTCTGTATAGACATTTCTGCCTTGCTAGACCTCTTAGATAATGTGACTGAGTTTATCCCTCACTAAAATACCTTTAATAAAAAAGGTACAAAGTTATTTCACATTTCCAATGGAGAAAGAGACAATGTCAGAGAAGACAACAATAGAATTTAGTTTGGTTTCTTTATACAACAAGCCTTTAAATTTTGCTATCACACCTGTTCCTGCAGCCTTTGAATGGTTAAAAACCATGTTTCAGAACTACATCTGATTTGCTCGAAGGACACCAGAAGAAGAAACTTCCGTTTCCCAGATCAACCAGTCATTGAAATTAGATATTTGGAAATTAACTGAGAGCATCACAGTTGAATTTATTTATCTCTTATACTTTGACATTGCTTCTGAAGACTACTCCAAGAAAATGTCACACTTGCAGAAAGCAACCACAAGGAATCTGAGCAAGATGAAAACAAGGGTATTTTCCACCACAGATGGGTTCTGGTGGAAAGGCTGTACTACACCTTTTGGGGTACCTGCTCCCAGTCCTTCTCTGCACACCTTTCTGAGTGAATTCAGCAGCTTGTGGCTATCACGTTTTAGTTCAAAACCTGGGGCTCAGGGAGTAGTAACAGACTTCTTGTTCATAGCAGTGGCCAGTAGTCCCAGGCCTATCTCCTGAGATGACAAAAAGGGTCCAGGAGGAATCCTGTGCCCTTATGTATATCTATGCAAAAATAGTTCACACAGGACACTGCTAATTTTCATATTCAGTGACTGCTGCCCAGGTGACTGAGTTATTGGAGAGGTAAAGTCCAAGTCTGAATGAAGGCTGGCATATATGCAGATTTAGAGAATAAATAATCTCTTTATAAGTGGGGGAAGACAAACTTCCAGGAAATGAGGTATTCTGGGAGCCCTTTGTGAGCATGTCAGCAGGCTGACTGCCTGTGGGAAATGCCATTTTTTGAGACATGGAGCACTGTTTGGTGATAGTTCTCATGGACATGTTAGTAAGATATCTGCCCCCAAGAGGTGCATGTCAGTTCCGCCTTGACAGGAACCAGGACCCTAGATTGTGCCTGTACCTGCTGAAGCACCCAACAGACCCTTCCTGGACCTTCCTGCTAGTGCCAAATCTCCAGCACCAAGAGGAACCTAGGGCTTTCCTAGTATCATGGCACAGCCCCCACATGGCTGGGTCCCACCAAGTCTTTCCCCCACTGGACAGAAGAATGATCATCCCAAGGCAACTCACTCTCTAACTGTGTTTTGTATGTTGTCAACAGAATTTGAGTCAGGCAGGGGAAGGGAATCAGTGGAAAACCATCCCCCATGGACACCATTTCCACCTGGTGTCTCCAGTATGTCTCCATTTGTCTGACATAATAATTTCTTGACATGGTATCAACTGTGGGGCACAGTTGCCTGTCTGCTTTTTTACAGGCAGCAGTACCAAGTCCCTTCTAAAAACTGCATGTAGCACTTACCTCCCCTTCACTGTACCTCTCCAAGCTGCTGGTCCACCTGGTGCCCTTAGTGGCTGAGACAGAAAACAGCTTGGTTTTGTCCCCTCTGTTTCGCACGTAATATTATCCCCCAAGGCTCTATACATATAAGAGTTGCTGTGTGCATTTGGCTTGGGTCTGTGAGCTACTTCCCTGGTCACTAGTAAAGAGCAGTGTCTCTTGACCTTCTTTCTTGAAGAAAAATGCCTCAATGGATCCTGATGCTGAAGCAGGATGGTCTGTGCTACACTGTGCTACAGCTGGCAGCTCTGACCCCCAGATGCCAAGCCCCAGTGAGAGCTGCTCCTCTTGCCTTGACACTCTCCTGCATCTTGAACAGCACGTAGTGACCTGCTTGAGAAGAGAAAAAGGTGCCACTGCCCTGGGATGGATGACACACTGCTATGGGGGCACTACCAAAATGCTGCTGCAGCAGCTGCTGCTGCTCCACCTTCCACCTGAGCAGGGGGGCCTGTGTGATAAAAGGTGTTTATCACCTCTAGACCTGTACATTTAGCTGAGGACCCATCAACCTTGACTCACCCACCCCAGCTTCATCCTTGCCTGCAGGAAGTACTATGTTATCTGTGGTGACAAGTGAAAAACTGGCCTCATCTTTTGTGAAAACCTTCCTCTGCCTCCAAAAATGAAGTGGCACATGTCTCATAAACCTGCCTCTGTGGGAAATGTCTGTCAGGGCATAGAGGCAAGAGGAACACATTCAGGCACAGATGTACACCAAAGCAGATACAACTGTAGAAAAAAAAAAAGGGGGAAAAGTTGGCTAGGGAACAAGTATTTTTAATAGTGTTCCCTTTAACAGAATCTAAAGAGAAGTAACACTTCATTTTACTTTTTCTATTAAAGCAAAAAGCTCGCCAGTGTCGGTTGTGTGCAGGTGCTATGCACAGTGGGAAACAACTCAAACCAGCATGTGTTCTTTGAAATATTTCTTTTAAACAGACACTAAGTATTTTCAGCTTTTGGAGAATGTGACTCAAAATAACAAGAAGATAAAATATCACCATGCTGTGCAAGGGAGGATATGTGCAGTTATCTGCTGTGATTTCATACTAATATTTAGCTATCATATAGCACTCTCTCTGCTGACCCCACTGTATAAACACTCAGTAATTAACCAGCCCACTCCCTGCTATGCAACAGGTAGGTAATACTGCTCTTACCATCCCCAAGCAACTCAGAAGGAATTTAGACAGCGAGATGACAAACCTTATCCAGACCCACTTGGGAAGTCTATGGCAAAGCAGAGAGTAGGATCAGTTCCTGCAAAATGTGTTCGCTTTCCCCCACTCTGCCTTTTATGTTACAGCCCAGAGACACGTAAGATTCAGTGCAGCCCTGAGCAGAGAGGAGTCCACCTGCAAAAACTCCTAAAGCTGTTTCACACCACTGACAGTTTCTGGAGCAGACACAGCTCAGAGGGGAGCCGCGGGAGTGCTGTAAATCAGGAGTGAGGCATATTGCCAGAGCTTTGTGGGAAAGCTTGCCTGGGGTCTGCCTGTTACTTGTTGTTTTTCTCAGTGCTTTTGATGCTTCTTTTTCCTTATGATGAAGCACTGTCCCCAGTCATCTTATGCTCATCATTTATTAATTGTCCAGTTTAATTATCACGTTTAGTTCAGCTGAGAAGGGAGTGTGGAAACAAACAGAACACGAGCAATGCACTAATTTACTGTGGAGGGCAGCTGCAGACTCCCCACTGCAGGAATGGCTTGTGAACCTCCTCCAGCCTGTTGTGCCCCAGCAGGGACAGTGCTCGTCACCTGCCCCTCGGGAAGAAGCTCTTGATTCATCCCATTTACATTTACTGCCATTAGAAGCAACAACTGAAACGATGCAAAATGGTTCTCAACAGAAAAAAAGAACCCCAACAACAAACCAACAAACCAGACCAAATAATATTACACATGTAAGGATTAACTGCTTGCATTTTGCACTTGATTTTGCTGTAAGCTTTAACTGATGAGGAAGCAGAGTTCATGGACCGCTGAGATTATTTTCACCACAGGAAATTATGTGAGGGAAAAGGCAACCTTCATAAGGAAATTGGTAAAATCTTGTTAAAAGTTCAATTTACTTTAAGGATTGTATTTTTTTCTACAAGGATGTTGGCAAACATGGGAAGATACTAAAAAAGCGCTGTCCATTTTTCCTATTTTCCCCCCAGAGGAATCAAAATATGCAATTTCAGAGACATTTTCAGGGACATTAAAAACAGCTTTATAGAAAGCAACAGCATTTTGCTGTCACAATATTCATAAACTTTTGGCTTGGCTATTGAAAGAGACTGTTGAGTTCTTAACTTAATTGCATGGAAACTGTTTAAGACCCATGTTTTTCTTAGCCCAAGACATTCTTATTCCCTAGTATAAAAGACATCCACTTAAACTGCAGCAACATTGCCACCACTTCTAAAAGAAGCTTGTGCAGTGCAGTCCTGACTATCAGAGATCACATCTCTCATGAAAATCAAACTGCATGTTTTTCCAGGTGCTGCCATCTTGGAAACAAGACACATGGGGACCAAAAAATGTGTTTCAGGACTTAACCCGAGGCCTACAATTAGAACTTTTTATTGAACCTAGTTATTGCAAACCTCTTTCAACTGAAGTGTACATTTGTTTAAACACCTTCAAACTCATATTTGCTCTGACTGTTGAAGGAATTTATATTCTCAGAGTCAGCAGAAGAAAATAGTGCCATTTAACTGGCAGTGTAATTTCTTGTAACTGAAATGCTTTATTTTTAGCAGTACAATTTTGCAGAATGGCAAAGAGATGCTGCAAATGCTTTAAATGTACAGGGTAAAGTTTCTCTATGGAAGCATGCTATGCTGTACACAAGCAAAGCAACAAATGCACCCCAGTTCAAATGCCTATTGATACATATGCATGGCATGATTCAGAATTCCTGTGTAACTTAGGCAGACTGCTACAGGCCTATTTTCCAGCCTATTTTCTTGCATCTTCAGCTGCCTTCAGATGAAGTTAAACCTGAAATCTAAACCATCTCTTTAGCTGGAATTTTAAAGGAGTCTAAAGAAACTATGCAGACCATAAGCAAAACTCCCTCATTATCCTTGAAAATGAGATTTTGGTTCCTAGTTTTCCCCTGAAAATGGGAACAATGATAATTCTTTTTGCCTAACATTTGCTTGTCTGTTTTACACTTTAATATATTTCTTAACCCACCTTTACTGAACCATCCAGGTGTTATTTTGGTTTGAATAGCATAATACATGCCAATCCAGATAGCAAAAGGCCAAGCTCCCAACTGTTGTCTCATGGACCTCAGCATTACAAGAGAACAGGCCCTGACTCTGCAGAGTAACTCCTGGAACATCTCTTCATGTCAGATCAGAGCCTCAGCATGAGAGCTGGAAAAAGAATTCTGGCCTGTCCAAGGAAGCTAGAGAGACTCAGTCCAACCCAAATATCCATGTGGGGACTCCTTTTCAGTTATATCATGACAGTTAAAACATGAAGCGCGGAAAGAGAATTAAGTGCTAGGAAATTCTGAGTGCTGTCTAGCTCTGGGTTTGACCAGAACATAAAATACATAGAGAAGTGGTCACAGCACCAAGCCCAAGAGAGTTCAGGACACATTTGGACAATGCTCTCAGGCACACGGTGTCTTCTTCGGGATGGTGCTGTGCAGGGCCTGGAACTGGACTCAGTTATCCTTGTGACTCCCTTCCAATTCAGCACATTCTGTGATTCTGTGATATATCATTAGCAACTTTATGTATTACAACATTTCTCAGATTAGCACCATGAAAATTAATAAAATATCTGAAATTACAGCCCTTTCAAATGACAGTGTGTTGGGTCCTTTCTTGTATTTTTCTCTTTATCACCAGGATTTCTCAATGGACAGATCTTCACACATGAACTTCAATGTGTCTTTGACAGAATCTACTTTTCTTGTGGTCCTTGTAATTTCTAGTCTGTTTTGGAAATGCACAGTGATATTAATATCATTTTGGGCATCACTTCAGGAGACATCACTGCTAGGGTATTTTTGCCAATGGTTTACAGAAGTGGCTCCAGCCACTGCTCATCCTGTGGTTTTATCTGATTCTAGATAGAACTTGAGTAACATTTGCTGCTATTTCCAACCCAGCTGTATGAGGTACAGTACAAGCTTTGTAACAATTTTGTCAGAAACAATAAAAAGACACAGGTATTTTCTGGGATGGTGTTGGTACATCTGTACTTGCTACTTTTCTGGAACAGTGAAGAATTTCCTACCCTTTATTCATAGCTCCTGGCCAACACTAGCCAGATTGATCAGTGAGGAGAAATCCCATTCCAGTGTAAGCAAGCCAGGCGTAAACTGGCATAACAGGATAAGAAGTCTCCATCTCCATTCCACTCCTTTACCTTTATATTTCTGCAATCACTTTCTCCATGAGGAAAGAAAGCACTGGAGGTCAAGACAGGTAGGAGAGGGAAGAGGACCATCCCATGATTGGCTGGCAAGTTGAAAAAGTGACTGACTTTGTAGTAACCCCTTACCAGTGCTTAAAGTGTCTTCACATATCCTTCCCTGACTCTGCTCCCCTCCATCATATATAGACTTTGCTTTGCTAAAGCACATGAATTTACTTCTCTGAGCCTTTACAGTTTCTTTCTATATCCTCACCTGTGTCTGTGACTTGTCACTGAGATTGAGACTTTACTCACAAATCAAGGAGCCCAGAACTGCACTGAGTGTCTAATCCCATAGGAAGGCCTCTTGCAGCACCTTGAGAGGGAAAACTACCTCCCTGATAATGGATAAAATGCCTCTGTCTACGTGGTTTACAAACCCAACTGCCCCTTTGCTATAACAAGATCTAAGTCACATCTGATTTGTTGCCTATTATCTTCCCTAAATCTTTATAAATGCAAATGCTTCCAAGTATTTACCTCCTGATGATTACACAGTTAGGATGTTTTTCTCCTGAGATATATGTTTGTGTTGTTTCCTAAGTTGAATCTAATTGTGCTATTTCCTGTACATATTTCTAACCCTGAAAGTCCCTTTGGAGAAGTGTATATGTGAAGAAGACTAAGCAATCACTAGGGCCAGAAAAACAGGAACCAGAAAGGAAATAAAGTTTCACAGTTCCCAGGTCCCATTTATTTTATATGCATGGTGCAGATTGTAGTTAGAAACCAGCACCATATAGGCAGGCAAAACACAACTGATTCCTGAGAAAGAGGGACAGGAGAGCTGGTAATGCATTACCAACCTCCTTTTACACACACATACACACACACACATATATTATGAATTGTTCTTATCATGTAAATAAACTAATTAAAGTAATTAAATAAAATCCAGATCAGTTATAATCCCTGCAGACTTTTTCCAGCTCAGTATATTGCTGTTTACCATTAACATTTGTTTCCAATCTTTTATTCAGTTTTCACTCTACATAGTAAAGGTCATGTCCAAGTGAACGTTCCGAAGTCTAATAAGAAAGAATTCATGGGGTGTTTTCATCAGTGAAATATTCCATTGAAACCATTCAGGTATTGCAGTGATCTGCTTTAGGATTTTGATAATACACACACACATATTCTTTTTTTTTTTTTTTTTTTTTTTTTTTTTTTTTTTTTTTTTTTCAAAATTCATAGGTTACTTAAATTGTATTACAGGCAAACTGGTGATTTGCTATTAATTTTTTTTTTTAAAGATACTCTTTTCCTATACCCAATACTAATGGTTTAAAGAATATTTTTCTGGGTAGTCAGGATCATTGTGTCTTCTCATCTTCAAGATAAATCTTAATAATAACTACAGAAATCCTGTAATCTATCAATTTTTTAAAAAATTAATGGCATGTATCTGAGACAGTGAAAAAGAATTACTCAAGTGTTCCTAATCACACAGAAGATGTTTAGTGTAGGAGTTTTACTCAAGAAATTAATAATTGTTCCATTCCTAGATTGCCAAAACTGTTCAGAAGACCATTCCTGAGAAACTCAGTTACTTTATGGAGTTAGAGAACTTGTTTCATGAAACCTTAACACTATTCTGTGCCCTTTAGACTACAACTTTTGTTAACACACTTAAAAAATTTGTCACAAAGATCAAAATGTTCTCCTAGACTCTGGAGGCTTTGAAAAGAACCTAGGTCATTTTCTAGCTCTGCATCAAAATATTTATGACATTTCCAACTTGGGTCAGCTTCAGTCTGGAATATAAATGGAGTTCAAGAGCTCTGAATAAGTTTCTTTCTGTGATTTTTGCAGTATTCATAAGTTTACTGAGCTGAAATTCACACAGATCAAAACCAAAGAAAATGTTCCCATGATTTCTTGTGAAAACTGAATTTTTGGCAACTCTGCTGAAACCTAAAACAACCATGAGAGAGCTGCATTGTCAAAAATTATTCATCAACATTTTCACTGTATATGGGTCTGTTTTATTTATATAAAATTTTCTATGTGTTAGGTTGTATGAGCTGTTTGCCTGTAACTTATCATCAACAAATCTCTGGGCAAGCACCAGGATTTGAGTGTCTGTCTTCTTGTGGCCTTACTACAGAGGTGCTGAGTTCCTACTGATCTCACTATACTGAGAGCTGTAAGCACTTCCCACCACCAACTGTGAGACCACTGGTCAAGAAAAATGCAGACATACTGCCTTGTTTGTGTCAAAGCTGCCAAATTTGCAGTTCCCTCAAAATTTGTTGAAAGGCTTCAGGCATATCTGCTGATCTGTGTCATCTGAATTACAAAATCCTGAGATGATCCTAATGTTTCCATGCCAGCCCAAATCAAACTAAATCAAAATATACTAAGCCACCTGAATTTAATTCTGTTGTGAAACAGAGGGGAAATTCTGAACTATAGTAGCAATAGATGATGGGAAAATAGTTACAGAGGATCCGTATTCATAGAATAAGAGGAGAGGGGGACAGGGAGGGAGAGAGGGAGGGGGAAGAGAATTGAAAGTAACATTAAAGTAATACGGTAAAAATATTTATATTACATGAATACCTGTTTCTACCATTTTGTAAAGGGAAAAAAAAATCTCACAATAGGAGCAAACATATGCCAAGCTTATATGAAGGGGCTCAATGTGCAGGGTAGATGAACCTTTTTTCATCTCAATCTTTTTCACTGTCTCTGTCTCTGACCTTCTCTTCAGCTCCTCACATCTAAGTTTCTTCACCCTCACCTAAAGAAAGAAAAATGTACAGATGAGTATCATAACTGTGCAAATAGTTCCTTTGTGAATATTTGGATTTCAGGAGTAAGAAACAAAGTTGAACTTGTTCAGCTTCCAAGGTCCTCAAGAGGTACCTCTCTGACAGAGTTATAGTTGCCCCAAACAAACCTTCCATACATTGTATTAATCAAAAGGGAAAAATAAAGGAATGGCAAAATCTCTTCAGAGCCTCTTTTCATATGAGTGATGATCCTGTTAGTGAGCTGGAGAACCATTCCCCAAGTAACCCTCTAGAGCATTCCTGACCTGGAATGCAAACTGGGAAGATTATGTGCAATAATAGTCAGGAGGAAAAAACCAAGTCATTCCTGCAAAAGACCACTTATTACCATGTTATATATATATATATAACATTGTGAATAAATAACTAACTGGATGGTGTTGACAGCTTTGCTGTGTCTAACAGGAATGAATGCACATTTAGATACAAATTGACAGCTGCTTTTGAAGTGGAAGGGCTTTCACTTACAGTGTTGGAGCAGTATGCATGAGAATTGCAAATCCATGTTTCCATGAACAAATAGCTGATTCTAGTTTATTAAAAAATGTAAGAACAGAAGGAAAATTTTTGTCTTGTAGGCTGCTCTTCTGCAAATTTCATATGCAAGGAAATTTTTATAGTGTAGGTCATCTGGTTTATCAGTAAACTAATAAGCTTGAAGGGAGAAAGGGGACTGATACCACATGAGGTGCAGAGAAGTCTCTTTAACTGCAGAATCTCAAAGCAATATTATTCTGGGTGTTTCCCTCTCTGCCTCTCTGCTTATGTTTCTTGTTCAGCCCACAGCCTGTTTGCCCAGTGCTGTTCCAGTGCAATGCATAATGCAGAAATATTTGAAATGGGAAGCAGTTGGGGTTACTGTAACAGTAAGACTCAAGTATTTAGAAAGCAGGACATCTTAAATTCAGGGTAAGGAGAAACCAGCAGTTTCTATTTCTCAGTTCCTGTGTTTTGGAGCTGGCTGACCACAGTACAGGCACAAGGCACAGTAATAACACCTATGGAGAGCAGCATTGCCATCTGGGCTGAATGGGGCTACACTGATTTACTCCACCTGAGAATGCAATCTGTAATCTTTCACAGGTGGATTTGGCCACAATAAGAAGTAGCAAGATCAGGAAAAATGAAAAGCAATGATAACAAAGTTACACAGCCTCTTTTGCTTGCAATAAAAAATCACTTTCAGAGTTTTGCAGTCTTTTTTTGTCTCTTTTTCTGTTACCCTCCCACCTTTTTTCCATTGTTGTTATCTTTTGCTCTCCTTGTCTTTCCTGATTGGGTGCTTTGCTCATTCCCACTTGTGTGGTATTGATGCAACATTTTTGTAGATGTTCAGCCTCCTGATGGACCTGGGTCATGGCTGCAAAGCCTGTCCCTCAGGCCACTCTGCCCCTTATTCTGCTGAAAGAAAGCCATTCCTTACAGCTCTCTTCCTCATGTATGACCACCAGACCTGTGGCACCATTACCCTCAAACTATCAACATTTAGCAAGTTGGAAGTAGGGAAATTTTCCAGTGGTCCAGCCAAGTAAATGCTTATGAGGACACAGAGCATACACAGCCCCTCTATGTATACACAGAGGAGATGATCTAAAAGTTTCCTGTTACTGTAGTAGAGCTACTAAATGGAAATTGACGGAATGTGAAGAACATTATCATGGAAACATCAGCAAGCAGACTGGCCTGTGGGAAAACATCACAAGAAAAGGAAAAAAGAGATCTCCTCCACATTTGAAAATTTGGATGAAGTGCTAAGCTGCAGGGGTTGGTTCTTGAAATAAATGTCAGTGCTTTGGGGTCACTGACCTTACCTCTACAGTACTTTATTGGTAGTGTGATAGATAATTTATAGCTTTAAAAAATGCTGGAAGGACATACTCTTTCATGGAACATATGGTTTGGATTTGTACTATGTCCATTATTCTTATTTCTGACAATCTATAACAAGTCTATATAAATTTGTTACCAAATTGCTATTTTCTAATAGATCTACAAAGTTTCCCTTATTTGATGATATTATTGTCACAGGGGTACATATGTCAAGCCCAAAAGCTCCTATGAAATGTATGAGTATGTGCCAGGATTTCATTTGACACACAGACTTTAATTTTAAATGCAATCATATAAGCAATAAAGTTTCACCATTTCAGCTTGAATTCCTTGTAATAATAGCCTTTTGTTTTTTTTCCTACTTTTAAATAAAATTGACACTGACAGCATATTGGCAAGGTTAAAACAATACTATTATTACAAGCATTTAATCCCAATAAAAATGAAATAATGTATTTTTTTTTTTTAGTATTCCTTTGAAGCATTACTGCCTGATTACTTCATAATATCTTTATCTCTTAGTTATTCCTTGCCAAGACTGTGCTTCACTCCTCTGTCTGTGAAGAATGTCATTTTCTCCCCAGATAGAAACAGAATTTCTTTCAGTGGCTGTGAAATTCTTCCCTATTTCTGATACTCTTACAAGGATCTCCAACAGTGATTTATCATGGGAAATGGGTTTTAATTACTACCATAATTTGCATTGACATTGCAACAATTTGTAAGCTTGTTTCCTATGTTTGGCCAAATGTGACTGTTTGCATAAGCAATAACTTGCCATTTCCTTTATGCTGGAGACACTGAGTTCCTGTGACCTGGAGAAATTAGTGCATCATCCGCTCCCTCATAAGTCAGTGGGGTTTTGCCTTCAACTTGCATGGGAAAAAAATAACATTCCAGGTAAGAAATTGCTGAATGAGCTGCTTTTTACACCTTTTTCTTTATAAAAAGCTAATCCTTTCATGAGATTCAAGAAAAATCATACAAAACCTTTTGTTTCTTTCATTATACTATCCTAGCAGCCAAGGGTCACTGCTGAAATGTTATGTCTGCTAGAGACTGCCAAGGTTTGTCATTAAGCATGATCACTTGGGAATGTTCCAAACATTAATACTTTTATATTTGAGATAATGATATTTTCAGTCAAGAAATATGCAATTTTTGCCAAACCCAAGCAATGCAAATGCAGCTTTTCTTTGGTCTTATTGGCAGGACCTGCATCACGTGGCAGGTGTCCTCCACAGCTTTGATCCCCTGAGAGGTTGCTCTGGGGCCCTTCTGGAACATTTTGAGGTTCCCTCTTGACTTTGAGCCTGGGTTTCCTCTGCAGAACTAGCCAGGATTGTCTGGAAATGATGCACATCTGAGTCTTGTCCCAGCAGGAGAAACACTCCTGGATCCCACACTGTGGAGGAAGAATTTATCATTGCCTATTCCCATTATTCTGCCTCTCTGTTCATTTTGTGACAAACCATAACAGAACAACTAGCAAATGTTCAGTCTTGCCATTGTTTGTAGTGTACTTTTCAAACATAATTTGTTATTTTCTCTTTTCAAAAATCAAGGTCTGTGACATGGCAATTCTCCTATTTTCACACAACACATTAACTCTAACATCACCTGTGCAACAAACACATTGAAAACATAATCACTCATCCTACTGCCACTGAAGATCAGCAATTCCCCATCAACACAGAAGGAAAACAAGAATGGTCTGTGTTCTGGTTTAAAGGACGGGTGCCTGCCAAGGAAGCTGGGAACCTCCCTTGGAATGGAAAATAGGAATCCCTTCCCTCCTAATTATTATAACTTTGAAATTACTGAGCTTTCAGGCAAAGATTTGGGGAATAGAATAACAGTTCTTTACTAGAATATGTATTTATATATTATATATATATATAAACCAAGGCAAACAAACAATAGCAGCAGCAGCAACAACAGAAATAACCAGTAATCCAACCACAGCCTTCTCTCGGCCGCGGGTACTTTCTCCTTTGGTGCAGTTCCGACCACAGCCAGCAGGGGCGCTGCTGGCTCCTGGCCGGGCAGGGCAGGTGCAATGATTCCCCCGCGGCTGCAGGGGGGCTGTGGTGTGGGTTCGGATGCCTCAGTTTTGTGGACAATGATGGGAATGATGGATCAGCAGCTTTCTTTGCAACCTCCCAGGGAGTAGCCCTTCCCAGTGCCTCTCTGGATGGCAAAACAGGCTCTAGCAGGAACCTTGGAAGGAGCAAGCTGAAACAGCACACTTGTGGTGGCCAGCAAAGTGTAGCAAAAACTCTGGAGCCCACTGGATGTCAGGTTGAAGTGTAGTAAGAAAAGCCTGAAGCAGTGGCAGAGAATGGGAGCTGGGCTCTTACTCACGTCCCAGGTTTTCCCTTCAGGCATCCAAGCAGAGGGTGGGGGTCCTTTCCCATGAGATTGAGTGCTGAACAGGCCCCAGTTCAAGGGCCACTCTTAACTCTGAGCAAAGGCTCACCCCTGGCAGGAGAAGCAGTAAAGGGCTGAAATCTGCCATGGCAGCCAATTCTCCCCGCGGCAACAGCCTGGCATTAAGACCCCAAGTGTCTCTCACCCCCAATCCCAAGAGACTGAGAGTGAGAGAGAGATGGAGAGTTGAGCCCAGCCCTGCACCCCCAGCCAAAATGCCACCCTATCTCTGCATTTCCCAAGAGAAAAAAAAACAACAGCTAAGAGACTGAAGCCAGCTGCACTTTTGCCTCCATCTTGGCCACATCTTTTGTTTCTCTTAAGTATCCATTGTATCCATCATTCCCATCTCCTAGGCAACAAATGGGCAACAATTCCCTGAAAGAAAAAAAAAAAAAAAAGAAAAATAAAGAAAAATCCCAACCTCTAACAGTCTGTTTGACAAACATGTATCTTCTATTAGTAGTAAAAATACTTTGCGCATATAAATTACACTTCATGCAAAGATCCCTGTTGCATTACAAAGGTTGAATTATCATCATCCTTGTTTTACAAATGGCCTGCCAGTGTCACAATGAAAACCATTGTATCATTATTCCATCAGCTAAATCTTTTTAATCACTAGTGGCCACGGTTGAGATTAAATTTAAACTCCCATGCTAAGTGCCAAACTAGTATTTAACCCTTCTCATTGTCTCCTGGTGATGTTTCACGGAAATAATAGCAATGAGCTTGAACATGTTGTGGAGAGCTGTATATTTGTAAAAGAACATCCCTAAGACCAGTGAACATTCCCCTCTTCCAACAGTTTGAGCTGTTTCTGGAGTAAAGCAGGACTTATCTGGTTGGGCACTCCTAAGGAAGTTGTAAAACCAGAGAAGTACAGCTATAAACATAGGGTAATGTCAAGAAAGAAGAAATTGGTCTACAGCATTTATGATTACAGAGCAGATAATCTTTCCTTTAGGAAACATATTGTTAGGGGTTGAGCCCATAAGTCTTTTCATTTTCTATGTGCACTGGAAGGTTTTGAGATCCTTTCATGGACACAAGACAAAACAGTTGGTAAGAAATTCATCCTTCCAGTCAGGTCATAGAAGGCTAATCTGTGGCAAGAAAACAGAGGAGTACAATTTGCAGCCTGGAAGGCACTCGAGGAGCAGCAGAAGAGACCAAGAGTAAGGTCCAGAACAGAGCCAGGGTAATTCCAGGGGTGAGTGAGATGTTCTTCTTGCCTCCCCAGAACTTCAGAAGGTGTCAGATGCTGGCTCAGCCTCCTTCTAGTTCACAGGGAACACATGCAAGTGGAGCCCCTTCTCCATGCTGATGGGTACAGCCTATCCCTATGTAACTCTCTGCTATACACGCTCAACAGCAATATAATTTGAAATACATTTTTTCAGGGACTCTAACTTCACACAGGAATAGAACAGAAACCCCTGAAATAGATCTGACTGGAATTTTGATCCACAAGGATTTGTTAGATCAACAAGTCTAACTTCTGCTAGTATATAAGCTAGAGGATGTCACAAACATGTTTTTATTCTTTAGGGTCAAAGACTGATTAAAATAGGAAATTTCAGTCTTCAGGTAGCTTTAAAGTCAAAGCTACAAGTAAAGAAAAGGGTAGGCAGAGATTCCCAGTATTTACAAACCCAAGAGGTATGGCAAAAGATCTCCAGCACAGGAAGTTTGAGGCAACCCCTCACCCCCCACAGAGCCTCTCTCAAAATAGGAAGTGGGAATTCCTTCCTAACCCAAATTTGTGGATCGGTATTAATCTGATGAGCAAGAAGTGAGGATTCAGCCTGAGAAACCTCAATGCCATCTTAAAGCATGTATGCCCTTTCTGCATTCCCATTGCTGGCTGTAGTTGATCTCTCATGCTTCAAAGGAAGGCAAAACATCTCCATGAGCTCTGAAAAGTGTATAATCTCCATTTGGACTCTGAGATGCTTGCCTTGTCCTGTGAAACTTCTTGTGAAACAGAACAGGCTTCCTTGTCTCTTCAGCAAAAACTTGGCAGTGCTAGTATCAGCTTTACCAGAGCACAGCAGAGCCATGTGGATGTTTATGGCAATAGCAGTGGTATTAAATACAAGAGAAAGTTACAGAAAACACAGATTTTTTTGCTTCTGGACTTTATTTAACTCCTCTGCCAATACCCTCAGTTGGGCAAGTTGTCTGTCATTTGTACATGCTGAGCTACTCCTTGGCACTGGTTATATAGTTTTTAACTTTTCCTAATGATTCTACAAGCTTGTGAACGGATGTATTTTAAGTATTAACCAGATTTTCCAGTTCACTTGGAATATAGCAGTAGCCTCATCAAAAGTGGGTGCATTCTTGCAGTCCTGGTAGAGACATACTTCCCATCTTTCTGCTCTCACGTTCATAGGCATTTTTTCACATGCACTTCAATTATACCAATAAAAATATCTGTTGGATCTCCATACATTTCACCAGCATGCATGGTGGATGCTTCCTGTCTGGGTCAGTGCATGTAACAGCTTGTCTCCCATGGAATTTGTTCAAGTCAGCTTAGTCTGAGGAATCACACATGTGAATTTTAATACAAGTGTACAATATATGTTCCTAAAAATATTAATCTCAAGAGGAGTAACCGATAAATAAACATTGTGAATAATAGAAAAAAGAATCTTATATTTTGTAAATTCAGCAGGATAAGAGGTATGAAATACATGCATGAAAGTTGTTTCCTTTGCCTGTAAAAAACACATTGTCCTGCCTTCTGTATGATGACAATTTCAGGCTACATGGCTGTTAGTTAATCTACTTTTCCACAGCTGTGTGAAAGTGCCTAATAAGATGCTTATTCCCTTATAAACCCAGACTTAAGTAAAATCCTAACCCTTTTTTTTTTTTTTTTAATTCTAGCTCAACTTCGGAGTTCACTATTTTAGCCTCAGACGAGTCAGAGAAAAGCTCTCAAAGAAGGATACAAAACCCCAAACTAAATTCCTGCATTTGTACCCAGCTCATGGAGTTTTAACTACCTGCCTTTGCGTGGGTAGCCACCATGCTTCTGTAGGCAGCCCAGCACAGAGGCCTGCTGCAGAGACACCACCCTGTCTGTGCTATTGTTAGTCCTCAGAAGGTGCTGTAAGCCACACCCAGCAGCTGGCAGGTGGGAAACAGAGTCTCTGTAGATGAGTGAAGTAAATGCTGTGAGGGGAGCAGAGAAACTATTTCCTTGAATTTACACAGCACAGCAAGAGGCTGTTTGAGCAGGGAGCAGAGGTAGGTCTTCCCTTAATCTTCCTCCCGACAAGCATCTCCCACAATTGCGTGTACATTTCTCCTGTGTGGAACTCACTTCTTTCTTCTCAATTCTGTTAAAGCTTTTCAGGCTATTCTTACATTGAATTCCCCTAGCATCAACTTCCAGCACTTCTACTCTGCTTTGCCTTCATCTTCAAGGCATTCTGTTGCCAGCTTTACTGGCATTCTTCTGAGTATTCTGTATTTTCACTTCCTTTGGATCCCCAGCAGCTGTTGGACTAGTGAAAAAGGGAAGTAAAATATTGGCCAACAGTGTAAGTAGGAAAAAGAATTACCAAAATACCTTGGAAATCTGGGTAGAATTATTTCATACACACAAAGGATCTTATTTTGATTTTTCTGTTTTAAACACATCTGGACTTTAGAAGGATGAGAGGTCTGAGTCCTCCTCTGCAAAAGCAAGTGAAGTTGCAAAACAGATCCAGATACCAGTGGCTGTCTGGCTCAAGGACTGATAGCTAGAAGCATTGAATTTACATTGAAGTCCTTCCTTGAATCCTGTTTCTGCCTAGAAATGATCTAATGCCATTGTTGTCTATTGGCTCACAGGCATACTGTCTCTGGAGTGCAGGAAATGAAACCTGGTGATGTTTGTTCAAGTTTTGGAGAATTGCTCACAGTCACTATTTCATGCCTTTTCAATAACTTCTTTGGAGACAACAAGTATGGAATGAAAATGCTCTCATTCCTCTAGACCAGAGTTGATTATAGCTCTAAGTCAGCACTACTAGGATAACTCCTCTGTGTTGCCTGGACAAAATACTAATATAAAATAAAATAAAACAAAAAGCATTATGTTTATATTCTGTTCAGGGAAGAGTTTGCTTGGTTACTGACTACAACAGATATATGGAACGTGTGACCCAGCCATGTTCAGACCAAAAGACTATGGCACAGACAGTAAGTTGCCTGATTTATCTTCTATCTGAAATCAAATAACAAAATAATAATATATTTCTCTCTGTGGATCTTTGTGCAGGTTAGGGCTTTTAAGGAAATACGGTCAGACACCACTGCCATGGGAAAAATGAAGGTCTGTCAAAACTAGAAGATTTCATGAAACTATTTGGGTTTCCTTAAAACTTTCATTAGGAATTAAAAGAGTAAATTTTGCTAAAAATGATAAAAATGACTGATTCAATATTTTGTGATTCAATCCTTTCTGACTTTTTTCTCTTTTTTTAAATAAAATTAAAACGTTTAATGTTATGAAACCCAAAATATTTTAATTACCTAGAACTTTCCTCATAGATTTTTTCATTTCAAAATGAAACCAAATTTCAGTATCCTAAGAGGCTCATGAGAATGAGTTTATACTCTCTTAATATTTCTATCACGTGTTTAAATTGTCTTATTTTGATGCATTCATTTCTTTCTGTCTGTGTTTGCCAAAAGTGTAGTACTCAAGTGTTAATAGAAAAATGCCTTCGGAAACAAAAGTTGAAAGTCACATTACAAGTGTTTTTGGATGGGACAACCCTGATGTGAGGAATGACAAATCTCAAACAAGGAATCCTATTTAACACTTTAATTAATATTCAATTTACAGTTTTAAACTAAATATTTAAAGAAATTAATGGGGAAAGATGAATACACAAGAAGTCTTAGGTAATGGAATTTCCCTTTCTGTGCTCTTTTAGTATGTTTCACTTTGTGTCTTATTTGCTTGGATCCATTCATGACATAATATTCCATTCAAGTAAGTTATTGTATCTTTTTCTTAGTATTTCTAAGTCACCAGTATCTCTAACATTGCTTCATTGTAAAGATGCCAAGAGTTTACAGGATTAAAAGATTCAATCAGGTTATTACACAGATATTAAGGATCTTTACAGTTGTGTTGCATATATTTTTCTTAATCCTACCAGGTGCAGAAATCCTCACATTTCAAACCAGAAAATGACTCAAAGGGAGAAACACCTATTTCACTGGATACTTAATACCTTAGCTAGTGATTTCTCAGTTGTCTGAAACATTTATGGTGGTTGACTAGTCTTTGCAAAAACTTAAAAGAGGAATGGGATTAAATGAGATGCCATATTTATTTTTCAGTTTTCTTCACTTACTTAACATATTAAGCATCATGTAACAGAGAAGCAAAGCATCACATTATTTTCCTCAAAACCAAGATGACTTGAATTCAGTTAACTTCTCACAGAAAGAAACAGTCTGCTACAGACATTTATGGAACTTCTAAAAGCTGAGCACCTATTCTGCCTTGATGCCCCAGCCTTTCCCCAGCCCAGCCTAGGTGATAGATGACCCACATGGTTGGCAGAAGAAGCAAAAAGCTCTTCAAGAATGTTAAGAGTTCCAAAGAGCATGGGGATGAGTCCAAATTTCAGGGTTCTAAGAAATGTCTCCGTCTCTGAGAAAAGTCAGGTGTAGGGTACTGCACCTGAGGAGGAATAACCCCAAGTACCAGCACAGGCTGGGGGCTGACCTGATAAAGAGCACCTCTGCAGAGAAGGATCTGGAAGTCTTGGTGGAATACAAGTTGACCATGAACTGGCAGTACCCTTGTGGCCAGTGATATCCTGGGGTGCATCAGGAAAAATGTGGCCAGCAGGTCAAGAGAGGTGATCCTGCCCTTCTGGTCAACCCTAGTCAGGCCACATCTAGAGAGCTGTGTCCAGTTCTGGGCTCCTCAGCATAAGACAAGGAGCTACTGGAGAGGGTCAGCAGAGGGGCACAAAGATGATGAGGGGTCTCTTTTATGAGGAGAGACTGAGGAAGCTGGGCCTGTTTAGAGAAGACTGAGAGGGGATCTCATCAACAACTATAAATACCTCAAAGGCAGGTGCCAAGATGATGGTGCCAGACTCTTTTTGGTGGTGCCCAGTGACAGGACAAGGGCAATGGCCATAAACTAAAATACAAGAAGTTTCATCCAAACATGAAGAAGAACTTTACCCTGAGGGTGGCAGAGCACTGGAATAGGCTGCCTAGGGACATTGTGGACTCTCCCTCTTTGGAACAATTCAAAACCCACATGGACACATTGGGTAAGCTAATCTGTTAATTAATAATAAATCTAAACTAAATCTAACCTAAAATAATTTTGTGATTTTGTGGTGGCAAAGATGATATTTGGATAAATAAGCACAGTCTGTCCCACTCTCATGCCTCTGCATATAATTGTTAATACATTTAACTTTGTTATATCTCAGTGCTACCCTTTCATCCCACATATACCAAATACTCTGGCCTCCACAGTTTACTCTTCTAGTAGTGTATTTTGCCAAAATTCTTCCTCCCTTTTAAGAGACCTGGAGTGACAGTAAACAGCTTGGTAGTATCAGATAACCCAAAGACAGGAGTCTCTTGGTGTTCTGAAGTTGTGTCACATGTATATATACAAGTTACCTTGAGGCTGCTTTGTTGTTTCTACCAAAGCCAGTCAGCGTGCCAGATCACTGTTTCAGGTGAAACTGATAAATGCACAGCTAGAGCACTCTTCCAAATGTTTTTGGGAGATCCTGGTTAGACAGTGCCCAGGCAATGGGGAGAAAATGTTCCTATGCAACTCCACCTGGCTGAGCTTCCTATGCAGTCCTCCAACTCATCTTTTTCTATTTGAGATGTTCCTGTATCTGCCTCTAAGGGAATATTTACCCAGGGGATTGCAGAACAGTGAGAACCATTCCAAACTATATATCTTTTGCATGACATACTTTGTGCTGTGAAAAATTTCCACTGATTCTGCTTAGCTTGCTGAACAGGTGGCCACGTTTCAGGTACAAAGGGTTCTATTTGCAGCAAAATAGTTTCATATATGTTTCCACAGATAGCATCCAGAGTTGGGGAAGGATGATATAATTGATGCTGAGACCAAAGATGTCCTGACTGGCCTGTCAACACACTCAGGCCCAGTTGCCTCAGTAAGACTGAGCCCTAGTATGTGGCCTCTTCCCACAAAAATGTGTTTTCACTAAGCTGTGTGCTTTGATCAGAAATTCTTTACCCTGAGAATGGTGAGGCACTAGCACAAATTTCTCAGAGAAGCTGTGGATGCCCTTCCCTGGCAGCGTTCAAGGCTTTGTTGGATGGAGCTCTGAACAGCCTGGTGTACTGGAAGGTGTTCCTGCCCATGGCAGGGGCTTTGGAACTAAATGATCCTTAAAGTCCCTTACAACCCAAACCATTCTATGATTCTGTTCTGTGAAGGAAAAGACAGCACCCCCAGCTGGGCCACGAGATACATGCTACCCTGAAGTAACCCAGAGCCTGACTCACAGACTCTGAAAGCCAGAGGAGAAATCCCAGCAGGGTTTTCTCCCAGGCTCTCAGTCTCATTAAGTGCATGCAGTCACAGAGGTGTTCTGAAAATATCCAAGTAAGTATGCTGCACCTTTCTGCTTCTTTTAAGACTTTAAACAGATATAACAGCTTTTGCACATTCACATTTATTTTACTTTTTCTTCCTTCCATATAAAATCTCAATCAATACAGGAGAGGAAAAAGAGGGCACTCGGGTTCATTCCTGTTTTTAAATAAACCTGACTGGTGAGGTTTCCGTGGCTGGTGGACAAGCACTTGTGTGATCTTAGAATTGCCAAGGTTGAAAGACACCTTTAAGATTATTAAGTCCAACTATCAACCCAGAAATCTTTGCTCACATCTGCATATCTGGTGCATCCCACCACCCCAGGCAGCACAGCCCTGCCCACAGCACTTCTCAGCAGTGGGCACTGGTGTGTTAGTTAGCCTTCAACCATGCCCCAGTAATGTCCAGGACAGAAATGGACAGAACAGGTCCAAAGAAATTCAAGGATGAATGTAAACAATTAGATGATTCATGTCATTATGAGTCTGTATCCTGGTCTGTCTTTATTTGTCACAATAGATACTCTTGTTGCTCTGTGTTGTGCTTAATCTGCAGTCACACATTGAAGTGGGTTTTTATAGCTATGGAGGTATCTCCACTGGTGCTGTGGCTGTGATGGAGGCTGCAAGGGGGGACCTAGAGACCCCTTTTCCCACCTCCAGCCATCTCCATGCCCCCCACAGCAGACAATACAATCCAGCCTTTGCTGCGTGCCTTGCCACTGCATTCCGTGCCTGTCCAGGCTGTTGCCCTTCCAAGATCACAAGTGGCATTATTTTACTTCTCTTAGACTTTGTGAGCCTTTTGTGAAAAAAACAGAGTCAAGCTGAGACACCACCTGAAGGAATTTGGACTATTTCTGCTGTGTATTTGGGCACACAGATTTTATTTGCCTGTAATAAGAAACATTACCTTCCCCTCCCCCCAATAAAATGATTCCTCTAATATTTAAGTTTCAAGACCATACACTGTGTTTATAACCCTTAGGCCCTGAAGTAAAATAAGATTGAGTTTCCCTCAGGTAAGTACTTCCAGACACTTTATCTGCTATATCATTACAACTATACCCTATTTGTTACTGTACTGTGTAACACAATACTTGCATTATATTCCACATAAAAAGCTGTTTCTGCAGCATCTTGTCATCATTTCACAAACGCAGCTTTGAAGCCGTTTTGAATTCTGAATTCAGTGCATAACAGCGAAGGCTCAAGTGCACAACACCGTATTATTTACTCAGATGGGGTTAATTGCTGAATAAAAGAATGGTTCCTTTCAGTTTACCTTTTTACAATCTCACTCACACTGGATATGGAAGACAGGTAAGTCTGTGATAAATATCAAACTTTCTAATCAGAAACGAGCCCAGTCGTATTTGAAATCTTGAACTTAATCCAGAATCAGGAAATGCAGCCACTTGTGTTACTGTTGCTGAAAGAAGAAAATGACCTTTTTATTGTAGCTTACATTCACTATTGTACTTGTGAACCATGGGGAATGAAGCAGAAGAAATGCAAGGGCTTAAGGAGACCTTCTTTTAACAAGAAAACTGAAATTGAGTGCAATAAAAATATATAGCCAAACATAAAGGCAGTGATTCTCCAGGGGAAATCTATGACTTTGACATGGATTCACTCCTAACAAATTATTCCTGATTCCTAGCTACCATTATTATTTGCTTTCAGGTACCCATTGCCTTAAATTTTACTTGCTTTTGCCTCAGTGTGGGTTCATTCAAATGTAGAAAAATTAATAACCTACACCCATAACAGGAATATAAAAAGTGAAATGATACTATAAATTATTAAGTGGAGATTGACTTTCAGCAAACTTTTTTATTTCTCAGCAATGTTCCAGGGTAAATGCCTGCTGGATTATTTCATAATGACTCTCTGCTGATGACTAATTTACAGCTGAACTGGAATCCTGGACCAACATCAGTAACAGAGTGCCATAACTCAGTGGTGTGCTCTTGGACAGCAGACAATGACACTAGAAGAGACCAAAGGTTGGACCAGAAGAGATGAGAATCATAAAATTATACACATTTTTTTTGTGACATGTAACTCAGATGGAATTTATACTTCATATAAGCTAAGTTTTTACACAATCAGTTTATTGTGATGCCCTTCTGTGTCAATATTGCAGCAGGGGCTACATTTGCCAAGCAGTCATAATAATATGTAGGCATTTAAATTAGATGGATGGATTTTAAAACAGTTTTAAACTTTTTCAAATGATTTAGAAATACTGAGAGCCTTGTAGATTCCCTCAGGGCTGTCTGATTTTTTTTTTTTAATCAGTTAACTTAATTATCTAGAGAAATCAGAGCCTAGCTATGAGTGAAAGTTTAAGTTGATGGGTCAGGCAGTGGAAAGATGTGAGAGCTTTCTGTGCATTTTTACAAAGTCTCAGTATCTTGTAAAAGAGACTCAGCCTTGTCTTCTGATCCCTAGATCTCATTTTTCACTCTCTCTGATTTTGGGGATAAGATTATTGTTTTCCTTTTCACCGTTTCTACTAGAAAATTATCCAGAAGGTACTTAAAATGAGATTTAAAAAAACCCAAAAAACAATCAAAAAACTCATAGGAAGTTCCTTAAGCTGGCATGTAACTGAATGAGGTACTCACTTTGACTGAAAGGGTAACTCAGACTCATACTTACTCATAGCTAAACTCATGGTTTTCTTGAATAAGGTCTTGTGGATTTTTTTCTCATCAGCTCACCAACTCTTACAGGTCACTGTGAAAATTTTACCACAAGCTTCAGCTGGAGCAGATGCTAACCTTACCAAGATGTTTTCTTGGCTATGGTGGGCAAGGAGCATCCAAGGCCAGCACTAGCAATGCTAGTAGCAGAAGATGGGAGAGTTGCTGAATAAATCCCACCAGAAACATCTGCCAGCAGTGCTGTTCATGATTCCCTGGTGATTCCCCATGATTCACCTCAGCAATGGTGGTTCTTATGTGCCCCCTAAGTAATAGTGTGTTCCCATATCCCATTAACACATGGAGTTGAAACTCTCTGAGAACAGTAGTCATTCTCAGGAAGCAATTCTATAGTCCCACCTTGCTGTAATGAAGATTTTGATTTTTTCTCCTCTCTTGCTCATTTTTTTTTGGTTTTTATTTTGGTTTTTTGAGTTTTTTTAAATTATTATTCAAGAGGGAAAGTAAGACCTTCTGAACTGAAAAAGAGGAGCTGTGAAAAGCAAGGAAATACCTAAAACTGCAGCAGTCAGTCCTGTAGTGAAGTTGAACTTGTGATCTAGGAGAATAACTTCCCTCATGGCACTACTTTAAATCATTTAGAGTAACAGAGGACAGAACGGGACATAACAGGCCAGAAAAGGTGTTATAAAAAGCATCCATCACTCATGATTAGCTCTGTAAATCTAGTAATCTGTGTATGTCTCTAACCTGAGCGCATAGCACTGACTGAAAAGCACATTTACTGAAATATAAAACAGGACCAGTAATCTCTCTCTCTTTTTCTATGTGAATGTCTGTTCAAAAATACCCATTACAGAGAAATTTCCACTCACTTCCGCCCAATATTTATGTGCATAGAGTGTAGTTCTATTTGCTATTGCATGAACAGTGTCTTCCAACACAAAGTCTTTCCCTAATGTTCCTAAGATGTATTTTTTATGGATTAGTTATGTCCTTTCTCATTCTTAGTTCTGCTGAGCTAAGCAGGCTGAACTGTCCAAATGTCTTCTCACATGAGAAACACTCTCCTGTCCAGCCATCCCATCCCTTCTGGATGAAGAGGACTCACACACAGTCTTTTCCGGAAACTTTGTCAGTAGCGTTGACCTTTCCCTCCTTCTACTGGCACCTCCTCAGATCAAATAAACCTCTTTCACATGTATCATGCTGAGGAATAGCAGACACCCTGTGGCAGACGAGTACCCCCTGATCTTCCTTCTCTTCTGTTGTTTCATAGTAATGAAATAACATAACAGAAAAATCTTGGGGTTTTTACATAAGATTGTGGCTTTAGCACAAGAACTGTGTTATTTTAACCTCATACTGCTATTGCAGACCTCCTCTGAGCTGATGATGCTTCCCAGTTTGATATCATCAGCAAGTGCCACTAATATACTTCTCTGTGTGTTAAAGCATTCATGAGAACATTTTGTGAGATCAGGTCAAAAGTATCTTTTGTGTACTCATAATAACCTCTTCCCAGTCAATCTTAATACCACTGCCAATTACCATCTCTGTTTAAAGTGGTTTTTTGCAGTTTCAGCATCAAAACTGTGTTCATGTTTGTACCAAAATAAAAAATCTCTCTCATAGTGATTTTGTAGCAGATAATAAGCATTTTGCAAGATTTTTCATTGTTCTGAATAATGCATTATGCCACAGAAGAAGGTATCACCTTCAGTCTTGTTTGATCCACTTCATTATATCCGTATTCTATTTTATGTTTCCCCTTGTCTTTTTTGATTTTTCTTTTCAAGATTTTCTCTAAAGCCTTGCACACTGTTGAAACACACCAAAGAAACCTGGCTTTTCCAGAATCTCCTTTCCTTCCTTTTCAAACTTCTTCATCTCCACCTCGAAGGTGAACCCTTGCTGCTGGACACCAGAAAGTTAGCCCTAAAACTGCCTGATGGAGGTGTTGCACAACTCAATTTAAATCAAGAAACTCCTAACCTGAGCTTCCATCTAAGCTCAGAGCATTTGTATCTCCTTCCTCAACTATGCTGGTTTCATTGTCAGTGTAACTCTTCAGCCAACAAGCAGGGAAGAAGGGCTGTTAACTTGCTGGTGTGGCATTTGGAAACATAGCATGCTGAATTTCTTTAGTCTAGCACCAGTTGTGATTCAACAATGACTTTGTGATGACACAAGAAAGAGTTAACAGAACAAAAACCCAAGTTTGGCTTCAAGTATTTTTACAGCTTTCTTTATGCCACAGAACTGTGGAGAAAAACATCTCAAGGATTGCTCTTTTTTTCCATTAGGTTGTCTGCTTTTACAGGTGTAGAGTTGATGTAAGATCTGAAAATCTCCATACATGAAAATGTGATGGTGAGATGGTCTGGAATGAAAACACTCAACCTACTGACGCAATGTTTGCAGGTTTATAACTGTCACTTGCTAAACTGACAGTAACAGTCTGCAGTGTGAACGTCTAATACTATGAAAGCCAGAGATACAGTTTTCTCCCTTGTAGCTAATTCCCCTTGTTCTGGAGCAGTGTACATGAATTCTGTCCTCAGCCCTTAGGAGAAGAGTCAAGTGGTCACAATATCTACTTACCAAACAAGTGCTGAATTTTGCTTGTAATCTCCACAACAGAAGACAGATTCAGCCAATCCTTCCCTACCGTTTTTTTTTTTTTTTTTTTTCCCTGTAAGGATTTGCAAGATATCTTTAAAATTGAATTACTTACGTACCATTATTCTGCCAGAAAGCTGAATCAAGATGAATATTTGAAGTCAGAGTGAACAGGGCTGACATTTTTGGTGTCAAATCTTCTCATGGCCATCTGATTCCACCAAACTGCTGTCATGTTCATAGTATTACAGGACAATTCACTTATGAAGGGAGCTCACAGGACTTTTAACTGAGCTTGTTGCTCCAAGAATGGTCAGCTGTTGAGTCAGCCTAGAGAGCTCAGGAATTTATTGAGTCAGCTCTTGAAAACCTCTGAGGCTGGAGATTGTAGAATCTCTTTGGGTAAATTGCTCCCCTGCTTGATTGGCCATATGGGAAAAAAGTTTCTCCTTTTACTTCATTGAAAACCTACTTTGAATTTCATTGAATTTCAATTGTTATCTTGCCCATTCCAGGTTTTCTGAACTCTTTACCTTCAGAGCTCTTCCCATGGGATCCCATCTACCCATTTCCTGAATGAACCAAAGCCTGGTTTCCTACAGCCAAGGATCTGTACTCAGCTATTCCCCCTCCTCACTTGCCTCAGAATCTTCAAATCCACTGGCTCATGGACACTAAAATAGCAGTAGATGATACTGCTTATCACATTGCCAACCATTTGTTCCTTGTAAATAGCAGATCTAGCTTTGTGTCATTCCTGGTAGGTCCACTGAGTACCTCTGCCAAGAGTCGATCCCTGATTCTGTCCAGAAACCTCTCTGACTGTAGCATCCCATATTGTTGCTCTTCCAGAAAATGCCAGTAGATTGAAATGCCCCATCAAATCCAGAGTCTCGGTTCCAAGAACTTTCTTGAGTTGTTTAAAGAAGGTTTTAGCCACTGTTTTACCCTGTTTAGGTCATCTGTAACACAATCCTACCAAAATGGCATCCTTACTCAGCTCTTTGACCCTGGCACACAAGCTCTCACTCAGCTCATCATCCATCCCATACAAAAGCCCCATATATTAAGATTGTTCCTTAACACAGAGAACAAGGTACACTCCTCTTCTGCATTTCTCCTGAGGACCATGTTGTCATCAGAGCCTACCCCATCACATCTGAGTTATTCCAGGGATGCTGTAGTTTTGTAAGTACATACAGAGCTCTATTTCCTCCTGCATCTTTCCCAGGCTCTGCGCTTTGGTGTACCTATACACCAAAGCCAGCTTTAGCCAGTAGTGATGGCGAAATGACAGAGTTTTCAATTCTCAGAGAAGTTAAGGAGAGAGGTCAGCAGAACTGCTACCCCAGACTTTCAGAGGGCAAAACTCTGGCCTCTTTAGGAGACAGGTTGAGACAGCATTTTTTGGGGTTTCTTTTTCTTATGCAAGGACACATCTTTCTCTGGAGTCCACAGAACTTATTGCATTATTGTCCTAAAGTGCCAGCCATGCAGAAAAAGAGCATGCACCAGCACAGAGAAAGGACAAGGGAAAGGAAGGTGGACAAAGGTAAATAAGATCATACACGTGATTATGCAAAATATTAATCCATTTCATTTTTTCTGATCTCAAAGAAGATATTAATCTATGAGGACAAACCTGAATGAACTAAGTAGAAGATAATATATGTCCTTCAAAGAACTAATAAAAATATTTTGAGTCTGTTGTACCTCCCAACATATTATTTCTGTTATCAGAATGTAGAACCTGTGTATATTTCGAACATCTCTGAATGCTAACCATAACATGAAGCAGATACTAGAGGATGTCCACAGATGACCAAGGGGATTTTAGTAATGTGACTGATTTATACTGCCAGACAACACAACATGGTCAGGCTGATGGAGAAAAACTTTCATCATTGTAGAAATGCTTGAGGCATAAGTAGAATTTTTCTTAACTGCAAATTAGAAATTTTGGGTCAATTGAACCCGATTTGTTCCAATGTGGGAGTTGTTCAGCGTGACTTTTTTCTCTATCATCCTGACCTATACATTAGAAAAGAATATTACCTGTTAACTTTTTTTAAAATATTTTTCCTTATTGATGCTGAATCTTTCTGACCAAGAGACACCAAGAAGTCAAAGGTCATTCAAGACTTGCTGCACTCTTTTCAGACAAAGTCCTCCAACAGACAGAACTGCTCTTCATGCAATTTATTGGCTGCGAAAAGGAATGGAAGAGAGGTAAAGAGATGGCCCATTTAAAAAAGGTTGTTCTAGATTGTATCTGATCTGGAATTTCACATCTGGAAAGGTGGAAAGTCAAAAGGCTCAGTTTTGCCCTTTAGGTGAAGAAAAATGAGTATGTTTTATAAATAACATGCTCTTTCACTTGAGCAAAAAAAAATAGTATGCTGTACGTGACATTCCTTCTCTGAATAGGTGAGAGCGACATGGAGGCAGCAACATTTGAACTGAAGAGGGAGGTGAATCAAATTCTAAGTCTTCTTACCTATGACAAAAACTGCAACTAGTAAGGTACAAATAAATCTGGACAGAATAACAGTCCAGACAATTCCATGGTTTATTGACTATGACTACAAAATGCATTTTGTTTTCCATTTTCTCAAAGATACAGATACAGTTACCAGATATAGATTTTTGACCTGCCCATTTTATGCTTTTCAAAGGTGGTTTGGGTTTGTGTAAATTGCTTTTCTATATTATTCCATAAAGTTCTATAGCATTCTGTTCTTCAAGGATTCCTGGTCCTACTAGCTAGGTCAGAAAGATCCTGTTGGTGGCCCATCAGACAGTCTGGCAATACCAGGCACCTCTGCTCAGCCCACTGTCTTTTTTCTGACCCTGACTGGAGCTGAAAGTAGTAGAGCTCAAAATCAGTCCAACATACAGATCTGAGAGTCAACAGGTCCAGATGCAACCGCTCCTCCCCTGTTCTCTTCCACCTGATGTTTAAAACATGGACTGGCAGGAGAGAAATCTGGCACCTAATCTCCCAGCCTCTGAAAAGCTGGACGGGCTTGTGATAAACCCATTAGATTCTGAAGGTTTCCCCTAGGGGTGTATTTAGCACACAAGGGATCTTCAGTGACATAATTCAATGAACCAAAATCTCACATTTTCTTGAGCCTCTGGCATTATTCTATCCTTCTTCCCAGTCTTGAGAGGACAACAAACACAGATTTCCCAATGGTGTTATTGATGTGAGAGTATCACTAGAACCAACAGATCGAATATGGGCTAACAACAATTAACAGTATTACTTACAGGTTATTTTTAGCTCTGCATATTGTGTAGATAGATGAAGTGCCTAATAAAAGGAGGCTCTTTGTATCTTTTATAGCTCATGTGGGAGAAAGGAAGGCTCATCTCCAGTCTGGTTCTGTAATACAAACTGAGCTCTGAGCTTGTGAATGATCATGCCTGGGAGAAAGTGAAAGTCAATTTCTCATCACACATGACAGTTTGGCTACTCACATGGATGTTTCAGCATCCATGATGGTGCAGAACTAGAAAAATTGCTCACCTGTGATTTCTATGGCCTTCTTCCAGCAGAGATTTACAGCATCTGATGGTGAGGCGTATTTTAGCTATTCCTAATGGATATAAATAGCCCAAGCTTGAGTCATTATATGTTCTTTTGGATGCATCAGCCTCAGATACATCTTAGCTGTCTTGAAAATTTGAAGTTCCACTGCTTTTTAAAGTCTACAATGTAAAAACCAAATTTACAGTGATTTATTTAAGGCTCTTGCCTGGATTCACATGGGCAAGTCTCTGCATATTGTTGATGTCTATCACAGTGTCTGTTCAATAGGGCGAAAAAATGTGTGCTTCTCAGAAATGAAGGAAAAATGGAGAAATTTTCTTATAGTTAGGGCTTCAAAATTATATTCTTTTAGGCCCATGCGAAGAAGTTTTCCAAAAATCCTGCAACCAGTGTATTTTCTGACTTTTTATTTCTTACGTGCAATACACTGATGTAGGTGAGAAAAGAAATACTCCTGTTTTCTTCTTCTCTTGATTCTTGGCTCCCTCTCTCCCTTTTGCAGAAGGGCAGAAGAAAGAGATTGCTGAGGAGACCAGGACATCTTCTGACACAGCCTACACAGCAAAGACACAAAGATGTTTCAGATGCTATGTTGCAGAGAAGGTATTGCTGTCTGTATGACAGGCAGATTTCAGCTCAGAAAGGCACAAGCTGGGTTAGTTTGGTCTCCAAATTCCACTGCTTGGAAAAGTCCGGTTTGATGGAGAGGTTTGACACAAAGCTGGGACTTCTCCTTTCCTACACTTAACGCCATACAGGTGTGGGGCAGACAGGGCACAAGGTGAGAAGGGATGATGGCTCACTGTGAACTCCTGACCAGGGACCAGATTAACTTTATTGCTACTTTGTAATCACAGCTCTACATTGTACACATGTCAGAACCTGGAGTGGTCATGGTTTTCCACGTGTAGACAGCTTTGGTGGCACTGAATTCTTCTGAACAAGGTCCTCTGCCTGGTGCCTCAGTCAACTGCTGGCACCATATGGAAACTGGAGGCAGTTTGATATGTCTTCTAAGCACCTCATTGCAGGAATCTGGCTTCTGGTGTCATCCCAGGAATCCTGTGGGCCCTGGGGCCATTATCACCCCCCTGTGAGGGGAAAGAAGCAGGCTCTGCAGCCAAGCCTGCAGCCTGCACACGGCACAGGGTGAGCTCACATTCCTCCTGCACAGCTGTATCGTGTTGCTTGCATAGTGCTTTGCATGGTGTGAGGACAGTGCCACTGGCAGGCCCGAGAGCTCCTGTCTGCTTCATCACAAAACAGCATTTAGGGCCGGTTTCAGCTCCAAACTCACAGTCCCTCCATCTGCACTAATTTGCAAGGGGGTAGCAGGAGGTGTATTGGGGCTGGAACCCAGTCCCTGCAGCCAGCTTTGGAGCTGAAGGAACACTCTAAAATACAACATTGCCTGGTCTGCAGGGGGACAAACCTGGAATCTCTGAATGAGCTTTAAATGGATTAGTTACACCCCATCAAACTCTTGTGGGCATTTTATTATTCAGAATTAAAGTGACCTGATTTCAGCATAGCTTAATTCCACTCATAAAGCAGTTAAGCTAAATCTGAAAATGAAGGCTTATTACAGCTGGTAAATCCTCTCTACATCTCTGGTTAATTTGGATTAACTTTCTGAAGGGACCTTCCATGCCTGAACCCTGCAGGTGGTCGACTCAGTTATAGCATCTGTCACTCCTCTCTGCTAAGAGTGCCAGGAGAAAAACATGTGCCGAGACGGAGTGCTCCTCACTGCAGGCTGAAGGAGCAGGAGAGAGTCAGCCACCAGAGACTGCTCCCCATGCAAATCAACACTTAAAACACTTCTTTCCAGAGCTTAATGGCCAGCTACCTCCTTAGGCAGGTACCGCATGGTCTCGATGCCAGGGCAGCAACACAGGAGGGGAGAATGCCTCCCTGGTACAGGAGAGCCTGTCACTGCCACTGCTGTGAGAATCAACAAGGGGATGGATGCCCTGGAAGCACCTGGTTTTCTCAGGGGAGAGAGGAAGGGAAGGAGGTGCACTCGTGTGTCCTCCTCTTTAGCCTTTTCAAAGTGAATAGCATTGAGATGCTCTCTTGGTTAGGCTTTCCCACTTGCAGGGATCCTTCTGCAGACTGCTACTTGCCAAGTCTTTGCACAGGAGAGTTGATATTTCCTAAAGATGTTGAGTCTAATGGTCAAGGTGATAACCTTGTGTATCCAAGTGTATCCAGGGCTTAGCAGCCGAGTGCCCACTCCTAGATTAGAAACAACATGTTAGACTTCAGTCTCACAGATCTTCCACAGCCACTGGGCTTTTCTGCCTCTGGTATGCATGCATTTCTGTGCTTTCCAAAGTGACCAGAAAGGCTCTGGTTCTGCCTGATTCTGAACATTATTCACATGAATATTTGTCTAAGATGTCTGGTTGTTAAGGCCAAATGAAGCCTTCACTTCCTCTACAAATATTTGTGCAATGACCTGTAACTACCGGCCAATGTACCTGCCAGCAGTCCCCTACATGACATCCCATTTTACAATTAACTATTATCATTTGATAACCTCTTGAGGTTAAGAATACAGATGTAAGATCCCCAAGATTCCTAATGGGGATACTTCATATCAAAAGTATGTTTCCCTTGAGGATGACATCACCACAGGGACACATATTTCAAATATTTTGGCCACCATATTTTGAAAGCTTCTTTGGAAATACAAAAGTGCTTTTTGAGCCCTGAAAGAGCTATTCTATTAGTCTCAAGTAAACATACTACTATTTAACTCTTTGGAAAGCCTTGAACAATAAAAACACAACGTGTCACAGGAAACAAAATAAAGAATTGTAGTGCAGCTAAAAAAAGAATACGTTTGGTATATTTTTTTGATATTACCTGAAAATAGTTCTTTGCTGGACACTCATCTTTTTTTTTTTTTTTTTTTTTTTTTGTGATGAGGCAGTTCAAATGGAGCCTGAGTCACAATTTCAGAGCAGGATCCTGACTGCTTGGGGAGTTGAATGCTAATTTCAAATCTAACAAATGGTCAGTATGCACAGTATGCCATTAGCTAAACTGAAACCCTTAGGCTGAATGACTCCCACCTGTTGAGCTTTGGAGTGAGTTGTAAGTAGCTGTAGTCTTACCTTGAGTTACAGATAGGACTTTCACTAGTACCTGGGCACTCAAGCTAAATCACTTGGCTATTAAATTCAGTAGAAAAAGGTTACACATATGTGTGTATGAATACACAGGAATGTATAAAAAATGTATAAAAACATTAAAAAAAACATATGTTTTCGTGCATATAGATGTATATAGTTTGGATATACAGTTACATGGATCATTTATTAGTCATTTTCCTTTGTTGTTTGTTTTTTCTTTTAATGTCTTCACTTCTGTTTATGACATGCTTTATATGTCTCAGATTATGCAATTTAGGAAAGTGGACTATGAAATGAGCAGCATTTACTATACTTTCAACTACTGAAGGCTCCTTTCACTTATAACTCAAGTTCAGTGTATTTAAGGATGTTATCCTACTGAGGAAAAGTGCAATTCATGTACTTTTGAGACAATGCAGATTAAAGAGACACTTTTCTTATTTGAGGGTGTGAAACTGATTTAAGTAATGTACCTGGGGACAGGGAAGCAAAATTTCAGATTCCTGCCCCTTCTTTTTGGCAGAAGCAGGACCCAATTCAGTTTGAGCCCTCTTATTGTGACTGTTGCAAGGGCCAACTATATTCCACCATCCCATGATGGATTATCCCATTATCTATGAGGTATGGCACTTATTAAATGTGGGATGGCCCTTATTAAATGAACTTTAATTACCTGAAGATTTTTTTGTTGCTGATGAACAGGTCAGTAACTGCTCTAAGATACTTTCGTACTTCCCATATTCATACTAGATTAATTACAAATAAGAGTTCATGAAGGATTAGACCATCATTCAAAAGGTAGAATGAATTAGTATGATCTTTATAAACCTTCATTTACTTATTAATTTGACCATATGGTATGCAAAATCATACAGATTACATTCCAGTGACAATAAATTTAAAAAAAAATATTCAAGTCTTCATTTAATAAGTCTGGTTTAGTTGTCAACCCTCATAAATGTTTTTTGAAAGCAGCATCCTAGAATTGCTTCCCTTTCTCAAAGACTTCAGAGAACTAATAATTTGATTGACAATCCCTAAAATTTTTTTTTTAATAGGGATGATAATATGAAGTCATAATTTTAAAAAATTATTATAACTGAAATCTTAGTGTAGAACTAACATTAATTATCTTAGTTCTATAATTTGAAAGCCAGTGGTGTATTTGAAAATATGGATAATTTATCTGAAGCTTTAAGAAGGAAAACATAGTCGGTTCTGCTTTTAACAAACTGTATTAATACCTATGTATATAGACATGTCTATTTATACTGTGAGACATATTAATTACATTAATTTTTAATAGAGTTGTTAAGGTAGACTGTAGCTCATTTCCAGCAGTTCAGACAACCAACACTTTGGATGCTTTGATAATACACACAAGGCACCTGCTCCTTCTTCCACATGTATCCAGAATCACACTTAGTACAACTGGAAGGCAGATTTTTAAAAAGCAAATTGCATCATGTTCATGTGAAAACAAAATAACTGTTCTTTTGAAAAATAACAGTCAAAAAGCTGTCAAAAACTTCCAGTGAAACCTGATCCATTCATTTTCCAGCTTATTGGGAAATCTGGACATAGGCTTTGTCTTAGTATTTCTAGAATGGTTACAGAAAAACAGATGTGCTTTCTGGACTGAAAAGTTGAGACAGAGAAAAATACACATCTATCATATGGAATTTACATTTTATATTGCTGTAGAACTGTCCCCTTGGCTGCTTTTCTTGTCCTGCAAGATAACTATCTTTTCTGTAGAGGTGACAGCCTGCAATTCTGATTTCAGTGAAACACCTCCTCAAATAAAACATATAGAAAATGGGACAAACACTCCCTATGTTTTTTGGGTTTTGTCTTCATGCTTTCATCTCATTCTATTTAGGCTTTTATATCACACTTAGCAATTGAGTTTTTCAGTACATCAACCTGATTGCAGGCTGGGACAAAGGGAAGTAGAAAACAATCTGATCCTATTAGGCAACATGACTCCTGCCTGCACCTTTTTACCATGTTAAATACGATCACAACAGCACTGTTAAGATTGCATTGGATCTGTTACTCAGAAAAATACCATCACTACCCATAATTAATAAACAAGTGATTTGATGCAGAAATATTGAATTATAAAATTTGCCTAAGACACAGAGACTGGGTTACTATGGCTACCACAAATCAATCTTTTTGTTATGAACACCAGTGTAAGAAAAGAAAAGAGAAAAAGAGATTGGCAGGAACTGAGCTTTCAGTTGATAGACACATGAAAGTGCATGAAATACGCATTTACTGGCCTAACAGCCCATGAGAGAATGTTACCCCAAGAAGGAATTAAGAAATATTTAAAAAACACAGTGAAGCTCACAGAGTGATACTAAATTAAATAGATTTCATTTTTAGTTTTTGACATTACTAGACAATGGACTTCACAAATCACTAACACACACTGATTCTAACGTGACCTAAAAATTATAGGAACTTAGAAAAAGGAATAAAACCCCCTCAAATTCAGCTTAAAAGTACAGATGTCTTTGTTTTTTCACTGGCAACTTCAACACTATTGCCTTTGGACATTTTATTTTTTAAGAAACATCTGTCCAATTTGGATCTGTCATACTGCAACTGTGATTAGTTAGCGATGTTACAAAAAGTGAAATTACTTATGCAAGTCAAGTCTACAGAGCTAGTATATCATGAACACAAAGTAATGAACTTCCTGAAAACAAAAATCTGAATTTCTCTGTTTCTTTTACCCATGGACCCCAAACCACCTGAAAAGCATTATTTAATTACATATTGCTCAACTGAGAGACAGGATGTATACCAAAAACTCAGTAAGTCTCCTCGGAGATGGAAAACAACACATATTCAGAAGAAATGAAATGCCGTAACTTAGGAGGAAGTGAAAAGTCAGTGAAAATTCAAGAGCACATAAGTAGGGGGCCTTAAATTATTTAGTTATAGGACTGAGGTATCATCTTTTACAACACAGCTTTTTGGGTCGTCATCCATGATGCTTAAAACCACTGGTGGATAGTAGGGTGGTTTTTCCCCTAAAATATGGCAGTGGTAACTGTTATGTTTTAAATCTCATTTATGAGAAATTTGAGATAAATTTTAGATCTGGACAAAAAATTTTAGACAAATAGCGTACTCACCAAAAATGAAGGACAACTGAAGCTGTTTGAAAGTTTGGATTGAATTCAGCAAATTGTTTCAACTAAACAATGTGGGGGAGGAAAGTGGAATTCTGAAAATGTGAAACATTCCGTTCTAACTTTATCAAAATTACAGAATTCCTCCCTTATTTTCTTCTTTTTAGTTAAAGCATTAGAAAAAGTGGGCAATACAACCAAAAAAAAGAAGAAAAGAGAGTGACACACCACAAGAAAAACCTGGAGTGTGTCACACTTGGAAGTTTTTCAGTCTGACTATTCCCAGTTTGTGCAAGAAAGCCTCCAAACTAGAATGAGCTTTACCGCAGAGAATAAGGATACGTGCACATTCCACATATTTCTCCTGTGAGTTAGAGCAAAGATGCATCAATTGAAAGCTGAAAAATGCTACTAGTAAAGTTTACCAATTTGATCTCTTTGCTCATCTTACATAACCTGCTTGATGAAAAGCGATTTAGATGGCTTTTCATGTATTCTTTTTGACAGAACTATTTTTGCACAGGTCTTCTTCTGCTTTTAGTGGCTTAAAATATTGATCAGATAAAACTATCTGTACTCCTGAATTTACCACTCGTTTTAGACAAATGCTTCTCTTTGGCAAACTACTGTGGCCTGAAGCTGAGAAGTACAGGACAAAGTTAAAGCTGTCTTACCTGCTCACAGGAGAACTGTGTGACAGCAGAAGAGATGCTACCTAGTGACTGAGAAACCTACTTTAAACAATGAATTTCCCACTTGGCAAAAGATTGAGAAATAACTTTCTTGAAATACCCCTCGAATATAGTACACATTACTTAAAATGAGGGCACTATGGCACGTATTGGACCAGTATTCACTTGAATTTCTACAAAGAGCCACCGGAAAACATCTTGCTTGATAATAAGCAGGGGCAGAGACTTTACTCAAAAGCATGAGTGATGCTCAAATGTCTCATTAATCATTCCTTCTATTGTAGAAAGCTGGTAGAGATAAAAAAAAATCAGAAGACCTACAAAGATGCACATTTCAGGGATCTGCCAGAGGCTCTGACCCATTTCTTGATGGATGTTTGAGCCTGTGCTCAGGGGCATGTTGAACAATCATCCACAACACAAACCACCAGGACCCAGCAGTTCACCTCAGGTTTCAAAATCTCTGGAGTCTCACCCCAACCTGTTGTTGTCATGAAGTCTGAAAAGATTGGGCAGCCTTCAACTAACTACTGGCAGAAATCCCAGGCTCAGCTGTACTGGGGCTCTTTGGCTTCTCTCACCCACTAATAGCTCATTAGGCTCTCTTGCAAAGGAAGAACCTGGCATCCAGAGCTGCAGCTACTAAACTCCATTTACTGTCATCTGCATACAATTTGTTGTGTGGAGCTGAGGCACCACACTCTTGTGAAGGGAAAAAGTGATGTGGAGGAACAAAAAACACTCATTCTTACCCCACCCAAACCTTGTTTTTATATTTTCATAGGTTTGTTCACTTTTGCTTTGTGCAGAAAATGGGACAGGAGAAACCTTTGACTATGCATATGGCAAAATCACTTATGATGCACCTGGCCACTGATGTGAATTTGGCCCAGCTTAGCAGTAACTATATGTAGACTCAGTCAGTGAGAACTTTTCTCAGTGCTTGTTTTGCTGTTGATTTCTGATTAGAGGGTCTTCTCAGGACCAGAAGTTGTTTTCCAATATTAGTGTGTGGGAAAATACAGTCCATTTAACATAGTGAAGGCCTTTAGCTACCAAGATAACAGAGAACAGGGTTTGAATTGACCAAGATTGCTACATTGGTAACCAGATAGAGTCAGAACACATCATGAAATAGATTAACTTGCCTAGGTCTTGCCTTTGGCAGTTTTGGGTGTAAATGGTCTCTTGTCTATATAGTACAGCAGTCCATTTTCCTGCCTGCTTCTACAGAAGGCACCCAGCCACCACTTGTTTCAGTGTGCTTTTCTTTACTGAGTTCCCACTTGTAAAAAAAAACCCAACCAAAAAAACCCAACCAAAACCCCTATCACAGAATCTGTTACGGAGTGTAAAATGTTTTCCATCTACTCTCCCTTGCCCCTCTCAAGTCTGCCGAACAACCTACTCACAAGAACACTGTCTCATCTGATTCATCCAGTTAGCAAACACTATTACTTGAAGTATTTTAGGTTGTCTGGCTGATTTGGACAGGCACAGGTTAGAAAACTCACAGAAGCAGCTCCACCAGCAAATCCAATGGAGCAGTGGTATCTGTCAGAAGAGGGTGATGAGCAGGGAGAGCTGGAAGGAAAACGAGCAAGAGGTGACAGCCCCTTCTGCCCACCAGGCTGAGTTTCATTTGTGAGATCCACCCTCAGGAATGGTAAATCTTCTTAGACCAGGAAAAGTTTAGGGCTGTGAGCCAGAAGGAAAGCTCTCAAGTTTAAGAAACCTACTTTGGACAAATGCCACTAGGCAGCACCTCTTACATGAACACAATATTAACAGCTCAATCCTTATATAACTAAAAGGGATAAAATATGGGGAAAAGGAATAAAAGAATCTGAAGTTAAAAAGGAATACCGGAATGATGAATTTCACCATTATTTTTTATTCAAGTCAGAAAAGTGGGCCTGCTTTTTAAGAAGAGAAAGTATTTTTCCTTGATCTTTGTGGGAGACAGTACAGCAAGAAAAAAGAGAGAATTCATAGTCTTTGCCATTTCCAGAGCCCTGTTCTAACTCAATCATTAAGCCAGAGCAGTAGTGTAATCACACCTAAACATGATCAGTTATCTTTACTCCTTCCCTGTTAACATAAGTTCGATTTTATAAAGTGCTGAGGAAGAGGAAATTGAGATTACACTATTTACAGATGTCCTGAGTCTGCTGGAAATGGTTGATGGAATAAACTACAATGAGAGATCACCTTTCCTTCATTTCAAAGCATGTGATCCCTAATTTGGCTGATGCTGAGAGATGTTTTCTTCATGGGGCCTTCTGTCTCTTTCACTTTGGCAAGCAGTGGAAGATGATAAAAGAGAAACGGATTCAAATTTAAACACATACAATCTGGACTTTAATTCATGCTTGGAAGGAGAAGTTTTTCAATTATATAAATAAATCAAAACCTTTACAAAATCTTTTCTATGGCTCCCTGACTGTATTGGTCAATAAAAATAATTATGCTATCATGCATAACCCATGAAAATTGTCCCTTTATCATGAAAAAGGATTACAGATACGCTGTTTTCATTCTTGGCACATTTCCTTAGCTAAAATATAATACCTCAATTTTCTCTTCTTTTCAATACGAAATTAGTGCTGATGAAAAGTATCAGCTTAGCAGCTTAGGAAACTGAACATGTTACTCATCCAGAGAGTGAGAAAACCACAGGTAAGCACAGTGTAGAATACCACCAAAACCAATCAAAACTGATGCAGATGGGAAAGCTATTTCAAGAAATAACTTTGTCCCTCCACAATATATATATGATTATTAGTCTCCCTGAGGACTTCATCAATGGCAAAGACAAAGAAAGTATGACTCAGAGTATATGAGCATAGTCATTAGGTGATTTAAACTAAAATATAGAAGGTACTTCAAAATTTAGTCACTGTTGAATATGAACAGGAATATATTTTTTTATGAGATATGCTAAGGTTTTAGCTGTATATGTGCTTTTCTATAGACCTCTCTTTTCTTCTGAAGTGGTAAATGGCCGTCTACAGGATATCAAAGCATATATGTTGATAATTAAATTTACGATAAATTTATCAATACCATCAGTAATGAGAAAAGTGTCATTAATTACATTGCTGATAATGAGATACGTGTTGATATACATACATTAATATGACACATGCAAATGCTTAGTCTTTGATTAAGTTGTGGGTTCATCTGTAACCCAGGCCCATCTTGGCTCCAGTGGTGGAAGGAAATCACACTCTGAACTGTCCTTTTCACATCAAGATCACCTGGAGTCAGCACAGGACCACGGTCCCAAAAATATATCAGAAAGGCCAATTAAATATTAGTTATCACTTACCAGTGGTCAGGAGCAAATGAGTGCAGAGGCAAAAAAAAAAGAGAAACCTAATCTGAATTTATGCTCCTCTGTTAGCTGCTCTTCTTGCACCACTCATCTCTCTCTCAATCCTTTGGTGGTAGGTTACGGGTTACTAACTAACTTAGGACTTCCTTAAATTCCTTAAATACAGTCTTGGATGCCTAGGTTCAGGATTCAAGCAAAAAGCTGGGGATTTAAACTGTGGCTGGTGGATGTGAGCCTGAGTGCATCTCAGTGCACATAAATGAAAACTAAATATGAGGGAAGCTAGGCCAGCATAATGCACTCCTGGGATGAGAGGAGGCGGAAGAAGGTGTAAAATACACCAGCTCAGACTCCCTCCAGAGCTGGAGAACTCAGATTCACATCTGAATTTGGCTCCCATTGCCTGACTCAGAAAGTAAAACTCTTTCCAAGTCTGGAGACACCGGTACATTCTGTGCAAAATTCTTACAGAGATACTGTTCAGCTTGTCTAGCCCACAAATTAACTTAGCCTGACATATCTTCTGTTTTCCTCTGGAGGCACAGGCAGCATTCAAAGAACCAGTGTTCAGCAGAAATGAGAACAACGCTGTGTGCTGCTCTGTGACCTGCTGCTGTGTGCCAGCACGTGCATGGGCAGGACCCCTGAGTGATGCCACGGGCTTCAATACCAGGGCTGCTTCCTTAGATGAAAGAAAATGAAAGTGAAATAGTCTACTACAGGGCAAATACACTGCAGAGAGGCCTCCAGGACCCTTAAAGCAAGATGTACTGTGAAAAGGACATGACAAAGTAGGGACTGCTTGGCTTTTAGATGCGTTTAAGTCTTGTGAGCTGCAAGGAGGGAACATCTATGGGTAAGGACTTGCCAAGCAAAAAGACAAAGAGAGTACCAATGCTGGCAGCCAATGTGGAATTTTAAACCCAGACTCAGATCTAGGAGAAGATGTTTTGTAGCAAAGTCTACCTACCCCACAGAAATTTTAGGGAGTTAGGTGGCCTCCCTGAAGGCCACCACTACTCAGCCTTAGACTGGGGAGTAACATCATAACACTCAAGGTTTGGCTGAAGGAAACCTCTGATCTTTCTCTAGAGCTGCACTCCAGAAAGGAGTGGAGACCTTCAGGGACTGCCACCTCCTTATCTTCTACAATCCCTGCAAAAAGCAATAGAGTAAATTATGTTTTCTTTAATTCACATGAGAATATACAGAGATGACTACAATCCACTTCTTGGGCTGGATCACAAGCCACAGTTCAAAACGGTGTTATCATGGCATTCAGACCTAATTTCCAGGAATTATACACCTGAGAAAATCTCAGGAAAATACTTTAATCTCTATTCTGCCATGAAAAATGTGGCTTAGTTATGGAACAGTTACAAAAGTAAAAGAAGATAAAATTGGGGACTTGTGAAATTTTTTTAAATCTGGCTTATTTCTAGTCACAACATTAGAACTTTCTTTTATCTGGATCACCAGATGAGAAATAATTATATTAGAAAAGGAGCACCTCAGAAACTGGACACATGAAACAAGAATGATGTTCCCCCTCATATATTAGCACTGTTAATGGATGACCTGAGATGCTAGAAGTGTTAATCAGGCACTCAGACCTACTTTGACATCCATCCTCTCCTTTATAAGGAGCAACCTTCAGTATCTCCCCAAATCCAAGCTGCAATTGACCCAACAGGATGCATGACCACCAGGAGCCACCTGCACATGGGGCACAGAGCTGGCCAGGCACAGAAACCCAACAGTCTGTGCTGCTGATGCCAAGGAGGGGCAGGGGGAAAGCAGTACAATTACTGTGGTAGTTTGGCCCAATGAGGGTAGGCAAGGTGGAAACCTTACAAGGAGGTGAGCAGTGTCAGCAGCCTGGGGCTCCATGAAGTGTCTGTGAGAGAGAGCAGCAGCCTCAGCACAGCTGTGTCCCAGAGACCAAATTTGTAATGACTCGGCAAAGCACATGCCAGAAAGCCTGCCTACCCCTGCAACCATAGAAGTTGTAAGTGGATGCCTTGGGCCAAATTAATCCCTGTTGGAAGCTCAGGAAAATCCAGGGGAGGTAGAGGCACAAAAAATTGTAGCCCTTTATTAGCATCATAGCTTGAAAGCCAATTTTTGTACATCAAGAAGTGATAAGCAACCAAAACAATGTCAAAGCAAAAGAGGAATTTTCTTTCCAAGAACTTTTGACTCCAGTGTTTCTCATTGTTGTTTCCTGCAGTCCCATCCATTCTCTCAAATTGCTGGTGGGAAATCTATTAATTATCACTCACAAGCAAAACAGAATAAATACCTCTTTTAAAAAGGGCTCAGTAATTTGGTCATGGAAATGGGCCAAGAGATTAGCACTAGATTCTGCAAGCAAGATCAGCCTGCTGCAAGCCCACACTGTGCGCAGGGAAAAGTTTTCCAGACATAGGAATTACACCTGAAAACTCTGCACTGTAACATGATAGAGCAGGTAACATCTGCCAGGTTATGAGAAATGTTAAATACACAAACATATGTTTGGGCAACCTCATGCAGACTTTTGTAGCTTGTAAAGAAGACACCTAAGGGGTATGCTTTCAAGAGCTGAGGTTGATATTTTTCATTGGGGTGATTAATATTGGCTGGAAAGTGAGCAGTAATAGCGGTGAAAACAGGGAAAAATAAACTTCAATAAAAGTCTCTGCAAAAAAGGAGACGCTCCCAGAAAATATTTAGACCAAAGCCAATTTTCCTTCAAGAAAAAGCACTAGAAGAAAGCCACCAGCCCAAAAACTGACTAACTCAGTGTTTTGATTGCTGCCAGGCACTTTGAGGTACAAATACACAGGTTTCTAGCTAGAACCAGGCTGCAGGTGCAGGCCTGATGGCAATTCAGCAAGAGTAATAAGCAAAGCAAGTATCCGTGTGCAAACTGCACCACATAAAGAACTATTCATGTGCTTTTCAAATGTTATACACTGTTCAGTTTAATCTATGTCATGACTGATGACATAGAGTTAAATCAAAACAGGCTGTTAGAGGAAACAAAGAGGAAATGAAACAATGGCAAAGACATGTTCAAGCTGAAAATACCAAGTGGTCCTTGAGGAAACAATAGGGATGCTATTAATTGTACAATACCCTGCAGGCTCCAAGCAGGTTGGCAGCATTCGCTTTTCCAAGCCTGAGGCCAGAATCAAAGAGGACACTAAGTCCTGAAAGCCTAGGAAAGCAGAAAAGCTGAGTGAGCTGCAGAGGGTTATGGAGAGGGTGTCAGTGAATGCTGTTGGCTACCCAAGGCACCCAGATGAAGACGTGAAGACGATGCTGCAGCTTAGCAGCCTGTTCCAACCCAGCAAAGGAGTTAACGGGACTGAAGAGGAACTCGTATATGCAGGGAGAGATTGAATTCATGCCTCACATTACCCTAGGTGAGGGAGAGCTCATGGAACCAAAGTAGTTGCTCAGTATTAGACCTACTATTTGTGATTTACTAGATAAAACCCAATATGGATTTCAATGCAAAATCTTTAAGTGTGCTCAGGAAACAGAAGTGTGGCATAAGGAAAGGAGCAAGGAACATGACATGTCATTATCCTGTGCTGGAGTGTGGCTCAGGTGTAGAAGCCTTGGCTGTGACACACAAGGCAATACATCCTAGCCCTATTATCATCAGGCTGCTCGAAGGTGCTGCTCCCAGTGCCAGGGCTGACACAGTGTATGCCACCTTAAACACTGCTGCAGTGAGAGGTCTGTCCTGGGGAACCCCGTGTCATCCCACAGAAACCTGCTCCTGGAACATGACTCAGCTTCCACAAAGCACCAGGGCAGCCTTGAGTGGGGCCATGGTCCAGGGATCCTCCTGTGTTTGGCACAAGGTAGTTCCTACCTCCAGTCTGGGACTGGTACTCTTAGGAAGACCCTCCTGCTCCTCGCCACTCAGAGAGTGCTGATATCTGACACTACCTTGTCAAACTTCAGCAAACATAAGCTGGGCAGCAAAGGGTACTTCAAGTTTTTTTTCTTTTCACATGCTTGGATGCCACAGGCTTGTTGCATCCTCCCTCATGGACTACAATTTTTTCAGTCACTTGGATTTAAGTGCACATTATCCTATTTGGGACTATATAGAATAATTACATAGATGTAAGAACTGTTATTGACTCCTAAATTATTACTGCTAAAAACAGCTGGTTTAAAATAACAACTATAACTCAGTCATGTGTAGTTCTATATTATTTGGTGATTGCCAACAATACATACAAATATCTGTATAGAAGCATTTAAACAAGAAGAGGTACATAAGAGAAACAAAATGAAACAAGTTAATGTTTAAAGCAATGCTTATTCATATTCTAGTCAGTCTTGCATAAAGTATTCAAGGTTACTTTTAAAAAACTATTAAAACTGTTTTGGATTAAACGTGCTTGAAAACAAGTGTAGTTTTAACATGAATTGTTTTGATTGCATGTTTTTTTTGAATACGTTTTGAAATAAAATAAACCAAAATGAAACAGCAAATGTTGCACTCAGAGTGATTAACAGAAACCTTGATTTTTTCAACTAAAACAATTTATCAAATCTAAATGCAATGTGCTATGCTTTGCTGAAACATTAATTGGCATAAAAATACGCCAAATTCTTAGTGTCACCAAGAAAACAGGTGACAAAATACTTAGGAAATCAAGGAAAACCTCTAGGACATAAGGTCATAAAATAAGGATGAAAAAGCATCATAAGACAAACCCTGAGAAAGTTCCCACAGCTATACATAAAGGATGAATGTGAAGCTGGATAGCCTCGTTGCCCAGATTGTTCATACCCTGTATTGTCCCTGTGTTGTCACTCTGTAGTCCTGATGATACCTTCTGCCCAATTCTTTGATGACACCCTGGGTTTCACCAGGGAAGCCCCCCAGGAGCAGTGGGCACAGCCAGGAGCACCCACCTCTCTCTGAGGTCACCACACACCACCAAGTCCCAGGCAGTGCTGAGGTCAGTGGTGGTCACCCCACATGGCACCCCTATGGGTCACACAGGCACTGCCACGGCAGGTACCCACAGAAACACACCCCTGACCTTCACCCTGCACTTTCTCCAGCATTGCCAATCCCATCCATGTAATTAAACTCTGCCTAGCATCCATCCACTTGGGAATGAGTCTGGGTGACAGCAGGTGCTCTGGAAATGTTGCCTCTTTTGGCAGTTAATGTGCAAGGTCCTTGCAAAAGCTGTTGAGTTGTATTTCCTTCCTCCTCCTCCTCCATAAATCTGTGAGGATCCAGAGCAGCCTGTGCCGTGTTATTGAACAGCCAATGGTGCAGACCCAGCCACATTGAGCAAGCAAGAAAGGACAGATGTGACCCTTTTTTTGCATGGAAAACATTTTCTCTGTCACACCAGCTTCTGCTTCAGGATGCCTATTGCCTCCACAGGTCTCTGTGCTCTGCTCTGGGGAACTGCAGACCAACATGGTGAAGAGCAGAGATGAGTGTTCACCCAGCAGAGCTGGGCAGCCTCCCATGACCATGCAGCAGAAGCATGCTCAGGGTGAGGAGGGTTGCCCCAGATTTTCTCTACCCACAGACAGGAGAGGATGACACTGACCTGAACATATTTTGGATTCTTCTCTTTCTCTTCTTGCCATCACCTACCCACTTCTTGTTCCTGCCATCTCCCTCTTGCTATAAGGCAGCTAGATAGTCCCCAGTCTGACTTCTCATTTAGTCCTTTTAAGTTATATTTCAATAAATAGATGAAATATTTTCAAGGCCCACCCCTACTAACATGTCACTATTTTGAGGGACAGAAAATTCACCAGGATGGACTGGTTGGCTTCAGTACTTGAGAACATGCCATGCCATGTTTACTTTTCCATACAGATGTGACCATGGGGACCAGGAAATATCATGCAGAATTAAATAAATACATAAAAGAGAATATTTTCCAATATCTACAAGGAAATTTTGGAGGAGATGACTGATGCCAAATATTTTTTTACACTTGATGTGTCAGCAGGGTTTTGGCAGGTGCCCCTAGTAAAAAACAAGGACATATTTGTGCACATTCAACACCCTCTTTGGGAGATTCTGTTTCCTTAAACTGCCATATGGGTTGTATTCCGTATCCAAGGTGTTTTACAGGAAAATAAAACAATTTTTTATCATATACAGAGTGCTTAAGCCTAAACAGATGAGGGCAAAAAAATAAAATATCATGATAAAAGGCTCCAAACAGCTTGGAAATAACTAGATCTGCTACAGAGAAGTTAAATAAACAATAAGTGCAATCTAAATGCTATATAATGAAAGTAACACACTTGGAAGAAAAATTTCAACAGCCCAACCCAACATACAGGCAGTTTTCAGTATATACAGGCTGTCACTAACATGCTTGCCCTGACTAGCAAAAGATAGACAGGTTTCTCGTGACAGTGAATTCTGGGAAGAAACATATGACAGAAAAACCCTGTCAAGCAGCCAGGAAAACAGATAGTTTTAAAGGGGTGCAGTTCTGAGTCAGCCCCACACCAAACATTCAGCATACTCATGGCTCTAGACATACTACCAGCATAATGCCTTCATAACAGGTGGGTCTGTACTTGGCAAGTGACCAAGGATCAGCTCTGTGCAGTGACCGCCACTGAAAACTGCAACTGTCCTTCCTCCCAAGCTTCAGGCTGTCAGATAGTTGCTTGAGGAAGTGCAGCACTAAGATTTAGAGTCAAGCAAGAACAGTGTATTGCTGTTACAAACCATACCCTGTCAAGTCCTTCCCAATCCCAAACATTGGGATCCTTCAGTTTTCAAGCAGTATTGTGTAGTTGAGCACAGAAATATTCTGGAGCATGTCACCAAACTATGCAGATCTTCAATCTAAAACAGCTTTTGTATAATCCAGCTGGTTGAGTCCATGCCTTGTCTGGTTTCAGAGATAGTCAGAGCTGCTGCAGAGGGCAGCTCTGGTACACAGGGCTGGAAGGACACATCTGAGCCCTGCTGAAGGTATCAACGTGACCTTCCTCCCTTGGCAGATAGCACTGAACACACGTAGCAATCACACCCTGGGATAGCTGCCCTTCAGGAGCAGGTAGGCTGTTCTGAGAAAGAAGAACTGCATTTGAGGTACAGGGGAGGGTGGGCAGTCTCATCTGAGAAAGTCTTGTGTGTGTAACAGTAAAACTGAATTCAGACAGTCATGTCCTGTGACACAGCACAGTCCTCTCCACCCAACAGCACATTCACCAAGGATTTGCTACACCATGCCACTTGGTAGGCTGCCTGACATTTTGCAATATCTACATTTTGCTCATTGTTGGTTTTTATAGTATCTGCAGAAAGAGAATGTCTGTCTACCTTTACTGGACTCTTGCAGAAGTCAGTTGGAACCAGTTTTCCTCTTGGGCAGGACCTCATATCACACAACACTATCAGTGAGCACCAAAGCTCTTCATGAGGGGAGTGACCCACTGGACTCCCAGCCAAGACGCTGACTGGCCATAGACATCTGCACCCAGACATGCCTCAGGCACCAACTAGCCCGTGGCTCCTCTCAGCATGCCAAAAGGGACAAGGGTCCATTTTAGAGCACAGTGGCATAACATATAAAGAGATTCTTATAGGGGAAAAAAATAAGGTTCATCTTGGTAGAGAAAAGGCAAAGCTGACTGGTTAAAATGTGAGATAATCGGAACACAATGACCTGCTGTTTAAATCAAGACTGATAATGCAGAGGGAGAAGAAGTTAATCGAATACTGACACAACTATTCCATTTTAAAAAGTTAGACATTTCTTTTTATAAATAACTAGTATAAAACAATAGATAGTGGAGCGAAGGGACTGGAGAATATATCGTTTTCACCAAACAATGTTGTATTTGGGAGTAGAGGAATCAGTAATTATGATATTTTAGCAAAATCTGGTTTTGGCAGCTTTTTCAGCATTCGCATGCAGAGTGAAATGTCAATTCCAAATATCAAATTAACAGTAAATCTAGTTCTCACATTTCTTCTGAGTTTCATTCCATTGACTTTCAAATCAATGAGTGATTTGGAAAACCAGGGTGTTTCAGAAACAAAATATACTTGGTGGCATTTCAAGTCTAACATTATGCTCAGATGAGTATTGTACAATTCAGCAGATTGTTTAAGAGAAAGCAGCTACAAGGGCCAACAGACCTGACTCAGCTATGAAGTTACTGGAAAAATCCAAGTTGGTAGATTTTTAAAAATCTAAAATGAACCACATGATTTGGTTTCAAGGTTTAAATGAATTTAACAAAATTATCTGGCTATAATAACAAAAAGAAAAAAAAAAGGCAAAACACTAAAACCAGTATCAAAAGGAAAGGAAGCAGAGAAATCAAAATCCCTTTCTAGTAACTTCAGTGCTTTCTTGATTGTGGGGGTAAATCAACCTGTCAATAATGCTGGTGAAATTTCTCCAATTTTATGTGGAAAGCATATTGCATTAAATAGACTTTAATCTACAGATCCCCTGATTATTAAAACTCTCCACAATCAAAACAGGGTCAAAAGGCAAACAAATGAAATGAAATCCAGTGATTACAAAAATAAACAACTGAGCAGTAGATGGTAATTTTATGAAGAATATGCAGTAGTTCATATCACAAGGGTGGAAGGACTGGGGAAAAAATCCTGTTTTCAGGAAAATATTTGTCTGAAAATGATCTCTTAATTTTTTGGCTACTCTTTCATCCAGCACGATTGTGTGGTCTGTTTTTCAGAGAAAAAAGAAGCCAACTGAACTTCCTTTGGCCAGAGTTTTTTGTCTCAGGAGTGGAGTCAGATTTCTCTTAAATAACTGAAGGCAAGATGGTTGTCTTATATTATATGTGTTGTTACCAAAGCTGTTGTGGATGAAGACCATACCCAAACCATTGCAGACTGTACCAAGTTTAGAGAAATATGTTTCTTCCTTCACAAGAAGAAAAAAGTGTTTTCCATTGTATGACTGAGAAAACATCTGTTGTTAATCCATGCAGTTTTAAAAGACTGACTGGTAGCTGTGTTCCTCTGGAGATGGATTGACTTAGCAAGCAATAGATCAGTTCTAAGAAAAAAATCTGCATTGGTACCTCAGTGTCCTCCCTGCACTATGAACATATCGACCCAGGGGAAGAGGGTGTACCAGGCTCCAGAAAAAAACTACACAAATTTGAGCTGGAGGCATCCCTAATTATCCAAGAACACAACCTTGAGTTTACCTGAAGGACTCTGGGGTTGTTTTTTTTTTCTTATCTTCTCATGCTATTTTTAAACATTTCACATGCAGAACATACATGCAAAGTGGTGATAAGAAAAGAAAATTAAAAGATGTCTGAAGAGTATCCATGGACCATGAGCACAGGGGAACACACTAAACATATAACCTTAAGATCTCAAACCTATGAAAACTATCAGCTGTCCTCACATTATCTAAAAGCTGATATCTGTGGTATTTGAGTATCACTTCAGAGATCCTGTTTTAATCTCTGTGACTGCCTCAAGGAGAGTGCAGGATGAATTCTACAAGGCAAAGCAGGGTCAGGAGCAGTGTGCATCAAGGCAGACAAACCTCTGCACTCCTGAACCAGACATGTCCACACAATCCTTTGTAAAGAATTTCAAGTGATGCTTTTTGAGTTTAACTAATGAATAGCAGAGAATGTATCTCTATATATAATTTGACTTGAATCTTAGACCAATATCAGAATACTTTAGTTTCTAGAATTGTATTGCTTTTCAGACTTCTCCCCTTTCTCTGTTTTTTCCCCTTCAGTATTTTATTCCAGCAGCCCCATAGTGCAGCATGAGATGAGGCATCTCCTGCTCACATTACATCACAGCATTGATACCCCATTCGATGTATACTCTGTTTTCTGCTCTGTATAAAACACAGCAATGATCTTTGTTTCAGCTTTTCAAGAGGATAAATCAGTAAGCTCTATTGGTCCTTACACAGATCCTAAACTGTTTTTCTTTCCCCCTCCCATAACATAGTCACTCCCATACTAACTTTCACAAGAAAATGTCTTATTAGGAAGAAAACACAATGGTGTCTTAGCATTTTATTGCCCTCCAGTACAGTATTTCATACCCAGGTGTGTGTAAATAATGTGTCAGATTAAGTAAAGGTCTATATGTTGGGATCTCACTAACTGTGGTAGATAAACTGAAGGCAAATCAGTTACTCCTGGGTGTTTACTCTCATTAAGGGCTTAAACAAAATTAAGTATCCTCTAGACCTTTGAACATAGCAGCTCAGAAACTATAATCAACAGAATGAAACATCACAAGTGCAATTTTAAGTTGTGGCCTATGAAGTTCAATGCTCAAATCAAAATATCCTGGAATGGACATGAAAGGAGCTCACCCTCTGTCTGTAGAGGTTGTGTGACTTCTTTTTGTCCTGCAGAAAGCTGGTACTCAAGACATGTGAATGTCAGTCTTGAAAATGGATCTTGATTTTTTCCACTTGAGTAATTTTTATATCTATGAAAAGTAACATCTATGATGGTGATTCTACATCTTGTAGGGCTTAGTCATGATGGAGGGATGTTGATTAAAGACCTTGAAAATCAGTGTAAGTTGTAAAATATTTGTTTCAGGTTTGCTCTATCTCAGCATGTATGTTATAGGGGTGTTTGAAACTGTGAGTGTTTCTGAGCAGAGGCAGATTTGGGATGGAAGTTGCTGACAAGAGTGTGACAGCACAATAAACTGTGAGGTTTAAGAGAAAGGTTAAGAGAGAATTTAATCAATGGCTCCTGCGACCTCAAGAGCAGTGGGAGGGCAGAAGGTAGGAGAGAAAGAGAATCTTGCTTCACCGTTGACTCTGAAGTCTCACAAGTTCCCTCATCATTCTGACAGGAAAGACTTTTTACCCCTTTACATGCTTACTTGCACTTAGATCTTCATTACCCTTTCCTTAATAATTTTCTGAAGTACTACAAACCACAACAAACCACTCTTTAACCATGTACATGCAGAAGAAAGGAAGGATAGTTCTTTTCCAGGGCACTATGTGTACAACCCCTGAGTCTGTTCATAGTGTCTAATCCTCCATCAATTTTAGAAGTGTTGGCAAATGCTATCTAAGTCACTCATCACTGCATTTTTCAGAGATTTTCTGTACCGTTGTCCACAAAAAGAAAAAGTCTTGACCTTGTTGAGTGGACAATTGTACTGGCAATATCACTACAGAAAGCTATTCCTGTTTTATACACCCAGCTAAGGAAGGCAATTTCAGCACATGCTTCCTCAAGAAGTTGCACTGCATGTTGAAGATGGTGGGCTGAAAAATGTGTATCACAATATATCACTTTTTTTGTATGTTTTAATTTGAAAAGAGATGAGGTTTTCTTGCAAAAGATATGACTTAAGAGTTGGATTTGATAATCCTTGTAGGTCCCTTCCAACTCAGAATATTTTGAAATCAAAGTGTCTGATTTCAATTCTAATACCCGTGGTTTAGGGAAATTAATTTTGGATAGAATTCACTGTGTGATTTCTGCAAGAACCAGAAAGAGATTTGTACACCATTTCAACTTCAATTGGCTCTACTCAACCCTTCACACCTCCAGAGGACTAGTAAATGGGTCTGGAAAAAGCTTTGTATGAAACTTGAATTATCCAAACTTCTCATGCCAAAGCAGGGGATTAATGTTTACATTTTCTTCAGAAAAATGGTAGCATATAGAAAGCTTAGTGTATTCTGTGAACACAGTAAACATAAGAAAATTCAGTGGGACAGAGATGTGCTGCAATTTAGTTAAAATGCCAAGAGGTAGGATTATTACAGCTCCGAAATAGACTTAAAATGTTACTTGAAATTTCTTTCAGATTACGTGACTAGAAAACAAAAATCTGATTTTCAGTAAAAAAATTCATGGCTTCTATTGTTTTTTATTTGGTAATTTTATCTATGTTTGTTTATTTATTATTACTTTTAAATTATTTATACTCATAAAATAATTGATAAACATTATTAATATTTTTATTATTGTAATTATTATTTCAAAAGGCTTAAGTAGTATCAGTATTTTCAACGTAATTTCATTATCTGGGAAGGGAAGACTCAGATAAGTTCATGCATTTATGTATGATGTCATTTAAGCATGCAGACAACTTCAGAGAAGTCTATTATTTAGGTTATCTTTTAAGTCCTACCTTTTCCATCAAGTTGTATAATGGTAAGTTTAGGCTGACAGTTTACTCAGAAAAAGGAAAATGCTATTCCACTCTCTTTCACAGAATACCATCTTCTACAAAACTTCTATTGAGGCTTCATAGGAGTCTGAGAAGGTAAATACAGGAGAATATTAAAAATTATTTTGCCTGAAATATTGTAAAAAAATCACCAAACTATAATGAATGCTTCAGAGAAGACAAATCTGCTCCTTTCATTTACTTTTGCACATTAACCAGGGAATGCACTTTGAGGAATAGTCATCAGCATACTAAATTACATTACCATTTTTTCATTTAGCAATGGATGTTTCACAGAAAATCTTTGCTTGTGCAGGTGTGGGCCTGGTTTTTCATGGCTAGAACAGAGGTATTTGCCGATTCTTACAGGAGTAAATTACACTGCATCCAAGAGGTAAACTTTTGCTAGCAAAATCAGGAGGAGTTTTGCTATCAGCCTCCATGGAAACAGTATTCAGATGCAATTACTTTCATGGGATGTGCTGTGGTCTGGTGGATTACATATGAGCCTATGATATTTTCTGCTCTGTAATCTAAAGCAACCTGTTTTTAAGGAGTTCTGGTTATTTTGTTTCTGTCTAAATGAGCTTTCACAGGATTTTTATATTGTGAAACACTTCAGGTCTCAATTGCTGAGGTTAAAAAAAGGTAGTCATACTGCTTCAGCATTTTCAATGCATTCTGGTCTATTGAAGTTACAAAATGGACTTTTTTCCAAGTCATCTCAGATTTATTCTGGTTTCTCAGCAGCAACGCTTTCAATTATGAGTGTTTTTAACTCAGATAGCCCATGCTCTCTCCCCTCTCAGACTACATTCCCTGCAGTGATTCCCCTCCATCCAGGCCTTGCAAATCCCCCTCCATCCAGGCCTTGTGGTGACCCATGGGAGCCAATAAACCCCAGAGCCAAGCACAAGGGACCACAAAGGAGCTTGGTCAGGCACCTGTAGCCACAGTGGTGAGCACTGGCCTGCAACACCCAAGGTACAGTGCTCTCCTAATCATCTGGAGATGTACATGGATATTAACTGGGATGGTCTGGGCAGTTAAACAGAGCAGGATGTTTTCACTAGGGAACATGAAAAGTAAAATATGCTAACTGAAAACATCAAAATGAAGCATTTTCTTGTCTCAAACCGTACATCTGTATGTGCCATGAGCTTCCAGTTTCATGAAAGGCTCTTCACACAAATGATAGATGCAGTTTTCAGCCCTTGACTCTTGTCTCAATCTTGGATGGTATTTATAGGATGAATTGCCCTTCTGCCTGGTGTTATGGTCCCTCAGAAGGCACCTCATTCATCCTTGAGACCAAGGCTCCAATTTTCCTGGCCTTAGTTCCTGGATTGCCTAAATTGCCTAATCCAGTTCCTAGATTGCCTCAATTGCCAACATCGTTTCACAAGCTCCTTTTAGACTGAACAGTCACTTCTCTGGAAGATTTTATGGGGCAGCCTTCTTGACAGCATTGCACAGATTAGTCCTTTAGAACAAAAGATTAAAAATTTTGGAAGCGTTTGGTTTAAAACACTTTTGTTACTTAGGAGTTTGTCACCTTTCAACAGAGAACTTCAACGACATTTATTTGCTTTCCCTGAAAGTCCATTTCTTTAAAACCCATTTCTTACTCCTTCAGAAGTAGTTTAATTCAGTATCGTGGAGTTTTGGTCCTCCTCTACATCCTGCTTGGGACACATTGTTCCCAGGTGGGCAGAGTTTGCTAAACCCCACAGCTGCACAGATGTAGGACATCAAAGCAGATGGCATTTGCAGCATATCCTAAATGCAATTATATTCTTCCTTGCCCATGGACAGTCAACACCTCCTAGGAGCAAACATATTTCCATACTGTAAATCCCTCATGGCATTTAAAGACACTTATAAACATATGGAATTCATAAATTATTCAAGAGCAGTCCAACATCCTTCAATTTTTTTTCCTGAAGTGAAATATTCTACAGAAATGCAAGTTATTATTATTATCATGTCATGCAGCCAATAACAGCTGGGAGTAGTGAAGAGATTACTGCCGCTTTCTCTTTGCACTGTACTGGCCTAATATGTGTTTAAAGTTTGCTGGACAATTACAGTTTAAAATAACCCATTGTGTAACAACATTTTTCTATGAGCAAAGAGATGGAATTCAGAACATATTGAGCAGAAGTTAAAAAAAACCCAGTGCTAATAATCTTAAAATTACTGAGATAATTAAGTTAGGGCAAGCAAATCACATTCTCTAGGTTTCCATTAGATTTAAAATAAGGGAGTTTGAAGAAAATGGATTCAGCTGTTACTGACATATATGTACACAATTTTCCATTGGAATGTCTGGGGCAAATTGTACTGCTACAAGCACAGGAACAGCTGGATGTATTTTGATGAAGTAATAAAAAAGGTGGGGGGAAAGGTAGTTTGAGAGGGTAGTTTGATATAAAAAGGATTTTGTCTGAGATAGTTCTGGTACATTAGATTAATGCCTGACTGAAAGACAGTTGAAGCCAAAGACTCCCTCACAGATTTGACAGGCTTTGGATGAAACCATGCAGGAGGTCATAATACAAGTGGTACTCCATTCTTAGCTGTTGCAGGTGTTACTGTTACATCTACAAATCGCTATCAAATAACAAATACTGAGGCACCTCAAGTATTTCTACCAGATGATGCTCATCTGGTCTTCAAACAAAGGCTCCATGCTTCTGATTGATGACTATTTGGTGAGTTTTCAATACATTGTGATTACCCTGACCTGCAGCTTTCTGCAACCACTGAATGTTTGCTCTGCTGCTGTACTTGGACCATAGGGCCAAAGGTCTCTTTCGTGGTGAAAACTGTAATGTTAGAGGGCGTTTCTGTCTGGGCTTTGTGCATAAGCCTGTAAACCAAACAGCTCTTTGTTGCATAGGTTTAGGGCTGTAAGAACAGTATGCTGAAAACATGTTAGGGGAGAGGTGAGACAGGGCCAGTGGACACCAGTGGAGCAGAGTTCACATTTCTGCAAGATACAGAGCTCTTCCAGTTCTCTCTGTTCCAGAAGGTGGAGTAGTCCCAAGATAGCCTAACACTGGCTTTACTTCTCTCCCTGTCTCAGCAGCCACTTCCTCCACTGAGTTTCTCCAGCCAGAGTAGAGAATAAGAACATTGTTTTGATCAAGGATAATCTTATCTTCTTTCTGGAATGCTGTTTCAGCTAGAAACTGACTGAGAAATAATAAGAGTAGTTGAGGGAGTTCAGGGATTCCTATTTAGGTGAAAGATGAGATGTTGATCTACACCAGCCAACTAGAAACACTGTGGAACAGAAGCTTTTTTAAAAAAATTTCCTAAATACTATCTGCTTTAAATAACAATTAAAATAACTCACCCTGTTATAACACAGTAATAACACTGTCTGGCAGACCCACCTTTGCTTTGCAAGGCATTGATTAAATGCAATTAGACACAGACAATTGGACATCATCCTCGGATTTTCCTCATTAGCATTATTAACAGTACTGGCCACTCCTAAGTGGGCAAGAAGATCATGGTCCCTGTCCCAGAGAAGGCAGCAGAGCTGTTTTGCTTCATGTGACTCTGTAGAGGGTATCACTCAGTTTCTGTCCAGGCACCATGCTTCCACCAGCTCTCTCATTCTGCAAAAAGCTGATGCATATCCCAGATGACAGTATGTAAGCTCAATGGATGAAGAAGTTATTTGAACTATGTGGGGTTCTGAACATACCATCAAGACCAATTATTATTAATACCATAATCTAACTGCTATTGTAACATTGTGGCCCTTCCCTCTTTAATTTGTGGGGTTGCTGCCAAAACACACTAGCATAAGATAGATCATACAGTTTGTAGACACCATAACCTCCTGGGCCACCCCCAAAGTGTTCCAGTAACATCTAGACCCAAACTGAATTATCTTCTGTGGATTCAGCAGTTACTCCTATGTGATTGTTTAAGCCCCAAAAGGTCCCTTTGTACATTCAGCCTGCCCCACTCATGTGCATCACACAGAGCACCACCCCAGTGCCTGCCACAAGGAACTTGACTTGAGTCATGTCATCAGCACCTCTCAGAATAAGACAGGTAGGGGTTAAAGAGGCTGATGCAGAGTCTGAGCAGGGATTTCTGGCTTTGCACCCTTCTTATTGGTCCAAGTCTAGCCCCAAAACTCACCAAGCCTCTGGAGTCTTTGCAAAGTTCAATGCAGAGGGAAGAGGAAGTCCCTTTCTTGCCTTGTGTGTGTACTTGGAGTGAGTTTGGGAGGAAAAGTATTCCCTGGGGCAGCAAGTTCACACTGCTTTTCATAAGATACCACATGCTTCATCCTTGACTGTTGTCCAATACAAAAGTCCTTATGTCTCTAAGAGAGCACAGATCTTGTAGGTCAACAACTGGTTGCACAGCAGGTGATGACAGTAGGGATTTGCTTTTTACAACCATGTGACAGTCAAGGAACGCTACAATCACACATGGGATCCACCTGACAAAGCTTAATCAACAAAACAGGGCTGAAGGGAGGCCATCTCAAACATATGCTCATAAATAAGGAAGTGTCTTCTAAGACAGCATTATTGGGAAAGCTCTCATGTCTCTTCTGGGGAATCAGCCTGATTGGGTGCCTCTCTGGAGGACCCTAATTCACTGCACTAATGCAAGCAGTGTGGGGAACAAACAGGAGGAATGAGAGATCTGTGTGCAATTGCAGGGCTGTAATATCTCTGGCATCACAGATCTGGGTGGAACAGCTCCCACTACAGCTGCACTGCTGGGGATGGTTGCTGGCTCTCTAGGAATGACAGTCTTGCCCAGGGAGGGTAAGAAGGTTGCCCTTTGTGTCAGAGCAGTAGGATCATGTGGACCTTGGGCTGGTGCTGGACATTGAGCTAGCTAGGAAGTTGTGGGTTAGGATTGCAAGGCAGACCAACACTGGCTGCATTGTGATGGGTGCCTGCTACCAATGTCCTGATCAGGAAGAAATAAATAAGGCCTTTTTTAAACACCCTAGTATTTTCTTCATGGAAAATGCATCAAGGCACAAGAAATCCAGGCTTCTGGAGCACAGATGACTACTTTTAGAAACATTTGATCAGGATGATCATACATGAGAGATGTTCTGGATGTTATATTTACAAACAAGGCAGAACTGATCAGGGATGTGAAAGTTCAGCATGGCCTTTGAGCTCCATGAAATGATGAAGTTCAGGATCCCAAGAGGAGAACAAACAGAAGAGTTGCAGCCCTGAAGTTACAGAGAGCCAACTTAGACTCTTCATGTGTCTGCTTGTAAGGATCCCTGGAAATATGGGCTGGGATAAAAGAGTGGACCAGGAGAACTGGTCCACTATGCTCCTCTAAGCTCCAGAATGGTCATCCTGAGGCTCAGGAAATTAAGCAAAGACAGCAGGAGGCCTTCATGGATAAGCAAGATGCTCCTGACAAAACAGACACAGAACAGGTAAACAAAGGTGGAAGCAAAGAGATTACCCAAAGAGAAGATAGGCACATTGTTCATTTGTGCAGAGGAGTTAGGAAGCTCATCTAGTCCTTTGGGCCTCTACAGGATGTGAAATAAAACAAGAAGGGTTCTACAGGTATACCAGCAACAAAAAGAAAACAAGGGAAAATGTGGCCCCACTTCTGAACAGGACAGGGAATCTAATGACAGGTCACTAGGAGCTGGAAGGACATGGAAAAGACTGGGGTATTTAACGTCTTATCTGTCTCAATCTTTACTGGTAAGACCAGCCAGGAATACAAGGCCCCTGAGACCCATGGTAAAGCCTAGAGTAGAGAAGACTTACCCTTTGTAAAGAAGGGTCATGTCAGGGTCAGGGAACATTTAAACAGTTTGGACATACAGATGTTCATGGGACTAGTAGTGGTTCACCCACAAATACTGAGGGAATTGGCTAGTGTTATGACAAGGCCACTCTCAATTATCTCTGAAAGATCATGGGGGTCAGGGTACTTTCCTGAGGACCAGAACACAACAAATGTCATTCCTTTCTTCAGGAAGGCATGGTTTTCAGTGCTACCTTGGAATTATGAGCCAGTCAGTCTCATGTCCCTCAGCACATGGCAGAGCTGAAACCATTAGAAACCATTTCTATACACAAAAGAAGCTGATTGTGAACAATCAGCACTGGCCAACCTGACAGCCTCTTATGATGACTTGATTGGTCCAGTGGATGAGAGGACAGCAATGGTTGTTAGTCTCGATTTCAGCAAGGCTTTCATGACATCCTATAACATCCATCTCCCATAACATCCTCATAGATAAACTGCTCAAGTAGAGGCCAGATAAATGGCCAGTGAGGTGACTGGAAACTGGCTGAACTGCCACCCCAAAGGGCTATTATCTGTGACATGAAAACCAGATGGAGGCAAGTTACTAGAGGTGCTCCCCAGGACATGATACTGGATCCAGATCCACACAGAATCTTCATTAATGGCCTAGCTGGTGGGGCAGAGTGAGCTCTTGGCAAACTTGCAGAATATACAAAACTGCGGGTAATGGTTGCTACATCAGGTGGTTGCCTTGCTGTTGAACGGTAACCTTGAAAGGCAGAAGAAACCTTGAAAGGCAGAAGAAACAGGGCAACAAGTTCAAGAAAGGGGACTGCAAAGTCCTTCACCTGGGGAAGAAGAAACCCCATGCACCAGGACATGATAGAGGCTAATCCTCTGAAAGTAGCTTTGCAGAAAGGGCTTTTGTGGCTGTTGGTGGACAAGCTGAATGTGGGCCAGCCATGTGCCCTTGTCACAAAGAAGGCAAACAGCCCGGTGGGCTGCATCAGGAACTATGTTGCCCACAGGTCAAAAGGGGATATTCTTTCCCTCTTCTCAGCACTCATGAGACACGTCTGGGTGTTGTGCTCCAGTCTGGGTTCCCCAATAGAAGAGAGACACAAACATATGGGAGAAATTCAGCAAAGGGACACAAAGATGATTGAAAGACTGGAGAACTCAACATACAAAGAGAAGGTAAGAGAGCTGGGACTGCTGAGACTGCAGAAGAAAAGAGTATGAGGGATCTTTACCATGTGTAAAAACACCTGATGGATCATGTAAACAAGGTGGCATCTGACTTTGCCCAGTTGTTCCCACTGATAGACAAAAGACGAGAGACACAAAATGAGATACAGAAACATCTGCTTAAACTTAAGAAAACCTGCTTTACCATGAACTTAGTTGAACACTGGCTCAGGTTTCCCAGAGAGGTCATGGAGTCTCCAGTCTCTAAGATATTCAAAACTGACTGGACATTACCTTGAGCCACCTGCTGCAGCTGATTCTGCTTGAAGCACAGGGTTGGTGGCTTCCAGCCTCAGCTATTTCATCATACTGTGATTCATTGTACAGCTGAACCAAAAGGTATCAGGAAAGCTTTGGCTTCCTACACAGAGGACTGCAGTCCTGGCTACAGCCTCATCTTTCAGGATCTTGCCCCTTCATGGCTGAGACACTGGCAGGAAAGGGATACAAATGCAGAGGAATTTTTCTGCTCTCTTCAAATCACTCATGGTTTCATGTCAGCACCACTGAGAGCTATAATCTGCTTTCACATTAAAGCCCACTGTTTCATTTGCAATGGAGAAATGGCAGGCAGCAGGAAGGGGAGGAACTGTACGAGGTTCAATTTTTCTATGAAATTTACCTACAAACCAGATTTGAAAATCTGGGTAAGTTGGAGGCAGGAGGAATCCACAGCTGGAAGGAGGAAGGGAGAAGGAGATGATGACTTTTATTTTAAACATATGTACTAATCATGGCACAAAAGGGAAATAAGGGTGGGAAACTGCAGCTGGGAGGGGGAGGGCAGGCAGAGGCACTGATGATTATTGTAGATACATTTATTAAATCATTGCTCCAAGCAGGGAACCAGGGTGGGAATATGCAGCTGGAAGGTGGAGGGCAAGGGGAAAACAGCAATTTTATATTCAATGTTTGCAATGAGCATGGCTCAGAATGGGGACTAGGGGCACAGCCTTGCAGCTGGAGGTGGGAGTGCCACAGGAGAACGCTGGTTCTTAAACCTGTCACATTAAAATATGCACATCTTGCCTCCAAGAAACCCTGGTGCAAAGGCTTTGCAAAGCTTGTGGAACGAGAGAACTTTTATTTTTAAAGTGTGAGGGGGAAAGCTTGTTCACCTGCTGGGTTTTTGCTAAGCTCTTGCAGCTCTATTACAAAATTACTCCATAAACTTTTACAGCTGGCCCCATGCCAGCAAAATGTCATTATTAATACTGCTATGGAAAGTGCAAACAGAAGTGAAATACTCATGGGGAGACACTGCAAAAGACATACAAAACTGCAGACTTTTGGAGAATCAGAAGAAGGGAAGGGGGAAGGGGGAGAGAAAACTGCCGTATGGACCCTGTATGAACTAACTGTGCTTATACCAGAACAGAGGTCAGTCATCAAGACTGGTCAGTGCCAGCAGGTTTCCAGCTTGTAAATGCATCAACTCTGGTCAACAGGAGTAGAATGGGGATGTGATTAAGGTGGGGAAAGGAACTATTGTGTGGTTAAATGGTTCAGAGCGATAAGAACGAAAATGCAAAAAGCAAGCTATGGAGAGGATGTGGTCCTGTCTAGAGCTGAATGTTCTCTTCTTTCAAAGCAGTTGTGGTAGCAGCAGCTACACAGAAATCCATGGGGTCTGAATCTCAGCTGTGTCATCTTCTCCTCCTATGGCCATGCTATAGACCTGTGCCACATAGTCTTTCTTCCTGTGGCCAATCTGCTGAGGAACTACTTTGACCTGGTTAGAATCATAGATCATAGAATGGATTGGGGTGGAAGGGTCCTGAAAGATCATCTCATTCCAACCCCCCTGCCATGCACACAGACCCCTTCCACTAAACCAGGTTGCTCAAAGCTTCATACAACCTGGCTTGAAACACTTCCAGAGATGGGGCATCCACAGCTTTTCTCTGTTAGGCAGTGTCTTACCACCTTCACAGTAAGGAGTTCCTTCCTAGTATCTAATTTAAACCAACTCTTTCAGTGTAAAGCCATTCCCCCTTGTCCTGTCACTATATGATCTTGTAAACAGCCTCTCTCCATCTTTCTTGTAGGCCCCCTTCAGGTGCTGGAAGATTGCAGTTAGGTCACACTGGATTCTTCTCTTCTCTAGGATGAACAATCCCAATTCTTCTAGCTTTTCCTCATAGGAGAGGTTCTCCATCCCTCTAATCTTGGCCCCATCTTGGTGCCCCTCCACTCCAACAGGTCAATGTTCTTCCTGTGCTGGGGACCCCAGAGGTCAAGGCAGTACTCAAGGCAGGGTTTGAAGGCAGCAGAGCAGAAGGGCAGAATCCCCTCCCTCACTCTACTGCCCATTCTGCTTTGAATGCAGCCCAGGACACGTTTGCCTTTCTGAAGTACAAGTTCACATTGCTGGATCATGTCCAGCTTCTCAGCCACCAGCACCCCCAGTTCTTCTCAGCAGGGCTGCTCTAGATCTGCTCATCTCCAGCCTGTGTTGATACCACAACCTCAACCCAGGTGCAGCACTTTACACTTGGTCTTGTAAAACCTCATGAGATTCCCATGGATCCACTTCTTGAGCTCGTCCAGGTCCCTCTGGATGGCATCCCCCCTTGAGGTGTGTCAATACCACCACTCAGCTTGGTGTCATCTGCAGTTTACTGAGGCTGCGCTCAATCCCTTCATCTACATCATTAATGAAGATATTGAATAACACTGGTACCAGTAGACTCCTGAGGGTCACCACTTGTCACGATCTCCATTGGGACTGGGAGCCATAGACCACTACCCTCTGGATACAGCCATCTAACCATTTCCTCATCCACCTAATAGCCCACCCATCAAATCTGTCTCTCTCCAATTTAGAGAGAAGGATATTGTGGGAGACCATGTCAAAAACCTTACACAAGTCCAGATAGATGACATCCATAGCCATTCCCTTATCCACTGATGTAGTCACACCATCATAGAAGGCCACTATTCTGGTCAGGCAGGACTTGCCCTTGGTGCAGACATGCTGGGTGCCCCAAATCACCTCCCTGCTCTCCATCTGCCTTAGCACAGCTTCTAGGAGGATCTGTCCCGTTATCTTCCCAGGCACAGAGGTGAGTTTGACAGGTTGGTAGTTCCCAGTATCCTTTTTTTCACTCTTTTTAAAGATGAGGGCAATGTTTTGCTTTTTCCAGTCACCTGGGACTTCACTTGACTAGAATGGGAAGGGAAAATTGTCCCATTCCTGTGGCAACTCTGCCAAAATTTCAGAGCTGCAAAGAAAAAGTTATATAGACATAAATATAGCTTCATACATAGATTCTGGAGTCACAATCATGATGCTCAGAAGTGTGTGTTGTCATCCAAGCTCTTGAGTTTGGACACATAGGGCCAATACAAAATAAGAAACTGGCATCTTGTGTCGCTTGGACATTGATCCACTGTCTCAGGAAAGGACACAAACTGGAGATTTAGAAATAGATGAGGAAAAATTATTGCCAAACTGTGAATAATCTGACTTGAAGTTAGTCTGATACTCAGAACAGTTTATAAGTAATGGAAAAATCAGATCTATAAAAGCTCATACATTCAGTCAGGCACCCTGAGTTAACCTGGTTCCAATTCCTCCCCGGATAATCTGAGAGAAGCTGACTGTCAGTCAAAGATGTCACATTAAAGCATATGTTTTTAGTTCTTTTCAATACTGAAAAATTACCATGTTCTCATCCTCAGGTTGTTGGGAATTCTCTGGTTTAACTGCTTTCCTGAACAGAATTGCTTTATTGAATCAGGGCCACAGAAAACATCTGTCTCTGTAGAACAAGGGACGATCTTCACAAAGCTCATCATGAGGAAGTCCTTCATGAATAAAGTACTAAACCAACATTTTTAATATTTTTTGCTATCAACTAGAGATTGAAATGAAATAAATGAAATAAAATAATGAAATAAAACAAGCTCTGTATCATTACCTTCTAGCTATTCCTGATTGCTGTCTTTTGTGCTCTTTTGGTAGCAAAACTGCTTAAAACAATAGACTTAGTCAGTAGAAAATAAAAAGTCAGCTTTCCCCTTACTTGCCAGTGAAAGGTTGTTTCTTGTCGTTTCTAATGTCTCACCTAGATTAATTTTAAAAGACTAAAGGATTCATCACTTCTCTTTTTTTCCTGGGGCAAAAAACTACAAAGAGCTCAAAATTAGGAATATTTCTAAATCTTAGTTTAAATCTCCTCCTTCCTAGCTCTATTTACATCTAGACTCCTTCCTAGAGAGTGGCTTCAAATTATGCTCTTTTGACTGATAATACATCAGTTTATCTTTTTAGTATCAGAAACTAAGACATCTAAAAAAAATGTATTATAGGACTTTATGAGTAAATATGAACTGCTGGCATTGATGGTCTATGGATGTTGACATTAAGAACATCACACATATTGGGTTGATTATGGTTTAGTCTTGTCTTTATAGCAAACATAACATTGAAATTAGTGCATTTATATGAAAAGAAATCTGAATTTAGAAGTTAATAGATTAATATACATCATTTTTATAGAAAAACAAAGTCCATTATGCTTGATTTTAATAAATTTTTTTCATACAGTAACCAATTGCTTTTGCTGTGTTGTGTTATAAACATTTACTGGAATTTTATATCCCTTGTGATTTGATATCAAGATAACAAATAATTCCAAAAATGTACAAAGAATTTTTCATCTATCTAATTCCAGCTATGAAACCCTTCTATAGATAGGAAAATTGAATAAAGTCTCAAGTACTTCCCTCAGAGCAGGTAGCCATGGCTGTACTATGTACTCTCATGCTGGTTTCCTGTGTGAAGAAGACAGCCCTGAGACAAAGGGCTGGATGTGGCCATGGTGTTGGTGCATGGAGCCTTCCCAGATGTTTGGCAATTCCATGCCTGGAGGAGAATGAACCATGCAGCTTGTGCAGTGACATGACCCTCAACCAGCCAAAAATAATGAAAAAGTCTCCATGGACCTCAGGTCTCAACAAAGGTCTCAGATTTTACATTTTCATTGTACACACAGTCTCAGTTGCATTACAACTTGTTTGCCTGAATATTTAGATGAAGATAGACCTGAAGACTGAATATGACTGAGAAAAGGGACTGATTCAGATGTCCTACATAAAGTCCAAACAAAAATACTAATTCTGACTTATTTGATGCTTAACATGGTGGTGTGATTAGATTTTAAACTCCCAGTGAGTTCATCAGTGGGTCTAACCTAATGTACATGATACCAACATGTTATTTCAAAGCTTTAGTGTAAGGATTTTGTTCAAACTGTAGCTGTAATGAAATTCAAAGTCTCATTTTTCTATGATACAACAACACAGCTAGCAATTCTTAACCCTATAGCCTTTCTAAAATCGTATTTTTAAAAATGTGACCTACCACATTAAATGTTTTATATATAGGATTTTGGAGTGTTTTGGGTTTTGTACATTTTTTTTTTGGTGGGGAGAGGTAGAGGTTAGGTGCATCAGAAAAAGACTACTCTTACCTTGACAAGACAACACAACAGACAGGACATTTCTCCAATTTACATTAAATATATAATAACTTAAGAATAACAACATCAGTGAAATCTCCATTGATTTGTCAAGTGGAAGCAAAAGGAGTCAGATAATTTTTTATTTCTTTTTTTGCAGTTTTTCTGTCCAGCCAGACAGGTGTGCTGGCCACATTATGTTATCATATGTCTGGAGAAATTGTTTTCAGAATAGTTAATACTATATTTGAGAAAATTTCATGTAGCATATGCCATACAATATATACAAATTTTGTCCATACAATTATACAACTGGATAAAATATACAAAATCTAGTTGTATTTAAGAGGATTTTTGGTTATAAGCCAATGCAAATATTATTCTCCCATTATTCCAGGAAGAGGTTAAGTGTAGAGTGGTGACTGGTGCAGTGTCTGCCAATGGCTGACTAATTGCATGCCCATCATTATTGCATCCACATAGACAATGTGAGTGAAAATTCAGAGCAGAACCATGCTGCATGTTTCAAATAGCAATGGTCATTTTGAGGCAAATTATTATATATTTTTTCAGTGTTAATTTCACTCAGTTATTTTAGTGTCCTCAGGGACTTAGAGCATCACAGCACTGGAAATAAAGTACTGGACATGTGTCTAATATAAATAAAAACGCCAAGACTAATACATGTGCACAGACTGCACAACTTTTTCAAATTTATTTCTCAACAAAGTATAAAATTAGGAGAAAACTACACTACACTACTCTCTATGTATCCTGTCTATCAGTGAATGGTTTACAAGACAGGATCCTGGAAATGTTGTACATTATAACAGGGGAAAATAATTAGAGCAACCACAATGTATATACAGCCAGAGACACATCTTGGAAAAACATTTCCTATAATTGCACTGTGACAAAATGTGCAATTAAGTGTTCTACACATGGTGAAAATTACACCACAATTAATGCCATGCCTCTAACATAATTAATTCTTAATGTTTTTTAGTAGTTCAGGAAAAAAACCCTATCACTGTGTGCTGTTTCATGTGATAATATTGTTAGACAACGACTCTCAACAATTATCATAAGCCAGGCAGTGTTGGTGCCAGCAAAAATTTCTGCCTACATTCAACATACCTCTCCCTGATCTCATTTTAAGTTGCATGTTAAAACTTGAGATGTTAAGACAACAGATTAAGAACACTCTTCAGTTTAATTGATTCATTTTGCTGAAAAATGTGTCTGTATTTAGAGAAATGGATGTTGATTTCCCTTCTTTGCTATATTTGGTATCCTGTTGCATGAAAACCGTGGTGTTGCGTGTCCCTTTAATCATTACAAGTGGATTCTTTTTATAGTGGTGCACGTTCAAAGCTATCCCCCAAAACACAACATTTGCAATTGTTAATTGAAAGACAAGCTGCATTGTTTTGTTTCTTCCACATCTGGGATGGCCAGGGACAGTCAGACATAGCAGTTGTCACCTTAGTGAAAGCTAAACCAGTATCCCAACAAGGCGTTAATAGTTGCTGTTCAAAAGGACATATCCCTTGAACTTGAGTATTACTATATGAATATCCCAGTAACTCATAGTCTCCTCCACCACCTAAAGAACTACTGATATCTGCAGCCATTAAATGCCTCTTCCATGTCCTGACCACACACAGCAAGGCTAATTACTCTTGGGGAACTTAAATTCCCACTTCAATTTCAACAAGACTGCATTTAATTTCTGCTCAAATCTCTTATACAGCACCAGTGTTTGCTGCAGAGGATATCAGAACACAGGGCTCCAAGGAACTTTCTGGGCCATTAAGTCAATTCCCCTGTTACTGTAAGCAAACACATTGTATAATTTCTTTCATACACTCCAACATAAAAGTTGTTGGGTTTTGGCCTCTGTTGCTCAACTAGAGAATATTCCAAAATGCACTTGCTCTAAGAATGAGGAGTTGCCTTCTGGTTTCAAAGTTAAACTTGTTTTTTCTCAGCTGACACTCACCGTACATTTGAAAAAATTTTAATTTAGTTTAAATTACTTTTCTCCCTGCTGCTTTCCCTAGTGCCCTCCTTCTTACCCTCAATTCACCAGTCTGACCAAGACCATCTCTTCCATCCTCTTGCAGGGACAAAGACACTTCTTTTTGAACCTGTGTGGGTCCTTGTCTGCATCTGTTAGATTTTCAAATGGCTTTTCTAAAGACAGAAGTTGAGAAGATATCTAGCCAAAGCTGTGTAGGGTGATGTTAGCTTTTTTTGCCCTCACTGGCAGTAATTTGACAGACAAATTCTGGAACTGCATTTGTCTTTTTGTGGTTACATCACATTGATAGCTCTTAGTCAAACCTTGATCAACAAGTAAAATTCTTGTATGAACAGATGAACCCTGAACTCCTAGCAGATTTTTTTACATTATTTTTATTATTATATTTTATCCTATTCCAATTTGGGGTCTTAGACTTTGCTCTCTCCAAAAGATGTGTATTGGCAATGCCTCTAAATCCTGCATATCAGTACATTTTGTCATGACCCTATTCATATTTGCATCAAGTAACTGAGAAAGTATGAAACAAAATCAATACTGGTTATCAGTCTGGTTTCATCCTTTTCCACAGACTGCTGCTGTCCACATTCATGACTCCTGTTACCTGCTTTACAATGCCACCCCTCATTCCTCTCACTAAGACAAGTAGAAGTTGCCCATTTGTTTCCAAAGCATGTTTTTCCTAAAATCTTGATACATGATATTTTACACATTATTTTTGTGGAAAATGTAACAGTTCAGTGTCATCTACCACAGTTAAATTATTATTTGTCATTTTCTTTGTTTAATTTATCTCCTAGTGCTCTTGCAGGATCTCTTCCAAAGCCTGATGTAGAGCCTTAAACACAATTTAAATGAGACTTTTATGTCCATGGCTGTCTGCATACCTTTTCCTGTACTTAAGTACAGTTGTTTCCCTTGCCACTCTCCTGTCTGTAGTGACAATGCTCACTCCACCCTAAGGTGTTACGAAGCTTGCTGCTCTCAACAGCACAACTTCCAGCCTCTTGGGATGGAGACAGGTGCTACATCCCACTCAAGATGAACTTTCAAGCTGAAATTTGCACTTGGGTGCCACATTCCCAATTATCCCTTCCCATTTGTCCTCATGGCCAATATTGTCATCCCTCCTGACCACTGGGGCAAAAGATTTATGAAGTTCTCACACAATTCTCATTTGACTTGTGCAATGAGGATTTCCTCTAGAGCAGTCCTTTTTTTCAGTTCTGATATGTTCCCTGCTTATTCCCAATATTCTTCCTGAGCCAGTAGTTCCCTCTGCCAGGTCTGAAACACATCCCTATATAATTTTCCCCATGGCACTTTTATGTATTCCTCGCCATCTTTGATCTTAAGCATTTCCAAACCTTTTCCACTTTGAAGACCCTGAGAAACCCAGCTCCAGCTGTCTCTCCTAACCAGTCCTTTCAATTTTTCAAAGTTTGTTCCAGTTAAGTATGAAATCTTAATTAGAGATTTTTTTTTGTTTATCCTTCCATTTAAACTGAGTCAGCTCAAGACCACTCTTGTTAAACAACTGCCAAGTCCCATCCAAAAAGTGACTGAACTTTATTAGTAAATGAAGTGATTGCTGCCTGCAGTACATAGAACCAAATCCTGACACCTTTCCTCTGCCTTCTTTACTCTGGCATAATATTGCTGAAATCAATGGGCGTTTTGTTTATGTTATTAAAGGATTGGGCCTACAGTTCATAGTTTTCTTTGAAAACCCTTAATATGAAAGGCACTACGCAAATACATTATTATTTTACTTTCTTCTTATAAAGCACAAAATATTATTGGCCATTGAAAGTTTATGGAAATGAAGCAATGGCAGTTGGCATTGACCTTTTCTCAGCACAGGAGTCCCTAGGATAACACAGATGTCATGTGCAATGAAATTAATGTTGTGAGCACAGCTGTTTAGTAAAATAAAGTAAGATAAAAAAACCTAATTTGATATGGGATTCTTTAAATTTTTTTTCTTTATCTTATGCTACAGTGTACAAGTTATTGACTCATCCAGTGCCAGATAGACTTTTTACCTTCTTCAGTTTTCACCAGTTTTCACTTACATTTACTGCTGGGAAGCATTATTTGAAATGATGAAGTGTAGGAAGTAGAGCCAACAAGAACATTTTACATAGTTAGCAAGTACGCCCAGACTTCTCTTCTGCAATTTACTTATAGACTTAACTTGATTGTTCTCAGGCTAATATGCACAATTTGGAAAATTGAAGTAGCCTTCTATAATGTTCAAACACAATCCCATAAACTGAATCAATTGTGAAAGTAAGTTTTACCTCAAGACCCCACGATGAGGTATCTATTACCAGGAGCTCTAAGCAAATGTTCTTTTAATTAGCTACATTTATCTTTAATGCCTGTTTTGACAGAAACTCTAACATAAACATACATTACAAATACAGAAAATCCAGCTCAAAGTATGGTTAATTTTTATGCTTGACAGAGCCATTTGGAAAAAATAACTGTGACCTTTTTGGAGCCTGGAAAAAAAAACTTAATGTGATGTCATTATAACACAGTTTCAGAAACCAAGAAGAAACAGTGGCATCTGTAGCTAAAGTACAATAACAATTCTTAAACTATTCCTTAAATGTGGCAGTAAAACTCTAAAAAGACCTTTGGGCCTTATGCTGAGGCAGCTGAAAAATCATGTTAAATAATTTCTGTAAGGACAACAGTAATTATAAATCTGATTAAAGTTTACCTACATTTTATTCCTAGAGTGTCTTAAAGGAGGACTGTGAAACCAGATGGTTACAGAGTACACATGATGGATATAGTCCATCAAGCATGTCCATTGCCATGGAAACAACAGGAATAACATTATCTTTAGTGTCTATTTCTTCACAAAACTTTTCATTTAAGTGTTGCTGCCAATCTAAGCAAAGTCCATATGAATACCTAAGTACCAGCTCAAAAAACCAGATTTGCTTCCCCCACCCCTCACTAAGTGACAGACATTGTTGAGTGTTGCAGGAATGATAGTAGCCTGTGTCTTCTCCTTGGTCCAAGCTGTACTCAGCTGCTTCTCAACAGACTTCCTCTGAGTTTGTTGGGGGGGGTTTCTGTTTGCCTTTTTTTTTTTTTAAGGTCATTTGATTAAGGTTATGATTTTGAGCTGTCCTATTCAAACAATTCAATTGTTATTTGAATGAATAAACGAACCAGGTGATAAAAATGTCTTTTTTTCTCATTTTCTGCATCAATGAAAGGAACCAGAGACATAGCAGAAGACAGAGAGTTTGACAAAGACATGAGACAATACAGATGTGTTTTATGGGTCATCATAACCTTGCAAGTGAGCATGTGGATTACAAAACCATAAATCTGAAGTGGAATGAGGGAATGCATGCACATAGAGACAGCAGACAGCATTGACACCATACTAACCTGAAATGGTCTATCTTCATCCTCTCTGTTATAGATAGTTTATTTTCAAGAAAATAAATGTTCTGTCCTGTCCTTAGCTTTTGCCTCTTATCCTATGTCATAAAAATAAACAGAGCATGATGCTCTATGTAAAAATCTATAGCCAGCCCTCCAAAAGCCACAAAATTGCATATTTTCTGGTTTATACTTAACTCAGAAATGTATGGGACACATGAATGGTCTGAAATGTATTTATGAATCCAGTCATTGTAGGAGATAGTGACCACCCCAAAAAATCTCCAGTATTAGATCTGCTTGTTCAAGTCTGTCCAAAAGAGGATTCATGGAGTAAAGGCTCTACTTGCCCCTAGAAAAGTACACAGCAAAAATCTTATTGGTACCACTGGGGAGTGGTTAATCTAATTCCCTCTCACAAAGTATCCCTAGCAGGTCCATCCCATGGCACATATATGCAGGTTAAAGCGTTTTAGCCACAAAATTGTCTCACCATGTGTTCCCACAGCCAACAAGCTCAATGAAGTGTTATGCCACACAGTCACTAGATCAAGAGTTGTTGCCAAAACTTGTGAAAACATTCCTGGAACCATGTGAATATGATCTGCACCTTTGTTCCGTGCAATATACACACCTACAAAAAAACTGAGGATTTGAAGATGTCATGCTGAGTAAGACCATCTGCTTAAGAATTTCACACATTGGGAAGCCAGTGTGGAATATGCATCATGGTCCCTGTGGCTTGAGGAGGGAGGGCTGCGATGCAGAGACCCATACCAACATGGAGCTGGAAGTAAAAGCACCACAGCTTCATGCTTTACAGCTCGGACTGCTGTAAGAACATGCCCAAAACACTTGTGCCTTGCTGCCATCAGCATGTCAGAAACACAGCTTTATACAGGCAGTGGCTGGCATTGCTCCCTCAAGTTCATCAGCGCACTCAGGGGCTTTGAGTCTGTGACAGGGGCACAATGGCCACAGACAGCTGAAATTTCTGCTGAGCTGCAGATATTCTCACCTGAGGGATATCACATTACTCCAGCGCTTTCCATTTTCACGTTCAAAGCTCTGCATACCTGTGCCCTGACCCCTACTTAAGTCCAGTGTCTTATCATATTCCCTCTCCATCGTCCACTGAGCCAGTGTTTTTAGACTAATTCCCTTACACTCTGCACTTCACGGAGAGCAATTCATTTTTACTGGTCAATATTTGGGTCCCCTGGTTTTACAAAGAGGATGCTTTTCCTGGTATGAGAGTTGCCTAGCGTGATTAAAACAAAGCACAGCATACTATGCAAAATGCAGTGTGGCAGTGTTGCCCTTACTGCACAAATTAGCATATAGTGTATTTTCCCAGGCATGGTATGGTGAATAACCATCTTAGAGCTGGCCAGAGGCTCCCACAACACACTTCTTTGTTTTGCTGCTATGAAGTTGTCATAGTGCCCATTTGTCTCAGGTTTAGCAACTGGCATGGAGCACAACCAAAAAATCTATACCTTTTTTCCAGGATAGAATCTTATTTTACTTAGAAAAAATATCTATGAAGGTCTTACTACTTCTGTCCTATTACTCTTATTTCTGTATTGCTGAATAAGCAGGGTTGTTCACCTGCTGCCTCATACACAAAAATTGTCTTCATATGCCTGGGTTAGAGAGGTTCCAGAATTACTTTAATACAGAACATACACTCCCTCAACGACTGGCTTTGTTTTCTGAAACATCTGTAACCTGGGGCCCGATCACTCTGTACGGGAGAGGAAGAACCACTGCTGCAGCCAAACCCAGTTCAGCCACCACCTGACTTTACCTTCCACATTCTTCCATTGCCCTGCACTGTTTTGTTTTGCCTCTGACACAACTTTATCTGTCAGTTGGGGTTCTGACTCCTTTCAGGCAAGCAACACGTACACATCACACACAGCTCTTTACCTTGTCCCCTCTTCGGCTCCCCAGAAAGCAGAAACTCAGAGAAAATTGCTTTGCAATGTGCTTATAAAGTTTTTAATTCACTATTTGCTGTTTTCAGCTCTTATTGGAAAAACAGTTCAAAGAAATGAACCTTTCCTTGGACCAGAAAGTTCCGCTGCAAACAACCAGGGAAAATTTAGGTCCCAATAAATATGTCCTGCAGCTATTAAGGGGAGGTAAAGAGACCAGACAAAAAAGGACTGGAAACAACAGAGTGGAGCAGCTGCATGCATTGCATTAAAGCATTTATCATCTGGCCTAGTTGGAGTTGTATTTTACATTGTGAATTTATTATATTTTGGCTTAATAAATGTGAATTCTCACATTCTTCCAAAGTTTTAAGTAAGTCCAGATACGCTTCCCACACATTTCTTCATGATATCAAGTTGTGGTTTTTAACTACTACATCAATGATAAATTTCAAGAAATATATGAATAAATAAGGCCTTGTCAGGTTTATTTATCATATCAAAGTCCCTTTGCTCAGACAAGATATACAGATAGGCCTCTAAGTTTGAACATAAGCTTCATTTGCACTGGTAAATATTGCATGCCACAAAAGAGAACCAGAAATGAAATGAAATGAAATGAAATGAACAGAAGGTAGATGTTGAAAAACCATGCTGGTTTTGATATTTCAAGAACAAATATACCTAAAACTTGTTTAAAATATACACAGTGAACAGAAAAATGCTGTTTCCCTCTGCCTTTGGGAAGTGCCCTGTACTACTGCAGGTGAGACTTTTCTTTCTTCTCCCAGGCAGCAAAATAGTGTGGCCAGCAGGACCAGGGCAGGGATTGTCCCCCTGTACAAGGCTCTGGTGAGGGCACACCTCAAATGCTGTGTCTAGTTCTGGGTCCCCTCAATTCAGGAAGGACATTGAGGTGCTGGAGCGTGTCCAGAGAAGGGCAATGGAGCTGGTGAGGGGTCTGGAGAACAAGTCCTGTGAGGAGCAGCTGGGGGAGTTGGGATTGTTTACCCTGGAGAAAAGGAGTCTCAGGGGGGACCTTATTGCTCTCTACCACTGCCTGAGAGCAGGACATAGCCAGGTGGGGTCAGTCTCTCCTCCCAGGCAGCCAGAGACAGGACAAATGGAAATGGCCTCAAGCTGCACCAGAGGAGAGCCAGAGCAGGGAGGGAGAAGGCAGGAAGGAAGCAGGAAGGCAGGAAGGAAGGAAGGAAGGGATACAAGGTGACCTCTTTTCCAGCAACTACTGTGAAGTTGTGCTGAATTCCTGTCATCTTTATCCATAGGATCCAGTTGGATTATAATTATTTAGAGAAGAAGGTCAGACTAATGGGTGATTGTGAGTAAGGAGACTGGGCACACCAGGACTCAGCCTCATCTGGTTCTTCTTTTGCTGCTATGATAAAAACAGGTAATGGTAACATTCTATTTCTGGAGGCAAAACTTTGCTCAGCAGAGCAGAAGTATTCATTATATTTTTTGTACAATTTTTAACAGAAATTATTTTTAAAGTTAGACATAATTTTTCTAAAAGCCTTACTAAGTTTGAAATTGCCTTGAAGTTGTTTAATGTAATTAGCTTTCAGGCATTATTTCTATGTGTTAAAAATGTTCTATGAAGAGTTGGAAACCTGAGAACACACTGAAGTGCAGAGTGGGCTTGAAGAATTAAATGAATGTAGTCAGAGAGGATTATGTATTACCAAAAGGAAAGGTCCCCAGATATGGGAACCAGTTTACTGATTCTTGTCAACTGAAATGAGTGAAATGAGATCTATTTTCCTTTTTTTATTCCTTCTTTCTTTTTTTTCCTCTTTTTTTTTTTTTTTTTTAACTCCCCAGAAAAGGAAGGAGCGAACCTGAACTGTTTGTAGGAGAAGGTGATTCAGTGAAAGGAGATGAAGTACTCGTCTCAAAATCTATTCTATTTTATAATAAACCTATTAGAATTCTCCAAAGAGAGAGAAAAAAAATTATAGAATTACTGAAATGCGGAATCACCCATGTTAAGAAATGATGAAGCTCTTTCCACAACCCCATCTGACCAGCCAGGTTGTTTGCCAAGGGTCAATTTACAACTGCCACACAAGGATCATTTTAATTACACTGTCCAGACAAGCCTCAAAAGTCCCATTTTCCCATTTGTTTATCTGAGAGAGTGTCACATAAATTGGCTGATCACTGTTTTCCTCAGCCATTTCCAAAAAACTCATGGGGAAGAAGGGTAGAAGGGAAAATGGAAGGCTGTCAATGCCTCACTCCTGAAAAGAAAAGAAGACAGACGTGTAGGCATGAACACAGGTGGATGAAGAGGGGGTGACGGAAGAGGGGTGCAATGCAGCTGGAACTGATGTGTTGTTGTGGGGTAGCAGAAGAGGGTCAGAATGAGTGTGGGATGGCCAGCTCTGGCAGCAGTGCACAGGGTGGACAGGGAGAGGGATGGGGGCACAGTGGGACCCTGCCTTGGCATGGCAGCACAGCCCTGGCCACCACCCTGTTCTTCCACTTGCCTGTAGGCTGGGCTGAGCACGCCCTGTGCTTCTGTGCAGTGCCACCCAGCTCTGCTCAGGCAAATGAGAGGAAGCAGGTTTTCCAGGGAGGTGATCCAATTTACGTGCATCTTATGCTGCATTATACAGGAATAAGTTAGACTCTCTGATTTCCTGATTTTCCTGCTGACAGAAAGAGTAATTGCTGTGACTAGAATCAAACTGATTGCTTAAAATGTTGAAGCTGACTTTTGTTCCACTTCTACAATGTATACATTTCTGAAAAATGAGGTTTAGAGGGATAGATACAGTACTGGTGTTTACCAGAAGTATCTTTGAAATGCTTTGTAGTGCCAAAGTATATAGAGGGCTCATTTACTGTGTTGGAAGGCTAAATGCAATGGGGCTGTTTCTGCAGAAATAAAATATATGTATGTTTTTATTTCCTGTTCTCTTACATAATCTTGTTATTAGTTTGAAACTCTCCAGGCATTCTGTAGGTGATAAAAAGAGGAGAAAAGTTATTTCTAGAAAGCTGAGAAGTTCTTATTTCTTCTGGTTTTAAACTAAACATGCCAGCTTAAGCAGAAAGGTGTAACCACACTCCGCTTCAGGGACAGGATAGCAGTCGGGCCAACAAATGAAAATAAAGGTCAAAGCAATTTCCATAAGGAGATGCATCCGAAGGCCAGCAATCCCTTCCCAGAGACACCCGCCATGCTCTATCAGAGGGGATAGCTAGGAGGGCTGATGTTGTGAAGGGAAAAGCAGTCTCCAGAAGAAATCAGATATGGGGCTGTTCTCCAGTTTGCCTTGCATGCCTCTCCTATGGGTTTAATCACACCCTTCCAGATCTTCTCCCACACAAAGTCATATGGGAGCAGGGAGGCAGCCCCAAGCTGTCAGCTGTTCCTTGTCCATGCAGGGCAGATACCCACATGGTTTGGTCCAGCCCTTCCCTGTTCCTCCATCCACTACCACTGTTATTAATATATACTCTGGTGCAAATCAGCACTTCATACTCCACACATACTATCTGAATTTGAGTAAACTCACTAAAAGATGGAGCCTTTGGGGGTTAATCAACCGCTCAAGTGAAAAAGGTAATTTTGATTAGGATTTGGTAGGCTGAGTTCACATGAATATTGTTGTGGATGCAGAGAAATGGGGTAATAATCCCCTGTGCATTCAAATGCTTCATTTTCCTAGGTCTGTCCCTTGTCTAGCTGGCCATCCTTCCCCATCCCTTCCACCCTGCACATGTTGCACAGATACATCAGCACTTTAGGTGATAAGGAGGAAGACTGTCACGCAGCAGTTTCTTCTTCCAGCCTCTTTCCCAGAAACTGTGTCAGCTGAATAAACATTCCTCGCTGTTCAAGAAATGAGGAATGAGCTCACAACAGGGTTGATAAGGGTGGAATCCTCCTCCCCAACCCAAACATACCGAGGTGGGGGCAGACCCCTGCCCCTAAAGCCCTTCAGCCTTCTTCCATCCCTCCCCATGCTCATATCCAGTTGTGCAGCAGAAAGGCCATTGGCAAGCTAATTTCACATACTCAGCCCTGCACCACCTGGCTCTGGCATTATTTAAAGTGCCTGAAGAGCAGTTCAGATGTATAATAACCTTATTCAGCCACTTACTCAGCTCACCTTTACTCAAGCACTGTTATCTCATAGTTATCCTATACAATATTTATTATAATTACTATTAAATCACTGTAAATTTTACAGTGTGTTATATTTACATCCTGAAGCACATTGGGAAGGAGTAGGAAGAAATTTAGAAAGTCTAAAGGAAAGTCTTCCTAGTCTATTTTTCAAAACACCCCAAAAGAAAGCTAAGTCTAATAATATTTGGGGAGTTTCTTATAGAAAAAAGTGAAAGTATCTGAATAATTTAATATTTACAGTGACCCTCTGAAAACCTTTAAAAATAGCTCCCTCTGAGGACTAAATCTAAATGGGATTACACAGCCTTGTAAAAACAGATAGAGCATCACTTCACGGGAATGTATAAACAGAAAACTAATTTCTCCCTTTCTGTAGGGAACACTGGCAAAAGGGAAAGCTATCGCAAAATATCTGCGCGGTTAAGGAAACTGTGGTTTTACCACAAGGACCGAGATTAATGGGCACAAGCAAGGGGACAACATGGATAAGCAGTGAGCTGCAGAGATGGGAGATCTCTCCACAGCCACAGCTGTTTCAGGGGACACACAGGCTGCAAAACAATGGGTCTTGCTTAGAAAATATCCTTTCTTTGCAGCATTCCCTTGATGAGACTAAGCACCAGCCTGTATGAATGTATTGTAGACATACAATGCCATTACCTTCTCCTGTTTACCAGCCCCTCGGAGCAATCATCTGTGGTAGTTGCTTTTTGAGTCCCAAATATTACTTCCACAAATGCCATACCCTTGTACGATCTTCTCATAATTAATGTCCTGCTGTGCTACTCTGTGTTGCTGATGTTGTGAAAGCCTGTGTGCAGAGCTGCTCCACCTGCAGAGGCTGGAAATGCAGGACAAAAGCAGCTACCTTTATTCTGAAATGGACATCTGTAGTGTTTCAGCCACCTCTATTGCACTCTCCATTTGGTTTCACAAGTACACCACTAAAGTCTAGTTCAAATGAAGTACTGTGCAGAACTGTTTTATCTGGCTTAAACTCTGAATCCCCAAGCCTATTTTATTAATTCTCCAGAGGCTTATAATGATGCCACTCAAGGGAACATAGCCTATAAGAGAAAGGTATGTTAATTTTTTTATTGTTATATAGAGAAATTAAAATACATGGATTATTACATTTGCCTCATAACTGTGCATGCTACATGCAAAAAATGGCAATAAAAATGAAGTCATGCTTTTTATAATGTGACTACTAGAATAATTTTATGTGAGCAACTACTATTTGGGATACATTTAAAATACTACAAAATTCTTAGATGGCTGTTTCAGCATACTGTATTAATCAACTCAGGCGTAATTGTATGATGGCCCAGAAGTCAAACTTTTCCTTAAGTTTCCTGACCTTGACCTGAAAAAAATGTTATAACAAAATTTCGGATTGGGTTTCTTTAAGGCAACAATTCCTCTTACCTAAACATACCTTTGAAATGGAGAGAAAGAGCTTGCTGATAAATGTTTCAACACCATACTTTATTAAAACAAGTTATTTCTGTTGTTTACTATGTGGTTAGGCCATGATGAAAAGCAGATCTTCACCAATACATTTTTGTGCAAATTCCTTACCTTTCTGTTTACAAAAGAAAGTGAAGTACCTTTCAGTGGTATTTGTCACAGAGCACTAGCAGCCAACAATGCACACTGTCAACTGCTTAAGGTTTCACTTCCTAATTAACTTTCCTAGAAGCAAAAGAACTGTCTGAAAACACAAAGCTCTCACATTTACCCTCCTGCCACTCCATCCTATTCATCCCTGGCCACTCGGCTGCGGCCACCAAGAGCAACAAAGTCCTGACGGAGGGTCCCCACAGCCCAAAACATCAAGGGGGTAACCTGAGCAGCCTGACTACAGAGCAAATTAGTTATCTGCCTTAGTGGGGGCTTTTTTAAGAGATTATGACTCAATTTCAATTCCATCACAGACTCCTTGATGTTAATACTGGTTTAAAACAACTCATTCCTCCTTTTCTTTTTGCTTTATATAAAATCCCATTCAAATTCTGTGGTTTCTTTCTAGGCTTGCTGAGTGAATGTAGTCTCTCCCAAGTACAAATCATCTTTTGTTCAACTGAACAGCAAAAAATACTAAACATAGCTGAAATTTTTATGGAGGGTGTTAATATATACTTGTATGTGATCAAACAATAAATCAGAAAAAGCAATATTCCATGGACCAGCTCACAAGTATTGTCATGCTTGCCACTTATAAAACTGCTTTAAGTTCAAAATGAAGTCCGCTACAAACGTGGACATGAATCCTGTCTGTTTCAAACACAGTCCATTCTTTCTTCCCATGGTTACTTATGAATCAACTTCTGAGTATCATGTATGTCTTTCAGAGCATGATTGGCTTACCTGCAGCAAAGTTCTGCAATAATTATCAAGGCACAAGCCAGTTGAAAAATGCTGAACGCAGATGTTGAACACAAATATTATTTCACCAAGTTTCAACAAATAAGCTTTGGCTAAATGTCCTCCTAAAAATGTGCCCCATCTTCTGCTGTTCATTCACCCTTAGGTTGGACCAGGCTTTTATTACTCTTACCATTGTTTAAAATCAATGTTCACACGAGTCTCAAAGGCACAGAAAACGGACATGATTTGACTTTTCTACTGTAAGTTACTTTCATGTCAGGATGACGGTAAATTATTAATTGCATTGTACCTTGAATGTCTCCAGATGACTGCAGATTGTGAAGCTCTTCTAAACACAGCTTTGGAGGCTGATCGACCCAGCATACATTCTGGTAGCTAAGTTGCAAAATGACAGATTCATCAACTGAATGAGCTGCTATCAGATAATATTAGCTGGCAGATGTCTCAAAAGAAATAGTCCACGTCTGCAGAGCTCTGGCAATTAACTGTTTACAGGTCCAACACCTGCCTCAGTGATAGTATTTATTTCACAAATCATTTTAATGGCCATTTTCTCCAGCACACAAAATACTTAGCCTTGAAGGTAAAAAGTTCAGCGCCAGCCACCTCTCCGCTGCAGCGTACAAAGCATCAAGAGAAGAAAGGGAGACAAAGCACTACAGAGCCGGGTGTTGAGTGATTTCCCTGCCTCAGCCGCCACCCAGGTGAGCCGGCCAGCAGGGAGGGGGCTGCAGCCCCAGCACAGCCCTCCCAGGGCTCCCAGGCGCTCCCTGGCACCAAAAGGAGATGATTCTTCCACACACTGGGCACAGGGACCAGCGGTGGGACAAGGCGTGAGCTGTGCCCGGGAGATGCTGCTCAGCCGCTCATAACAGAGCCACTTTTACAGTGGAGGAGGCAATGACACTAATAACCACTAATCCTCTCAAAGGCTTTCTGGTTTCTTGCCAGGTCAGCTTTAATCAACTGTGACTATAAAAAAGGAAAAAACTTTGGAGGACTGGGTTGCATATAGCGCAGCAAACCTTACAAATGCATCAAATGCAGTCCCCTAAAACCAGGCAGGATAGCTGCTTAAAAAGTTGCTTGCTCATGGATAGCATGGACCATCTGCTTAGGAAAACATGACTAGTAACAATCTGACTTCTGGTGTATTTGTCTCACTAAATGGCCATGTTTCAAGTCATCAAGCCCACAACCACCATATTTCGATGGTAAGCCAGAAGCATTTGCATTCCCAGTGATGTCAGATACAAGGTGGATAGATAGACTGTGCTCTAAGCTCCATTTCTCCTGCAGACTCATGAGCACATTAATGGCCATAAGCCACTCAAATGCAGTGCTTTCATGCCACTTAATAGCAAGCTCTAGGCTTATGTACCTCAAGTAGTCAACAGTCTAGACACGTAGTGAAGATTAAGAAATTATTCCTTTCTATAATTAAACAATATTTATATAAGAAAATACAATAAATGTATTAAGAGCAGGAAATTACATTTTTACTGGGATAAGTCCAGATGTTGCTTCCTAACTGCAAACTATAAAATGTGCAGTGGGTACCACTGAAATCAAGCTTTCTAAATTAAATTAATGAAGGCATTTCCTATCCTGAGAGATTGAAAAAATAATTAAGACAGCTATTAGGGTAAACAGAAAAAATTACAGAAGTTAAAGCCTTACCAGGTAGCCCACTGAAAATACATTTTACTTTCTATTGAGGAACTTCCAATGCATTTTTAAACAAGGAATTAAAATTTTCCATACATGCAGGATGATATTTTTGGGGGCACATAGGTTTTCTGAGAGCATATGAAGTAAGATACGCCTCCGGTCATGGTAAATAGCCTGATAAACACCCAGAGCCCCTCAAAATTCAACTACTGTGCTTCATCCTATTGGTAAATTTGTGGGGCTTCTTTCTCTCCCTACCAGACTAATTCTCACAGATGTACAGTTCACATTTGCTCACATGGCAGTTGCATGCAGACAAATGTCCCCACCATGTAACCCTTCTCCCTTGCAGGCAGCAAGGGACACTGCTGCAGTGCCAGGATACAGACATGGAACACCATGCTGTGGTTTCACAAGTTAAAATTTAGTGTAAAGAAACTATGTCTGGAAAGGCAGCATACACAGATTATTATAGATTTGTAACAGCTCTCTGGACACCACACTCCACACGGAAGAAGATTATCCTTGCTCATATGAGCTTGTACTTTAAACAGGCAACCTGGCAGAGGAGGGCTGCTTTGTGTCCTGAAACACCTTGCTTTCCCTCCCTCACTCCAGCCTGCCACTGGTGTTTTGCAAACCTCTAACTAAACCTGGCAGCTATAGACATCTCCTGGAAAAATTCCAGGCGTTCAGCAAAAGGATGTAAAGAACTTAGTCTCATTGGCTGAATCAAAAAATGTTCGAATTAGGGAATACACCTCTATTTCTATGGAAGAGCTGCAGCACCAGAGTCTCTCATCCGTTTTCTAAACTGAAGACCAGGCTTGATAACACCTCTCTTGTGCATCACCTCAAAGGACTCTTCTTCCTGGCTGCAGCTAGACAAGGAGAGGGAATTTCCATTTTGTAGGCTATTGAGCTCCAGCTGAAAAATAAAATGTATATTTAGAATTTTTGAACTTTTTTTTTTTTTTCATCTGTAATGAAACAGTGCAGCTGACTGCATCAACCCTGGACCATCTGAGCCTTGCCATGGGTCAGGATCAGAGTCAAGCCTAAGGCTCATGTAGGTTCTGGGTTACCAACAGATGGGCGCCCAGTGGCAGGTGGCTCCATAGTCCCTGCCACAGCTACCCCACCCCACCAAAAGCAGACTGGCAGGAGCACCACAATTCTCTTGCCAGATGCATCCCAGCTGCTGCTGGGCATTCAGTGGCCTCTTGCTTTCTTCCCATTATTTATTGTCTTGAATTGTCTTAGGTTTTTACATTAATGTTTTTGTATTTCTTAGAAGGTGCTAGGGAGGCAGAGGGAGGGTGAGAATATCTAGATGATTGCATGGACTTTGCAAGACACAGTCTTTAGTGCTTGGGTTTTGCACTGGTGGGAGGAAGAGAAACCAAACCCCAATATTCTGTTACTGTCATAAACTCCTCGAATTTTCCCACTTTCAATACTTCTAAAATTAGGGTCATGCACCATTGCCTCACTATATCCTTTTCACTCTGCTCTTTATAGATATTCTATATGAGGCAAGTCTACAGTTTCTGTCATCATTAGAGGATTTCATGACAAATGGGCTATAAGCCTGAACCTTTAATCCTTCCTATTCATGCAAGCGTAGAGACCCCAGGGAGCGCTCGCATCGTGTTCTCATGGATGAGATTCTCTCAGTGTGAATCTCTTTCCTCTGAGGATATTCAACATCCACCTCATCAATGGTAGCTTTCTGAAGGGAGGTTTCTAGAGCACCTCCATGTGAATCTTCACACTAATGAAGGAGTTGTGGATAAAAAATGCATCCAGGCAAAATCCCTGGACACAAGGAAGACAAATAGCAAAACTCCTGTTGCCATTAGGCCATGCTGAGCAGATCACATTGTACAAATTCTACACATGGAAATACTGTCAGGGTATCCCTGTTTAAAAATGTAATACTCCTCTTGCTATTATTCCTATTATTTCCTGATCCACAACATCCTGATCCAAGAAATCCTGGATTTCAGCTGTCCTAGAAAGCATTTTAATAAGCCTGATGCTCCTCCCATCATATCCCTTGAGAATAGAGATATTAGACTGAGTTTTCAGATAAAACAGTCATTATCTGGAGAAAAATTAAAATATTAACAACGAATTTCATGGGTAGAAAACTAACAGAGAAAACCTGGTTGAGATTATATTTAGGAAAAAAAAAAGTCAAATTTATTCAGTAAAAAATGTGTGGACAAGATTCTTAACCACTCTACATAATAAGGTGTAATAATGTGACAAAATAATTATGCAGTTATGGTGGAATGATTTTATTGGACTGATTCCAGATAAAAGTTATTTTTAAAGACACTTCATGCATTTTTCACTTGCTGATGCTCCTAGAGTTAATGTTCTGCTTAACTGCAAAAGTTCTCATTTAAAACCTTTTTTTGTTAAATTTTTCTCTTACAAACAGGTTTACTACTGCATTAAAGGCCTACAAAACTGCCAGACCTGACCAAGTCATTGATGTGCCTTTGATTCAGAATGGTCATGCTTGGAGAGCCTAAAGTGTCTGGAACTTGCTGCTATTTCTGACCTTTATAGTTGTCTATGGAGTGTGTGATTGGATGGAGAGCCCTGAATCAGTGTCTAAACTTCTGATTGTGCTCTTGCATCTCTTCTCTGAACACAGTGGGATCATTTGGGCCAAGCAAGAGAACCATAAGGCTCTGTCCCTCTCATAAGCACTACATACACATTATCTGTAGGTGAAAGGCTGTCAGTGACAAAGTCACCACTCTGTAAGTAAGACCCTAAGGACTCTGTAGCTCAACTTATCTTTACGTGCCCACTGCTCCAGTGGCAACAGAATCACTGACTCTGGTTTTTTACAGCCTCGTGTCCTTTGTGCCTTTTTACTGTTCCTCCTCACTACAATAATCTCAATCTGTCTCTGAGGGACAGTCCAGAGAGCAAGAAATAGCAGGGCTGGTGATCTGGGAAGGTTGCATGCACTGTTTGGGAAGCCCAGGTCTAGACTTTCCTGCAGCAGCTGTATTGATCCAAGTCATCCATCTCAATGAAATACTTTCAGGTTACTTGTAGGAAGCTGCTATTTCTTCTAAATCTGGTTAATTTTGCTAAAAATGAACTAAAGTAGTGAAGCATTTAACTGTTGGGAAACATTGACATTCGCTTTGCCTGCATAACTAACCTTTAATTAGCATTTTATAGGGTTTATTAGATATCGGTATTTTACTGCAGGTTCCCTAAAGCTTTCAATTCACAGGGCAAACATTTTGGAAATTGATACAAATTATGAAAGAAATACTTTGAAAGACTCTTTCCTTCCTTGAAGACATTAAATTTTACATCTTGGAGATAACAAAGAGTACAATCTTGAAACAAAAGCCATATTTACAGTCCTGATACGAAAGCCTGGTGTGACTCTGAATGAAGGCTGTTTTTTTCCAAAATGTCAAAAATCTGAAGAAGTAAATATTTAATAAACTGATTTCTTAAAGCTGAAAAAGCTGGATAAGAACTTTCCCAAAACAGTATTTCCCCTGCAGGATGCAAGTAATCTTCACTTGGGTGAAAAAAATACCCAGGAAAAAACTCATGAAAAAGTAGCCAAAGTTTAGCAAAATTTTCTGAGAACAAGATTGAAAATATGTAGCATCAGCAGAAGTGCTTGTAATAGGAGTTTAAAACAACACTGCATAAAAATTTAATCATAAATTATTTCTTCTAGTGTATCCTGTGCAAAATAACATTTTGCACAATGCATTGCAGCTGAACTTTTTTAAACTAGAGTATAAAACACACATAAATGTTAAACTTGTCCAAGGATCACATCTTTAACTACAGATCCAATTTACATCTAATTTTAGTTTAGAAACTGGTTGGAAGATTTACTTGTGAAATGCCAGAAAACTTATCCAATATGAAGTATGAGAAATTGCTAAGGACTGGGTGCACTTCTCATAAAAACCTAGAGATTTAATCGCTTCAGAACAAATTTTAGTCTTAAAAATGTCATCACACTTGGGCCTTCCAACATGCTTTATAATTTACTATTATTTATTGATCTACACGTATGCAAACTCTTCTAGAAGAAGAGAATCCTCAGTAGCATAAACTAGATGAGTCTAGAAAGGTAGAATGATTAATTCACAATGTTACCAAGAATTGTTAATTAGCTGACCAAATTAACTTGCTTTAAAGCTTCTTAATTATTAAATGGTACTTGCTAGTTCAAACTAACCCCAAATAATAAAAAAAAAATGTTTAGTTGTGCAGCAGAGATTAAAGGGCTTCAACATGCTCACTGTTAACAGGAAGTAAAGAAAATACATTTCTTCATCAAATCATTTTCACAAAGCCTCATATATTTCATCAAAAATGGCCATTAGTGTTATTTCAAAGACGTGCCTGTGGTTTCTGCTAACTACTTATTACAAAGCCATCATTTTGTAATATAAACCAATGACTTGGTGATAAAGTGTACCAGTTGGAAACATAAACAGATGCATTATGGATAACTGAAGTACTGCTTTCTCTTCTACAAATTCATTCTATGTCACTTAAAAGAAAAAATCAAAGGAACCTTATGTTTAATAATATTTAGATATTCAGGATATGCCTAAACTTAGCAAATTAAAGCAGTTCCAATATTCTATGTTGCAGAATACTGAATTCCTCGTTCAAAAATCAAATGGGATGGAAAATGCTTATGATCCCTTGATAAGCATAGCTAGGAATGAATTGGCATATGGAGGAAATAGAAAAGCCAAAAACAGCAAGAGTTGTGCTGTGCAGGGCTTTTGTAATGAATTCGCAGCCCTATTTCCCAGATTATGTTTCCAGTTTTTGAAAATCAGACAGGCAAGGAAGAACATTTCGAAAAATCAAATTCTTCTGCAGAACTATCAGCATGTTTTTATAACTATCCCATGGTAATGCAGACCCAATCCTAAAACACATACAAAGCATGTAACCTCACCAGCAAGATAACGTCCTTGCCCCTAGCAGTGCCTTCAAGGAAAATAACACTCCAGCTGTGCAGCAGAATTTGCCTGTTTGATGGTATGGATAATCTCCTATTCAGGTTACTTTAAAATGTTTAGACCTTTACTCCTGAATGCTTTAAAAGAAACCTGCAAAAATTTATCATCCTTGGCCTTGTAGCAAGGGATGATTTGATTGAAATCCTCTCAGAAGAGAATGTCTATGTATTATCTCATATTTTAAAAGAAAAATAACTAGAAACCAGCAGAAAAAATTCAATTTCTCTGGATAGTCTCCATTACTCTCTTACAAATTGTCTCTTTAAATGTAGCCCCATAGCCTCAAGAACAGCGCCCTTCTCATGAGTCATTTCCCAGTGGAGGAAAGGTTTCCTTTAGCAGCACTTTCAACATGGCTTCCTGCAGAATCCTTATATCCAAAGTAAGTCTTCAGAATCCTGATCGCAGGACTACGAGATGGAGAAAAAAATTGTTTGAATTGTCCATTTCAAAGGGTAGTTGTTACTGAGTAGTACCCTATACAGAGCCTGGTGAGGAGTTCCTCAAGGGTCTGTCTTGGGACATGTCAGGAAGATTAGGCACCAGATATAAATTGGAACAAGAGGGATTCGACCTGAATATATATTTTTAAAAATGTACCATCAGATAATTTAGCACTGTAATAGGTTGTCCAGTGATGAAATCACAAGTTGCCTAAAGCCCATCAGGGGATCCTGGGCAACCCTGTTTTCCAGAGACATCCAGAATTTTTTCAGTCCTTTTCAAGTGCTCCCGGAATGAACAGACATTTGTGTCCTAACTGTGCCTTTGGCCAGACACAAAAAAGACAAAGCAAAACCTGTTGTGTAGGCCAAGGCCAGTTCAGTGTGTCATCAAGAGCTGCAAAGCACTCAAAGATATCAGCACCAGCATTATACACTGGTTGGGGAAGTGAAATGGAAAAAAATTATCCCAGAAGCTATCCAGGCCTCAAACAAACAAGACATTAAATTAACTGGCAAAGTTCATAAGGGTCGCTGCTGGAGAGAGAGAAACTGCTAAAATACACCTTTAGTTGAATCAATAGCAACTGAAGCAATACTTTATAGCTTCTGAGATGTCCCAAACTTGCACAATAGTTAACAGGGCCACAAGTGAACAAGAATTTTTCCACTAATCTGATGCTGAGTTTTCACAATTTCTGCTTTTTATTTATTTCCTTTAATCTATGAGGATTTTCAAACATTTTATCTTGTCTCTGTGTGATGTTCTGTACAATGATCTAAGGCCACTTTGTATCAACAAAACTTCAAGACAAAACAAGTCCCAAATTTGTTGCATGGGAAATTCTGATTTTTTTCCCAGCATGTTTTACAGAAACAAACAAACAAACAACTACATAGAATTTTAAAAGCCCAATACTTTATTTTTAGCAAAACCTGTAAATTTTGCTATTACTTTCCCTGTGTCAGGTACTTTGGAAGATTTTTCCTTTTGAGAAAACTGAAAATGTTGTTATATTTTGTTCAGAATACTTCAAGTAATGGATAAACAATAACTGCCAAACTGGCATAGCCAATTGATTTTCAGCCTCCTTGTTGCTCTGTTTCCTTTACTCCATCCTCATTGAAAGCACCAGAGGAGAAATATTAGGAGTCAAGGCTTCAGTTGTTGCCAATGCTGCCTTGCCTCCCTTTCTCCAATACTTTAAAGGTAAAGAGCAAGTAAAAAATGTAGAATGCTAATTAACCATTAAACAATCACGAGGCAGTTTCCTGCACTACATCTCCAGACCCACTGCTGGAAAGGAGACTCTCTGCTCCAGTGGTGTGAAGCAGAAAGGAGAGGAGGGATGGACCAGGGCAGTTATCTGGTACCAAACACTGGAAGAATATGACAGTGTGCATAAGTGTAACACATCTGGTTAACTTTTAAATCAAAGAAAAAAAGAAAGGGGGGAAAAAAGGTTAAATTAAAGCTCTCAACATTAGCTGCTTAATGAAGACTGACAAGAGTCTATGTAGCAGCGTCATTTTATATTAAGAACAAACAGTGCCCTCTGTGGTTTAACAGAAAATGTGGTGTTGGTTTCTTCTGTATTGTATTTTTAAACACAGAAGCTAAGAGCACCCAAAATTGCCCTATTTAGTATAATCACTTAGCTCGATGAAAATCCTCAGTCATTTTAGCATGCTTGCCTCAGGAATGCAGATTACAAGTAGCAAACAGAAAGTAATCCACAAATAGCTTTAGAGTCCTGTTTGAAAAATTGGTCTGTGAGCTATGTAGGTCTAAAAGCCAAGTGAGTACATTATGATCCAAAAAAGTGAACGATTTTTTAAAATGATTTATGTAAACTAGGAAAGAAAAACTCACTTTAAAACAAACTTGAGTGTGTATTGTTGATACGATCACATTTTAGAATACACTAAGTGTTCCAAATGGCCCTCAGATCAATTTTGGGAAGTAAACAAAGCTCAGCTTTCAATGAGATTTAGGTTTTAAAACACAAGAAATTAGGTATAGGTTAATTCAAACATTCATTAAATCCAGACTGCCATGAGTTATATTCCATGGTCTAAAGTGATGACTAATGCAGATAAGAGTCATGCTTATGCAATCTGTTACAGATAATATGTTAAGTAAAATAGTTTGCACAAACTCTAAAATAAAGGATCTTTCCAGTTAACAAAAAAGCCAAAATTAAAACATAATTTGAAACATGCATTTTGTTCTATATTTGAAATCAGAGAGCGTGCCCATATTTTATACACACAAATACACAAACACACATAACACACACACACACACATGCTCACACACATTATTTTAATAGATGCCAGATCAGAAAAGTGCTTGACATCCAGTTTACTTTCAGCAGCAAATGCAGCAGCCGTTGTGCTCACAATGGGGCACAGCCCCTGCTGGGCCAGTGGCACCATGGCCCCAGGACCCAGTGTGACAGACTTGGTCATGGAGGAGCAATGCCATCTAGGACACATCCTTGGAGCACCTACTGGCCTGGGGAGGAGGAAGCAGTCAAAATCAGTTCCCATCCCTTGCAAGCAGACAAGTCTGCAGATGGAAGGGAACAGACCAAGGACCTCAGCAATCTCAGCCTCTCCTTTCACAAGGGGGCCTTTGGAGGACTGAAGGGTTGTTGGGCATTTCCCACATGGTTTGCTTTCCTCCTCCTCCAGCTGACCTTTGACTCCCACTCCATGGTCTGGATGATAGCAACAGTCCACACGTCTGTAGACCAACCAGAGATGATGGTGAACAGCTGAGCCCCAAAGTGGAGTCCAGACCCCTCCGCGTAAGGCACTACGATTTTTCCCACTATTGGCACCTGGAAAAGTCATCCTTGCTGACAATGTACAGTAACTTGGGTTTACATGCCTACAAGCTCCAAACTGTGCACCAAGACCACTCTGGACACTTTGCCAAGCTGAAAGATGCTGTCTGGCACCCAAAAACTTGCAGTCCAAGCACAGGTGACAGCAGAGGGAAGTGGACCATCTTCAGTACGTAGCACCTGACTATGCTGAGTCCACATCTGCTTTCCAAAATTTTGAAATGCAGCGTCTAATCTGCCTTTGGGGGAGATAAAGGGAAAACCATAACTTTCCAAAGCCCAGTTTATGAGGTTAGTCATCTGAAGCACCAATGTGTTGTTCTCACAGGCATTGGGATGACTTCTGCTGAAGCAGATGGAGGAATGGCAAAGCAGGTTTGCAAAGCCATTACCATACTTCATTCATGGTTGTTCATAAAAGACTCTGAAGATGCAAAGGGTAATATAAGCATTGAGTGATATTGTTAGTGTTTCAAAAGTCACTTTGGCTTTTAGGTTTGATACATTTACAGCATGCAAAAAAAGGCCTAATACTGTCCCATAGCTGGAAAGACATCAGTGGGCAAAGAGTGCAAAACGATCTCACAAGTATCTACCAAAACAATTATATTAATTTAGAATACTTATGTTTGTAAAGTATTATAGCGTAAAGTATTATTAGAGTTAGCTAGATGTCTGAGATGGATATGGGAACATGAAGAAATTAAATATTTATTCTACTACCCTGGATGTCACTTTTGTTATGATATCTGGGTGTAGAGTGCTTTTCTGGCTGGACCTTTCTATAAACTCAGCAGTGCAGGGCACAGCACAGACCTGTCTAAATAATCTCCAAAGGCAGTTTCACTTTGCTGATTGATGTTGATATAGGTGCACGTATATAAAACCTCCTGTTGTACTGTCCCAGCACCTCTTTATCCTCTGGCATGAAACTTCAGCACCGCAGTCTAGTGGCATCTGGGAGAATTTCCCAGTTCTGATGTGGTTGGTGTGCCTGAAAATTCCAGGGAAAATATTTTGAAATTACTATTCTGGGCTTTTGTAACACAGACCAGGTTCTAGAGCCCAGTGCTTTCAGTGTTACCTTCTCTTTCACCAAATAGAAAACTAATTTCAGTGGAATATCCCAGAGCTGTGACTCAACATTTGCAGAAGAGAGGTACCTTAAGCATAAAAGAAAGAATTAGAAAAAGAAGCCAGGCAAGTGCACACACCATCAAAACAAAAAAAATCATAACCATAAAAAATACAAAATGTATATATAAAAAACATTTTGAGCTGCTGTAACAGAGTCTTAAGGGAGCTGTAGGCAAATAATTTCCTGTCTCCACTTCCATCCATGGCTGCATTTCTTGGCAAGACCTCATCTTCTGGGGTTCCAGAAAAACTCCTAGGATACACTGTCATATCCTCACTGGGAACAGGATCCACTGATAATATCTATGAAAGATATAGGGAAGGGAAAAAACCTCTTAATCAGAGAAAACCAAAATATTCTAAAATTATTGTTCACTAAGCAGCTAAGAGACAGAAATACTTAATCAATATATTTAGAATTGTTTGGTTAATAATTTAGATACTATATCACAGAAGAAGAAAAGAGTCATAATAAATCTTCCCTTTATGGGAATAGATTATCATTTTGTTGAAACCTCAGGCATCTTTGTGAAAAGCTATCCTGTAGGCCAGCAGGGAATATAAAGGCACCTTGATTCCTATAGAGAGCCTGAGGCTTGTCTTTTTCTCATTAATAAATATCTAAATATACGTCCCAATCAGTTTACTTCAAATTTTCTCATGAGCTGTTGTCATGGTTTAATCCCAGCCAGCAGCTCAACCCCATGCAGCTGCTCTCTCAGCTCCCCGCAGTGGGATAGAGAAGAGAATCAGAAGAGTAAAAGTGAGAAAACTCATGGGCAGGGATGAAGACAGTTTAATGGGTAAAGCAAAAGCTGTGCACATAAGCAAAGCAAAATAAGGAATTCTTTCACTACTTCCCACGGGCAGGCAGGTGTTCAGACATCCTCAGGACAGCAGGGCTCCAACATGTGTAACAGTGACTTGGGAAGACAAACACCGTCACTTCCAATGTCCTCCCTTTCCTGCTTCTTCTCCCATCTTCATATACTGAGCATGACAGCATATGGTCTGGAATATCCCTTAGGTCAGCTGGGGTTAGCACTTTTGGATGTGCCCCCTTCCCCCTGTACACTCCTTGTGTACCCCCATCCTACTCATTTGGGAAGTAGTGTGAGAGGCAGAAAAGGCCTTGGACCTATGTAAGAACTGGTTAGCAATAATGAAAGCATCCCAGAATTATCAACGCTGTTTTCAGCACAAATGCAAAACACAGCCCCATACTAGCTCCTGGGAAGAAAATTAACTCTGTCCCAGCTGAATCCACTACAACTTCTTGTTCATGGTATTGCAGGTAGCACAGATAATTTTTAATGGACAGCAAGAGATCCATCACGCTAAATTGAAAGTGGTCCTTAAAATGTGTTTAAAGAATAACTCAGTATCACCAGGAACAGTCAACATGGGCTCACAAAGGGAAAGACCTGTTTAACTAACTTGAATATCCTTCTGTAATCCGGTCACTCACCCAATGGATGAAGAGAAGACTGTGGAAACAGTTTTTCTGAATTCTAGCGAGGCTTTTGATACTGTCTCTCAAGTATCCTTCAGGACAAATTATCCACCTTTGGGATGAGCAGGTTCATGGTGAGCTGGGAAATGAAAAATGAACTATCTGAAAGGCAGAGCTCAAAGAGTTGTAGTGAATGGGGCTACATCTGCCTGGAAACCTGTCCCAGCAGTGTTCCTCAGGGCTCCGTTCCAGGGGTCTACAGGGACAAGATGCCTTGCTGAGAGGTCTAGATAGCTTATAGCATTGGGCAGTGATTAATGAGATGAAATTCAACAGGTTTGAATGCTAGGTTCTGGACCTGGGATGGAGTGGCTGGAGATCAGCCCTGCAGGAAGGGATCTGTGCATGCTGGTCAGCAGCAGGCTCAGTAGGAGTCAGCAGTGCACCCTGGCAGCCCAGAGGACAAACCCCTTCCTGGGCTGCATCAAACTCAGCATCCCCAGCTGGTCACAGAGGTGACTGTCCTGCTGTACAGCCTTGGTGCAGCCTCACCTTGAGCTCTGTGTGCTGCTCTGGGCCCCACAGCTGAGGAATGAGGGCTGGAGGAAATGTCCTGTTTGAAGAGACTGAGGACTTCGGGCTTGTTTCATTTGGAGAAAAGGAGGCTAAGGGGTGACCTCACAGGTCTCTACAGCTTCCTGAGGAGGGGACATGGAGAGGGAGGTGCTGAGCTCTTCCCCCTGGTATTCAGGGATAGGGCATGTGGGAATGGTTCAGAGCTGTACCAGGGGAGGCTTAGACTGGACATTAGGAAGCATTTCTTTACTGAGAGGGTGGTCAAACTCTGGACCAGACTTCCTACAGGAAATAGAGGTCCCAAGTCTGTCAGTGCGCAAAAGGCATTTGAAAAAGTCCATAACATGGTTTAAGTTTTGTTCAGCCCTGAAGTGATCAGGCAGTTAGACTATGATCAGTTGGACTAGATGATCATTGTAGGTCCCTTCCAGCTGGAACTATTCTATTCTTTTCTGTTAAACCAATCCTCTTCACATATGAACATATGCTCATCTGCACTTAAGGAAAGCCCCCTTCAATGTCAATGAAAAAAAAAAAAAACGTTAAAAAATCAACACAGCACAGAGAAGGAGCTAGTAATTCACCTGCTCTGTTTTGTTGATACACAAGATGCCCCTACAATAAAGGTTTTTCAGCACTAGCCATTTGGCTGCCACAGCAGTCTCCAGTGACAAGTTTCAACCAAATGACAATCTTCAACTGTGGCCCTACAGATGCAACCCTGTAGCTTCACTTATTTCATAGGCATTTGCCTGATTCTTAGCTGAAAATCCCTATTTCTTCTTACTGTATGCAAGAGATTACAAACCAGATTGCAAACTTAAATTACAAACCAGACCACTGGGTCTGCTGAAGTCATATGAGGATTGAAAAAGTTAGGATGTCTCCTGCTGCAAAGCCAAAAGTAGAAAGCAACTTTTCAGAGCAGCTGCCTTAATCAAAGGACTGTTCTTTCTCCTACTACACTCTTCTATAGCATTTAGTTCAGTTTACTGATTTCTGCAGCCAAAGAAGCAAGTGCCCTACAGGCAAGAGCCTCCTTCCGGGAAAAAAAACCCAATCCACTTCTTGGACATGACTATACTGTTCCCTGAATGCCTCATGGGAAAGGATGACTATAGGTTGCCTCATCTTACACAAATTCAAGGGAGACAGTTTATTCACAGTACTTCCAAGTTTTCAAGCAATTGCTTTTTCAGCTTTAGATTCACTTCTTTCACTAAAATTATGTGAGTAATTAGGGTTGGGGAAAGGCTGTTTGACTCTTTGCTAGCTTGCATTTTTAAGAGAGAAAAACATAAATAACATGTAGTCCCATTGGCTAGGGTTTGTGGAAGTGAAGGCTTTGAAGTCAATGCTCTGCTTTGTGATATGAGGGAAGAAGGCCCCAGAGCAAGAATGAGACATACTTGTTCCAGCAGGGCTGGACCATGACAGGATCAGACATCCAAAGGACTAGAACACTTTGCAGATTTTCTCTGGGCAAGGAAAACTAGAAATATGTGGGGAGCACATGTCCATTCAAAGATTCACAGCATACTCTGGTGGTCACTGACACACAGCATAACCTGACTTGACCCAAAACTTTTCATCTTGTCTCCAGCTCAGAACAGGTACATTCTCTTTGCCTCCAAAGAGAATGTATCTGTTCTGAGCTGGAGACAAGATGAAATATCAATATATCAAGTTGATATCAAAATATCAACTACATGATTCCTTAGCATGTCATTCCTTCCTCCACATTCTGCCCTACTAGTTCCAGCCTTCCAGACAACATTACAAACTCAGCTGTTCATCCAGTGGATTAATACATTCATTACATGAGTGTGGCTTAGTACATTCTTCTCCTCTGATCTTTGCTATAAAGATAACACATAAAATTTCTGTATAATCATTTGAATAAATTTATGTCCTCCTTTAGAAACTCTGATTTTAATGTATCCACTGAAGAAAAAGGGGCACGCTCACATAATATGGCTTAAAATGTTAAAACCACTCTCTAAAAATATTTGAATCTTATTATTACTCCAAAATGGTCAGCCTGAAGCTTAGGTTGTTATGTTTCATAATGTATCAGAGCTCTAATTCCTGGCAGTGTTTACCTGTAGCCTTTAGGCAACATAACTAACAATTCTATGTTGTGAGAGTACCTCAAATATTTACCTTAAATTCTAACTTTCCTTTTTATTTAATTAACCAGATTGAACCCCATGAGTCTTTCACCAGAAGAGTCAACATTTTAGCACTTCAGATCTCTCTGTACCTACCTGTGATTTCCTCTTTGTACAATGAAGGATCTGATCAGTTTATTTAGGAAATGACCTTGCCTGACAGAATTCTTTGGAGAGTCATTTCTGACAAGCTGGAGCTGCTATCTCACAAGAAAGGCTCATTTTCTATTTTTTCCAGAGGTGTGACATTACCTTTATGGTGTCCTCAGTTCATGAGACTCAGCTCTTATTTTTATTATGTGTCTGTCTCTCTTACTTACCACTCCCAATGCCCACATCAGTTGGGAACCTCCTCTGCAATGATTTCCTGTTAGATCTTCAGTTCAAAAAATTGAAGACGACAGGACCTAGAACACTAGGGTGCAACTAAAAATAGACATATTCAGCAGTGGTAATCCATTTATTATAGTATTATAACATCTAATCCACTTAGTACATTTCAGGGAGTAAATTACATTGTTCTTGATTAAAATGCTACACAGTATATTATCAAACATCTGACATTACTTGCTTTTCAACCAAATTTTATGCATATGAAAAAAAAAAGCCCCACCAAATGACAAGTTAGTTTCAGAAGTTTTCCCTGAAAACTATGGGTTTGAAATTAATTATATTAACTTCCTCCATCTTGTATTTATTGAGAATTTCATCAACAATTCTGGGATTTTTACATGATTAGTATAAAGGTAAAGACTTTAAATTACCTAGGCTGCAATTTTATTCCTTTGCTATGGCATATCTTAGGTTTTTGCTGTGTCCTCTAAAACTTTACAGTGGTCCAAGATTTACTGAAAAGTACCATTAATCATTCAAAGAGCTCTTCGGCAAGCTCTTAAAAAACTCTCAGATGCAAATTATCTAGACAACCTGATATTAAAATGTCTAGCTTTAGCAGCTGCTGTTTAACATTCTTTGAAAAATGCTGGACTGGAAAGTGTTTCAGTTTCAGGATCAGCATGTAATATGACTAATTCACGTGGCTTTTCTCCAAAAACATAACTGCAGTATTTCACAGAATCACAGAATGGACAAGGTCAGAAGTGAGCACAGTAGGTCATCTGGTCCAACCTCCCTGTTCAAGCAGGGCCATCCCAGAGCACATGGCACAGGATTGTGTCCAGATGATTCTTGAGTAATTTCAGTGAGGGAGACTTCACCACCTCTCTGGGCAGCCTGTTCCAGTGAACCTGAACAGTAAAGAAGTTTTTCCTCATGTTCTGGTGGAACTTCTGTGCATCATTCTCTGCCATTGCCTCTTGTTCTATTGCTTGGCACCACAGACATGAGCCTGGCTCCATCCTCTCGACACCCTCCCTTCAGATACTGATGGATGTTGATGAGGTTCCCTCTCAGGTGCCTCTTCTCGAAGCTCAAGAGACCCAGATCTCTCAGCCTTTCCTCATATGAGAGATGCTCCAGTCCCCTCATCATCTTTGTAGCCTCCTCTGGACCCACTCCAGCAGGTCCATGTCTCTTGTTCTGAGGAGCCCAGAACTGGACAGAGCACTCCAGGTGTGGCCTCACCAGGGCTGAGCAGAGGGACAGGACAAGTCGCCTCCCTTGACCTGCTGCCAATCTCTTCCTAATGTACCCCAGAATACCTTTGGCATTCTTGACCATAAGGACACAGTCCTGGCTCATGGACACTTTGTTGTCCTTCAGGACCCCATAGTCTCCAGCAGGTCATCCCCCTGCATTCACCTTCGTTGTGAATTTCACCAATTTAAGTTGGTTCTTCTCTGCCATCTCTCCAGCCTGTCAGGGTCTTTCTGAAGGACCCATGGGATTCTTTCAAGAACATCCGTAAAGAGGCTAATGTTAGCTCTCTTGAAGTCCATGGTTGTAAGCTTACTTTCTGTTCTGCTTCCTCCTCACCCCACACTGAATTCCACAATTTCATGGTCACTACAGCCAAGGCTGCTCCCAACTTTCGTAACTGCAACAAGGCCTTCCCTGTTTGTTAGTATGAGGTCAAGCACACTATTTCTTGAGGAAACCTCCACTGCCTGAAACAGGAAGTTGTGATCAAGGCTTCCCAGGAACCTCTTGGATTGTTTGTGCTTTGCTGTATGGCTTCTCCAGCACATGTCAGGGTAGTTAAAGTCCCCCACAAAAACCACGTCTTGTGACTTTGAGGCTGCTTCAAGTTTGTACAAAACACCCACAGTGTCACCCTGACTACTCTGCCCTTTAATCCTAACCCATAAGCTCTCTACTTATTCATCATCCACCCCAAGACAGAGGTCAATACATTCCAAGTGCTGCCTCACACAGAAGGCAACTCCACCACCACACCTTCCTGCTCTGTCCCTCCTAAGGAGTGTGTAGCCCTTCATGATAACATGACATACAGCTCTGTGATTATTTCTTTTCTATCCAATAAGGTTAAATCTATTGTACTACAAGTAGGTGATCAGTTCCACTAAATTGTTTAAAAATCAGTATGTCTTGAAAAATCTATATTAGTATTGACAGAATGGAAGATCCAGAATATAATTCAAATTGAAACTTCTAGCATCTTATAGGTTTTCTTAATTCCAGCACAGTGTAGGGAAGCATTAAAAAAGCGTGTTACAGTGATTCTGTGAATTCTGTTGAATCCTAATTAAAAGCATCTTCTGTTCTTTCATAGAAAAGTATTTGGCATCATTTTCATGACCTCATATGAACCATGTCAGGAATAAAGAACTGCAAGAGATGTAACCAGACCCTTTCCCTTGCACAAAATACCTTGCAGGGGCAATTTTTGTTGTTGTTGTTGCTAATTGACATTTCCTTACAACACTTTAATGGTTTGAGTGGGTATTTTCTATGTCATCTCTAGGCTTCAGCAGCTCCTTCAAAGAGATGAGTATCCATGCTGGATGCTGCATCCCCATCTTCTACACTCTTTTACGCAGGAATCTACAAGAAACACACACATTTTTATTTTTTTTCAAAGTTAGAGAGACACTAAGGATAAAGCCACTGCCCATCCATCTCTTCTCCACTGTGCAGAAACACTGACCCTAGGCACAAGCAATTGTACCAGCCAGGACCTCCTGTCTGCTGGGACAGCTTCGTCCCTGGTGCCAGTACCTGAGTGAAGGGCATTCCATGCTGTAGTGCCACAGGCATGCACTCTCCAGGGAAACCTGTCAATTGCTGGGACAAAAGTAGATGTTTTATCCCTTCACCACTTCTCAAGTCCCCTGAAACCAGAGTACAAACAGTAGGAGTGTGGAGTAGGAGAGGAAAAGAGGGAAAGGGAGAGGATGCCCAGTGACTCAGAAGGAGATAACAGCCCATTTTTTGTGGTTTGCCATTTCCCTTCCCCTCTTGACTCTTCCTAAATAAGTTATGTTCACGGGCTTTTGCATTCCAGGCATGTGAGTTCTGTGGGCAGCATCCAGTGACAGCAATACTGACAAGTTTATTAGCAGGTATGGGGCACTGGTGTATAGACAATTAAACACTTTTTTTCTCATATCCTTTGTGCCTCAGTTAAGTTTACCAGTATCTTGACTGGATGGAAAACGAGTGCTTATTTGTTCCCGCTTCAACACTGGCTTACAAGGAATTGTAAGGAAAGCTGGACTCACCCAATAATTACTTATAAGGCTCCCTCCTCTCAGGGCTGAAGGCACCATCCACTCCCGGTGCCAGCCCCATCTCTGTTCTCATACCTTTTCATCCCCAGCTTCCCAGCCATGCCCAGTTCTCTGCCTGTGTTCAACTCTGCCATGTACTCTGTTCATGTGCTGGCTGAAGACAGAAAAAAGTTAATTAAAATCACCCTATAATCATACATAGAAAATAAGTGGTGTTTGGACCTTATGCAAAGAAATCTACTTTATTTCTAACCTGCCTGTTCCCACATCTAATGCAGAAGGGGCTGAGAGACGTTTGATTTGGAACCAAAACCCCAAGCTGGTGAGGCTCTTCTTGGCTGCTTAGCTTGTGGGTCAAGTCATCATGTGAGTGACTCCTAGGTTTTTGAATATATGGGGGGAAAAGGGAAAATAAGTATTTTCAGCTCATCATGGGCAATTTAAGGGGACAAATGAAAGGCTATGTTCTATCCAGGTGACTCTTTCCCCATTAAACTTCAAAGGCCTGCTGACATGACTCTCAAAACTCTGCTGAGAGAAAGATTTTTAATAACCAAGAGTGCCAGAAAACGTTAATAGTCAGGGGCCTGTCCAATTCTCAGCACTGCATGTTCATACTGTCCCACAGTAAACTCAGTCATTTTTCATCTGTGCTTCTAGGCACAAGAAAGAGGGGTTAATAAAAAATACTCCTTCACATAATAACAGTGCCTTAGGGTTTCCTGTCAGAAACACAGCTACCAATACCATGAAGTCATTTTAAAGGGATAAATAAATAAATAAATAAATAAATAAAGGCATTGCCCAGGGATGATTTTCACTTTGGCTCCAATTTTTAATCAGGATAATAACACCCAAGAGCAGCATGGCAGTGCCTTTCTTTCATTTTGTGCCACATTCAAGTGATGTTGTTTCACAGTTTTAATAGTCCTGTCAGCATTCATCAGCAAATCAAGACACCCTCCAGAATACCACCATAAAAACACAGCGGATTTTTAATTGGAACAGGGCAGCCCTTAGCACACCAACTACATGTTAAATTGATATTTCTCACTACAAGCTCAAGATTACCCAGTTTCAGCTGTTTCCAAATGAAGCAAATCAAGCTTAATGTGGGCTCAGCTGAACAAATGTATTTTCTTAGGTTTACAGAACTTTTAATGCTGTGTCTTTTTTTTTGCCCTCTTTTAAAGATGATGTTATGGTAGGAAAATGTTACACTTGCCTATGTGAAATTTACAGATGACCTTTTTTACTGGACAAAAGTTCTGTGGGACATTGGACAGAATATAAATTCCAGACTCTGCTCCATCAAAAGCCACTAAATAAGTGAGGAAGATTAGGAGTGTAGTTTAATGACAAAATGTGTTTTCCATTACAGATGTAATTATTTGCCAAAAATTGTCCTTTCCATATTCATTTTGTTTTGAAAAACAATGACTCCTTCATAAAACCATCTACTAGGTTTTCTGGATGCACCATTTCTTTGGAGATCAGTGGTTTGTGGTCTTGTTGATGTGGATCAGAAGAAGTCACAGTAATTTGTTGCTCATCCTGAAATTTTAAATACCACAAGCTGCTGGATCATTTCTTATTAGTATCTGGGAATTATTAAAGTGTACCCAGGATTCCCATGCAGTCCCATTTTACAGTAACAAAAACCACAGGGAAAGAGTGGCTTTTGTTACTTCTGTGTTACTTTCCCATAAATCACATGGAGCATATTCCCCTGCCATTTTTCTGTTTAGCCCGTTAGTACTCAGAAGGTGTGACATCAGGAAAATGAAACACTTCCAAAGATTAGCTCAAATAGGTGGAAGATGGGAGGTGAAATCAGACAACACAAACTTTGCTTGTTTCTTGCTCTAAGGAGGGTGGACTGGTAAGGACAGCAGGCTGTCCCCAGGGCAAGGTGAGTTCAAGCACACCTAGCACAGCGTTCTTCCACATACAGGGGCTCATCAGAAGAAGCAGAAGGAAATCAAGAGTCAGACACACAGCTCATCTCTCCATCTTAACAGACACTCACTAGAGAAGGTTTTCTAGTGGATGCTGCCATATTTTCCATAATAATTCAGAAGACAATGTGGAGCCATGCATCAGAGTGTTAAGTGTCAACCCACCTACAGAGATGTTTCTTGTTGGAATATATGCTTTAGACTAGAAAGAGGTGGAAGCACAACAGCAGAAAAACACATAGTTAGACACCTAAATTGGCTGAGGACTGTATCCTTCTAGATGCTGCAACTCTTCCATCCGTTTTGAGTTTAACTTGTCTACAGATACCAAAAATAGTATAAGGGAGTTGAGTCCCTTGGAAAGGGCTTGACAGTAGCCAATGTGCTGAGCAGGGAACTGTAGAGAAATGGTGGTAATTGTCGTGGTTTGAAAGCAAAACAAGTGAGAGGCTCCAAGTCAGAAATATAATTTAATAAGAAAAAAAAAAAAAAAGGTAAAAAAGTAAAAATAAAATAAAATAAATGCAATAACACAAAAGACCACTGACAGAGTCAGAATACAACCTGAGCAGGATGGTGGAAGAAGTCCAGATGAAGTGATCTTCCTGAAGCAGTGATCCTGTAGAAAAGGTCTGGTAGCTCTGGTCCTCTGGGAATCCAGTGGGTAAGGGCTGCTTGTACTGTCCCAAATCCCAGATTATATCCAGGTGAGAATGCTTGGCTCCTCCCCCGGGCAGAGCATCTCACAATGGGATGAGGAGTTGTGAAGTGGGTCCTTGATGGCCCATTAAACAGAGATAACTCCTGGAGGGAGTTACCTGTGAGTTATGGGCAAGGTGTTGATGGGCCAATAGCAGAAGGCCCCAAAGGCAGAGGGCCTGGAAACACTAGAGCACTGCCCCACTTGGTTTCAACAGTTCATGAAGATGCTGATAGAATAAATACTTTGTGTACATCCTACACTACAACCGAGGACAGTATGCAGAGGCAACGCTGCTCTTGATGCCCTGCTTCTGAAGTGAGTTGATGGTGTGAGAGCTGGACGTCACGAGATGCACCATCACCTGGCTTCCAGTGACCTCCTCATGTCTCTGCCTTGTTGAAGGGGTCTGGAAGACAGCAGGGAACTGTACCAAGGGCATCCAAGCAAACCCCACATGCTGCTGCACCACAACTTCATCCCCCTCTGTGTGGAGCTTCTCTCACAAGAAAAGGTCTGATACCAAGGGCTAATCTAGTGCTAATCCTAGCAGCAAATTGCTCTCTATATAATTTTCTTTGATTTCTCAGGAAGCCTGCAGGACTTGCAGACTGTTCAATCAGCTTATCCCATACATGAAATTATGCACTCCAACAGGATGATGGGAAAAAAATCTTCCTCCAGACTTCTCTGACGTGTTTTGTTGGTTTGAGTTTAACCCTAAATTTCGGGTGTATGTTGTTTGCGGTTTTCTTAAGTAAATATACACATCACAATAAGATATTCTCTCTTTTTTTTTCTCAGTGTTCAACCTGAAAGTCAATCATCAAAGCTAAATTGAACAACACAAAACCTTTTAAACAGCAAAGAAGCTTGAAAAAAGGATCCTGTACCTGAAATATCATGTGTAAATTATGTTTTCACTTTCAAAATTTATCTTGGCCAAATTTCTGGATTAAATCTATCAAATGCAATCTTCTGTGGGACACTTAGTTCTGAGAAACAATTTTCTAAATTGAAAAGCAGAGGATAGGTACAACAACAAATTCATCCCTTTGCATGTGGCTGTTTCAGAGGTAAACACCTTGATAATACCTTTAGAGACAGACACCATGATAATGCAAAACTCAGAAAGACTGAGGCAACGTCTGTATTTTACCATTCAGCATCTGTTTCAGCTCCATGCTAAGGCTCAGACCTGAAAGGTGCTGAGTAACCCCAATCCAGCAAACACTGAAGGGCACAATTTACTTCAAGCTTACAGAGGGGACTTCAAAATTAATGGGAAATCAAACATACCAAAAGAAGTGGAGCAAAGAAAGCACACTTCAATATAATATAAGGGAATAAAATTAATCACACATTAAGTGACCTCCAATGTGCTAGACTCCCTATTCAAGAAGATGAAAGTGCATCTCCATCCACATGAGTTTCCCCATCCCATTTAGAAAGCTGTTTCTTCACAAGTCCTTACTTCTATCTGTGCATGACCTGCCTTGAGGTGAGACATCAGCCTTCAGGGATGATCATGGCTTTGAGCTGGGGTTTGATGGGGAACATGGCAGTACACAACGATGGAGTAATTCTCTTTTACAGAGCAGGTAACTTCATTACTTTCCAGAGGGTAACTTTCATTACTTTCTTGAGATATTGGCTTTGACCCTTGGGACCTGTCTGACTTCATGCTCACAAAGGTAGAAATATGCAAACTAAAGCTAAGAGAAACACCCTGCACTAATATTCTGCTTAGGGCATTTACACATATTATATAGGGGGAAAAGAGTATTTCTGGTATAAAAAAACCCACAGTGAAATGAAGGAGCTTAGTTCTGCTTCTGCTGATGACCCCACTAATACGTGACATTAGCAGCTCTATGTTTACACTCTGTACATAAGGGAAAGACAGAAGCACTCAGCACCTACAGATAATTTCCATAAATAAGGGTATAGGCAGCCCATGGTGAATCACTCACAAAAGGCTAGGAGAAAGGTATGAGAAGCAGCTCCTCTCTTCTATTTGGCACTTGGCAGACTAAGTCCACCAAGTATGTGGCAATTACCATGGTTCAATTACCTCAGCTAGCTGGGAGGGACTTATGCCCCAACTTTCTTTCCCCTGGAAAACTCTCAGACTGGGTTGCTGCTGGGAGGATCAGCTGAGAAGTGACTATTGTGGCTTAAAACTTCCAGGCCCTCAAACTCCCCATTCTCAAATCATGGTGATCTTAGGTGAAAATGGGCCAGAACCTTGTCTTCCAAAGGACTCATAAAGATTTCCCAGGGGGAATGGCTGAGACCATTTTACAGAGAGAAATAGCTAAAGAGAAACGTGTGAGAAACACTACTGGAAATCCATTAGTGAAAGAAAGAATTTGTTTTCTAAGTTCAAATAATTCAACTGAAGAAGTACTAGCCATCAGAGAGGAGATGCATAAACATTTTACAAGTAGGTAGCAAAGAACCAGAAAGGAATAAATAAACTACTTCTCTGCCAAATAAATCATGCAGCTTGCAAGCCTTCTGGGACAGATACTTTAGATACTGTATTTTCTCTTCAAGTTGGTACTGCACGCAACAACACAAACCCCCCAATTCTTTAATGGGGTCTATATACACTGGATTAATATAAACAGAAAATTGCCTGCAAGTAATAATAATGTAGACATAGTCCTTTAAAAAGGTCTGTGCAGCCATGACTACATCACTTGACATCATGCATTGTTGAGCTCTAGTGTCTTCCTGCACTGAGAATGCTGTAGATCCAAAGCTGCAGGGAGTTGAAGGCTGCCCAAATCCCTGGATGCCTCCACATCACATCAGTTTGCAAGCTCATGCTGCAGTGTCTTCCCACATGCCTCCACTTAGGGAACAGGTCAGGAAATTGTCCCAAATAAAAAAGGTCCAAGCAAAAAAAATAATGTGGCAATTTCTAGACAGGATTTTATAGAGCATAAATGGCATTGTTGTTACATTTGTAATTGGGTAGAGATATCTTAATTCAGCTTCAAAGAAGTGGGCAAGAGCAGCTTGAAGCAGGGAGGAGGAAATGTTCCCATTGGGAACACTAGAGAGACTATTTTATATGTGTGCTCCCCCTTCCCCCCTCCCAAAATAAAATGGGTAATCCATGTCTGCCTAACCTTTGGGCTCTCAAATAACTAATTAGTGTACTTTAATTAGTACATGCTAATGTGTTAGTGAGGTAATATTTAATCATGTTTCAAGTAGGAAAGGTTTTGGCAGGGTGCAATCTTTTCTTAGTCCAGATTGGAATAATAGGGGTTATATAAATGTAAATTAGACAATTTGACAGCTGTGTTACATCAGCATGTTATGACTTTAAGAGCTAAATCCCAAGACCTGTCACTGACCAGTGAAATCAGGCTCCCATTGAAAGTTGCCAGTGAAAGTGGCCTGCAGAACAGAGCCCTGGTGCAGATCCCCCATGGCTGTAACCTTCTCATCTCACCCATCAGCAGCCCTGCCCTGGTGGGGGCTTTCTGTGTGTGCTCCTCCTTGACCCATTGCAAGCCTTCCTTATCATACCCATCATGCCTGCTTTCCTCACTGTCTCTCTCTTTAATCTAACTGGCCTTTCTTCTGCTTTCTTCTGTCTTGTGACCTTTCTTTCTAGCCTTCCTTAATTTACTTCTTCTAAATTCTTCTTCCCATTTTTGTCAGAATAGCTTCATGTATTTAAACATTTTATTATAACTCTGCATCATTCTGACTGACAGTCTCTTCTCCCATTCTCATCATCATCATCCTTCCAGCCATTCCATTTCATTTTCACTGGCTCTCTTTGCCTTCTTCCCTCCCTCTCACTCTGGTATTCCTTTACTGCCTGAGCAGTGCCATGGGTGCCAGTATAGAGCCATCCATCAGGCCCTGCACATGGAGAGCTCTATGGAAGAGAAGGGACTCTTTGGACACAGAGGTCCCAAACATTCCCATGGCCAGGTGGCCTTGGCAAGGTCAAGGTCCCCCATAACCACAGTGACAACACGACTTAGTAATGCTTTTGCTCCAGGGAGCAAAACAAAATCATCTGGCTCCTGGTTACCTCATGCACTTCCCAAACACTCCTCATTAGACTGGAACAGAAAACATTACTGATGGTAAAAGGACAAAACAAGGTAACCCCCATCTCAATAAAGATTTCTCCATGAATTCACCTCCACTTTCTTTCAAATACCTTGTTCAAAATTCAGAGTAGCAATCAGATTAATTTGGCCTGGATCATACAAAAATTGGCCCTTAGCAGATGACTCATCACCAACACCTTTTTCTTCCCACCACAGATTTTCCTGCTTTTCCAGTGGGCCTCTTGCCCCAGTGGCTGATATACCCTGAAGGCACTGCAGCAAACACCTAACCTGGCTCCTCTGCAACTCCCACAGCCAAACCAGGCTTTCAGATTGTTGTTATTGGCTCTTACCACACCTTAAAAGAATCTGCTTCTTCAGTCTGGAAGAAACAAGGACTCCCAAAAATTTTGTTGGAGTATCATCTACAGCATTAGCTTTATTATCAGACTTGTTTGCTGTCCTCTCTCTGCCATGTCCAGAGCCTAACCTGAACATGCAAAACTAGCATTTGCCTTTCACCCAGGACATATCCAACATAACCATTTTGCTGCTAACACTCACAAATTTGTTTTTTTTATTCATGAGCTTAAAAAATGTTAATCAAAATTATGGAAACATTTATACTTGGTAACAACATGCAAATGAAGTACGATCTAGCCTGACTTTTCCATCAGGCATAAGCAGATTGTCTGCAAACCTGTATCATTCAGAGCCTCCTGCTCTAGGAATTACATGTGCATAAAACCTCTGGGAGTAATCTGAGGGCTCAATAGCTTTGATGGAAACAAGCATGAAGTGACAAATGTAATTTTTACCCACATTAAAATAATGATCTGAAAACCAGCAAGGCCAGAACCTCAATGGAGGAGGCCTTGCACAGACACAGAATTAAACTGCATTCCTTCCTCCAAGGAGCTCACAGGTAATTCACCAGGTAAGAGACAGCAATGAACAGGAAAAGCCCAGGGAAGCAGAGGGGCTCAGCCTTGCAGTCCATGGCTGCAATAACAGAGTAACCTGGTTGTAGTAGAGTGTGGTTGTGTTTCACAGAACGAAAAGGTCCAGAGATAGTGGGGATCTATATGTATGGATATCTAATATCTATATATTAGATCTCCTGGGGCTCCTTTGAAGACCAGACCAGAGAGAACTCCTGACTGTATTCAGACTTCTGGCCCTGAGCACGTGCCTGCCCTGGATGCACATCCCCATGCATACAGAACACAGTTTTGACGCAAAACAGTTTCAATCCCTTTTCTCTGTTGCATCCCTGCAAGGAGCTCTCCCAACCCCACCCACTTCACCAAGGCATGTTCCAGGCTGGTGGTGCAGAGAGGGAGCAGGCAGGTTGTGGGACACATCCAAGAGGATAATTCAGAGGATATTGTCTCACAAGTCCTGCTCCACCAGCACCTTCAGCCAAGGCTGTGCCTTATGCCCTGGTTCACAACGAAAGCTTTTGTCCTCCATCCTGCTCAGCATTACACACTGAGCTCAGGAAGGGATATGGAAAGAAGGAAGGAGCAACAGTTCTTCAAATGAAACACAGAATAAGCAGAATTTCTCAGGGTGTGAACAGAGTCAAGGATGACCAAGTTCTGCCAAAAGTTAAGGAGTATCTAACTTTACCACTGAAAACATCTCTGAGAATGCTTTCCAAAGTAAATAAGCTACATAGTTTCTTTTTTTCCTAAAGATTTTTAGGAAGGAAAATCCTGCTCATCCTGGTCTCAGTGCATTTTACATCATAGCTTCTAGAAGTACTTTATAGAGGTTGTAAACTTCCTTCTTTGTAGCAGAGAGGGTTTACCCTTCTTTGCAAGATGAAGAACAGAAGGTAGGTGGGCTGCTCAAGGTCACACTAGATTGGAATATTGGTCTTTTTACTTCCAAGACTGTGACTTAAACCATAATCCTTCCCCTTTTTTCCACTACCATTGCAGCTTCCACTGCACTTAATACTCAGCATGGTGGTTATCATATTTTTACACTAATTTTGACTAATTTTCTGCATCACTGCTCTGCATTTAATTACTTCAAAATGTATCTCTGAATCATTTATATACTGTAACTGCTTTTGTGTGTTAGAATAGAAGCATCAAGTGGTCTGGCAAAGCTCAGCACTAAATAAATAGACCCTCAGGGAAAAATCTGAGAGAGCGGGGGATATATTTCTTTTTCCAAAAAAGCTGTGGCTAGCCTTATCCCTATTTCCAAAGTTTGTTAGAAAGTTTCACAGAGTAGAACTGAGGAAACAATTGCAGAAACCAATTTGATTGATGCAGCCTTTTTTTCAGTCTCAATAATTTTCCATAGGAGAGATCTGATTACTTTGATGTGCTAATTATTTATACTTATTCAACCACAAAAAACAAGAGGTTGATTAGGAAGAGTGGGGAAAGCAACAAATAGAAAATAAATAAGTTGTTTGCAATGAGCATTTAATTTGCTAAAATGCTCGTTACAAAGCAAAAAAAAAATGACAGGGCAAATTCAGGGTGTCAACAGAAAATCAGCAAGCAGCATTTCTGGTAATAGTAGAGTGCAGAATAACACTGCCAAGACTCAGTCTGACCTCTGTGCTCTACAGAAGATACAGTGAGTTAGAGAGTGTGGTCTGCTGGGGAGGATGAAACCACAGATCCCCAGACACACTGAAACTGTAGTGATTAATGAGGCCTGAAAACAAATATTTTGTTCCAATTTTCTTAACAGGAAGTTCCACATCATGTCCTGTGGATTCTTTTTTTTTTTTTAACTAAAGAAAGTGGAAAAGAGACAACACAGAAAATGCTGAAACATTTGATAAACACTTCCAAATTAGAGAAAAACATTTTCCAATTTCTTCCACAAAAAACATTTTTTCATCTCATTTTGTTACCAGGTGCACAGAAAAGGAAGAAGACCTGGCAACAGGGTTTGGAAACTGACACATTCAGGAGCTGGAGGACAAAGATTTGGAAGACGACTCCAAATTCACAGTGACTCCAAATGAGGGATTCCTTTCAAGGATTATCTTGCTTAAATCCATTTTTTTAAAAAACAGGTTGGTATGGGTTGGTGACCTGCTGGGCCATGTGCTTCTGGCAGGGACATCCATTGGTGGGATGAAGCTGGGTGGGTGGTGAGCAGAGAAGGAGGCGATGGAGCTGCACATCAGGGTTAAATGGTAGGTGGAATGTGGCCAGAGCACCTCTACACACAGGCATGAATCCATGCACAGAAATCCTTTGTGGATGTGCAATAAATTCCAGGACCCTAAGTGTCATAATAACTTCTCCTGGGACTTCCCCAGATGTTCCTTGTCCCAATGCCTGGGATTGTCCCCAGCTGCCCTGCTCCTGGCTGAGGAGGTAGGATGGGCCCTGGCTGTGACACTGCCTTGCCATAACTGTGCACTGACAGTAACTACTTGTGACCTGGAAAGTTAATTGAATTTAAAATTGTGCCTTACCATTACCTGAATGGCGAAAATTAAAACAGTATTATTTTAAAGCAAAATCACTTCCACAGAGAAAACTATTAGCAGTAAACATATTTTTCTTGCATGTTCTGCTTTGCATCCAGATATCAGCAGGAGCACGCGTCACTGCAAACAGCAATGAGAATGTGTGCTCAGCAAATACATATTTGTCTGTAATTTCCCTAGGAGTTTAGAGTTTGGCTTTTGGGGTCCATTTAAAATTGCTAGAGGTATTATGGAAGCCTCTTTGGCTAGAGATGAAAAATGCATCTCCTGAGACAGTAGGTGAGAGGTCATACTTCAGAAGGAAGGAGAAAGATACTTTTTCAAAGGTGGTCACCTACAGTAATAGACTTACTGCAGGTCCAAACCTTGCCAAAAGAGCATCAAGCACCTGATTTTCAGCTAGTTGTGGACTGAATTATCTCTGCCCCACTGCTTTCCTCCTTCCAACTCTTTTTCATGATATTATGTTGAGAAAGCTTTGGTGAAGTTCATTTCCTACTCTGGCTTTGTGAACAGATGCAAGCACTCAACTGTGATTTCTGCTGACTCCCATGGAAAACACAACAGCAAAGTAAGTAGACAGAGTTTGCAATTCATCTGATCTCACATAGCTACAAACTACAGCATTTCTGTGTCAGTATCAGTTCAATTAATATGAGCTATGATAAAAAGGAAGATTTATTAGGTAATCAAAAGAACCACAATTTTTTCAATAATATCAATTTAAGAAAACAAAAGACAACTGATCACCCTGATGTAATAAAAATACATATACATGGCAGTTTCAGTAATGTTTTATTTTCTTTTTCCATTAGATCTGAGAGAATCAGAGAGTTTCCCCAGTGAATGTAACTGTGTGAGTGATTTCACTTATTCCTTTTTTGGATTGGATTAAGTTGTTGCCATCTGCTTAGTGTCCCAAGTACTTTTGAGGAAAATTCTTTTCACTCAAACAGTTACGTAATGGTACGTGGTCTCTTGCCATCCTCGAATGCAGTCACTGAAAAGACAGAGCTAAAAATAGAAAAAAAAAATAGTTATGATCACCATCAATTGCTGTCTGTGCTCTGTCTTCTTTTAAGCCTGCCCTGCAGCAGGTTGTTACCTCCCTTTAAACTCACCTTCCTTTCTACTTCTACACCTAAAGACCAAAAGAGCAACACTGACCATATAATTCCATTCACCTGCTTTTTTACTGAGCCCCAGAATTTTTTTGGCTTATATGTATTCTCCAACAAGTCTTGGTACAAAGTTTTCAGGAGATGTAAAACTCAGTTTTTCCCTTGATAGCTCAGTCATTTTCCTAGCATCACTTAAACATTTGTCTCATTACTCTGCTGTATTTGTTTGGTGCTAAACTGTATCCAGGGGTTTGTTCTGCCTTTATTATTGAGGTTAGAATCCTTAACTGCTATGTATTTCCACTGGATGACAGATCTTAGTAAATAGAGAAGCATTTAGTTCATGCTTTTTACATCTTCAGGTGTTAATGGCCCATCTTTCCATTCTTGTAATCCAGTCCAAGAGTACAGTTTTTCAGCCCTATAAATAGTAAATACGGAGGGGAGATCACCTCCCTATACTAGGCACTAACTTCCTTGTTCATAGCATTGCACTAAAAGTTAATCCTCAGCTATGTGTCCACTATGACTCCCAAATCCTCACATATTTCCGAGCAGCAGACAAACTAAAGCTTCAAGTACCTTGATATAGTGTCTAGAGTTCTGAAAGATACATAAAAACCCAAAAATTAAAATTAAGAGAAGGCACCAGGGAATATGAGTCCTTGCCAATATATGTATAACGTCATTGCACCCCATCACCATAATTCTTGAGAAGTTCCCAGTAGCATATTAAGCAATAGGATTGCTATCTGGTTTGGATGTTTCAGTCAGTTCTTCACCTGCTTCCTGAGGGTGGAGAACTGCCTTTGGATTACATGGTTTTCCTTTTGCTGGAATTCTCATTCAGATTTATTTTTCATAAATGTTTCATCTGCCCTACATGTATTCAGGAAGGACAAAGCTGGGCAACATGCCTCTTACATATGGTGTGGAAAGCACTGAGGCTTGGGATGTTCATTATTCCCACAGGAGTCGGCTCCATCGTCTCCAACAGGCTGCCCAGAAACATCTGTCTCTCTTACAAAGCCAGAGTTTGTCTGTCAGGCTGTCTGAAGACTACTGTTAGCTGGATGTTCACTGGACATTAGCATCTGTTTAAGAGTATTGAGAAACACCTTGCAACAGCTGGGGTGAAAATGCCAAGTTACACTCATAGACACTTCAACAGGAGTGCAAAATGTTAAGTACTACAATTGCAATGTGGGGGAAAGGCTAATATTGCTCTAATTCCCATGCAAAATGTCTGTAATGATCACCTGAAGTTCAGTGCTTTAGCTTCATCACATCATCTGTAAAAATGGATGTTTCTTTTAACAAAGTAACAGCAATTCTCCATGATCAATTCCATGAAGAATCCTAAATGCTGTGTTGAAAGTCCTGCCGACAAACACCTTTTATCCAGAGCATTATGAAACTGAATAAAGAACACATTAAACTTATAATAGACAAGAAAAAAATAGTTGGAGAAAAAAAAACAGTAACAAAATAAAATTGCCTCTCACTGATCACTGGCTTCCAAGGAAAATTTAAGTGTTTACTATAGCAAGAGACATTGCTATTCCCACAAAATCACAGATAGGGCTTCTCTCACTGATGCCTATTAATGAGCCTGCATTAATGATCCCCCATCATTCATCGTCTTTCTTTCTCCACTAACCTCTCTTTCTGTTCACTCCTCCAGTCTGTGAAAAGGCCAGTGGACTAATATAGTGTAGCCAATTTTTAAAAGCCCCAAGGCCCTTTTAAAAAACCCCAAAGTTTTCCCTATCTGAGGAGTAACAACAGAAACTTTTATTTCACCCCAGGACTCATTCCATATGACACCTATAAACAATAAATCAAAGTACTAGCATCACCCTTCTAACCTCCACTACTACTCATACTGGGGTAATTAAAAAAGCTCCTTTTAATTTTTTTGGATAAATATGAAATGTCAGCCCAAGAACACGATGGGCTGGCATAGATGCATTTGGTATCATTGTAAAATGGAGTTTATAAGGCTAATCCAGTCACCAACATTCTAGAATTCTGTCCCAGATGGCTTAACAGGTGACTCCTATAAATTACACAGTACATTACAGCAGCATCCACCAGTCTTGTTAGAATAAGAAGTCAGTCAGCATTCCCATTATAAACCCGTATTTTCAAAGTTTATTAGATAGCCATAAAAACATTCTCTAAGCTGAGTCTTGGCATACAGTGGATTTTCACCTTATGAACAAACTTTCTGTGTTACAGAAAGTACGATAATCATGTGAAACTCACGTATCAAATTAGATGAAAATTTTCAAAGCTGATTAAAACCAAAACCTCTAAAATTTTTAGAACTCTTCTCACCCTTCCTGCTTTGTTACTGAGGATATTAAGTTTAACAAGGTTTTGTTCCTTAATGACCTATGATTTCTTGCTAACTGATCCTGAAGGGAGGTGCTTGAATTTGCAAGATGATAATTCCTTTCACAACAATGCACCAGAATGTCATAAGGGGAATCCTACACCACATTCTAACAGAGGGATATCTCAAGCTATGGTGAAAGGAAAAAAAAAAAGGCAAATACAGTCTTTGAAAAAAACTTTTAAGTTTGCCTGTAGTCTGATTCTCTGTCATTAGTTGCAATAATTGAGGTGAAATAATTATAATTAAACAATACCTGAACATTTAGGGTGGAAATGAAACAGAAATTCTAAAAACCTCCACATGTCATGTATTTCTCTGCACATACTGACTTTTAAACATGCACACAGGAGACTTAACCCCAAACAGCCCAGAAATAGTAGCTCAGGCACAGAAACAGGACTTTGAAGAACATGGTGATTGTCCAATATGTAAAGTATTAAAACCACTTCTATAGGTATGTCTCCTTACAGGAGTCCAAGGCAGGTCAGTGGCATTTTGAGCTGGTCAGGCAGTAACAGGCAAGAATCCAGGCTGTCCCACTGAAGAGAATGCATTAATGTGTTGTAAGAACATATAAAACAGTAATAAATTAACAAACCTGAAGTACAGATGTGAAATGTCACATTGAATGAGAAATGTCACAACCTCAGTCCCCAGGCTGACAGCAACAAGATAAGAGAAACTCCATTAACTTCCTCAGTGCTTCATCAGATCCCACCTCACCTGTGCTCAGCTACTCTTCTTACTGGGGTTTTGCTCCTTCAAATGACAACGTTACTAATTTACACTACACACAATTTCCTGTATTTAAGTGCTTTTGGAAGAATGCAAGTGAAACTGGTTTCTGTTTACATTTTGGCTTCATACCTGAGAAATTCAACATCAGTGATGTCTGCTGTTCTCTGCTACAGACTTCATTGAGCCTTTACTTTGCATTGCCTCACACCCAACTTGTGTGAAGTACCCTCCCTCACAGACTGAACACTCCATAGCAATATAGGAAAGATAAGAAAGAAAAAGATAGGATAACCATTGACAGAGCACAGACACATCATCCTCACAGTGTTTTTATTTTGGTTACATTCTGGTAAAATCACCATATTCCAGCCATGTTCTGATATCACAAAATTGCTGTCAACAAGTGGTTTGGGAAAGGCATAACAAAGGTCAAGCCCAACCAAGGGAGCATTTCACATTCTTCCTGGCCCAGAAGGCTTCCCATAGTCTGAAAGACACACAGACAAAAGAAGCTCTTTCCCATGTGATTCCTAAACTTCTGTCAGCCTTTGCTTTCTTCATATAAGTACAGAAACAGGAGATGACATGCAAACTTTATGGTGAGAAGAGCTTTTACAATCTCTATGGGCAGAAGAATGTTTGCTTAGTATCTTTCACATTTAGAGAGAACTATATTCCTCTTGAGATTACTCCTCTGTTTTGTTTTTATCTAAGCGATGTGAGAAGGGCAATTAAAAGGACATATTTGGCTGCAGCAACTCCCCAAACTGTAGCTATGAGATCTCTATGTCTCACCCCTCGATCCACACTATTTTTCATTGCTACTTTTGTTGAGACTATCTAGGTAGTGCTAAGTCCTCCAGATCTACTGATTTCCTGTGTGTAGTGGTGTGCGTTTGGTTTTATCAGTTTTATGTATGTATTTGTTCCTTGTATTAAGTTCATTTTTATAAGTTATAATGGTTTGCCCCATGCACCCATGTTCCACCCTCATTGGTTTCATCCCAACCCCATTTTTATGTCAATCATAAGTTATCCAGCCCCTGGGCCTTGGCTGTCACTTTGGGGTCTCTCCCAAAGTCTGGAAAGTTCCATGAAAAACCCCAAGTGATTGGATAAGACTTCAGCTGTCTCCCCGCCTGAGTTATTAATTTGTTAGTATGTATGTCATTTATCCAGAGAGCCATGCCCCTTTGCCCCTGATTTGTCCCCAGTTAGACCCATCCCTGAATTCCTCCCCCCAATAAAATGTGCTGCATTGGGGGGGTTCAGAGACATTCTTTTCCCTCGTTTTTCCCCCGCTGCTTCTGCTGAGGGGTGTCTGCTGGGGCAGATACCCTGATGAATAAAGCCAGCAGGTAACCCAGAACAGCCTCCTCTTTTTTCCTGCCGTCGTTGCTTCACTCCTTCAACCAAGCAAGAACTCACAGGGTCGGTGAGGTTCACCCTGCTACCGAGCTGCCCCCTTTACTGTTGAGGTGTCAGGGCTAGCCGAGGCAGAAAAAGACACCTCAGCACCTGTGGAAGACAAGACATTGATTTCAACAGGCTAAATGACTGATGGAGTTTGGATTTCATGCTCTGCAGCTTTTTCATGCAGCTTTTTCTTCTTCAGCCTTCTAGGGTTGTTTCATTAATGGCATTCCCATTCTTTCCAGCTACCAAATACTCCTGACTACTGAGAGTTTTCCCCTTCCTGTTTCCAGAGGAGGTGGAACACCCTTTTTAACTGGCATTTTTTATTAAATTATTTTATTTTCTATCTTTTTATTACAGTTTGAAAATGCAGCCACCTCATTGTCCTTGTACAAGTGTGGGACTTAATGCCCACCATAATGGGGTTTACAAAGGCATCATGAAGGTTATTTTTTGCACCTTAATGTCTTTGGGCTAGTTCACTGTACCTCCAGGGTTTTGGACAAGAATCAAGAATTTATTAAAGACCTAATGTGGTTTTGCATCCTAAAATATGTGGATTAGCTTTAAAGGAAAATTTTGCCTCGGGTGATTTTGGATCAGCAAGTGATTCACCCACAGACCATGTCAGCAGGTGGTGAGTAGCCATGAAGACCTGAACTTCATTGGGCTTCCTTGTTTTACAAAATTTAAACAATGCTGTGTTTCCTGGTTAAAATGACCACCAGCTTTTGTCTTAAAATCTTCATAACCTAACAAAATAACAGCAAAAAGAAGTATCTGTGAAGAACTGTAACCATGGCTCAATTAATATAACATCTAAGACAAAAAAAATCCACTTGTTTCTGAAATGCTTTCCACACAAATAACATCTTGCTAATCAACAAAGTTCAAAAAAGACTAATTAAAGGTAAGATTGTGGCCATCAGACTTATGCAATGTGATGCATAAGACAGTAATAAAACACAACCCATCCTCTATGCCAAAAATTAGCACATTTTAAGAAGCCTTAACTCTATAGTTCAGGTGGCTACTTGGTGGCAGTGGCTTATTGCAGATGTTTAAATATTTATTTGCAGTTTCCACCTGGAATTCAACAAACTTCTGTTTAACAACCAGAAATCCCATTTTTGACAAGGAGAGGGACCAAACAGACATTATATTTTTCTGAGTAAAATTGGTAATTTCTGTGGTTTCTTTAAATGCATAGACTAATTTGAAGCACTGGAGCCACTGGAAAATAACAAGAATCATTTAATGATGGAGGCCTTGAACACACACAGAAGTCCTTGGTTCTTTATGCAGGGACAATGACTGTGCAGCAAACTTCAGTATTACTGAGAAACCTAGAGAAAGAATAGTTGCTTTGATTTCTATTTTTACACAAGCAAGCAATGCAGAACATAAAGTTCCTCCCAGCTTTGGCAAGAGCTCACAGATAGAGCACAAGGCAGGACATCCAGAGCCTCCGACCTACAAGTCATTTCTATTATCAGGCTCACCTCCTGGTAAACACAAGTGCCTTAAGTTTTGTTCCACAAAAGAAACCACCAGTACTCCATGCTATCTTCTGCTTGTCCCATAGTACATGAACAGACTGGGGCACTCATCAAGCCTCCCCTGAGGCCCAACAACTTGTCATGCCCTTGTCACATACAGTTTGTCACTTGCCAGGCATCCAGACTGGTACCCATAGACAGGCACTAGGGCATTGGTGTATATCTTTGCTTAAACCCATCATTTAAGCCTGTGTTTTCCAGTTTATCTACTTGTACACTCTACTTGTATCCAGTTGGACAGAGCAATCCTGTTTAGAAATTTTAAACTTTTTTAAAACTTCAAGCTTTTAATAACTAACAGCAGTGGTCACCCTTGGGTTTGGATACCTTTGTACACATGTGTATAAATACACACACATATGCATATGGTTGAGAGAATGTAACTGGTCTGACTTCATGTATATGCTGTGAGCAAATTATGTTAAGTACCAAATAAATAGAAGAACATCTAATTCCTCTCCCAAAGAAGAAGCTGAATAAAGTAATTTTAAAGATAGCACAGAATCCAAGGAATTAAACTAATGTTTTGCAAATTTTTCCCTCATTACTCACTTGTTTACTGTGATTCTTAACCTAGTTTTCCACAACTGTTCTTACCCTGTCTGTCCTATCTGTCCATCAGTTTACCCTAATTGTATTTGGCAGACAGTAGACATCTTAGAGGACACTCATACATATTTGCTGAAAATCTGAAATGTCTGATGGAAACGAGAAGAACTCAGCTGTTGTTCAATCTGTTTGGCAGCAGCTGACCAGTCCACAGCCATATGTTTTCTAGAAAATTAATATGGATGTATCTCTGATCATCGCACACAGTGTCTTGCTTAACAGCAGAAAAAACATAAGAGAGCTTAGAATACCATGGAGGAAGAATACCAGCACAGAATTGACTGTGCTGTTGCAGAGGTAGACTGGCAGTATGGGTAGTGCTCAAGAGGGCAAGAATTGAGTTTACTGCATTGACATAAGGCATACAAGGCATACATATAAGACAGAGGAAAACAAGACTAAATGAAACTGCAAATTCTGCTGCTCACGGAGTTTTGATCTTTGTACAAAAATACCAAATCCCTTCCCTCAGATCAGGCTTCCTGCAGTGCTCAGGCTCCTCATCCTCTCACCATGGAAGGCCTCAACTTCCACACCTGCTTCCCCAGGAAAAATTTTGTTTGGGAACTGCCAGAAGTCTAGTATTCTGCTTGCACCAGAAGAGAGAGCACTTGGCAGACTTTGCTCAGCTCAGATATCTCAGACTGTGATATGTCTGGATCGCACCAGCTCCTGGGACTAAATCCTGCTAGTCACTCCCACACTTGAGCTCCTTCCATGGCAGTGAAGTGCATCTCCTCCAAGCCCCTGGCTTGTTCCCTCCAAAATGTCTCTTCCTTTAATTGGTCTTGGCTAAGGAATGAGTACAAATAAATCCATCGATATCACAACTTAATGCTCGGCATCTTAATGCATCAAATCTTTATATGACTAAACTTAAACTCTCAGAGATACAATGTAAGGCTAGTCAACATCCATAAATCCAGCAGTTATATGAAAATAATGTAATAGAGAAAGAGATTTAACCACATACAGAATAGCTGAAAGTAATTCATGCTGTCTACCCAACTACCTGCCAACGAGATTGTAATTCAGCTGACAGTGCTCTCAACAGATGTTGTCTGACTGTCAAAAAAATCAAAATGTCTGGATTCATTTCCAATATAGAAATGGAATGGAAATAAATATGAAATATTTTGCCATCTGTTACATTGCTGAGTCACTAGAGAATATTATCCTCAAGTGTGCATACTTCTAGATTAATTGGTCTATAGCTGTCTGGCAACTAGAATTCAAAAAAAAATTCTCCAAGGCACTGATTCCCCCACATTACAGAAGATATATAGAGATGACTGCTGCAAAAAGAAATATTAACCCAAGCACTAGGAGAAGGCTACAAGAAATCCTTGAAGATGTTGTTCTGTCTTATTATACATTAATTAGTTTGCAGATTTTTGCAATGAGCCTCCTGAGAGCCTGTAAATATTCTGTCTTCAACTAAATCACTATTGCCTGGACTTGCACAGCCTTTGTTTGCAGGGATCTCTGTGTGCTGCGCAGCAGGGTGGGATTGGGGGTGGAGAAAGGAGAAAGAGGGATTTCTCTCCAAGGAGAAAGAGGGATTTCTTGGGGTGAGACTTTGTGTTTATGTGCTGTTTGAATGCAAGACCCTAGTGGGAGCAGCATAAGGCTCCAGGCAGAACGAAGTCTCCAGGAGCTGCAGATTATGCCAAGATAATTCATCCACTTCAAGTGGCTGTGATGGTACCCAGAGGAGCACTAAGCCTCCTCACCTTTGTCTCCTTTTTTTCCAGGGTTTTAATCATCACACCTTGTCTCACCAAGACATGCATGCTTGGCACTCTTGGAAGTGCATTCCAGTGGACAAGATTTCAAATGAAAGTCGCAGAGGAAAGTCATGGCAGCCTAGGAGGGCTAGGATGGCCAGGCAGGCTCTATTGTGTCTCCTGCCTGTATGAGGATGGAGGCACTTCCATGATTTATCTGCTAGTTGATAATTCCCCCTCAGCAGGGAAGTCTTTACCTGATGGACATCTGAAAAAAACTACCTAGTTTATGGACCAATTAGGTGGCATGAAAGGATCAGGATCGCCTGCTCAAGGGTTGCATCACCTTCTCAGAGCACAGCAAAACTCCTCAATCTTTTTCAGGAGATAGTGGATACTTCTCAACACCAGTTTTGCATAAAAGAAACTGTAACCTCTCAGCTAGATCTCCTCTAGACAGGAGATCAATCCTCTTGCAACTCATGTGAGACCAATCATGAGGTATTTGCCCATATTCTGCTTCATTACATGGGGCACTCTCTCAAGTCAAGCATTAGGCCAAGGTTACCATTGTGACACTGCAATAGAAATCAATGGCCTGCACCAAGTCTGTCTCAAACCACACCCACTATTCACCTATCTGTGCTTTACCCCATGCAAATGAAGACGTTTGGCAGAGAAAAGCAACGTGATGGCACAGTAGAACTGACTCTACTCTTTAGAAACCCTCTTTTCTACTTCATAGTATTATTTCCACATGATCATCTTTTTATTGATAATTGCTAAATTACACCCATCATCCATTGCAGGAAAAGTCAGAGAGAGCAAGTTATCTGGGACTTTGACTGACACCCAGCCAGCCTCTGGGCTGAGGACAGTTACAGCCCAACTTATCCCTGTGAGAGCAATTAGCTACCAACCAGGATGTCCCAGAAATATGGCACAAGAACACGCTCCTCTAAGGCCCTGGGAAGTTTCAGATTACTTTGAAATCAAGGGGAAATGTGAATGCTAGAATCTATCATCTGAGCTCATACCTGTAGTTTAGATAATCTTTGTAAAGACTCTACACTTATGTAGTCAAAAAGCTAAAAACCTAGCACTCTTTCAAATCCAGCAATGTTGGTGGTTGAGAATTGCAAACCATCCTAGACATTTTTTAAAGTAATGTGACATTTAAAACCATAAAACCAAAGTTTGAGAACCAGCCTTTTTGCAATGACAACATTTTATGAGTCGTATTTCGATGAAGTGAACTCATTAAAAGAAAATGGATTTGTTGACAGAGGTTTTTCTGTCCTAATATTGGTTAACACTGGTGAATAATTTTAAAGGTCCTAACTATTCAGTTTAAAAATAAGGCAGATAAAGGCAAATGTTCAGATATTAGTAGCCTAAAGTATGCATAGCAATAAAAGACTCTTGAGATCAGGCACAAGAAGCAGAAAGTACAGACAAGAACTTGGCCTATTCTGTTTACTTGAAGCACATGGTCTCACTGGATTCAACAGAAAGAACAGACAAAAGCCAGAAGACAAAAAAGATGTGACAAAAACAGTCCACATAGGTTACACCAGGAATCAATAACATTAAACATCAGAAAAAGGCAGTATTACACCAAGGGAGAGGGGGTAAGATGGGGAAGAAGAGCAAGTCTTAATGAATAAACTCAGTAAACCAGGCCAGCTCCCCAGAAAGTAAAGATAGCTCAGACAAAATTTCCAAGGTGTTTGTAGAAAAATGCAACAACAAAGAGAAATAATTTAAAGGAAGTAGAGACAGCAGCATGGGGAGAGTCATAGAAAAATAAGCAAAAGACCTATCAGAAAAGGTCTGTAAAGATTCAACAGGAATGATAGTGTAGAGAATAGCCCATATGCACTGAGCTTTTGGAAGAGAAGATTCAGTGAAGTCTGAGACAATTATTCCATGTGAGCATCATCATCCCAAAATTCATCATTTGCATGTTTGGTATGTCTTGGAACCTTTCCTTGCCCTGGTCATAAGCATATTGTTTAACAGCAAGAACTCCATTCATCATACCTATCAGGCCACCTTTGTCACACGATCAATGTCATAGCTCTCATGCCCACCTTTCCCTGCATTCTGAAACAAAAATAGATCAAGATTCTCAGTTTCCCTAAGGTGCTCGTGATTGCTGTTCTGCGTAGTGTCTTCTCACAGAAGGTTTGTTCAATATTACCTCATCCTACTGCAAAGAGAGCTTCGTCAAGGATCTGGTTCTTCCTTCTCTGCCACAAAGTTCCTAACTTCTTCTCCATCTTTGAGTTCCATATGGTCATCTCCTCTCACAGGATATCCAAGCAGTTTCAGACCATCATGGCTGTCCCCCCTTCCACCACTTTCTGTCAAGACAAGACTGTGCTCTGTCCCACTCCCTTTGCCCAGCATCAAGTCTTAACCGCTTTGCCATCAGGGAAGTATTGATGCCTGGGCAACAAGATAATGCTTGAGCTATGCAAAAAGCTGTAGCTATGCAGAAAGAAGTAGTTACTTTGTAACAGGGCATGTCAATGAATCACTTTTTAGAAATCAGCAAATTTAGCAGAACAAGCTAACTGCAAAAGGTAACCACTGGCTATTTGAGGAGATGATCTTATAAGTGTACATGCAGAAAACTGAGGTGAAAAGTCCAAGCCCGAGGAAGACTTCTGAGCCTTCATAAAAAACGACCACCTCATGCAGAAACCCTGTGTGTGCTACAAGGGCTTACATAATCATGTTATTAGAAACTATGTTGAAACATGAAGGTTAGAAAAGTATAATATGCACATTATGTAAAAAAGTATAAAAGCTAGTGCTGTGCAACGAATGGATGAGTGAGTTTGTGGTGGAGCTATCCCCCTCACTCCCAGCATCAAATAAACAAATACCTGCTCTATAGGCCTTATACTATGGAATACTGTTTTCTTGCCTAGTTTTCACACATCAGTATCTAAAATAGAGCTTTAAGGGGTTTTTCCCTTAAATTGCAGATGTCCAGGGCAGAGTCTCTGTTCCTGGGTTGCAAAAATTGACTTTTCCTAAAAATTAACTTTCAGAATACAGCAGGTAAGTAAGGCACCCTGTGGGTAACTACTCACCTGTGTATGCACAGCTGAAAGATCCAGGATGAGTCGCTTCACTCAGGATATCTCTGAGAGCTGAATAACTCATTATATAGGCTTTGCAAAGATAAGTGAATGCTCTGGAGGGTTGGGTTGTGGGATTTTTTTCTGATAATAATATTGGAAGCTATGATAGCTTTCCTCTCCTTGCCTTTTTTTTCTTTTCTGAAACTTTTCTTCATGGGATTTCATTTGCCACATGCACACGTGCATACAGTGCACAGGACAGTATTAAGCATTCTGTTTGTGATGTTGGTGATGATCTTCTTCCTGTCTTGTAGAAGGGGAAACATCTGAACTCCTTTTCTAACCCCAGTCACAATATGTCACTCTCTTTTTATACTCTCCCCAAAGCCTTCACTGCAGTCATCACTGGGTATTTGCCCTGTGGCTCAGTCCAGCATAACCACTCTTAAATTCCTGCCTCCTCTTATCAAATATTCTGGGAGTGGACACTTGCAGCTTTCCATGTTTACAGCCTGTACCTGTGTGCTGCTTCTACCTGCTAGAAAGTGTCAGTTTGACTCTTACCAGCCTGGATGTGTACAAGCCAGCAGGATTCACTAGAACAAAAACTTTAAAAAAATGCAGTGGCATTTTTTCCCTGCAAGAGAGAGATGCAGCATGATAACAGGTACCCAGCAATGTGCTGAAATTGAAGGTTTTTTAAAGTAATCTGGACAGTGCTGTGTCTGACTTATCTAGCAGTGCAGTCCTTTTTTCATCAGGGAGTTGCCACCAACATCACTTTCAGTGGTGTTCTTATGATTTTAAACTGGACACTTGAAGAAAATGGAGAGCCCTGAGATGGTTTTCAGTCACTGATACAAAATCCATCTTTCCAGTTGTGTTTACCTCCTTTATTAATTCCTGTAGCTTGCATCAAAGACACAGTCTGTCTGGCTCTTTGATACTGGACTTGCTGGGGAGAAGCTCTTGGCAGACCCCTAAATGTGCTTGTGTCTTCCCAGTTTGGACAACATCAAGTTCATGGTGTTCTGTTCTGTTCATTTTTTTTTAATAAATAATAGAATAGAACAAAACAGAACCTGAACGTTGAGTTGGCAAATACAGATCAATGAACCAACTCCTAGATTATTACACAATACATGAGGTGGTTAAAATAAACATGTACTAAACAGGCAAAATGCTTAAAAACAAATTAAGACTGGAAGTTACACTTCCTTTTCAAATGTATTCCCCTAGGAAATTCAGTACTCATGCTAAGTTAGAATGTTTACTTAAAACTGGGTATTTTTTTCTCCAAGAATAGTGAATATTTCTATAAATTGAACAAGCAAAGGTGCACTTGAAAATGAGATAAGAGAGAAGGCTTAGCTACCAATGGTATGGAAGTCTCCCCCTCTGATATGTGTGAATGAAATCTCCACATGCTTGATTTCTAGTCTTTTTTTTGGCAAATACGGTCAGCATGAAAGAGGAAGAGAAAAAAGAGGAGAAAGACTTAAAGAGAGAAAAAAAAAGAGAGGAGTTCTGCGCAGCTTGTTTTACTCTGCTCTGGTGAAAAAAAAAAAATTGTTTCCAAATTGCCCCACAGCTCCCAATAGCCCTGACTGCCTATTACTTCACTGTTCTGGCAAGTTGCTAATGGCTTTGCATTTTCCTTTATTGTCATCAAGAGTGTCTGGAGTTCATTAAGAATTACAGGAATAGCCTCCATGCTATTTAAACTAGATTTGGGAATATGTGCAAAATGGATCAGTGATTATAGGCTTTGCTAATTCAATGGTAGCCCATCACAATCATTGGAAGAGTGAATATGAAAAACAGCCACTTGGGAAGCTGTGAAAAGTTGTTAAGCATCTATAATAAACTTGTGAAAATGGAACATAGTATCACTTATTTGGTAACTGTTGTATTTAAAAGTCCTATCAAGACCAAAAATAAACTAAAAAGATAGCATTTTCAATAGTTATAAACTAAAAGAAAACTTCCTATTCTATGAAACTAAAATAAAATATTTAGACCCAATTGATAAAAATGAAATTTAAAATGTTTATCCTATAATGTAACAGTGAAAAGCCACCTCCGTGGCACCTTTCCTCCCAGACCACCTTAAAAACAAAATGAACCCGTTCCCGTCAAAGACGCCCAGCACCGCGCCCCCCCCCACCCCAGGTCGGAGACGGGGCGAGGGAGCCGCAGCGGAGCCGCCCGCCTCAACACGGCTCCAGCCGCAAAGCAGTCGGCCGTCTGGCACAGGGAAATCCCGACCCCCCCAGCCGCCGCCGCCGGAGCGGAAAAGAGAGGAGCCGGCCGCTTCCCCCCCAGGCTCAGCACGAAGAGTTCCAGCCACGGAGCACCCGCCCCGACGCGGCTCCAGCCCGCGGAGCGGCCCGCCCGCAGCCAGCCGCCGCCAGAGCAAGAAAGAGCTGGCCGCCCGCCTCCCCGGTTCGGCACGGAGAAAAGCCCCGTCCGCCCGCAGCCGCGGAGCAGCCCCTGCCCAGCCCCCAGCCGTTCCCTGTGCCGGAGCCGAAAAGAGCCCCGGCCGCCCCAGCCCGCGGAGCGGCCTGCCCGCGGTCAGCCGCCGCGGCCAGATGGCGTGTCCCCGAGCCGGGCCGAACCGCCGCCCCGTTTCAAGAGAAGGAAACCCACGCCCGCCACGTTCCACCCACCTCCCACCTCATAAGAAACCGGCCCAAACCCCTACAACGTTGCCGCCGCTGTGAAGCAGCGTAAGACCCTGAGACGCCATGACTGCGACAGAACTGCCACGCGGCCTCAAAGAGCCTCCAACCGCCCGCGCCGGCTTATCCCGCATGCAAATAAAGGACTCCAAGAGCATCTTGGGATGAAGTTTAACACCAAAAAACCCTTATCAAATAAAAACCAAGTAAAATTAAAACGGATAAGAACTAATGCTAAGCCATGTAGACCCTAAAGAATCAGAAAAGCTAATTTCTCCGGGGTTGCTTACTAGCTGTAAGTTAAAAAGACCAAACCAGAGATGAGACCACAGGAGAAAACAAAGAACTGTCAGGACTCTGGGGTTGCTCCCAGCGAGGGTCAGTCCTCCAACTCTGTTGAATTGCCTGCAGCAGAGCTGAAAAGGAGCCTCCTCCTTCACGGCGACCACGGGCAGCCAAAAACCCCTCGGGCAAATATTGAAAGAGCTGATCAATAAAGGCGTTTATGGAGATTAATATTTTCTCCACCCATTTTTATTCATAACACATTCACACACTTCTGAATGACCATACAGGTCTAACAGTGGCAATGTTTACTTATAAGAGCTTATAAGCTAAAGGGGAAAGAATGCATGCTGAAAACCCAGAGGACAGCTCAGGGAGCTGCTCACAGAGAGATTAGATACCACATAAAAATATTACATTGACTCAAACACGGAACAGAAGTAGAAAATATGGCCATTTAGGTTTTATTTTTTCTTCTATTACTTCTCAGCATGCAATATGTTTTTAAAGAGTCAGGAATGTACTGAAACATTTAATTCAGATTCTGAGAACTTAAAGCCTTTATATGTAGCAGTCTTGATACCTCCCACACATCTTTCCTTATCTGTGAGTATTACTTATAACCAGATATTGAACTAGATGCTCCTATTCCAAATGGATGAAATTCTAACTGAAATGAGGCTGGATCCCAGTGAAGACTACTGCTTCAGAAATTAAAAAGTAGACGGAACAAAGTACTAAGGAATATAACCAAGGAAACAATTCCCTAATCGTTTAGGGCCAGAGACAGCACCTGGCCTATCTTTAAGAGCTGATGTGAATTTCTGCAACTTGTAATCCTTGGAAAGCATCTGAAAAATATTAGACCTACTCACCTGGTCAGTATGGGCTGACTTACTGGCAGACACTGGTCTTCTACAGACAGTACAATTCACTTAACTGACCATTTTACTTTCATCTGAACCTGCAAAGAAGGGAGTACAGCTTAGTAACAAATGAAGGCGCCGGGGACAGAAAAAGGAAACAGGCGCAAGACACATGGTTGTGTAGTGCTTCTCCTGCCATCAGTCTGACCACCTACCACTGTCCTCTGACCCCAAAAGCCAGTTTCCACTCCTTGCCTTTGCATTTTTCAGTGGTCCCACACCCTCCAGTGCTATAGCACAGTAGAGGGAAAGGAAACTGAATGCCCCAACATTCTAAGGGGAAATTTCCCTAGAGTTACTAGAGGAGAAGACAGTGTTTGCAAACACTGGTGAGCAACACTGAACACACTGCAGGATTGGACCAAAGGGACAAAGCGCCTGTTGAACTGAATGTGAGCAGATACCAGGGGCTTAAGCTGTGGCTGACTGAATTGAACAAAGCCTGGGAGGTGAGAACATGGCCATTACTACAATAAGTCTACATGTTTTGATCTATACTATAAGGATGAGCATTATCAGGAGTAGCGATCAGGGCACACACATTCCCCTGGAGATTAATCACTGTTTGGAAAGAGCTGAGGGACAGACAGCCTTAGGGCATTAACCCCAAATGGCCATTAATCCCCCAAAATGCCACCTACCCATGCCTTTGTCACTATTAAAAGGTAAATAAAAAACCTTTGAAAGGGAAAGGGACAGACTGAAAACCAGTATTTTCTTCCTCCTTCCTAAGGGGCAGTTCAGATGTGTGCAACAAGTCAAATCAATCAAATTTTCAAGTATTGAAATATCAATTTTTACTGGGACAGAAACAATTCTCCCTTTTCCTCCTTTCTCACTTTAGAATAAAAGTAAATATGGTGCCTGTAAGAAACTGAGAGGAAGAGATGGACTGAGATACAATGCTGGGCTTTAAGCTAGCATTTTTTATCCTTTAAAAGGCCACGTCGCTCTGACCACTGTGATCAGTTTTTGAGATTCAAAATAGAAAAAATGATCTTCGTACTAGGTGCAACTAACTCCCAAGATATCTGTATACACATAAAGTGAAATAATTAGACCTTGAATGAAAAATCTTGACAGTACAAAGAAAGACCATGATCTAATATCAGAACAAAGTTAACAGATGTCATTAAGTGAGATGATTAGCTGATGACGGAAGGTCGCACCCAGTTTACTTTTCACAGTTGACAGATCAAAGTTATTCGTTCAGTTTGAGCAAAGACTGAATACAGTTACCCTAGGAAAATCCTTTTACATAACATTAAGTCTCTCTCTGTCTTGTGTTTCTTAGACATGAATTGTCAGGAAAAATACTAGTGAAATAGAACAGAGCAAGGGCAACCAGCTCAAGTCATAGTGAATGGAAATTCCCTTAGTAGTAGGTGAAAATAAATGTGTAATTGTATCCAGTGGCCTTTACACTCATGTGAATCACATGCCTGAGATATTATAAACCTGACTTTAGCCCAAGTTATGCAGCTGTGAATTGGGAGAAGCCATTAAGCCACATCCTGATACAAATCCAACCCCCAGGTCCCCTCTGATGCCAATTCTCATTGTCCATCCTCACCCACATTCCCCTCTCTGCCCCAACCCCTGCCTTGCTATCACTCTAACCCAATTATCCAGTGCTTGGGCACAAGGCCAGGAAGGACCATCCCCATTGCAAGTGACGATGGACTGGGTGCCATGGGGGTCTTAAGCAGTAGAGGAAAAAGGTGACACATGGCACAGAGAGAAGCATAGCTGCATTTCCTCTTGTCAAGCCCAATCCTGGTACCCAGAGACCACCCTGTATTCTGGTGTTCTCAACAGCTCCCCTCAAGTCAGTCTTCACCAGTGTCAGCAGAGCAATGCAGCACCATCACCAGTGCTGGGGACACACCACTGCTCAGCAAGGCATCACACCCCTCATGCCCAGGTGGGCATCCAGCGTGGCTAATGCATGCTGCAAATAGCAACTTGGGTTGTCATAATTCCTTTTTTAGCATTAGATTTTTACACAGTATCTGTCCAAGTTTTCAATAGTTGCTATTAGTGTTGAGTTTTGCTCCTGGTTTTTCTTGTTTGTTTTCCAGAACTGGCAGAAAAGGGAATATTTTAAACTCAGATTTTAAACTTGACCTACTTCATACCTTTTCTGTTACAAAGTGTGATTAATTTTATATTGGTTTTCACTTAGAGAGAGACTGAATTTTTGCACCTGCAGTCATGAAATCTAGAGTGAAAAAACACACAGGAAATATACTCACCTTCAGTAAATTCACTTTAGTCTAGCTTTGCATCCACTACTTGTCCATTTACTTAATTACACCATCATATAATATGCAATATGGTACTATGTTTATTTTCTTATGTCCATTCAGTCTATAGGCTTGATTGGGTTGCTTTAAAAACTATGAGCCTTTATTTCAATGCTACCCACTTTGTATTCAAGCTTTCAATAATGCATATGCCCCCATCTAAAGAAAAAGGAAACAATAGCCTTCAAATAAGTCACAGAACAGGTATTAAAAACATGCTCATATGATAATAAATAAAGGGAAGAATAACACATTTATACTGCAATACATATATTCATAAACTCAGTGTGGTAGAGTTTCAATAGGCTGCAATTCAAATATTCTACAAAACCCTATGTCAGCTAAAGTTACCATTCGAATGCAGAGAGACTAGCACTAAAGAATGTTTTAAAATGCAGAAAGATTATGCTGGCCACTGCCCTCTGCAAGCTGGGGGATTTGTTGCCTGCCAAACCTGCTGCAGGATGAGAATCAAGACATTCAGATCCTGACAGGGAAGAATGATTGCTCATTGTGGGAAGGAATTTCTGTTACATGAAGCACACCAGCAGGGTTCTTCATCAGAGAAGTGCACAGTGGATTATAAAATCCCTTAACTCTGGGGTCCTCAGGAATTTCAGCAGTTATCAAAGTAAGAGGACCAAAGAAAGTGGTGCCTAACAGAGAAAAGAAAGGAAGGATTTAACCTTTGTCCTGAGGGTGATAAAATAGCCTCACATGGCTGAAAATCAGTCTAGCTTCAGCCATGTGATGCAGTTGACACAGTCACTATTGTGAAAGTTACAGGATGGCATCAGTAGTTGAAAGGTCATATTTTAAAGACTTTCTAAATTCACCATCAAAATACTGGCTGGAAGATTCTGTGAGGCCTTATTGAGCAGCTACAAGTCAGGATTTATTTGTTCCTTTTTGCTCTGAAAACCCTTATAACATTCCTAAGAGCAGCAGGCAGACCATAGGAACCATAGCACACAATGGAGATATTTGCTTGTGGTACAGGTAATGTATCAAATCTCACCTCTCATTGCACAGAGTTCATCTCCACCTGCCTCAGCACTTCTACCATGCCAGTTACAGCAGCATTTAGGTAGAATTATGTGTGGACTTACTTGGCAAAGACAATTTCTAGAGGCATCACCGAAGACATGGACCAAATCCTCCACACTATGTTGGTGTTGATGTTGGGAGAGTATAAAAATGTGGATTTTGTGCTTCAATCTTCTTTTGAGGGAACACATGTTCTTCAAAGCAGCAGCAGCTTTCTCACTACTATAGGTTCAAACAGACCTACTTTACCTGTGGAGCTGGTAATTGTTCTTTATTTCCTCTTCTCAAGACTGATCTGCTCTTATCTTCCATCATCCAGTCCACCATGTCCTGTTCTTCTCTCACTGGTTTAATGACTAACCTGCCTTCCAGTTCTTCCCCTACCCAACTAGCCAATCCATCCCCATCTGTCTTAGCAAATCCAGCTCCTAACCACTCAGTCATGAGTGTTAACAAAGGTCATCTCCTACATATTCTCTTGTAGTATCCTCATCTACTTGTAAACATGTGTCTTTTTCCTGATCATTCTCTCTATCCTGAATTTTTATCTTCCCCTGTATAACTCTGTAAATTACTCTGGCTCAGACAATTAGCCTGCTTAGCTTTCTGCTGAGATCCACGTGATCAGAACTCATTTCCTAAACTTTCCTTCTGAAGTTTTCCTGGTCTCCCATCATCACTGGTAACACCAAGAGGTTTTTCATAATCTACCCAACACTTTTAGAGACACCAACTCTTAGGAAATAGATAATACAGATGTTTTTTGCCTGTTACAGATAAATAGTGAGCTTCTTTTTAAACTGACCTCTCACATTTATCACAGAAACTTGGGCAGATTGGAAAATTTTCTCCAAGGTTTTGTGATCCTATTCCTGCATGCTGACTCATACAGCATCAGATGAGAGTTCAAGATCCAAGAGCATAAACTGCTATAAGTATCTTTAAAGGGGCACAATATAAATTTCTCACACTCTTTTTAGAATATTTCCCCCAGAGCCTCTAAAGGGGAGTGGGCAGACATTCTGAGCTGAATAGCCTTAAGAAAAATGTTTTCAAAAGAGTAGGCTGCCAGCCTGGGAGAAGCACTGAACTTCTGCATTCCCCTTAACTCAGAGTAACCTAGTAACCTTCTTGAAAGCAGATGAGTTATTCCAGTAAAAGTTTTCCCAACTTGCCCATACAAGTAAGAAGACTGCACGATAAGTCTAGATCGATTTATTCTGCAAAACACCTTGAAAAAGCCCAGAAGCATACAGAGGCAAGGAAGTCCCCCATTGTGCTTTGAAATGATCCTTTTGTTCCCCAGAAATCTCAGATCTAATCAGTCAGTTCACGAAAGAAGCCAAATTTACAGTCAGCCTTCTTCTATTTAAAAAAGAGGTACAAAGCTGTGGGAGCAGTACAACCTTTCCATGTGACCAGACCTAGGGAAGGGTCCCATGTGGAGGTGAGTATCGTTCACTGCCTTGCCCCAAGGCAGCTCCAAGACGGCTATCAAGTAATTCCAGCAACGACAAGCAGTCCCTGATTGCTTTTCAGATGATTTTACAGACACATTGCTGACTAGGGAGCTATTAAACCACAGGCCACCTAGGCCTTGCTGGATAGTAACAATTTTTCAGAATTATCTGTTACTCTGGCTCATCTCTTCATCCTGGATGATTTACATTTTAGCTGTGCATCAGGCCCCACACCCCTGCTCTGGGCATGGCACTCGGTGCCTGCTTCCCACCTGGCTGCAGCTCCCATCATCACAGCACACACTGTCAAGCCTTCCCCACCTTAGCCATCCTGTTCAGCTCTGAGGCATGTAAATATCCCTTCACTCTATTTATCAAGGGCATACTTCACAAAGGGCTCAACATTCTTCCTATCACAAGATTTTAGAACAGGAGGATAACCCCAAATGATTTCCAAACAAACATCTTCTTTCCCCTATTGCCAATTCCGTTGTTTTCTGTTGAAATTTTGAAGAGGAGGAATGTGCAACACATCCCAGAACATGTCTCTGTGTTCAAAAGAGAGGGAGCTATTAACCAGAGTAGTGAATTAAAACTAATAAACACATCATTGTACCCAGCATTTATGGAAAGGCTTCCTGTTGGAGGGAAGATCAGTGGCCAGTTCAACACATATTCATCTCTTTTTACAGAAAAATTATACTCTCAGGGGTATCAAAAGTCACTTTTTATAGCCAGGTTCTAAATTTCTGAAACCTTAGATGTATTATGGGGACTTATAATATTAACTATATTTAGTGGGCGTTTTATTGTCCATACAAGCCATGCTATTAAAGAAAATATTTCTTTCCTAAGCTATATAGATATGTGTGTGTGTGAGTGTGCATGCACACACATGTGTGTGTATGCATGTGTCTCCTTTTGAAGAATTTCACATGGTCAGCAAAAGAGCTCTGTGTTTTATTTTTAAGTGAATATAAATGCTCAAAAGATCTTACACTAGATCTAAAAGAAAGAAGAAATGGAGATGTGACAGCAAGCAGTCATAACAGTTCACAATCTGCCTACTAGCAAGAATTGGTCATATACCTTATGCACAAGAATAAAAAAAAAAAAGCAATGCTTCTGCTTGGGCACGTGTTTCCCTCTGTGACAGTCTGCACTGAACAAAATAACAGCCTGGGTCTGCAGGCTCTAGAGGGCTGGGAAATGCTAAAAGTGCAGTCAGCAGAAGGTAGAGATGACATCTGTCCAGCAATATCACATATGAGGTGGTAAAAGGGGTATGTCCAGCCACATCCTCCAACACAGACACTGAAATGTTTACTCAAAATTACTAGCCAAAATGCCGGGAAGTGAGCTCTGCTTTCCTTTTTTTCCTCTTTCACCAGTAACCTGGGAGGTTAGCTATGCAAAGGTAGCTCTCATAGCCATGTCAGACTCATTCAACAGCAGCATGAAGGGAACATGGAAGGAAGTTGTTACAGAAGTGGTCACCATGTATATATCCATTTACCATGCATCCAGACCCAGCTGCTGGGGAGCAAAGAAATGTTTGTCAATAATTTCTTCTTTCAACCAGTCGTCTTCCTAGCACAGAGAGAGGCCTTAAAAGTTGAAAACTGTAGATCTGGCATCACACTCAATCTCAAAAGAGAATAAAAATCTTGATTTTTTTTTTTTTTTTCTGAGCCAAAAATGTAGTTGTTACCTCTTTAAAGGAGGGTGGCAAGCCATATCTCTTGTATACTTTCCTACTTTGTGTAAACCCTCATGTTGTCTTTGTTGTCTTATCTTACCAGGGGATCTGTTGCACAACCACCACTCACAAAAGAAATCACAAGGTCATGAAAATCTTATGATCTGTCTGTGGTGAAATTTCAAACAGCAACAACGAAAGTCTCTTCAGTGCGATCGCACTGACCTGATTTCTTACAGAGGTTTCAGCAAAGCTCTGTTCTGACAGAACAGAGACATGTACACCACCACCATATAGACCAACCTAAGCTGATCTGGTGAGCCCTCTTCATATGCTCAGCCAGTCACAAAACCCAATGTCTTATAGCTTGAGCGACATAAGAAGAGAAGCTGGTGCTTGGCTTAGTGAGTTCTGTACACCAAGGAAGAGCTGTTTACCAGAGGATGGTCAGGGTGCACCACACAGACAGCTTTTCTTATGGGTCTTCTTTTACTTATCAGCTCATCCTGGAAGTCCTCTCTCTTTTGCCATTGCCAGTTCAAGTGCAGGTCAGGCTGTGTGCATTTCTTTCTTCTCCCTCTTATGACACAGTTTCTTACCTGTCCACACACAGGTGTGCACCCAAATTGCTGGCTGCAGCTCTTCTGCCATGGGTATTCAAACTGCTCAGCCTTGTAGTTGCCTTTGTTCTTGGAAGCAAACAAACAAGCAAAAAACAACTGTCCTGCAGCTATCAGAAATGGAAGGCCAAAGTTAAATCTTTCATAGCAAGACTTAATCCAATTTCTTGCTGAATTTAATGTGAGACTGCATATATATTATGGCTTAGAAGGAACATCAGCAGTATCTCAGACAGAATAGTCCTTGGATATAAAGGTAAATCTCTTGAGGGTGAGGTGGGCAAGCAGAGCTGGGTTTATTATTCAAACTTTTTGAGCTTGTAATGACAGGCTAGAAATCTCATGAAAACATGATTTATTGGAAGATTTCTAGTATTTCCTGCTTCTGCTGGGGCTGGAAGTACCACAAGAACTACATTTCTGTGGTATTTTGGTATTTCCACTTGTGGCCCTAGCTGGAACTAAGAAGAGAAGAGGCACATACACTTGGGAATGGTGGGGGTTTGGTCATCAGCCTTTTTTTAGAATCACAGGAAAGATTTTTTCAAAGTTCACTTTGAGGCAAAGTATTTAGGGAGGTATTCTCATTCTAGCAGATGCTACATAAGATTATGACTTTTCAGTTACATAAAATTTGCACTTTAGGTTGGAATTTTATGCAAAATTCCCCTCTGGCTTACTGGTTTATATGAACTTTACATAGCTCTGCGGCATAAGAATTTCACGATGTCAGTCATGCACAATAATAATATAACAATCTAAAATAATAATGTAATAAATCCACTCACTAGTCATCATGGGCCAAACTCCGACAACCCTTTGTGAAAATGTGCTGCAAACACACGTACAAAAAGTCTCTGAGCTCAGTCCCACTGGCCTCAAGCCAAGAAGTTATCTAACGGCAAATCAACAGACAAGTGTCACCAGAATGTCTCACAGCTAAACTGCTCTGCTGTGAGCATAAGTTATTCCATTTCAGATGTGGAAAGATTTAATTGGGTTCTATGCAATTAACAAACCTCAATTATGAGTAATTTGTTAGTCATGCTTACTTTTGGCTAAGACTTGTTTTCCTTCTCTCAGCTCTCCCACTTGAAACACCTGCAAGTAGATGGATGGGGGAGTGGGGAGTGGGGGGCAGTGGTTCTGGCCAGAACTCTGATAAAATGTCTCCTTGGTACAGATTTTAATTGTTTCTATGAAAACATCTGCTCTCCTTAGAGAATGTGCCCATAGGCAAAACTGTTTTCACTTTGAACAAAGGCCTGAGGAGCTTCACTGACAAAAATTACCTGCTGGAAACAGTGAATTCAGTGTGTGTCTCCAACCCACCCTGGTGCTGCTCCCCATCTTGCCAACCTGGTCAGCCCTGCATCTGTGCTGGGCAGGTCTCAGTCACCTCTGATGGAGAAATGGTCTGGCCTGCCTCTCATTTGGACATAATAAGAGCTGGGACAGCAGTCCAAGGCATAGTAGATGTTTTTGAATCACCTAGTGGAATACACCTCCATGCTGTGCTAAATACCCTGCTTCCACTGGGAGTGTAACTTGTGCTTTCCCTCCAGCTCTCTTATTATATAGTGCAAATTTTGAACCATCATCTACCTCCTGAAATGTTAACCATATCAGCTCTCTAAATGTCTTATATTGCTGCTCAACAAAAGTCTTGGGAATCAACAGAGGATTAATTTTATTTATCTGCTTCAATCTATATATGAAGATAATTGCAAAAAGACTAGAAACAAAGCAATTTTGACTATGAAGAAAGAATTCTGAGACTGAAAGCCAGGGTTTACTGGAAAAAAGGTCTTACAGATGCTGATTGTTCTCATGATGGGACAAAGAACAGCAGTTCCTCCCAAGTTAAACCCAGATTATTCATTCTCCACAGTCAGCCGTCCTGGAGTCTATGTAGACTTGTGATCCTCTGCACTACTGTTTCTGAAAAGTGGTGTTCTTTCAATGGAAGCGACTTTTACTCCAACTTCAGTAAATCAAGACTCAGAGTGCTCAACCAAATGGGAAAAAAGTTAGTCCAGAGATGGAAGCCATAGAGCATGACCAGAGGTAATCCTCTTTAGCAGAGGCTTAGAGGCAGGCTAACACAACAATATTATTTTCAGGTCCACACTTAAGGTGACTGACAATATTTGTGTTGATGAGCAATAATTTGGGTGACTTTGCTCAACACTCTGCTCAGCATGGCTGGACAGCCAGTGTGCCATTGCAGTCTGCAGCCTCTCACCCTGGCTGAGGGTGCTTGTTGGAAGGAAGCAGCACCAGGTCTGATGGTGTAAAACACAACCAAGGGAATGCCATACTGACATCCAAAACACAGGAGAGAAAACAGAAATCCATGGTTGGGCTTCTCTGAGCTTGTCTGCTCTATTCTGCTGAACTATCTCTTGAGACACATTTGATGAGGCTGCCTACACATTGTACATCTGCTCCAGCTGCTTTCATTCTCTCTGATCTCTTCCATCATGTCTTGACTACGTGTCCCTTATGGCAGTTAGCATCTTCCCCTTTATGTCCAGTTAGGTACTTCCTTCACTACTTGCCTTCACTACTGAAGGCAACAGGTTCTGCCATAGATAAAAAATTTATTTATTTCAAACTCTCCAGTCTGAGGCAAACATGAGGGAAATCTGAAATTCTTTTTCCTCAAGGACACAGCAGAGAGGGGTAGGTTACCTGGACCTTAAAAGCCAAAACATTACTAGGTTTTACATGAAAATAAATTTAACCTTTAATGGAAAAACATCTCAAGATTTTGTCCTGATATAGAAGTTATTTCCAATCAAAAGGGAAGCTTGTCACAAAAATTCACTTACCAAAAACTATCAGAAATATTTAATACTCTTATGAACATAACCAGAGAGTATTTAAGCTTTGGAAAAGAAATCTCTGCAGCAACAGTGGTTATGTACTATGTCCTCATTTGCTGGAGTGAAAACTAAAATCTAACAAGGAAACTTGCAGATTTAACATAAAATAACAGCCATGGAATATAAATAAAATGTAATATAGCAAATGGGGAATAATTATTTTTTGGATTTATGACACCTGTTTCCCTGTTCCATATTCAGGACTGCTTAGGGAAAAGAAAAAGGTACTCACAGAGGTGAAAAGTTCTCATAATTCTTTGTTATTATTATTTTTCAATTAATTTCTAAATATATGCTTACCACACAGTACTTTATGAAGCAAAAAGGCTGAGCTATAAATAATATTTCATCTTCTGGGAGTTATTTTAACCTGTACATTTTTTGCTGTTGTCAGAAATGGGAAAACATGGAAAATATGCAGGGTTGGATTGGTTTTAGTCTAGGATCTTGTGTTAATTAGATTCTTTTAAAATACTGATTGTAGTCTTGCAAAAAAAAAGAAAATGGCACCAAAAATGCCAAGACCCATCTGGAATTAAATCTGGTCAAGGATGTCAAGGACACCAAGAAGGGCTTCTTCAAATACATCAATAACAAAAGAAAAACAAACGACAGTGTGGGACCATTATTAAATTGAGGGGGAACCCTGGTAACAGAAGAGGCAGAAAAGGTAGAGTTACTGAACACCTTTTTTGCATCTTCACTGACAAGACCAGCCCTCAGGGATCTCTGACCCAGAAGACCAGGGTAAAGGGATGTTGGAAGGAAGACCTTCCCTTAGTCCTGGAGGATTGGTTTAGAGAACACCTAGACAAAAACCTGACATCCACAAGTTCATGGGCCCTGAGGGGATGCATCCACAAATGCTGAGAGAGCTGGTGGACCCCACAGCCAGGCCACTCACGGTCATCTTTGAAAGGTCATGGACATCAGGAGAGGTGCCTGAGCAGTGGAAGGAAGCAAATGTTGCCCCAGTCTTCCAAAAGGGCAAGGAGAAGACACAGGTAATGCGTGGTCAGTCAGCCTCACCTCAATCCCTGGAAAGGTGATGGAGCACCTCATTCTGGGGGCCATCACTATCCACATGGATGACAAGAAGGTGATCAGGAGTAGTCAGCATGGATTCACTAAAGGGAAATCATGCTTGACCAGCTGGTGGTCAAGCCTGCCTTTTATGATGAAACAACTGCCTGGAGGGATGAGGGGACAGCAGGGGATATTGTCTACCTTGAGTTCAGCAAGGCTTTCAAAGGTTCCTCTCCCAACATCCTCACAGGCAAACTCAGGAAGTGTGGAGTGGGTGCGTGGACAGAGAGTTGTTTTGAAAACTGACTGAACAGCAAATTCCAGAGGGTTGTAATCAGTGGCACAGGGTCGTAATCAGTGGCACAGGGTCTAGGGGAGGCCTGTCACTGGTGGTGTCCCCCAGGGTTCAATACTGGGCCCAGTATTGTTTAATTTTTCCTCAATAACTTGGGTGAAGGGGCAGAGGCTCCTCAGCAAGTTCCCTGACAACACAAAGCTGGGAGGAGTGGCTGATACCTCAGAGTGCTGTGCAGCCCTTCAGAAGGACCCTGACAGGCTGAGAGATGGGCAGAGAAGAACCATCTGAAATACAACAAAGGTGAATGGAGGATCCTGCACCTAGGGAGGAACAACCTCAGGCACCAGTACAGTATCCTGCTGGAAGCAGCTCTGTAGAGAAGGTCCTGGAGGACAACAAAGAATGCCAAAGGTATCCTGTAGTACATTTGGAAGGCCACTGGCAGCAGGTCAAGGGAGATGATCCTGCCCCTCTACTCAGCCCTGACCACATGCTTTGTCCAGTTCTGGGCTTCTCAGGACAAGAGAGATGTGAGTCCTGAGGGGACTGCAGCATCTCTAATGTGAGGAAAGGCTGAGGGAGCTGGGTCTGTTCAGAGATGACTGGGAGGGGACTTCATCAGTATCTACCAGTCTCTGAAGGGAGGGTATCAAGAGGATGGAGCCAGGCTCTTTCTGGTGGTGCCAAACAATAGGACAAGAAGCAATGGGCAGAAAATAATGCACAGGAGGTTCCATCTGAACATGAGGAAGAACTTATTTAATGTGCAAGTGGCCAAGCACTGGAATAGATTGCCAGAGAGTCTGTGAAGAACAGTCTGGAGACAATCCTGTGCCATGTGCCATGGGATGACCTTGATTGAACAGGGAGGTTGGATCAGATGACCCACTGTGGTCTGTTCCAACCTGACCCATTCTGTGATTCCCTAAGTCTGTGAAATTGTGATTATGTGATTCTCTCCCTCAAGTACATTCAGGTAGGTACACAGGCTTCTATACCAATTACCATAAACACACTAAAAGGATTAACAGCTTCTCCCTTATTGTCTCTTCCACCCAATTTCCCTCTGACTGGTTTTGAAGTACAGTGTCTCATATCACAGCAAGTCAAATACTGTTAGAATCACTCTACCTCCACTGCCAGTGGTGACTCTGGTACCAGCAGGTTGCACACTTAGCAGTATTACAGTTAGTGATGGGTGAGCTCCCAGAGGGCAGCAATAAACCCCTGAGACCTTTCCCTGCCTCCCAAGGAATGCAGCAGGGTCACGGCTTGAGTGGCCTCAGATATTACAGAGACAGGCACCCTGGAAAGGCTTATCAATAAATAAAGCCATGACTTTAGGTGCTTAATTAAACTCAAGGGACAAAATCCTCCCTCCACTAACAAGCAGGAAAGAAGGATAACTGTTCTATCTGTGAATGCCATACTTATAAAGAGGTCTGTGAAATTCACACTAGGCCAGTAATTTTTTCCATGTTTTTTGGCACCAGTGCTGGTTCTTTAATGCACAATGCAGTTCCTGCAAAAGCAAACACATTTTCAGAACAGTTGCCAGGGGACGGATAGACAATAGGATACAAGGGCTCTAGACTCCATTTGCTGCCCAAATGCTTGCCCCTGAACTCCCAGTAGTCAAGTAACTTCATGAATTGCTTTAACCTTTGCTTCTCAGAAAATGCACTTTACTTTGATCTTTGAACCATGATCAATAGAAGGTGCAGAATAGCAGGGAAGAATTTTTCAGCTCAGGGAGAAACAATGTAGTTCAAAATGCTCAAATAGCCTTAAAAAGCTCCCAGTAGAATGTGTCCGGAAATCACAGACTAGTTATTAGCTTTTTCCTGATAGTTTAAAATAGTACAAAAAATGCAGTTCCTCATCTTCATTCTGCAGGATAAGAGCAAGACCTGTATATGACAAGGACATTTCCTTGTAACAGCAGAATCTGCTTGAACCCAGACTGAACTTGGTCCCCCATCCTATAGCTACAATAAAGTAGATGCAGGTGCCATATGACTACACTGTCTATCACATTATTCCAGAAGTTCCTACACATAAATAATGAACATTTAACAAACAGCTACATCAGCTGAGCAGCTTCCAAGATGCATTGGTTTACCACAGGAAAAATGTACTTTTTGCAGCAGAAATAGCAGCATTTCACAGTCATTCAGGGAGGTTGTTTCCAAGAATAAGAGCCACAGGCATGTGTACAAATTAACTGGCAATAAACATTCTGAATTTGGTTACAGTCACTGGGCCAAATTCTGTTTGACACTATATCTGAACCATCTTCAGAGTGGTTTGCTGCAATCCTAAAAATTATTGCCTAGATCCAGAAGTGCATTAAACTGATGCTGTTTGTTCTATTCTAATGTCAAACACATACTGCAGTAGTGGGTTACATAACTAGTTCACTTATTTTTCTTCGTTAAAACACCAGATTGACCATATTCCTTGCTTGACCATGTTGAACAGCCCTCAGGTTTGCATTGAGTGAAGGTCACTCGAAGATGCTACAGTTCCTTATCTGCTTGTCACTCTGAGGGTGAGTCCAGAGGCCATCATCTCACCCCTGCTGTGTAGGGGGCAGGATGGGTGGCAAAAAACATGTTCTGCTGTTTCTCTCCTCACTAAAATACTGGTGATAGGACAGATGTTGCATCTATGGCCAGTATTAAAGCAGTTAAGAAATTGTCCTCACAGCCTGCAATCCATTTTCCAGTTTTTACACGATAAACACAATGCCAGGGTTTACTAGATGAGTATCTCATAGCAATTTATCGGCTTTATCAGCCCATGTCTTTCAAGGGATAAGAAATTTTATCATCTGCTGACCTAAAATACCTGCTGAAGTTTAAGATGACATTTTTCCCTCCTGTTTGCCCAGACTGTAAGCATATACAGCACAGCTGTACCAAGCACAACTCAGCCAAGCGCATTATCTCTGCTCCTTACCAAGGTGGTGTCCACATCTTATGCCACACTAAACCATAACAGGGTTGAATTTGGGTTGGCAAAGTAGCTATTTGAGAGATTTTATATCAATGTATTCTATTTGCATACTTTTAGGTACAATTAGGGAATGATGGTAAAAAATTATTAGCAATATTTTTGTGGAAAGCCAAACAATTCATGACAGCTGAAAAGTGGTTAAAATACATCACAACATGTTTTTTATTCATAGTCCAGAGGTGGAACAAAGCAATTATCTTTCCTGTACTGCAATCAGTCTTACATTTACAATATAGATCATATGTAATAATTACATACCCTCATCTCACAAAATTAGTGTGAAACTAGTAATCTGCATTTGTACAACTGGATTCCACCAGAATATCCTATCAGTATTTGGTTCTTTCAGGGCACAGTGGAACGCGGATTTCTCCATTCTGACCTGATGTAAACAATAGTTCAGCTCAACTGCAAAGTTGACCCAGATGACTGCCAGCAGTCCCTTCCAGAAAACAGTTCTGGGATTCAGAAATTAACAACAGATAACCCTTGTTTGGCTTTAGGCAGTGTGTCTTCTGATGCATTCCTTTATGTTTTATTGTTCAATTGCTTATAGTTGCTTATAAATCAACAAAATATTTTCTTAACATCTTTGCAAACACATGGCCATTTCTGGGAATGTATTACAACAATTTTTCAGAGCTATATGAATGGTATCTTTGATATCAAAAATATTAAATGAATAATATATGTCAGTATAGATATTAAAAAATTATTGATTCACAAGAATATTCAATAGTGTGGTACAGAACATCCTGTTCTTCCCAACTAAAATATTTTGAGCTTTAATAACAGATGCCCCTATCTTTATATGCATTAATTTTAAAATGCCTGACACCTGTGAATTTCTAGTACTGTAGCTCTTACTGCCTCTTTTTTTGTTGTTGTTATATACTCCATATGAAACATGATTTTAAAGTGTTGGGCTTTTTCAGATTGTGAAGTAGGTGAGAACAGCCCTCCACCACGGGACAGTTCCTTGTAGTGTGCAAATAACATTGCCTCACTCTGGATATTTCTAGACCATCTCTGTTTCTGTTTTTATGCAGGGTCTGAGAAGATGCTTCACTAAAACACTGTACAGCTTGTGACTGTTGGGCCCCTAGAAAGTGACTACACAAACCAACTACAAACATTAAATATTACACCCACAATATACTATTAGTTATTCATGAAGCTGAAAGTGAATCTCTGAAGGTTGATATACTTCCTGGCTCTCATACTTCCAAGTACTTTTAGATGAAACTCTTCTACTAACTGGTTTCATTAGACAGCTTTAAGCTATCTGCAATTCTGTGCTGTTAAGTTTTAAAACTTCACACACTCCTTAGTTTAAAAAGTAATGCCTACTCTACTGTTTCCTGCTTAACCCTTTTTCCTCTTGTCTTTACTCTCTTTATCTTCTATAAGATATAGAAAATAAAATATGGAATATTTTGGAATAAATAATGGAAATAAAAGATTCTTCCTTCTGTGCCCTATGACTGCAAAAAAAAAAAAAAAAAAAGAAAAGAAAAAAAGGCACTACATCCCATCTGAGACCAAAGACTCCTCTGCCAACCATCTTTCCTTGTAGAAGTTGACATGTCAGAAAGTTTGAAGGTAGAGCCAAACAGAAAAGGTGTGGTTTGGCTGGCATAACTAGAAAGCATGCCAAGTCATTGAGGTGACTGTACACATATAGAAAAATAAATACATAAAATGATATATAGGGTCACTTTGACCACTGCAAAAGCACGCCAAAATATTGTCACTGCCTTGGCTCTGCTGTTTCAATGGGTTTTGCAGCCCAGCCAAAACCAGGCTCTCCATTAGCAGCTTCATTCACTTGCTCTTCTCTGTGCAGGCAGAGCAACAGAGCCATTCAAACCCCAGGTGCTCAGTGTAGGAAACTCCTTGTTTGTAAAGAACAGGAGTTCTGGTTTGAATCCCCCTGCTTACACTTTCTGGTTTTCTCATTTTTAAGATAGCAATGAACCTCCTGATGTCTGGAAGACTCAGAAAGGGATGCAGTTAGGAATGTCTCTGAGGTCAGCTGTGTCCTAGCACTTTCAGTATCTACATAGGACAGTCTCTTCCTGTGAGAAATCTTCAGTCCAGTTACTTATTCCCACCGGTTTAAAAGCCCCATGCTGACATTTGAATTTGCTTTCCCTGCTTCCCTGACACTATCGCCTTTCCTCCTTTGCTTCTCAAGGAAGGTACCTGCCAGGCACAGTGACATTTGCCTTCTCAGTGAGGCCACCAGGTAAGATAGGGTAAGAGATAACACAAGAGTGACACAATACATGGTGCAATGCAGCAATAGAAACACCTCACTTTGCTCCCATTGGACTAATCTGATGGATATTCTGCCAGGTGACTTCTGCAAATGCAGTCAGTGAGCAGCCCACTCTCTCACAGGAGCAACTCCTCGCCAGGGAAAAGTAGCTGCCTTATGCCTTACCTATGATGTTCAGCTTTGCTGAACAAAGATGGTTATATGCCCCTTTTTTGTCCAAAGAGGACTTTTACAAGTTTAGCTGTAGTGTATTGAGCTTCTCAGCTTCTGACCATATGCAAATTTCCCTGGCCCATGCTACACCAGTGAATTCCTGCTGTATAAAACACAGGGATGGGAATGTCTCTTCAGGTAAAGCTTCATAGATATTAGTTTAGCAGGAAGTGGAAAGACAGTAATTCCCAATGGACATGCTAATTCTCTTGGATGGTGTTTCTAAATGCACATCTGGTATTCAAGCACTGTGTTTCTGTGTTGGCCTGTGGTTGGGTATACCTGTGTCCTTTTTTGGATGTTAAAGAGCATGGTACTGGTACTTGGAGAACACTTGCTATGTTTATTAATAACAACCTCAACAAAAGGCATATAATTTTTTACTCATTTTCATTCAACTTATCATCCCAGTCCTGTCCTGCTGTATCATCTTTCTTGCTTATACCAGATGGACAGACTTCAGGAGCAAACTTCAGTTAGTCATCTGACTTCTTTCCAAGCATAAAGTTTTGAGGAATTAATTCCTTTTTTATATTGAATTGAACTCTTGAGTTCTTGAGCTTTTGAGATGGCTTTTAGAAGAACATCCAGTCTTAACAAAAATATTATCAGGATTTTCAAGGGTAGAGGTTCCATCAACATCTTTAAGAAAAATCTTTCAGTAGAAAATCATCTTCACCACCAACATTCTAAAATGTTTATTTAAGTATTTGGCTGGCTCTCTTACTATTTCAGTTGTAATTTTATGTGCATGTGCTTGAGAAAGGATTTACCTCATTTGGCTGCATCCATCTGGGAGCTGAACTTCCAGCTCGGTATGTCTCTACATTCATCCTGGTGGGGACAAGTGTCTCCAAAGTTCAACTCATCCCAACCCCTCTACAGACACATCTTAATATGAGAATGACTGCTTTCCACATTTGTCTCTATGATCCACGTAAGAAGGCCAAGTACTTATATCTGACCTAAAAGAAAACATTATATTACTAAATTTTAGATTGCCCTAATCTCACTAGCAAAAAATTAAGAAAGAGAAAATGAAGTTGTAGAGTAGTAGTTGAACAAGGCTGCCCTTCTTTAGCAGTCATTGACTTATACTTGTTTCTGCTGTTCTGCCATCTGCCCAAAACACATGTGAAGCTGTCTAGTCTTTATTTAGTCATATTTAACAAGACATTATCATCTGCTTCTTTTGAATGATGAGAGAACAATATTAGAGTGCATTTTTCAGTCTTCTTGACCATCACCTAATATTTCAGGATGGAGAAACATTACCTATGCCTCTAGACTCTTTTTTTGAAAACCTGTTCTGCAAGCTGCCAACAGCTATAGTTTTAACATTATATGCTTTGTTTCCAAAACGTGCATCTGAACATTCTCCTCAGCACCTGTTTGCACTGAACAGATACAATCAGTCTCCATTAACTGGCTTGTCCTCAGCTGCAGAAGAGTAACTTGTACTGACTGTCATAGCCAGATCAGTACATGATCATGTACTGTATTCACTATAAAGGCAGCTAAAGGACAAATCACACACCTGAACCATGGGCAGAGCTTGGTAACATACAGGGAACTCGATCTGTGGCCACACACATGAAAAATGGTGGCAAATCATGATCTGAAACAGTCTTCCAAAAGTCTAACTTCCAGTTCTTTATTAGATCAGATATTTTTGCAAATAATTATTAATAATTATTTGTAGCATTTAAAAGGTAAACAGTTCTCCATTCTGTTCTGAGCATCATCTTGGAGAACCACTTCCACGGCTTAAAAAATTTACGATAATTTTTACAATATTTACAATAATCAAAAGTCCTCCTATCGCACACACGGCGGGGGACACCTTGCAAGGGACACCCAGTAGGGGACACCTAGAGGGGCCTGGGGCTGGTGCCAGCGTGGCCAGGACACAGCAGGGCTGGGCTGTGCGTGCCCGCAGAGCACAGAGCCCCGCTGGAACCTGCCCGTGCGACCTCCGAGCAGCTGCTGTTGTTTTACAGCCACATTTAGTTAACGTGGAAGAATGTCTCTGAAAACCGCAGTGACTTCCACAGGTGGCTGCCTGCGTTCCCTACGAGCCAAGACTCCCACCTTAAAAACAGGACTGCCCCATGGTAAATCAGACAAAACCTGAGTCCTCAACATCCCTGACAAACAGGGAAGGCTTTGGACAACACAGGAAAGCAGGATGGCATCCTTCACTTGCTGTGAGCAGGAGAGGAAAACATACTTCAAAATCAAGGAATTTTCTATGTCTTCCCACTGAAATGAGGCTTCCAACTCCATGCAAGGGGATGCTTTCCCTCTAATCCCTAATACTTCCTACTATAGGGTATATTTCCTGTTGCCTGTGAGATGTTATTCATTACAGTATCGGGCACAACTTAATTTTCTGCAGCAAGGCTGCTTCTTTTTTTATGGTATGTCCTTCAGCAATAACAGTTCATCCTTTAATGGAATATTAATTACATACAGCAGCAGCTGCTGTCTTGTCATAGCAAAAGTTCTTTATTTCTTTCTCCCTGCAAGCTCTTACCCAGTTCCCAACTCCCATAGTTTCTGAGCACCTCATACTCTTTTCACCTTGTCATTTTTCAATCTTGCAAGGCAGTGAATCTCTTTCTCCCTAACCTGTATCCAGAAAAAAAGCATATGACTCAGAATTGATACCTTGAGGGCTAACAATATAGATTTTACATTTCCCGATGAATTACAGACCTTGCAAACACAGGTGATAAGCAAAATTCTAAAGCTCCTAAATAGTTTCTAGCAAAAATATGGGAAATCTTAGAGAAATTAAATATATGTAGTTTAAAGAGCAATGCCACTATCTAAACTGCTGCTCAGTTTATAGTTTTGAGGCCACAGTTTCTAAATAGACATTTAAACACCTTGGCTGCACAGTCCTTAAAGTATCATAGTGTGCTACTGCAAGCAGATTTTCTTTCATGCCAGAGAAAGAGAACAAAAAGTGAAGAATTTTTTTTTCTTAAGAGGTCACAAAAAATTATCTGCCCTGGGGTCCAACTTCTCTATGTGCCTCAACATCCAACCCTACAACCAACACAGAGTAATGATCACCCTCTAAGGACAACTTGTCCTATAACAAATGCCCATGATAGCTTGAATGAATCAGCCTGGGAACAGCCATTTCTCTCCACTGAGGACAAGCAAATAGATTCAACACTTGACTTCAAGATGTCAATAATTAGGTGGTATGAGTCTATTCCAGAGCCTAAGAAGCCATTATACTGAATGAATATTTCTATGAGGGATTTCAAGGAAAGCTTTTTTCTTCTCCCCAGTAAAGAATATTGAGAACCCAACCTTTCTCCTAAGACCCAGAAGATCAATAGAGGGAGCTCCCTACACACTCTCCATCCCAGACAAGAGACTGCTACTGCTCACCTACCCTTAGCTGTCAGGCCTCCTCAGAGCAGCATCTATAAATTATTGCATATGCACAGAGGACTGGTGGAATAAAGGACTCTAAGAAAAAACAAACCATCCCTTCATTTTTCCTGCAAGCCAAAGAAAGAATATGGAAAGGATATGCAGTGAACTCTGGAAACTGAGCTCAATGACTTCCGTAACGACACTTCAGATCACCAAAGCTCTCCTAGGTTCTGCAGCAGGGTAGAGTGTGCTGACTAGACCTTGGCTCCCTTCAGGACCTTGAAGAATCAGGAAACTCCACCTGCATTGTGGTGTATCTGTTTGGGACATTTGGACAATTAGCACACTTTTGGCACTATGTAAAGCTTTCATACTAGTGGTACCCGGTATTACTTGTCTGATACCTTCAAATCCTGTGATACACCTTACACCTTCAAATCCTGTGATAGGAACATGCAAAGCTTGTGAAGATTTACGAAGGGTTTGAGAAATATCTCTATTCATAGCTTGTAAACAGAAGGAAGTGATTTTCATGAAGATCTGGTAATTTTGCCTGGCTGCCGGAATAGGGAATTACACAAAAGAAGACCTGAAATCCTTCTTGACAGGGTGAAGTTTGTTCACTGAAAGACAGGGAAGAGATTTCTTACACTGAAGAGAGCACCTACAAGGGCTGTTTGGAATAGGTTACCATTTCCCTTGATTCCTAACAGTGAATTCCTAACTGCAAGTTAAAAAACAAAATCAAACAAAACAAACAAAAAACCAACCAAACAAACAAAACCACCAACACAAACAAACAAAAACCCCAAACTGAACAACCAAAAATCCCAAGCAAACAAAAATAAATAAACAACAACAAACAAAAAGCCCGTATAAAAATAAAATTATTCTGAGTGCTTAGAAGGCATCACGATGGGATATGAACAACTGGGGTCTTCCAGGGCCTTCAAAAGAAAGCAGCTTACAGTGGAAGAACTGAGATTTGTTAGGTCAAAAGGTAGTGTTGGAGATACCAGGCATGCTTTGGAAGACATAAATCCTCAGCACTTATCTACAGAACAACACAGGGTAATTAAACAAGGAGATGTCATGGACTCTTCATTCAGCCAAAGTGGGGTGGAGGGGCTTCCTCTCCTTTCAACACCAACAAAATCCTCTGTCATTCCGAACAAAAATGTCTTTGAGAGGAAATTATTGTTAAGACAAAATTCAATAGATTTGTCTCACCTTGTCATGTAAGAATTCTGGAATTTTGCAAAGAAAAACTAGACCCCTGAACTGCAAAATGCAAGTTGCTCCTCTGCAGCAGATTGTCCCAGATTTGATGATGCAGGAGACTCAACGGAGTCAGCATGAAGTCATTTTGTTCCCATCCTGTGACCCTGGGGACTGACCAGTCTAAGACAGCCTCTGCTGAAGACATAGATATGAGAACCCCGAGGAAAAAATCAATCTGCTCTGTTAATCTCCCAGTCCTACAGAGTTTAATTTTTCAAATAATTACACAGCAGAAGCATTCTCTGAAATACTGGTTGGTCTGTTAGGACTTCCTTCACCACCATGATATATAAGTCATATGGAGAGCTGTTACAGCTTCCTTTCTGTGGGAGAAAAAGGTTTGAGAAGTTTAACAGCATGTCCTGAATCTTTAACTCGTGACCTCTATTGCTTGTTTGGTTTTTATTCCAAATTGAAAGTACTTGACAGCTATTCTGATCTCAGGCTACTGATAATGTGCCTGTGGCTGAAATGTCACCCATTTTAAGGGGGTTTGGTATAGATATCAAAAGCAAAACAATCACTTCTCTCTTTGACTTGATCTCTGGGGCATCCAACTCAGATTGAACATTATCTGAAGAATTCAGAGAGTGCTTTCACAGATGTGCAGCTCCTTTTGAAGAACTGTCTCAAGCATCTTTTAAGCCTCAAGTATAAAATAAACTTCAACTCTGTTACAGCTTGAACAAAAAGCAAAGCTGGCAGTCATTCTTTCCTCTGAAGTCTTCTGTTTATTGTAGAGAGTTTTAACCATGTTTTAATTTAAGAATTTTTAAAATACGTATTTCTGAGAAATAAACTTAGATGACTTAACTGTAAATCAAACCTGAGTTGCCTGGCTGCTACCCCAGGCATCTACCAAGAAGGCTGACTGTCCTACAAGTTCAGCTGCATCTCCTTGGGTGCCCTATAGCCAGGACAAGCTCTGATTATGTTTCTTTTAAAATACATTTGTTTGCTGGCACAGGGATCAGTAAGGCAGAGCTTGCAGTGCTGGACTTTCTGCTCCCAAGGAGTCTGACATGACTGCTGTCCAGCATGGTTACATCCACACAGGTACAGCATAGAAAAATACTTCTGTCAGTGTAGAAAACCTCCTACATCTATACTGAGCAACAGAACTGATGCAGACAGTTAGATACTGTGCAGAAAACTGCATCCTGGAAAGGCAAAAGAAGAATACAAAATTAAATCAGCTAGTAAATCTCTGCGAGTGGCTGAAAAGGTGGCGTTGGTGGGATGGGTGACAGGAGAGCAAGTATGTCAATACTACATTGGATTTGCAGGTCACACTAAGTCAGCAATGGCTTTATGTGTAATAATGATCAACGGGTAATAACAGTAACACTAGCACACATCCATAAGCTCTGTGAATTACTAACTATCGGAGGAAAAGGTGCAGACCTCATAAATCCACACAATGGCACACTGCAAATGACTTGTCTGTTCCAGTGAAGAAAGCTCAGTGTGAACCACTACAAACAAATGGGGTATATGACCAAATTTCAGCAGAAGCCTCTGCCTCCACACGGATCAAAAGTTACTGATCCAAGGTAAGTGTTTTGAATGACCACAGATGCAGCAGCAAACACATGATGTGGTGTGATGATCCAGCATTGTGGATTCTTCTCTTGTATCAGGAGGGCAGTGACAGGCTACTGAAAAGAAGCTGGACCATTATCTACAGTGTCTATACCACCCCAGTCACTTTATTTGCAACGTCTGGAGCCACCTGAAGAACTAAATTCCAAAACTGCCTGTAGAACCAAGTTTGCATATCACAGATTTGTTTTGGCCTTAGGTAGCTCATTTAAGTGATATTACATGACACCTTTCCCAGTGATCTGAAATGTAACAAAGGTGTATTCTCTCTTTGATGCTTTTGTGTCCAGTGGCAAATAAACATCCTCTGTGGCAAACCCCAGCCAGGTCTGAAACAATGACAGAGATAAAGCTATCAAGATATCTTATACACAGTACTGAGAGTTTACATAGCAGGTTGATAAGAAAGGCAATATACAGCAACTCCAAGAGGTCTCTGGGGACCTGATCTCTCAGTGCTGATGAGAAGCCAGAAAGATCTTGAGATGGTTCCAATCTTTATATCTGTGCCTAGGAGAGCAAGGCCTTCCTGAGAATGTGCTGCAACAGATACCACAATCCAGGAGTTGCTAGAGCGGGGGAACCATGTATGTCTTGGTCACTAATCAAGTAAAAATCAAATTCCAGACAGAAGAAATTTAAAAACAAAAACAACAAAACCAAGTTTATTTTCTTTTAGCAACAGCATTTACTCAAGCCAGGAGACTATACATACAGTTTCACCATCAGTGCAGTCATCTAGACAAGGGCCTGGTGTTCAGTGGGGCAGTGTGCCAGGAATGTCATTCCTGGCAGCAGGAAACAGCAGGTGCCTTAGACCCATGGGTAGCTGCAACCTACAGTGATGAGACTGGTGATACTTTTAGGTGGGCAAGATGCAGGTGAGAGAAACTGAGGTTCTGGTTAATGTTGTGGGATCCAAGAGATGTGTTCAGCTCTCAGCACTGCCCCCTCTCTGCCTTGCATGTTGCAATCTTTTTCCTATTCAGCCGCCTCGCCTATTTAGTCTATGCATGGAATTGCCATTGCTAGTCCCATGCTCAGAATTTCACTGTTGCCTAGGGCCTGTAATAACAGAAAATAATAATCACAATCTTGGAAACCAGAACTTTAAACACAAATTGATTTCCAGAGATGTTTTGGTCAGTTTTTTACTTTCTCTGTGTGTGCAGCTCCCTCAGTGACAGCATCAATTCTAAATATGCCCAGGTTGGTAGAAGACAGAACTTTGTCTATAGAAAAAGGAGTTTTTCCCATAACACTCCATTTTTGTATAAGTGAAGAAATGTAAAAGACTTTTAAAAACATTGGAAGGGGAAAAAATGAAGGAAGAACTTAGTCACCAGGATATGAAAAAACTGCTTTTTCTAGACATTCTGGTTGACTTCCAAGCTGCATCTGACAGCTAGAGAAGTACAGTCCATCATGGCTGTTTTTCCATTTCCAGTCCTTTCCCCGAAGTCCTTCATTCTGTAAAACATTCCCTCTCAGTGTCCCCCACACTTCATCCTACTCATGACTGACTTAAGTGATGCATCTGAACAATCTGAGCTGTGTAAAACACAGCTTTGTACAAGCCTGACACCAGTGACGGATAGAGGAACTCAACACTTTTTTTTTTTTTCCTGCAGATGTGGTGATTTGGGAAATGCATAGATGCTGAATATGTGCCACTAGATCCATTAGTCTTTGCAAAAAGTATTGAGTATGCCCGTGTGTGCACATGGTTATTTAGAAACATGCACAAACAGAAAAAAATCAGGAAAAATTGTAGAGCTTTCCTTTCCATTAACCTGATCTTTCAGCTATACCTTATCAACTGTAGAGGAGTGGATACCCTACAGCTTAGAGGGGGAGGGTTTATTTTCCTTTTAAAAACAACAAACATATTTTTTATTTATTCATCCTCTATGTCCTAGCTTTAGCAATAGCCTGTATCATGTCAGACTTTATAGAAGACCTCCCACTAATGTTAAGAATTGCTATACTCCATAAAGTCACAAACTTCTTAGTGTAATATCTTGCTTTTAAGACTTATCAAGAGGTTTCAAAGAAAAATCAGGAAAATCCCAGTGGTAATCAAATTATGGAATAATCTGTTTCTATGATACCACCTTCTTTTTTAGCTGTTGGCTTATGTCCTTATTATTCCTGCTTTCCATTTTCAGTATTTATGCCAATAATCAAAGTCAGATCCTCACTCATTATCTAAGAGAGCATTGCTCATCAATTTCAGCTGGGATGCATAATTTCAGACAAAGATGTTTTCCTCTCCTTATTGTGCCCATCATTCCCGTGGTATCAAAGCATTTTCTTTTGAAACAGGAGGATTTTTCAATTGTTTGGGTTTGGACACTGCTTGTTTACTGAAGGACTTCATAGATCTTTCTGCTGGGCTCATTTATTAATTATAAAAGTTAATTTTAAATGCACCATAATTCTTGTGAGTGGTTCATGTACCTTTTGAGTACATGAGTTGCAAGGCACCCAGTGAGCAGTTTAACCCTGCTCACATCCAAGAACTCCCCTCACTGTTTACCTCTTTCCCAAGGATGCTATTCTGCAGCATGGATTGCACACCTTCTTCTTTCAGCCTGTCTAAACCTAGTCATTTTTACTTCTTCTTATGTTTTCTCTTGTTTCATTTGTAATCATTGACAGCACTTTCTTGCTCTGTGATTGCATAGTTTCATTAACAGCCTCTTATGAGGATTTTGTAAGAGATTTTTTTAAAGGTTTGGTGATCTTCTCCTGAGCAGAGGGTATGACATCATTTTAGAGTTATAATCATTCCTTTTCCCTGTCTCCCTACAAAATCTGTCAAGGTGAGAAGAGTGGAGGGAACTGAACAGCCATTGAATGCATGCTGACTGGCATAGCCTTCTCCATCTGATGGTACTTTCCATGGAAATTGTGGCTGCATTAATTTTGGCTGAATTTTGAGGGCTATGTTTGGAGGGTTTAAAAACCTCATGGAACTTACTTTTATACATGTAAATAGTCTTGACTTAAATTTATTAAAGAAATAAAAACATGCCCCCTCTGCTTAACTTCAGTTACCTTTCACTGAGTATAAAGAAGTGGGATGACTGGAGCAGAAGCCAGGGCCCCTGATTTGTTGGGATGGCTTCTCTGAACCAAGACAGGATCAAACAGGCTGACATGAGACAAGTGGGGGATTATCAAACAATGATGATGGCTTGAGGCAGTGAATAAAAGTCCTTTAGATCTTCCATACTTCTGTCCACATTATGGAAGAGGTCAGGGGAAGAGAGTAGGTTTAGGGGAGGGGTGGAGAAAGGACCAAAGAAGGGAGTTGTGGAGTATTTCCAAGCACACAAATGCTGTAATCACAGTCACTAGAGGGAAGGCAAGTCTCAGGGATCTTTAGACATATAGTGACTATAAGGTGTCAATACTCTGTAGTACAGATCATAGACTACTGAGCTCCTACTCAGTAACTCTGGGTGGAGGGATTGTCCAGAGTTCTAAGTCTTCTCTATTCAGGTGTACTGGGCTATGTGGACACATAAACAGAGAGAGAAGTACCAGTACAGGCTAGTGGGTGACCCACAAGAGAGCAGCTCTGCAGAGGACAATTTGGGGGTTTTGGGGGATGACAAGCTGACTATGAGATGAAAGTGCCCTTACAGCCTGGAGGGGCAATGGTATCCTCTGGTGCACTGGGAAGGGCACAGCCAGCAGATTGAGGGAGATGATCCTGCCTCTCTACTCAGCCCTAGTGAGGCATCATTTGGAGAGCTGTGTCCAAATCTGGGCTCCTCAGTGCAAAAAAGATAAGGAGCTACTGGAGAGGGTCAGCAGAGGGGCACAAAGATGATGAGAGGTCTGGAGCATCTGTTAAAAGAAGCGATTGGGGGAGCTGAGCCTGAGAAGACTGAGAGGGGATCTCATCAACACCTATAAATACCTCAAAGGCAGGTGCCAAGAGAATGGTGCCTTTTCACCATCTCTTTTCAGTGGTGCCCAGTGACAGGACAAGGGCAATGGCCATAAACTAAAATACAAGAAATAGAACCTCAATGTGAGGAAGAACTTCTTTACACTGAGAGTGGCAAACCACTGGCACAGGCTGCCCAGGGAGGTTGTGGAGTCTCCCTCCTGGGAGACATTCAAAACCCACATGAATACAATCCTGTGTAAACTGATCTAAGTGACCCTGCCTGGGTGGGGGGAATTGGACTGGATAATCTCCAGAGGTCCCTTCCAACTCTAAGAATTCTGTGAAAGACATATTTCTCCACTCTTTCTGTGGAGAAAATTAAGCCTTGTTGGCTTTTTGCAAGTGAACAACCTGTACATTGAAATAAGAGGCCTTTGAGATCACGTCAAATTTTGATTTGATTCTCTAAAGGGTAAATTTGCTACTGTTTGGATGAGACAAAATCAATTCTTGTAGATGCACAAGTTTTTCTCATTTTTTAATTTGGGGCTTCCCAAAAATTAACAAGTGGCCTTAGAATTTGAAATATTGTAGTATTTAAATAATAAATGGTAAACAGTTTCCAAAACCAGGCAGATTTTTTCCAAACCATCCTCTCCTTATCTTATTATGTGGAAATTAACCCACACTTGGAGGTATTTTTTTGTGGAGATCCAGGAACTTCCACCTACTGCTTTCTCTTCTGGCAGCAGGAGCCGCTGGTCACAGCTGCTGCTGTATCTTTTTCAATAAATTCAAGTGTTGCCATGAAGGAACCGATGCTGACTTAGGGGTACTTGGGGAGCTTTCAAGGAATTAAAACTAAGCATCCTTTGGGCATAGGTGAGAAGGCAGTATGCTGTAATTTTCTAGCTAGACAAAGAGGGATTGTTTTCTAAAAGGTACATATCTGACTACAGTATTAATAAGACACTCAAGAAATGCTTGAGTTTTCCAAGTTAACAGGTGTGGGTGGCGATAAAAACATTAGAAATAAATTAGATCAATGAAATTGAGGAATTAAACTGTCATTTTACTTCTGTAGGTGGCCTTTCTGTAGTAAATCTCAGACATACAAGCAGTGAAGTCATTTTTCCTCTGTCCTTGGAATAGCAGATTTTGTCCCCATCATCATCATCAATCAGGTACTTTTCATGAATCATAAAATCATTTGTTTGTTTGCTTGTTTTCAACTATATAAGAAAGAGAAATGGTAATTTCAGGAACAACAACTCTGATTTTGTCTCAGAAAGTCGATAGGTATCTCCCATAATAAATCTTAACCGATACTGTGTTACCAAAACAGATACAGCAAGTCCAATATGTTTTCCTTTCTAACTAAATAGCATTTTTCTGTGGTGTGGTATTCCCTGACTGCACCACTTGGCTCATTGAGAGAGCAGAATGATTCAGTGTAACTGAGAACACACCTTTCTTCTGTCAGTAGGCACTTGAAGGGTTTGCCAGATAGTTAAACTGCAGACTATACTTCTGTCTGAAGGTATCAGCACATACACCAGCCCAAGTATCAACAAACTTCAGGATTAAGGTAGGAAAAAAATTAAATGTAAATAGATAGAAGTTTCAATTTTATAGAAAATTAGCCTCAAATACGTGGATGAGAGCAATTAAAAGACTTTAGCTGTCGGATGATATTGAGGTTCTGGCATGCACTTTTAAAGAGTGCAAACTGCTTTAAAATGAAGCTGATTCAGTTTGAGAAGGTGATTTTCTAATGTGACTGACAACACAAAAGCTGCTGCATTACCTGGAGCTGCAGGCCCAGGAATGGCCCCATCTAAATGCAAGGATATGTGCAGTGGTGCACCTGAGCAAGACCACCTGAAGCCCCTTTGCCAAAGAAGCTGACAGCCAGCTGCTCTGCAGAGACATCCTTTTCTTACAGGCCAGCTTCTGCTGGCTCGGGAGATCAGCAAACAACATCCATCCAATTCACCCTCTAGTGGACTTGAACTATCAGGCTTTATTCCCTACATCTACATATAAGATCAATAAATCTGTGCTTAAGTCCAAATAAAAAATATAGTAAAATTTTAGTGTATGAAAACACTGTTTTGATTTTATTTGATTGGTTCTTAGCTAAAGACAATGGACTGCCTTGCTCTGTTGGTGTGCAAATGCTATTCCCATGTGTACAAGCATGGCCAGCTTTGAGCCAGCCAGCTTCATTAAGCCACGCCTCAGTAACTCTAATCCTGGTGTTACACATTCCCTCTGGGACCAGCATGCAGAACCTGTTCTTCTCCCAGAAGACCAGTATTTTCTCTCAGCTGTTTTCATTTCTATTTTTTAAAGCCCACATGGGAAAAGGTGAGATTAATGTGGCCTAACTCTGCGGAACTCAACCATTTAGCTTTGCTAAAGCTAATGGGAATTGGTTGGGGCTGCAAATGAAGCAGTGCATGAGCAAACTGGATTTTGAGCTGAAGAACAAGTATCCTAGGTCTTCTGCATTTATCTGTTTATAGAAGTTCCATCTGGTCTTAAGGCCTTACCTTCAGGTCAGATTTGCACCCAATGAAATTGCAGAAGTGAATTTATAAAGTATCTAAAAACCTGCATTAGTATAATTCTGCCATTTAATGTCACTGATACTTTTCCCACCCCTTAGGCACCTGGATTACCTCTGCTGTGCCATACTGCAAGTTTGTGTGTGCAATGCACATACAGGACTGGGAAAAAGAATTCTAGAGCTTCCAACAACCAACAACAGAGGACCAACAGACCTTTGGTGTGACCAAAGCATGCACCGATATTTCAACTCGTGCTCAGGACACAGAATTCCCTTCCACAAGATGCTGCTGAATCACCCACTGTCTGGATCCTCAGCAGCCACTCTGCCTTTGCAAAATCTCCATTACTCCTCTGAAAATTTTATCATGCCACACAAACAGTAATGTTTTTTAATGACTTGGAAATTCTGATATCCTAACAAAAAGATTTGGTAAATTGCTATGACATTCTCTGGAGTGAAGGAAAGCTGTGCTTTGCAGTCTCTAATAGACTGCAAACCAATTAAGAAAACTCAATTTCAGCAATGCATTTTGTCAATTTGTTTTCAGATTATTGTCTTGAAAACATCCAAATGAGACTTCACTTGACCTAGATTTAGGTAAACAAAGAGATAATTACTTCAAAAATACAGTGTCACTAATCTTGGGAGTATGTCAGTATTTCTGACCAAGTCATCAACAACTAGAGAACTCTTTCCAGAAAGTCAAGCCGGAGTGTGTGCTGTGAACAGTAAAAAACTGAAGCATCCTCTTGAGGGTGTAGTGAATAGAGTAAATTCATGCTGTATTAAAGCCCCAAGTTAGACTTGCACTGTCTACAAAAATGACTGAGTATAGCTGTTGCAGGGGAAACCTGGAGAGGAAGAAGTGCTGCATAAACATGCAGCAGGAGCATGGATGCCTCAGCATTATCTTTCCAGGCTGATCCAAAACTCACCCCTTGGTTGTACTGCTGTCTTCCAACATCTCCCATCCAGCTGTGGGAAGGATGTGAACAGGTCCCAGAAAAATACAGCATAGTGACAACTTCCCAGATGCCCAATAAAGTCAGAAAGTGGAGGGAGCAATTGCAGTGTGTTGCAGATTTTTCCTTCAAACCATTGTAAAATTAGAATTAGTCCACATGAGATGCTGTCTTGGTATGTGTTTATTTTCTTAACATGTTCCAGGTAGCTGTAGTGCTCTGTGAACATGCAGTGTATGGTTGTCAAGGCAAATGCTGGGGTTTTGGGGTTGGAAACAGGGTAAATTAGTGCCAAATGTGCCTTTCACTCTCTTCAAGGCAATGCTACACTGTACCCCCATCTCTGAGCTGCTTTCAGCTGTGCATGAAGGAAGAAATTATGTTCCTTGGCACAATAAGGCATTACTGAGGCCAGACTGAGCATATACAGCACTTGTAGTCTTTTCTGACAGAAGGTTATGCTTTGCAACAACAAAGTAGAGTTTATATTTTTAAATAAATTTACCTTTCAGCAAAGACTCCTGAGAAGGAGGCTTCCTAAAGGTGCCTTACTTGCTGAAAATACTGCAAAATGTTTAATTTCCTCTAAATTTTCTGCAGTGTTTTTGTCCCTGTACTAAAATTCTCCACAGCAGGTAGATGCTTGATCTTGCTGCTTTTAACCAGCAATTTTATTCTGGTTGATAAAAAGTTTGACCAGCCAGTCAGAAATCTGGATTCCAGCAAAATGGTATTTCCATGCCAAACCCAACCTTGTTGCTTGACCTGCTCCACATTGCACCCACTGACAGTCTGGTCCATTTTTTTGTGCAAGAAAATTTGAACTTGCAATAGGAGAGATTAAACCATTTCCTTCAAACACCAGGATCACATACTCCATTTTAGAAACAATGAAATGGAACACTAAAAAGAAAAAAATATTTGTCCCAATACAAGAAGACAGGCTCAGAAGAAAATTTTTTAACATTATTTTGTTTGTTTTTCACAAGGGATTGTTTTGGGATGACACTCATATAGTGAGGATTTCTATAGCCACGATCTCAGGTATTTGGAAGATGGAAGGCTGGAAGGTGGAGGTGAAAGATTTGAGGACTTCTTTCCTCCAAAAATACAAAGATGGACATCCCCTAACTGCTAAAGGCAGGCCTCTGATTCTCTTTACTTGCATCTGACTGTAGTTCCTCATAAATTCCCTGATTGTATTTCAGAACTTTTTCAAAGACATACACCATATTTTCAAGAAGTTTAAATTACTTTTCTTATATCAAGTGGAATTAAGACATGTAATGACAATATTTTTTTCTTAGAAAATGCCAATTTGCCAGAAGTAAAGCATTATACAGAAAAATGTGTATTCCAAGACCTTATTTTCAAGAGCATTTTATAAAGTCTTGAAATTAGCAAAATAAAATGTCTCAGGAATTTTGATACTCAAAATTCTATTTCTCCAGCTGAGTGCTACTTTATTTAAAAATATAACCAAATTAAATTCAAAGCCTTTACTCAGGGTAGAAAAAAATGCTGCCACATCTGACAACCCATTCTACATAATTTTTGTGAGCATCAGTTACACCATGAAGAAAAAAAAAAAAAAAAAAAAAAAAAAAAAAAAAAAAAAAAAAAAAACCACAGATCCTGTAAGCAAAATTCATCAGTTCTCTGTGTCTTGGGTAGTCAGTTAAGAGTGCAAAATGGGTCGGAGCATTATTACTTGTTTATGAGTACCATTGTTCAGCAAAACACCATTACTTAAGTAAAAATATGTTTTAAGGAACAGCTGTAGAAAGCTGCTTTTCTGCCATCTGGAAAAAATGAAGCAGATGGATTCTAAGACATGTTTGTGACATTTGTAATGTAGATATGATGCTGTATGCATGCAGAAAATGTGCAGGTAATGGTTTTTCCTTGTGAGTGTATGAGGCATTTCTTGGTGATTTATTAAATTCCTTTTCTGCAAAGGTAAGCAAAAAAAATTATGAGGGTCTAAGTAGGGGAATAAATCTCCCAAAGGTGCTCTCTGCCCCTCAGTGCAGCACAGCCTCAGTGTCCCACCAAGGTGGCTTTTAGTGCTGGAGTGCATTCAGACACCATTAATCCCCTACTCCTGGCAGTCCCACTGCGCTGGTCACCCCACTGCACACTGAGCAGGATGGGGCTGAGGTTGCAGGAAGGGGGTGCAAGGAAACCAGACCCTTGTTTTCTGGCCATGCTGCTACGAGTCAAAATAGATAATGGTTAATAAGACAAAAATAAGCATACAATGGAGTATGTAAGGTCACAGTGCATGACAAGCTGGGGTAGGACCTGGGCAAGTCTGGGAAACAGTTTTTTTTTCCTTTCCATAATTATCCCATCCATCCTGCTGGTACATTCACCTATTTACAGAAGTAAATTCTGACAGAATTTACTGTTTCTGTTCCGGAGGCTGCTGACTAAAGTGATGGCCCTGCTCTCTCTTCCTGCCCCATGCTCATCTCACTGAGGTGTCTGCAGTGAAACACCTGGCTGCAAGAAGGGCACCCACAGTGTGTGTGTGTGCATGCATGCACAAGTGCATGCTTTCAGAAGATGCAGGTCACCACAATGTTTTCCCGGTATCTCCACCCAGTGCAAGCAAAGCTTCAAGAACAGGCAGCCTGGGTTGGAGGCTGTGTCCAAAACTGACCAATTCTTGTATTTCCTCTGGCTTCACTTGGGGAAAAGAATCGAGACAAAGGCTATCTCTCCTTTTCCCCTCTGCAGACCAAACCTGAACCAGAGAGATGAGGGAAACTCATGTGCTGTGCTCATCAGAGGCAGCGTGCAACTAGAGATAAGGCAGGACTGGTGGGAATGGGGCGTGCTGTGACTCCTGCCATTTCTTCTACCCGCCCATGTTTTCACCTGTAGCACCTGCCTGACCTCTGCCAGGCTGCAGAAGCTCACAGCATCTCTAAAGCACCATGCTGGGCATCTTGGTACCTGCCTGCCAGGATAGATGCCTTTGATTGTAGACACCCTTGGCCAAACGCATTGCCTGACAGGTTGAGTATGTTTAGTGTAAAATCTCATTTCTGCCCCTAATCAGCAATAAATTTTGCCAGAAGTGTGTTCAAGTCAAGGGTCTGTCACCCACTTTAAGAGCTGAACATGGGCTTCATCATCCCTATACATCTGTGGGAATATTTTCAAGTGCTTACACACATACATGTGATACAGCATCGTAAAATGAAATGAAAACATTCACACATTCTTGAAAGTAAGCAGACATGAGCATTATCAAATAATCTGGCTGCAGTTATAAATATATAATAATATTTAAATTTACAAATCTGTCTGCTTATATCTAAAAGCCATTATTTACTTTGTACATAAAAGCACTTTACATCATACACACATAATAAAGAAATGGAAAGTCTGAAATACTCTACAAGCATGGGACCTCATCACTTTCTGAGATCTAAAAAAGAAAAGGTTTTTTATGGAAAATTTAAACTTGGGCTACCAGGATGGATTAGAAGATCTAAACCATATCAGAAAACTGAACTCTTTTTTAAACAGTACTCTTTGTATAATATGCTGTAATTCAACAGAGTTATACTTATCACAGTACTTTTTCTAGTGTAATTCAGAGGTATTTTGAAATGGCTATTCTCAGTGTGAACAGATTTCATCTGGTTTACCATAGGATTTATGTTTCAGAGATACAACATAGAAATTATACAATTCAAAATGTGATGCACAATCCACTTCTACACATCCTGATTAGTACTTTTGAACTTCAAACTTCATTAGTCATTTTTGAAGTGAATTATTTAGAATTTTTAGTATTTGCGGTAATGTTTTTCTCATCTTCAAGGTGGATTTTATTAAGTTAAAATTTTTAAATGAGCAGCTATTAAAAATACACCCTTATGTTACAGTAATCAGTTAAGTGACATGGTGAGCAAAAGAAAGGTCAGAGAAAAAATTATTTTTGTATCCATTGACATATTGGCTTCATGTGGATTTCTTCCTCATGATCACCTGAGCTTGTGAAATATACATGGGCATTCCTTGCTTGAAGATTTCACTCCTGTCCTATTTGGTTGCTCTAGATTTCTGAGGGCTCACAGATAAAGGACTGAATTCCACTCAGTGCTTAAAGAAACTAGATTAAAACTGAGATGAATGGGGGAGGATAGAGAAACCAAACAAGCAAATCCTGTTTTATAACTCTAGTTCATCACTATTTCTGCACATTTTGTCTCCTGTGTTTAATAACTACTTCTTCATCCCTGCAGGAAGAGATAGTCTTTTAGTTAAAGTACACAACAGCAAATTAGGACACTTAGCTTCTGGTTTCAGCTTTGCCACACTGGTTCTTTGCTGTGGGGAAATTACTTCTGTGCTGGTTTTGGTTGGGGTAGAGTTAATTTTCTTCACGGTGGCTATTGTGAGGCTATGTTTTGGATTTGTGCTGAGAACAGTGTTGATAATTCTGGGATTTTCTTGTTATTGATGAACAAGGCTTGCACAGCATCAAGGCCTTTTCTGCTTTTCATACTGCCATGCTGAGGAGACTGGGAGTCCAGGGGAGGTTGGGAGGAGGCAGTTGGGACAGGTGATCCCAAATGCCCAAAGGGATGTTCCATACCATGTGGAATCAGGCTTAGTATATAAAGTAGTGGGAAGAAAGAGGAAAGGGGGACATTTGGAGTCATGGTGCTTGTCTTCCCAAGTAGTCATTACATGTGATGGGACCCTGCTCTCCTGGAAATGGATGAGCACTATTGCCTACCCATGGAAGTAATTAAATAATTCATTGCTTTGCTTTGGTTTGGTTTTTTTTGTTTGTTTGGGGTTTTTTTGGTGTTTGTTTGTTTTTTGTTTTTTTTTTTTTTTTTTGGTTGGTTTGTTGGTTGGTTGGTTTTGGTTTTGGTTGTTTTGTTTTGTTTTGTTTTGGGTTTTTTTGGGGGTTTTTTTTGTTTGTTTGTTTGGGTTTTTTTGCTTTGCTTTGTTTTATTTTGCTTTGCTTGCATGTGTGGCTTTTGCTTGCCCTATTAAACTGCCCTTATGTGAACCCACGAGTTTTCTACCTTTTGCCCTTCTGATTCTCTCATCCATCCCACTGGTGGGGGAGTGAGTGAGCAATTGTGGGGCTTGGTTGCTGGCTGGAATTAAACCACAACAATGCCCTACTTACCTACGCTGGTTTTCACAACTGTCAGGGAGGTTAATAACCTTGGCAGGGAGCATGAGTATTCACCTCTCCACTCCAGCTGAGCAGCCAAGGTCCCCTGCAGCTAGTCAATCAGAGGGATGCTCCATCCCCCTTACAAGCAAACTGGGAGCAGAAGCCCATCTTCAGAGCCACTTATTACCCTCACCCCTCTCTATCCCATGACCCCAGAGAAACTGCAGATCCTTACGCAGGTACCTTGCTTTAGGTGCCCAAGGAGGAGAGTGTGTCCATCCTCCCATGTCCATGGGTAGAACAACATGTTTTCATATGTAATTGGGAAGAGGTTTTTACCTTGAGATTAATCACAGACACTTATTTTGACATTTTTCATTTAAATAAGCTAATATTCTGGAAATCAATTGTAATCACACTAATAATAACCACTTTTGCCTCATCAATAAATCAGTTTTTGATTCTTATTGGCCTTAGTGCAAAGGTGTGAATAATTGAAGTGCATATTGGAAGCATTATGTACAAAATGAGTTTGATTTCTATAGTTCACTTTTGTTGCAATTTTGTACTCGGGTGTATACAGTGCCCAGTCCCCATAGAGAACCTTCACCCAGCACTAAAAATCAGCACTCAGAAAATCCATTGAAGCTTTGGGCTTTTTACTTCTAAAAATTGACCTTAAGCTACTGCTTGCTTAGAAAGTCCTGTATGTCTCAACAGCAATCTTCTGGTATCTCAAATGTTATGAGAAAGATCCATTGTGTGACACATTGTTAACCAAGGGAAAAGGAACTAGATATCACTCCTTTGGACACAACAAGGAATGTCAACCTCATCATTTCCCTTTTGCAAGCTTGCATACATCATGGTTGCTGGTGGATTTACCTGGTCTTCAACAAATCATATGTACAATTCTGAAACAGGTGAGAAGAGTATGACATGAAAAATTGTGGGGACAAGTGCAATAAGATGGATTTCAACTTGTAATTGCATTGTTTAACCTTTCACAGTCCTGCAACTTGTCTCTGATACTCAAAAATATTATGTATTTTCTCCTACCTATTATTTGCAGTAGGCTACAGAAGAAAAAAAAAAATCCAGTGAGGTATGCCTCTGAGTCAAAATAGTCTTTGCCAGGAATAACAAGCAGAGCTCTTGCACCAGTGCCTCATTAGTTTATGGAAAACAGGTCCCTAAGGAAATGATGGGGTGTAAATAAATTTTAAACAGTTTAGTCTTACAAGTAAAGGGGATGCCAGATTTTTGAAACAGTGGAGGCTCAATGATTCCTTAACACTGTGTTTCACGTATCATAAATTTTAGGTAGGTTCTCCAAAATGTTTTAAGTACCACAGAATGACACAACTATAGACACATGCTTTTAACCTGCAAAGTGCACATGTGCTATTTATCATCTCTAAGGGGTATTTTTACTAGTGATAACAGTCCCTGTTAGATATATTTAACAGAGGCACGGAAGGATCGCTCTGCCCCTTGACACTCCACTCTGTTCTGCCCAACAAACTGATTTGCTTTGTGTTCATGGGACAAACACAGACAACACAGGGCCAGTGCAGAGCACACTGAATGAAATCTTCTCTGGATGACCAGGGAATTCAAAATCCTACTGCCAACAGAGACTGACATGTAGATAGCTCACACAGGTTTCTGAAGATCCCATACCTGGAATCAGTCTAGTAACCACGTCCAGTTCCTCCATGCCAGCTATATGGATCTCAACTGCTGATCTAGCTTGTGATGAGTTTTCCCATTTGGAAAGATCCCAGACTTGGACATCCCCCTGGGAAAGAGTACCAAGATGTCCAAAAAACAGGTGCTGACTATAACGTAGGAAGTGAGACTTATCCACATACATCCAGGGGTCCTTATACAACTTGACAGTCTTTCAGACAACAGATGTCTGAACACAGATAGAAAGGATTCATAAGTCAGACTTTAAGATGAAGCTATATAAAATATTATGTAAAATCACATCGAGGTCATGTGAAATATTTGTTTAGGAAATTAATTTAACAAAAGATAAGCGAAACTAGTGCCCAGAGATTTATATGAGAAAATTTCCAACAGCACAAAAAGACTAAATATATCACCAACACAAAATCCTTCAAAGCTTTTATGTGCAGTGGCAAATAAATGTCCTCTGCAGCAAACCCCAGCTAAGTCAGAGACAGTAAGAGAGAATACACCTTTTTAATGTTTCAGATCACTGGAAAAAGGTGTCATGCATTACTTGAATGAGCTACCTAAGGCCAAACAATACTGTGGTATCCAAACCTCACATGCCACCACTGCACCAACTCCTCTCATGTTTTCTGGTGAAGCAATAATCCTGTCTTGTGTTATAAAATACAGGCAGGAGGCAGTACCTTATTCAAAGGTGATATTCACACACATTTTAAATTCTAAGTCTCAAAATTCATGGCAAGTGTATTTCTGTGTCCTTTAATAAGATATCCCTTATTGCTCAAGGCTTCAGTGTAGCGATCTGACAGCAATAGGCCCTGTTTCCACTTAACACATAGGAGCAGGATTACATCCATCCTGAGCTGCCAAAAATTTATGAAGCAAAAATTCTCTAGAGAAAGCCATAACTTTATGTAACATTACTGGGTATTTACATTTACAGTGGGACATGGGACTTCTCCATTAGCAGATATGTGTGAGAAAATATGTGAACCCAGCCATCCTCCATGTGCCTGTACATCTGGGAAAGCTACTGCATATCAGAGATTTCATCTGAAGGCTGCAATAACTGTTTTTACTGGCTCTGGTCTTCCTCTAAGCCAATATCAGCACTGAAAATTTGTTTTTACAATGTATTTCCCTGTTTTGGAGATGGGAATGGAGTTTATCCCCATCACCACCACCAGGAATAAACTCAGTTACAGGCATGTGACTATCAGGAGCAAGCAGCCATTCAGAGATTCACTCAGATCACTCATGCTTCATTTTTGAGATCTGAAGATGTTCAGCACAAAGAATTCCCCAAGAGAGAATGTGGAGCTATAAAAATTAAGCACCTTTGGAAAAGCCACATATTTTTATTTGCCAATTTGAGCAGGACAGTTTGATTCTGAAATTTTTGATTGCGACCATGGACAAGTCTCCCCCATCTTTGCTTTGTGGGATGCCAAGCAGAGAGACAGCATGCTCCCACCATCCCCCAGGAGGAACAATGCAGGTTGTCCAACAACACCTTCAGCCCAGGCAGGACAAGGAGAAGGGCTAGAAAAGCTCTGCCAGACCTGACAAGGTGGGACTTCTTACAAGTGAGATTTTGAGATATTGCAGGAAAGATTTTTCTGCAGGAATAGACACTGGCGTCTTGAGTGTCACTGAATAAAAATAAAAACTGAAAGCATTTGAGAATCCTGTAATTTGTCCATAGACAGGATAAGCATTTTTCTTATCTCATTAGGATACTTTAGTTCAGACAGACTATATTAATTAACATGCCCAGAAACCTCCATGGAGGACTCCAGACATCCTCAGAGATGGGCAGAGGAGCCCCGCTGTGTCAGTGCTGCTCTCCAGAACAGCACTCTAAGCCTTGGCATTGCAACAAAATTGTATCTGTTCAAATAAACCAGCCAAGGTGAAAGGAGAATCCTCCCAGGCCTGTGAGTGTCCTTGTAATCCAGTTTTATCTTTTCTGTCCATCTTCATATTTAAAAGAAGCACCATCACATTCTGGGCTAAATATTTCACTAGCACAAATGCAGTTCCCCAGAGAGTAAATGTTGTGGCCATTCTCTCTTATTTACTGGTCCAGCTGAAGAACTGGCTGCCACTGGCATAAGCACAAGCACTGCCCTGCCACACCCCAGGCCCCGAGCCCAAGCAGAACTTCCTTGCAGAGCCAGCCCAAAGCCCATGCAGTGCTTTTAGGCAGGCTGACTGCTACAGACACATCTGCAGAACACTAGCTAACATTTCTGAGGTCTTCACAGCTCCGTGTGCACCCTCCTGGTTCATCCAGTGCTGCTTGAGGGGACAGAGAGGGCAGGGGCTGCCTGCCCTGCCTCTGGCAAGGCACCAGCAGCAGTGTGGGTCACCAGGGTTTCTGACACACTGTACTGGATTTCCTATTACTCCATCTCTCAGGTCTAGTGAAAAAGGTGCACAGTCTAGTGGGAGATAAATCTACCATGCACACACAGAGGAATAAGCCTAATGCAAGGCTACCAGCAGGAGCCTGATTCACTCCCTCTGTGAGCTTAGGCACTAACTGATCCCACAAAAGGTGCCAGGGGTCTCCTGTGACAGCTGAATAGGTGATACACCACAACAGCAAGCCATCCATCCTTTCCAATGTTCTCAGGTCTTCAAACAGACTTGACCTGGATTCAAGTTTAAACGTAAGAAGATGACTTTTAGTCAATGAGGTAGCTGTAGGCCAAATACAGTAACTGGTGCAGCATTATCCAGACATTACAACCAGAAAATTGACAGAAAACATGTCTGATTCCAGACTCCAGACCCAAGAGCCTGAGATAGCAGGTGATCCTTAAAATTGTAAAGGACATATAATTCAACACCACTATAGTTAGTATGCCTAAACTATAGTTTGAACCGTCATTTAACATTTAACTAGAATTGTCTAACATATTCCAATCCTCAGTGGTTTTTCAGTGACTAAACTGTACAATAAAATTGAATTAAAAGTCTCAAAGAGGTGGAACTCAAGGCACTATTTATTCCTCTTCATTTGCTTTTGTGTGTTACTTGGATTTAACTGTAACAACATTACATAACACACTGGTGCATGTCCAGTAATGCCTCTGGAACAAAAAAAGATGATGATAGGAGATCTTACTACAGCTTCTGCTATTAAGTCCTTGGGAGAGGTGAGAAGAGATTGCTCATTAAATAAGTGTTATAAAGCATTCAGCACTGACAGACTAGTTCAGAAGTAGAAAGTCAAAGGTCAACTGTTCCCACTAGAAAAGTATCTATTGCAGCCAAGCAGTTATTATTGCCTACTATCATAGCACCCTTCTCAGTAAGCAGGGAGACTTCTTGGAGAAGCTAGAGAAACAAAAACAACAGTGATTAACCAGTACAGCATTACATCAAGGAGCCAAGACGACAAGGCAATCCAGAGAGCAGTCCTGAGAGCACAAAGAGGAAAGTATCTGGAAGCTGCTTTTATTGTATTCTTGTGCCATTAACTAATGAGCATACATACATAGATTGAGTTAAAAACCAGGCTTTGGATCTGTGTCAGCTGATGAAACAATTCATAGAAAAATTAAAAGTAATTTTAATTGTTTCTTGAAGGTAATAAAAAACCCCCATTTTTCCTACATTTTTATCTGTACTTAGAGTATCCAATGTGCTCTACAACAGAGCACACTGTAAATATTACTGAAAAGCAGAATCTGACTCATAAATTATTGGCATTTTGTGCCAGACAAGCTTGTACTAATGTTTAAAGAAGCAGATCACCTGGGAGAAATGTGTTCTACAAGTTGTAGGAGAAACTAAAGAGACAATTAATGGGCATTGGCTGTGCAGCACATATTGTTCCCATGTTGTTCAGGCCAAAGTTGACTGCCTGCCAATAGATATAGAAGTAATTGTCAGCAAGATTTACAGTTACTTTTTCATTTGCACAGAAAAGTAGAAAGGTTGAAAGAGTTATGTGTTTTGTTGAAGGTCTATGCTAACAACTGATCGACCTGCACTGGAGAACAGTAAATACACAGAACACAGACTTCACATTTTTCTTGATTCTGGAAGTTTTCCCTCATGGCAGAAATCTGAATTGCCTTCTGATCATCAGCAACAGTTTCTTTTATTTTACACATCCATTCATAAAGCCATCCTTTCTGTTGCCAAGCTAGGCATCAGGAAAGTTCTAATTATACCAGTGATGGAAAAAAAGAGTATTTTTTAGCAAGCTGCACTTTAATATAATGAAATGAATGGCATGGTCTTTCAGCTTGTGGCAGAACTGCTAGCAGGTGCTGAGTTGGCTACTCTTGCATGTGGATGGGGTTATTTAATTAGACATGTTTGACTACAGTCTGGTATGTATCTCCACTCTGCAAAAATGGGAAAGTAAACACTCTCTGAATGTTCAGGAAGTTGGCAAAAATAATCACATAAAGGCAGAAGGTTAGAAGTATCTTTGCAGTCTTCAGGAAACTCTGTTGCAAATAATATTACATGGGCTTGTGGAGGTGTGCGGGCGATCCCCTGTTTTCCCTTTATTAATTATGCTGTTTTATTAAGGTTGTTGAATGGATTCCCCCAGTTTTCCCCTTTCTCCTCCCCTCTTTGGTTTCTCCCTAAGTTGTTTATCCAAAGTTCGTTTTCTGTCAATCATAAGTTATATAACTCCTGGCTCTGTCCATCACCTCCAGGCCTTTTCCCTTGTCCAGAAACTTCGATAATTGGCACTGGGTGATTGGATGGAGTCGGGAGCTCCCCCTTCCCTCATTGTTATTATTGGTTGTTGTTTGATTGATGTTTACTATGCCACTCCTCCCTACCCTGAGATTGGTCCCTGCTTTATCCACCCCCTGTGTTCCACCCCCAAATAAAAGTTCCTGTAATACAAGTTTCGAGGTGTCTTCGGAGCCCTCGACCCAGAGAATAAAACCTTCTGCTGGTTGAACCCGAAGAGTCCCATCTCTCATTGCCTTCATCCGATAGCTGTGACTCTGCCAGTCTGACGCAAAGGCCCCTGTGTTGCGGAGGTGTCAGGGCTGACAAGTGCCGGCAGCACTTGGGCTGTCAGCCGCTCGGATGGACACGCAGATCCCCGCATGGGCTGACTGCATTTATCATTCAAACACAGAAAACAGAAGATAAAAATTACTCTGAAGGAACAAAAATCCAGAAATCTTGTGACTTCTTCCAGGCTGCAAAAGGGACAAACAACAATTCAGGATCAATATGGAGACTCAGGCAGTCAATCTGCAGATGTGTCTAGAAGGTACTGGATTGAAGAAGGATTCATAAGGTTTTCTCTTTGGTGGATTTCTGTAATATCTCCAGAACCTTGAGTAAATTCTCTCCTACATTAGTATATGGAAGACAGTAAGATGCATCATCCCATCAAGGTCAAGGATATCCATTACTAGACTACCTTTTGCAAAAATGTCAGTACATCTTTATTTGTTCCTTCACAGATCCTCCTGGACAGTCGCACAGCCTTCTCCTCTTGGCAAAGCCTCCCACTGGGGCTCACAGGAGGGCATTAGGATTTGGTTTCCCACCAGCATTTAATACTGTGGCAAATATTACTCATTAGAGTAATTGCTGTGTGTTTGTCACAGACATACTGCAGGCCAGAATCAATAGACTCCAGCTCCTCAGCAGTGCCAGACTCAAAAATGATGGCAAATTTTATGCATCAAAGTAAGGGCAATAAGTGATGATGATGCTTAATAAACATAAAAATTGATTTGGAGGTATTTTATGACATTTTTCAGCCTTCCACCCCCATGGAAAGGAAATGTGAAAATTCTAATATAATCTTACACTTTATTTTGACTAGTCATGGGACTAAGGGATCCCAGGGCTGATCCTGGACTCTGATAGGCTTTTCATATCATCCTTGCATTTTCTGGTGCACTTTATTAAAATGAGTAACAGAAGAGGGAGTAGTTCAAGCTTTAGGTACAAAAGTCAGTAAAACATAAAATTCCTATGTGTTTAGGGTAGAAAAGAGCCAAGTCTAGACTTGAGACAAGCCTGATAAGTTCTTTCTCCAGAAATACCATTGTCATGAGAGGTGAGGAAGAAAAAGTCAGAGGCAGAAAATACATTTCTTTTCCACTGCAGAGAAAATTTTCCCACTAGCAATGCAAACATCAATTCTTAGTTAAAAACATCAGCAGTGATGCTCTATGACTCCACTGCACCCACCTTCCATAATCTTCCAAGAAGGGTACCTACTAACTTCCCCCTTTAAGGAAGGATTTCTAAAGATGGGCATCTTGGAAAGCATGAAATGTGTGACTTCTTAATCAGTTATCTGTATGATAAATCTGTATGGCTTGGCACACATTAGCACACATTACCCCTACCCTGTAGTATTCAGTAATACTTCCTCACCATTCTACTTCCATTTTTCACACCACACAGTGACCACAGAGACTGACAATAGATAAGATAATGTTAGCCTAAGACCTTCAGACTAACTCAAAGATGGGCAACACACTGTCTAGCAAGGAAGAAATGGTCGCACAGCAGGGACACACTATGGCCAAATGCTGGGGAAATAATTTTCCCAGAATAACTATCTTCGCTTTTACACAGGAAAAAAAAGAAAAAAAAAAAAAAAAAAAAAAAAAAAAACAAAACCACCAACTAAGAATGTTAAGAGGTTTATAAAACGTAACCTATGAGGAAAAAAGCTGAAGGAACTCGGTCTGTTTTGCCTAGAAAAGAGGAGACTGAAGGGGCACATGATAACAGTTTTCCAGTATGAAAAAGCCTGTTGGAGACAGATATGATGAACTGTTCTCTGTGGCTGTGGAGAAAAGGATGGAAAATGAATTTGCAGCAAAGATTTCAGAGCAATGCAGGAAAGGAGGGAAAGAGTTTTCAGTCCAGGAGGTCAGTGTGAGCAGTGGACCAAAGCTCCACTCTATCACGGAAGACAGTGCAGATTGTTAAGAACGAATCAGACATGTCATGGAATCCTGCTGTGATACAGGTGATGGGACATTTTGTGACCCCTTCCAGTCCTTCAGCTTTGTGACTGAACTTTGATACAGACCAGCCTCACATTGAATCCATTGGGTTTCTCTGTCAAATCACTACTTCAAAATCAAAATAGAAGGCTGCAAATCAGATCATGAATCGATTAGCCAGTTAGAACTACATTTTTGTTCCTAACCCTGACCTATTTAGTAAAAAAATTATTAGTATTAGAAAAAGCACTAAAAGAAGCAGGAATTGGACATGCTGAATTTTCATGCTTTACTTTCAGAGGATAGACCACTTACTGAGTGACAACATAAAGTCTCCTGGGTGTGCCTGAGTGATAAAATACAATTCTTTGGCAGCGGCAGACCCAACAAGACTGTAAGGCTGGTTACAATGTTGTAAAACCAAGGTAGCACAGAAGAAATCAGTAGATTTATAACAGCATAATTGTGACCAGCATAGAAGCCATTGTATTTTCACTTGGGAAAGAGTAGTTAACCATTCAGCAAAGGTTCTGTTTTCTCCCCTCAAGCTTTTCACATGATTCTCTGACACATTGCTGGTTTTATTCCATGCTCAGACTCCACTTTTTTTACTCGGACATTTCAGTCAACTTTTAGGATGTCAGGGTAAACCATACATCTGGTTGTTCAAATGTTTACAGATTTTATTGTGATGTATTGTGTCTCAAACCCACTTCCACAAGTAATGGCTTCTCAAAAACCCTAGCAGTGCCAACATACCTTAAGCAAGCCTGGAGTGCCTATAAGAGAGGCAAACATGCTGACCACTAGCTCATCTGTATTATTCCACACATGTTCCTAAATATACAGCTGCCTCCAGGTCTGTTTTAATCTTGGCTGCTGAAATATTCCTACAGAGCCTGTCTAATTGGCTGTTGTTTGAACACTGCAGGGCCTCTCTTTGAAAAGACCCTTTCCAACTCATCTGTACTGTTTACCACAAAAGGTTGCCATTCCCTTGAACACACCTGCAACATGAATAAATGCAAAAGAAACACTTGGGGTCATGGTTTAATGGTGAACATGGCAGTGCTGGATTAATGGTTGGACACAATGATCTTGGAGGTCTTTTCCAACCTAAATGGTTCTATGATTCTAAACACAAAGGACCCTGATTTCCTGATGTCTATCATGGCTCTAATTCTCCCCTATCCTCAGATATTCTCCAAAGGAAGAGTCAATGGTCTTAGGACAAGACTGGTGAACAGGCTGTTGAAAACAGGAGTCTAGACCCCAAGGAAATGTGCAGTTGGATGAACCCTAGGTCATATTTCCTCTGTTAATCTTCGACAGCACTTACCTCAAGCTGTGCTGTTACCAGATCTAAGTGTGGACTTGTCCCATCCCACCTTTCCTTTTGTCCTATTCACAGATCTCAGCTGAATGACTTACTTGTTTTACAGATAAGAAGACATTTTTGTGGCCATCTGTGATCTTCCTGCTCCTCAGTAAAATGAACAATCAAGACCTTCTTTCAGTGTAACTCTGGATAGTTATGAACAATTTCCAAGTCCTTCTTGCACCACCAGCATGCTGCATCTATAGGTTTCTACACAGATAAATCTAAGCAGGCAGAACCTGCTTGTCACCAGCACAGCTGGGGTAAGTTGCCCAAACACTCAAATGCTGCTTACCCTGAAGTCATAAAACCTTAGGGAAGCAGAACCTGCAGCATACCACAGGCCCTAGTTCAGACACAAGTATTTCCAACCAGGTCACAGATCTTTGCAGGACCTAGAAACTCAGATGAGGGTGTTGAAAATTAAAAGCTATCTCAGAGATAAAGAATTGCATTAGTTTTTTAGATTTTTGTCCTTTTTAAAGATAAAAATAGTGTGTTCCAACTTTGTGCACATGACCAGTGTAAATTGAATACATAGCCTTCAAAACATGCAAAAAGTGTGATTTCCATCTGTAGAGAGTGCTCAGTTTATCATGTTCTCACTGAAGTCATGGGAGATACTCAATTCCAACAAGGCAGAGGTAACAGCAGTTAGGATAAGAGTTACAGAAAACAACATAGATTGGTAGCTTGATTGCTTGGAGAGAAATTCCCTTACTTGCTCAATACAGATTCACTATCTGCCATGTCTTTCCCTCCTAGACCTGTCTTACTGCTCTTACTCTGCCCTTATTTTACTTTTCTACCCCCTTGCCAGTCATTTTCCTGTTGCACTTAGCCACAGGAGAGTCCCAATTTCCCCTTATAATCCCTAGAGGAACTCAGATACCAGAATAAACAAGGAAAGCAAAATTTGCACAATGATGCCAATAGCAATTTTCAACATGTCAATAAGAATGTTGAAACTGTGTTTGGAAGGAGACTTGGTAATGTATTAACTCTACTGGTGGGCCATGGATTAGGTTTTTAATCATACTTTAATTTTACATTTTTTACTTTAATCACACTAAAACAAATTTAATCTTCTTTTAGTTTCAAAGGAGACATTCAGCAATTAAAAATATTGCTAATTTTTCATACACATAAATACTACTAACACTTAGCTCCTTAATCACCAAGAAATATATTTCACATGCCACCAGTGATCCATCACATAATGGTAGCTGTGGTGAAAAAGAAAGAGATGATAAATTTTGTGTGCTCTGCATACATACTGGTGAACAGTTGTAAAGTTGAGAGTTAGCTAATTTCTTTTCAGATTCATTACATTCAGTTCCAATTAATTTGCAAGGTGCATGGCTTTTGCAAAGAGAGAGAGCTCTGTAGAGCTGTTATAAAAATAATCTATTTGGAAAGGATTGAGGTAATATGTAGACCAGCACATGACACTTCACATTCATATAGGAAAGAGTAAAAACATGGCATTTCCAGTCATAGATGCTATGATCATTCCCAGATGGTGTCAGACAATATCTGTGCAGTGATACCAAACAAAAAACTGATCACTCTTCCTTATGTTGAAAAAACAATAAGGTGTACATTGAATTAATATCAAATTAATCTCAAATTTCTCCATGTGTTTGTGCAGTCAGATATATACCCTTTGTGCATGTACACATGAAAATATATATTGGAAAAAGATTGGCAAGAAGGAATTTCTTCCAATTATGAAGCTTCACATTAAAAAAATCACAGACAACTCTTTGGATGTGTGAATGAAAAAGTGGGCAAGCTCCAAGGAAATCAAAATTTGAATGGACATTCAATGTGGTTTATTCTGGAAAGACCAAGAGGAGAAAAAGAATTTTAAGTTATTTAAGATATTAGAAGTGTTTTTGTCAGAAACACACCCTTGTGCCTCTCAGCCTTGCTCATGTAACATACTTGGTGCCATTTAGACAATTAATACATGTATTGAACAACTGAATTTTGTAAGGAGCATAAACTTAGGAGTTTTTCTCATGTTTGGAAACATTTTATGGCTGGGATTAAAAAATGGAAAAACTATTTTTTATGTTGAAACTTCTCATTTAGCAAAAGGAAGACTTGTTTTCATAAATGTTGAAACATCATTTTTAATATTCTCTAACAGAGACCCAACAGCTCTTGGTTTTGAATTCATGTTTCTCTTTTTAAAAATTAACCTGTAAGTCTGTGTGAGTGACAGAATGATGTGGAAGTAAAGACCACCTGACTCACATCCACCAGGAAAAGAACTATGGTAGGAAGACACAGCTGGGGAACCATAAGTTAGGATCACATCAAGGAAAAAATGCATTAATTAAGGCCAAAAAGCTCTACAAAGCCCTTCTTTTTGTATGCACACACATCCCAAAATCCAGCCTAGATTCCAAAGGCTGCTTAATTTTTGAGTAGGCTCAAATGTGTGTCAAAAGTATTACAAAGAAGACAAAGTCACTTTTAGGTTTTTACAGGCCTTAAGCACACAATCTGTTACACAGAAATGAGCTTTTCTATACCTGTCAGAAGTAGTTCTCATTCATACAGTACTAAGTGTAAAAGTGGCTTCAATAACTTCATACATATTGGTGAGTATAGGTAAAATTCTTTATCTGTAGAAATGCAGAAGTTCGTATCAATTTATCATAATTGGGTTTTGACATCTGACAATGCCAGATATTTTCCCAGCTATTCCATTTCTGAATCACACATTTTTCACCAAATTATTATTCTTCATACACCTTTTTGTTATGCATAGAAGCAGGTAAGGGTAAGAGTAGTCCCAGAGAACGCCACAAAGCATTTACAAGGTTAAATCCCAATCCTGTAGTCTCGTTGTACTCCCAAGAGAGCTCTGTGGCATTTCTCATGTCCACCAATGTCCTCCAGTGTTCTTCAAACTACAGGATCAACACCTTGGTCAAAGGAGACGGTCATGAGATTTTAATGGATCTGCACTAAAATTTTTATCATATCTTTTATGTCTGTAATGTAAGCACAATTAAATAACCCACGGCACTGAACGTTTCACTCAGCTATCCAGGGGTGAATATTACCATTTATTTGGGGACTTGTCAAAGTATTATTTTCATTAGACTAATAAATACTGTAAAAGTCAAAATAAAAAATGTTATAAGTTCTGGAACATGTCTTATCTAAATCTATATGATCTGGAAATATTTAGCAGGGGAGTTCAGTAATACAAAACAGAAACAGAAAGGGTCCTGGGTAAAGCCTTAGGGAAATGCCAAACTATTAATTACACATTAAGCGAATGGTTTTTATTTTTATATTGAAACAGCAACTATTTAAAGTCTATGCTACAGTACAACAAAAAATTATTCTCTGATATAACTTAGTGCAGAAGTCCGAGTTATTTTGATCCCTAGAGTCGAAGTGCCTTAAAAGATTTAAAAAATTGCATTGAGATTTTTTTTTTAAATTAGGAAATAGGAGAGAGAAATTCTGACCCATTAGCACAGAACTTGACAAACAATAATTATAAATCAAAGCTATGCTCTGCAAATATTTTTGCAAGTTTAACAGTATACTTGCAATTTATTTTTCTCACCTAATTTTTTTCCCCAAATTGATCAATATTGGTAGATATCAGCAATACTCCTAATAGTTCTGATGAAGTCAAAAGGACTGCCCTCATGTGTAAAAGGAGAATGGTTGCCCAATCAAGCCCAACAACTGTAACATGTTGTTGGTTGCACTGCTGGCCATCCCTCTAAACTAATAATAAATAATGAAAATGATCTAAAAAAGGATCCCCAAATACTTCTCTTTCCAAGGGAAAATGCCTTCCCAAGGCATGACCGTAAGCCTTTCACACTCTGCACAAACATGAGAAATTTGCTTTTGTGTGCAAAGCCCCCTTCAATATCCAAGTCATGCTGCACACACTTGTGTGTGTGTTCACACAAAGGCATAAGCTGTATCATCAAAATGCAGACACTTCCAGGATGGAGAAGAGACTCTAATCAGAGTAAGGATGCTCCTTTGCTCTGGGGAAAAGGTTGTTTTGGTCAGAACATGAGGATAAATCCTCCCCTAGTGTGTAAAGCACCATGGGATCTTTAATGTCTAGGCTGAGCAGACATGACCTCAGTTTTCTGAGGTTTCCTTAATTCCTCAACTCCCACCTGTGAAAGGTCACAGAGACGTTCCAGTGTTACTGCATTTGTGCTTTGCTTTGGATTTTTGGGAGGACTGTTTTGGGGTTTAGCATGTTTGCAGTTTTTTTCTTCTTTTATTTGACCAACTTGTTTTCTCCTCAAATTTGCCTGGTCCTCAGTACCAAAAAAGTCATTTTCTGTGAAAGCCTTGGATGCACGGTCAGGGTAAAGATGTAATCTAGAATCTGAAACTAGACAGAATGCATCATTCCATGAATCTGTGCTCATCTTGGTCTTTTTCATCCTTCAATGGCAGAATGCAGACCAGTAGCTGCAAAAGTACAGTAAGCACAGATAATTTGGACAGTATGAAGAGGAACTGGAGAAGCTAATGTTCAAGTTAACCACAAAAATCATGAGAAAATAAAGACAAAATCTGTCTTTGAGCAAAAAAACCTTCTCCACTAACTATAGTCCTTCAGGTGTCCTGGTCTGCATGAAACCCTGTGTGTTGAACTCACCATCCAGCATTAAAGGGAACCTCAGAACCCCTGAATTAAAGAAGAAAGCGGAAAAGAACTGAGGAGAAATATATAAAATAAATCCTCAAATATTCTTGTTTAGTGGAAACATTTCTCCTTCTTATGATGGTTCCCATCCAATACAGATGTACCTGTCTCATTGTTGATAGTGATTTCTGCCGTCTGTTACATGTGAGCAACTGCCTTCCCTTAGGTAAGATTAGCAACCTGCCTAAGCCTGTGGTCTCTCAGCACTGTCCACAGACTGCTCCACAGAAGATGCCTAAGATTTGCAAAGGTGTATGACATTTATATGACTAAAAATTAATAAAGCTTCCTTTTCAAAGGAATGCAATTTTCAGGACAATCTTACGATCCCTTCCCGGTTACATTTTGTACTTCTTAAAATAGCTGCATGTGAAAAAACTGGAAAGCATGAAGTCCTGCTTAGCAGACAATGCACTGTAATTCATTGACACGGGCTTGGATGCAAGCTACAGTGACTCTAATGCCCTGCAGGTCTTCCATCAGAAATTAACACAGCAGTGATGAACACTCTCTCCAAATGCACATTCTTATTTGTGTGCATGTGATAACATTCTTCCTTGTAGTCTCCCAGGAAACCTGAGAGAGGACTTGTGTTACCCAGCCTCACTCAGTCCTCCCCTCCCACAAGGATATTATCCACTTGACTCACTAGTTAAGGTCAACATAACCTTGAGGAAGTTATCACAGTAAAGCCACATGCATTTGTCTGCAGCAGGAGGAATAGCACAGCACTCTGCAGAAACAGGGGTTTGCTTTGAGGAAACTCACAGACCTGAATCAGGTGAGATCTCATAATGTGCCAGGGCCATTTAAAACCCAGAGCTGATCAGTGCCTACTGACACAGAGGGCTACCAATGGAAAATGGGGTAGAAGTCATTGCATAATGGTGGAAAGAAGGGACTGTCCATAGTAGTTCATTGTCCCGGTTTAAAAAGTCAAAATAAGCTTGCCAAAAGATGTTTTATCTTTTTGCACTCTGTCTTGCATTTATTTTTCTCTGTCTGCCTCCTCCCCCAAGTTCCACTGGTTACATCCTTTGCTTATTACTCTAGACTCATAAAGCTGTAAAAATACCTTATTTTCAACCATTGACTATTCATAGATCTTCTAGCCCATAGTTCCTTTAATGAAGTCTCCAAGCAGAATTTCCCATATCGTTATCTGTTTGGTAATAAAGTATATCTTAAGGCAACATCCTTTTACAATATATGAACTAGAGCTGGGCAAGCTTTTCATAGCAAATGTTTACTTAGTAGACTAAGCCTTTTGTTCACTTTCTGAATTATTATGGAGAAACTTTGCCTTCAATTCATCTGGTTGTTATTCACAACCGTTCAAATAACAGTTTCACTGAACATATTTCAGCTGTTTAGATGTTCTCAAATGACTCATTTCAGTTCTTTCTTTTGCTATTTGTTATATGCTATTTACTCTTCAAGGGCTGTACTTGGTTTTACCCCACCTGGTGACAATATTACCTAATTCTCACATTACTTGAATGTTTATGGAGAGAAGTAAAATCAAAGGGATTTCATTATGCCCTCTTTTCTACTGTAGTCTGTTCCAAACACGTATTTCTTACAAAATTTTGTAAAAATATATAATAAGTATCTGTGACGAGGCCTATTTTTCATTAATAGCCTTTCAATAAAAGTAATTAGGTATATCCGTATTAAGGGAAATCATTAAAAGATCTGAGAATTCCATCTAATTGAAATGACAGTTTCAGTCAAATATCCAAGGTTCCACCTAAAAGTAACAAGGCAATGGAATATGAGACTTCATTAGTTCTGTATCTCACTGAGCTTCTTCTTTTGTTGAAATTAGCATTTCTAAATACTTTCGTACAATATTCACCTGACTTTAATGTGATCTAAGTAGCATACATATCTTCAGAATAACTAGTATAAATACATGGTATGTTTCTGCAAACATAAATCAGAGACAGAATACATGCCACTTAATCTATTTCAAATTATTTTGATTGTTACACTTCATAACATAGTGTATCCTGTCCATCTCCTTTTTTGCATTTCAAGAGATTCCCAGAAACTGTAAAACTTTTATCTAAATCTCTATTTGCAGTGCTGCAAAACTAGAGTATACCAAGTCAGGATTTAGTTCTGCTCTGTATTGTATGCCTCATGGCTCTGAAAATAGAATTTTTGCAATTGTTTTCTCCACACATGCAGAAATGAACAAAAGCAACACAAAATCGTTAACAAGAAAAGAGATTAAAAGAATTACAATCAACCAAATTCTATCCTGAAGTCAACAATGGAGCTGCAAGCACTTTTTTAAAGGGAGTGTTTAGCATCTAAGTTCTCACATTTGAACACAGTATCTGGTAAACTTTTTCTAGAAATCAATACTTTTGTATTGAACACTAATGAACTGTGATTCAGGGAACCAGGTAAAAAATACTTTGAAACCTCTTCAGGTGTAGCAAATATTGGAACCTCTATCACAAGCTTTTACTTACTATATTATGTGATCATGTGTTTTCCTTTCAATCTGTTAAAGTTATCACCATGAGAGCAATTTCTTCAGATTTCTGCTTAAAATTGTAGCTTTAACATTTACTGCATTTTTGCAATTTATCACTCTTTATGCCCTAGTATAGTACGAGCTCTTCAATTTGCTTAAGCAAATATTGGCAGCAAATCAAAGAAAATACTGTAAGTCCATGGAACACAATTTTAAACTAACTATGGAAAGTATGGCAGGAATAGCCATGATGTGAAATATGTTAGACATACTAATTTTCCTATGTGGTATATTCTTCCCTGACTATATGCATACAAAGGAGAAAACATAACCTATGAAATGTTCTATTTACTAGTTCCTGCTACGTCTTCAGAAATACTCTATTATTTTTTTTCCAAGGGTCATTACAGCACTACTTAGACAGAGCTGGCAACCTGACTAATGACATTTATTAATCTTAGTATCATGTTTCTTCAGTACTTTCATTAGTGACATTTTTCTCTTAGATCTACATTTTCTAGAGCTGTACACAGCTTTTTATTAAGCTTTTTTGTTACCGGGAACTCCAGCAGGGCACCAGAAAATAGTGCTATAAAAGACAATTGGGATACTGTCTGTGAACTTGCCTGGACCTGCATACATCCACCAAAGGATAGCATTCCACCAAGGGGTGGCTTGCAACATGCTAGGCACAAGCTGTGTTTAATTCAGCAGCACTGTGGTCAGGACCTTGTTAAGCTCCCTGTGGAGTTACACTGGATTTCTACCAGTATGATTGTGATTAAGATTTAACTGTGACATCTAGCTGTAAAAATTTCTCTCCTTCCAATTTTCCAGTGGCTGTAGAGCTCAATCTTCTCAAACACTTATCTTCTTTTCCATTTAAATTGCATGCAGGTACCCCAGAGCGTATGAACACATTTAACACTCAAGACTCCAGTGCTGTCCTAAAGGAATTGTCATAAATAATAGAAAACCCATGACCTAAAAAAACCCAAAATAAAACAAAGACAAAAAAAACCCCAAACAAAACCCCAAACTGTAATAATCCATGATACATATTTTTCATCAGCACTATACAGCCTTGCTGAAGGTACAGTTTTGCAGATACTGTAAATTTTTTTCTGTCTGGAAATCAGTCACAATTCAAAATGATAATAAAATACATGATTTTATAAAACTCTATTTTACATTCATAAGAAAACCTTGCTTTTGCAGCTCAGCTTTCATTGGTTAGTCTTGGTTTTCCCATGATGGACATACCATGAACATTTGTAAAAATAAATAATAGAAGCAAACTTAAAAGTATATTAACAACCTCCCTTCATAATCATCCAGGAGCTTCATGCCTGGATGGTAGGCATAGACAACTGCTCACACATTGGTATCTAACAAAAAGAAAATCATCCCAGGTTTCCTATTGGAGTAAACTCCCCCCACCCCTTTCTTGATTTTTGGATTAACGTAGCCTGTGATGAAGTCAGCAAGCACCAGTCAAGCCCAGGCTCCTCCTCCAGTACTCTGTGAATGTGTTCCCCCTCATCAAGGTATCTGTTGGCCTCCACCACCCTTGTTCCTTCCCTGTTCCTCCCTCTTCTCTGCCCCTCTCATCCTTTTGCTAAAGCACCAAATGAAAGATCACTGCCTATTATGTGACCCACACAGAAGAGCTGCAGCTAAAAATACTTGATTAAGGTAATTATCTAATGCCATTCTTCAGCTCAGTCATGGACTTGTTATAAATGCAATGGCAAATATCGGATAAATAAAAGACAATTTATTAATAACAAAATATCAAGCACAAGAAAAATGAGAAAGCCACAAATTAGGAGAATATCAGCGCCGCGCTGGGTGGATAGGGGTCCGCACCGGGGTACAAGACTCCCAAATCCACGCCGATGCAGCTTTCAGTCCAGCATTTTATAGGGTTTTTCTGCCCTTAGGCAGTCCAGGTGTCCAGGATGGGCTGAATAGTCCGAATTTCTTTTCGATGGCCTTCCCGGATCTCGTCAGGTCTCATTGTCTCATTCCGGGAAAAACTCTTTCTTATGTCAATTTCATGTGTTAGTCTTATGCTGATTTCATTTTGCTTGTTGCGCTGGAGAGTTGATGAGATCGCCAGCGGGTTGATGAGATTGGCATCGTTGTCACGAAGGAATTTCTTCCTTGCATTGGCAAGGAAGTGATTCTTATCGAGGTTGGCCAGTGTCTTTGTCTAGCTTGATGATGTTCATCCTGTCTTTGCAACTGAGACTGGCAGGCTGGGGGGGAAATGGTTAGCCCTATACTGGATTTCACAATTTTATTAACCTTATTCCCTATTACACATCAGGTTATTATTTTATACCCGAATTTTTACCCAAAATTTATCACAGACTACACTGCATTTATTTACTCCATTGCCAATTCCAGTCATGATTTCGACCATACCCTGTGTCAGAGACAACTGGAAAGGCCTCAGAGAAGCCTTGAATGAAGAAGTTGGATGTCTGTTTCAGGGTGGACTTAGGCAGTACCCATCAAATGAGTACCTGGTTATGTTTTGCGTGGAACTAATATTTAAAACTTGGATTACCTACAAATAAAAATACTACGGCACTGGACCTCCTCCCAAGTGTATTCCCCAGATAAATGGTAGAAAAAGAGATTAATTAATCCCAACCCATTGAGACAGACATGAACAGTTGCATAGCTGAACTCCAATCTCAAGCAACCAAGATTCACAACACCAGGCAACTGTGTGGTTCTGACAATGGAAGAAGAAAAGACTGAATGCCAAAATGTACACTATCTGAATTATTGGTGGTGAAATAGAAATAAGCCCTTCTCCACACGTGCTAGGCTTCCCACACATGCAGTTCAAGTCAGAAATCCCAGGAATGGGGCCCAGTACCCTCAGCACCAAGAGGACATATATCTAGAGCTAGCTAACAGAAACATGGGCAGTAATAGAGTATTAGCAGCCTCTTTCCACCCCACAGGTTAAGCTCCTTTCCTTGAGCTGCAGAACACACTTCTGCTTGAGGTCAAGAGCTCCAGAGTAACTGTTGAAGCCCTTTCCAAAACGAGGCACAGATCATTATAGTGTTTGAAAAGCTGTAGGACAGCAATTCTACTACCATCAGTGTCTTATGCGGAAGCCTACTGAATAGAGCACTTGAGCAGTTCGCCTTTATACCTGAAAGGTGCAAGCTCCCTGACCTAACCACAAGACATCACTCCAGGCTCCCAGGTGAAAATCACATAAACACGGCAGAGTATCCTGCTGGGAGACTCACCTGGAAAAAGAAGAACCCATGTTCCAGTCTCTGCTCTAAGGCCTACAGAGATGTTTTCCTATCCGTTAATTCTTCAACGCAAAATAAAAAATCACTCCTAATGCTCTGGAAACACACTGAAGAAATCACTAAGAGCAGATCAAAGGCAATTTCATTAATGTAACAATTATAAGGCATTAAATGGTAGCCACTGAGTCTTGGTTTTTTTTCTGCACCACAAGAGGAACTGAGAACTCTTGTGGCATCCTTCAAAAAAGAGAAAAATCCTTTTCCCAAAATGGGTGGTAAAAATAGTTCCAGATTTTTTTTTTTTTTTTTTTTTTTTTTTTTTTTTTTTTTTTTTTTTTTTTGAGCAGGGGAGTGAAATGAGCATGGATTTTTCACACCTTCAGTAAGAGCACTAATCTCTAGATTTTGTGAATAGGGGGGTCATAAAAGAAGAGACAGCCACAAACTGTGAAAGAAAAAATGCTCTGATGCATTCCTTTGAAGTTTTAGGGATCTTGTCCTGAGAGCTGGGACTGTCCTGTTCTTCTAAGAACATGTAGATCTTTCACATTTGGAGACATAACTCTAACTCAAGTGTGAGCCTCAGCTGCAGACATCCTGATTTGTTTATGTTATTAAGACATGCTGACATTTAGCTGACTGAAGGTGATGAGCTATGTAATGCTCACAGTAAGATAATTCACATCACTACTTACAGGCACCCATTGTGTAAAGACTGGGTGGGTGATTTTCTCAACAACAGGAAAATGCATACTACCTCATCCTAGCTACCAGCAAGTGTTTGGGAGGCCTGTCTAGTTACCATGTTTCATACAATTGTCCTTGCAATTGCTACTACAGAGACATGTATTATGTTCACAATTCCCCTTAATCAGAAGATGAGATTAGTTCCAAAAGGGTAATTACTATTTATTTCTCTACTTGCTGTTTTTCTGGGTTATGATTTAGATGAAATTTCAGGAAATTTGTGTTCTTTTTTTGTCCTGCAGACTTTTCCAGACTACTTGCAAAGCCACAGATGTCAAGAAGGAAAAAGGAAGGCAATTAAAAAAAGATACTCTAGAGAAAATAGAACTATCATCAATAAACAACCGAACAAGAGAAAAATATTAATTCATTTGGAACTTGAATATTTATGTAGAGTTTCAAAAGAACAGCTTTCTCTCTCCCAGACACAAGCAATTTCCAAACTGCAAAACAGGTTTGGAACTGTCACTCACTTTTGGTAGCATTAGACAGAGAGCAGGAAGCAGTGGGGTAAAAGCAGAATTGACACAGATCAGGAGTACTTAGAACTTGCTATCTAGAGAAACATCTGCTTTACTTCCATCACAGATTAATGAAACACCTCACTAATGTTGTGCATTTGTGGAGAGCACGAAGGTCTGTAGGCAGCACACATATTATAGAGCACACTACTCCTGTGCATTGCTTTTGAGCATCACCACCAAAGGCTTTTTAAGATTCTGCAGCCATGGAATTAGCTGTGGTATTGCCAGCCAGCTGTGTATCCTCCATGGACTTTGGAACAAGCTATAAAAGTAAAAAAGAAAAACATACTTTGCCAGCTCTTTGCAAAACAGAGCCAGCACTTTAAAACCAAGTGGGTCCTTTTCCGCCTGGCAAATCTTGAGGTCAGCCTCACAGGTCATCACTCGGGTTTACGTCAGGGACCAACTGGTTGGGTTCAGGCAGGCTCGGGTTGGTCTGGCAGGCTGCATGAAGTGAACAAAAGCCAGACCAAGACAAAAAGTTGAGGGAGTGTGATAGGAGGAAATTGAGAAGACTGTTCCAAAGGCTTTTAAATTATGATGCCCATGTTGTTGCAATACTATTGGAAAACTAAATTAATTGCTCTTTTCCTCAGCCCCCCTCCTGCTGTGGCTGTATTTCTTTTAGCTAAAGGCCTGCGCCACTAAAGATGCATCCAATTTCCATGCTGTCCAAATGCTTGTAATCACAGATTTACAGTAAACTGAGCTATCATGAAAAAAAGGCTGTTCATTAGGTGGCTCTTGGCCTTCAAAATTTCCAAGACAACAGAAGTAGTGGGAGGTAATAAATCTACCCTAGAGAGGGCTAATTTCCAAAAAATTCTGATCACCTATTTTCTTAAAAGCAGTGGACTTGAAAAATTTCTGTTCAGGAACTCAAAAGCTGAGGTACCTTGACTCTATGGTCAGTCTATAATCACTAGTGGAAAAAGAAAAGCTGACTATAAGATTTTAGTTTACAGTTACATTACTGGAAAGCCAAAGGTTTTCTAGGCACTGTAAAACCACATAATAAAACTGGAGCCCATTTTCTGTAGGAAACCATAGATTCTGTAACTTTGCAATCAATCTGTAACATAAATTGCAAGGATGCAGCTAGATGGAAACAAATTTTATTTAGTACATCAAAGTAAAAATCATCTAAATTTTGCTCATCAGAGTTTCACTTGGCACATGTTGACAGAATTTCATTGGTAGCACTCCAAGGAAACACTACTTGTTATTTTTGAGATCTATCACCTTTTCCTGAGTTACTCTGTAGCCATTAAACAGCCCATGAGTGCAATCACAGCTATGTATACTAACAAGTTCCCTGTACAGCCCAAAGAAGTATCTTTAATTGAAATGGTAAAGCATGAGAAATTCCTTTTGTTTGCCCTTCTCCCCTTAAATGTGTCTTTTTAAAGAGTGAGGGTTGTTTTCTGTTTCTTCTTACTCTTCCGAGTTTTGTTTCTTCGTAGTTTATTCATGTAATTCATTGCAGACATCAGGACAGTAACCTCTGTAGAAATTGCTAGTGGCCCACAGAGCTAGCATAAAATAAAAAGTTACAAGTCTACATAACCTTAATTTTATGGTTATAAGCTATATTTACTGCTATATCATAAGTTTGAAAAGACTGCTAAGTGTTCAGTGTGGGAATGTAGGGAATTTCTCTTAAGTTAGTTTTATGGAGAAATGTGTTGTTAAACTGTAGGAAAAGTTACAGTCCTTTCAAGTCCTCCAGAGCTGAATGCCTATTAGGCATTTTTAGGGTGTGTATAAAATACCCCAACCACTCCCTCAATATCACTCATTGAAATTCAGATTCGGGACCTTTGCTCTGTTCAAGTCCCTTTGGTTTTAACACTGTAAACTAACCTGAGTGAGAACGTTATCAAGAATCAAGGTGGTAGAATTTGCTCTTTAACTCTTGCCCACCTGGACTTCTTTGACTTGGAAGCATTTCTCACTGTAACACATAGATATGGTGCAGCTCAGTGAATGTACAGCAAAGCTGAGACTTTATCACCATGAGAGATGGGAGTGCTCTTAGTACTTCTATCCTGATTTTATCTAATGAGCCTGGGCAGGCTGCAATCACCTAGGTGCCTCAGTTTCTCCACCTGTAAAACTATAATGACTACTTTCAAACACACTGAATTCTCTTGTGACCTGCCAAAGAACAAATGCTAAGCAAGAGAATGGACTGTTGCTCCACACATTTCTCAGCCTCTCCTGCCCTCAATCCCTCACTCTCCTTTGCCAAGGTATGTCCCCTCTCAGTTTGCTGGGTGACCACACAATAAGCTGGACTGAACACTGCCTGTAGACAAAGACTTACAGAATGCCTGTGTTATGGAGTCAACCTGCTCTTGTACATTAAATCCACGTACATTGCCTCTAGAAGGTAGACTGACACAACTGTTACGTGACAGAACCAGCCAGAATGTGGAGACAGGGTCAGAGGGCCTGTCTGCATGAGAGGTACTGCCATGTCTGCTCCTGATGTGCTCCTGATGTGCCATGGGTTGGGGAACACAGGGCTCAGGGAAGATGGCAGGGAAGAGAGAAGCCTGCATTGAAGGCTATGCACTGTTCAGGTTACCCTCTAGCTTCTTGGTTTGATGCACAGCATGCCCCAGTCATTTGAAAAATCTCCCTTCTTATCTCCATTATTTTAAATTACACCTGTTATCCATATCTACTGCAAATGTTGAAGTTTCTCTCTTCTCCCTGTTGCTCACATCATTATCATTTTAATTCTGCATCGATTTTTATAGGAAACAGTTTATTATTTTTTACAGAATGTCAAGAGGATCTGAATCTGAAACAAGTCTTTGCAATTCAGCCTACAGTGTCATCTAAAACATGAAAATAAATTGTGTGATAGAGAAACTGAGGAACAAAGGCTTTCTGGCATTTGCTTTCTCTTTCAGGCATTAGGGTTTATTAGAGTGCAAGGAAAAAATTCCTTTTGTCTTCCAGCTACAGTTTGCTAGCAGCATCTTTTGGTTTTAAAAAACTGATTATCTACTTTTCCAGTGGAGGTCATGAAAATAAATTTTAGACTGGCCAAATAACCCCTTGAAGTTTAGTTTACCTTCTGCCAGATTTCTGAAAAACAGTAATGTCATTCTGCAATGCCCTCTGCTGGGAGACGCAGCCTGGAGCTGGAAGGAGAGCTACCACTTCCCGTCCTCCAGCAAGGAACAGATATTTACAATAAGATGGACTGGATTTTTACCTTCTTTATGAAATCCTAACCGTGCTGAAGTCAGTGAGGTCCTAGATTTTAATTTAAACTTTGCTCTTAAATATTCTTCCTTTGGAAAACTGCACTGGAAAAAAAACTTATTCATTTCAAGTCGAAATGAAAACCTCATTACTCGCTTACAGACATGAAAATCTCTTTTTAGCAGCTGAGCTTCTAGAGGGAGGTTCTATGAAGAAGCTTTCATCTGAAAAAGACTTTGTTCTTCTTGCTATTCTTTTAAGTCGTTTAACTGTAAAAGTCTGTACAAAAACACACATGTAAATGACATTCATCTTACACAGGTGTGATTCTACCTAACATGTATTTTCACTGACCAGGATTCTTGTACTGGGAAAAGGAAGCTAAGCAGTGAAATATCGTGCACTGCTATGCAGTGAAACCAAGGAGTGTATCTGAAACCTGATGTGTGACAACACCAGCCCTGTCAGCTGCCACATCTGTCCCCTTCTGAGATGCAGTATCCTGGGGCCTCAGGATTCTGAATCAGCCCCATTGAGGAGCAGGACATTAATGTGAAGTTCACACAAACAGCCCCACATGCACATTCACACCATGCCCCTGTGGCTTATGGGGCAGTTTTTCCTAGCTCTCAACTCTTCTGGAGAATCATCCCTGAAAAATATTTTCCAGCCTTGGCAAGGATGAAAGAACACTATCTCTGCTCTGGTTTCAGCTCCCTCAGCCAGGCTGGTTTTACATGGTGTTTGTCTCTCACCACAGCTGTGCAATGGGCAGCAAGCAGGAAGGATTTTTCCACGGTAGTCCCCAGTCCTCTGTGCTTGATGCTTTCTCCTTCCTACTCACATTCTTACAGCCTAGGTCCTTCCTGGCAGCCCAATTATCTTATATTTACTACTACTTATTATTTCTAGCTGTTTAATGGAAACATTTTTACCTTGTGATATGTTCTCTGCGCTGACCTGCTTTATCACCACGTGCCTCCCTCTGCTCCACTTTACAGGGACTGACACCCTTGGTGCCAAAGAATGCAGGTGCAGTAAAGCTGCACAGTGCCTGGCAACACCATTTTTATTCAAAGTTACACATAATTATCATTGATTTGGAAGTGTGACCTCCTTGTTACACAGCCTTACAAGCTGACAGTTTTTTTCCAGAAATGGCTTTCCAATGTTTGTTATCCTCTCAGGGAGATCGAAATGTCATGGTTATAAGAAGCTTTGAGGATTATGCCATGTTCATTAAAAGGCCCCCAGACAAGTATTTTTTTGCTTTGTATACTGTCCTGAAAAATCTTCTGCTTCTCTGAGTAAGCACCACATCACACTTATTTGAAAATGAACCTGTACGTTTACAAACATCCAAAATTAAGTTTACCCCTCACAGCAAGGGCTAAGAGTGTCATTCTAAACACTTAGCTGTTCTTCTCAGGAACAGTTTCCTTTACAAGAGAACTGTGTAGCCTAGGCAACAGGTGGTGGCTGCTCACACACTCTAACCTTGAAGTTATGAATTGAGAGGAAGGTTGGAAGTAACTGGAAGTTGTTCCAGTCCTCATGCCCCTCACGGGTAAGGCAGCTGTGCCTGCAAACTGAACTGAAAATCCACCCTCTGAGCTGGCACCTTCGTTGGAAGGATTGACAGGGAAGTCCAAGACTGGGATAGCCTCCAGCTTAAACTGTCCTTTGATCCAAGGCTGTCTCTCAACATCATAAACACAAAAGTGTTATATGAGCAATCTTGCACACACTGTTAGTTTTGCTGCCAAGAGGTCTTTCAATGAGTTGTCTCCAAGTCTGTTATCTTTAGTAGAAAAATTGCATTCACAGGAATGCTCGCTGGTGGTTAAAATTATGGCAAAAAATCTAGATATAGCTCTGAATTTTCTCATGTTGATGCATTGTACTACTAATAAGAAATAAGGGTTATCACTCAAAATGATGTTATACTGAATTGTGATGAGGAACAGGATTAGAGTAATATCCTGTAACTGGGAGCAAGGAATTGTACAGTTCTACCTATGCTGGAGGTGGCAGAACACCTTGGGGAGAGGCAGCCACTGCATAATCTCCATCTCAACTTCTGGGGCAAGAAACTGCAAGGCAGAAAGGCTTGGAACATGTTACCACCATATCAAACAGGAGAGTGCCTCCCTGCAATCATTTCCCTTTTGTCCGGCAATGGGTAGCACTCGGAAATTACTTTGGTATTACCTTGCTCTGCTGACCCTTATCATTACTGAGCCCCAGAGAGTTCATTGTTCAGAGAAGAGGGCTGAGAATACTTCTGGTCAACCTCAATTTAGGCTTACTTTGGTTCCCAGAGAAAACAAAAGAGGGAAATTAACATCCTGCTCTAGAAAACTGGTTTCGTTGTGGGGGTTTTTTTGTTGGTTTTTTGGGTTTTTGGGGGGGGGGGGTTTGTTTTCATCACTGTTGTGGCAAAATCCAGTTTTATCAGCACTACTGAGAAAGCTTTCAGTAGCCTGGAGATTAGGAAACGTTATGGCTTCCACCCAGGACAGCCTTCCAGCTTTCTGTCCTCTCTTCCTAAGGATATATTGAGATAGTATATTAAAAAAAAAAAAAAAAAAAAAAAAAAAGAGCCATCATTATCCAAGTGGTCATTGTGTACTTTTCCAGCCCTCAGCAATCAGTAACCTTTCCATTTGCACCCAAACAGTCAGTAGGAGACATGACTGGAACAAGACACTTCACTGATTTCCTAAGAGAGGACAAAATTCAGGCCATGACCTCAACTCCTTTCTCCTGGCCACAGCATAGCTGAAGGCCCAGTATGTCAAATTCACCTCAGTGTGATTCCAGGGACTAGTCTGGAATCAATTTGACCCAGTAAGTCTCTTTGATTGCATCAGGCCTTTCAGAAGTTCTGAACAACAAGGATCTTAACAGCAGGCAGCAATCCGCACAAAGCCAATCTTTTCAGCTCAACAATTTTTAAAGGTCTGTGCCTTTCTTCTTTTTGGTTTCAAATGCTTTCCAACTGAGCAAATGCTCCAACGAGTTCATGGGAGAAAGCCTCGAGGCACCCCTGACTTTGGCACCGTTATCCCATAGACACTCCATACATTTTTTGGCACCTTGCAACAGACACACTGACAGCCACAGGATTGATGGAAAGGGAAAGAAGCTGTTTTGCAGTCAAAAGAGAATGTACTCAGATTTCTAAGGCCATTTGAAAGAATGCCAGAATGATACTGGATTTCGGCATTCTTAAGCTCCTTTAAGATGATGCAGCAAGTGGTCTTTTCCACATGTGATGATGTATTTCAGGACAAGAGTTTCTTCAAGATTTTCCAAGCCTGTGGGCTCCTGATCCTTTTTCAAATTACAGAGATGATAGCATACTGGGGAGAATTGTGATTAGTTTAAACTCTCCACAGCTGCAAGAGATGAATGTAAAAATTCCACCCAAAAATCCACTTCTTCTGGATTGAATTTACCTACATGACACAGAGTCCTGGCCAAGGGACCACTTAAAAGAGCTGGAGCAGCATCAACACTATTTAGTTTCTTCCATCACATCAACCCAGCAAAGGCTCACCAACACATCTCCCCCAGCAGCACTGCCATGGATTGGGCAGGGCTATTAACAGTGACCTGAGATGTGTGGGGAGGAAAATGGAACAATGAAATAAAAGCTTAAGTATGAAAGAATTTAGACAGGGCTTGCAACTCATTAATTGAAATACCCAGAGAATTGTAAAATACCTTGTTACCAAGAGGCTTTGCTTGGAGCTCTTAAGGACAACAGATCCCACTTCATCACAGGCTGACAAATTTTGAGCCATCTTGGCATCAGAAAGGTACAAGCCCTGTGCTTTCTGTCTCAGCTGACCTGAGGAGATGGCAATGCTCTGTTTAGCTTAACAGGACCTCTTTCTCTAAATTGCTTCATCATATTTCTAAAAAAATATAATAAAATTCAGTGTTCACTGACACTATGGGCGGCGCACCCGCCTTGCGACATCTCACCTCTGGTGTGTCTCTGACAAGAGGAGAGATGGAGCTGGCACTACAAGACTGGAGACTGACACCTCCTTCGTTTGTCTGGATTTATTAACAGGGTGATAGGCGAGAACCATCTTTATGGGACTTTGCTCAAAAATGCCTGCCCCGACTTCCAGGATGCTATTGAGGATGCCAGTTGGGGAGTGTTCCTGGTTTTAAGGGGACTGAGGCCACTCTCTCCACAACTGTTCCTAATCTACGCAAAAAAAAAAAAAAAAAAAAAAAAAAAAAAAAAAAAAAAAAAGAAGAGAGAGAGAGAGAGAGAGAAATAACATAAAAATTAAAAATTAAAAAAGAGAGAGAAAAAAAAATTAATAAAAAATAGGCTTTCCGCGGGATTTAGCAAAGCCTAGCCGTTTGGTTTTGCTCTAAACAGACCAATATCCAGCCCAGTAAACTGTATGAGATACGCATTAAATCTAAGCGCTATGAGCCAGACCTAAGTGCCAACCCACGCTCCTTCTGGAGTAACCAGTCATGGCAAGTCAGGAAAGCCCTCTGTAGCATGCGTAGTCGTGGCCGAGTGGTTAAGGCGATGGACTAGAAATCCATTGGGGTCTCCCCGCGCAGGTTCGAATCCTGCCGACTACGGCCGCGGTTTCGTGGCTTTTATTTTTCATTTTTTTCTTTCCCTTCCCCTCCCTGTTGTTCCCTACCGAATCCCGGGAGCGGCGGGGCCGCGGTCCGAGCCCCGCAGGAACCCCACACCGCCCCTGCCCCAGCCCCAGCCCCGGCACCGGGCAGACCCCGCCCCTGCCGGCGCCGCGGGGCCGCCTTGGCAACGGCGCGGCGGCAAGATGGCGGACGACCTGGAGCAGCTGCTGGACGAGGTGGAGAGGCGGCTGTGCCTGCGGCCCGCCGGCCAGGGGGACAAGCCCGCGGCCGCCAAGGAGGGCAGGTTAGTGCTCCCGCCGCGGTCCCGCCGCCCTCACAACCCTCTCAACCCTCCCCGCCCAGCGAGGGCCGTCCCCGCCTGCCCCGTGCGGCCAGACCCCTCAGGAACCCAAAATAGGCGGATTCAGGAGCCGGAACCGGGCCGGCGGTCGGCGAGTGTCACCTGCAGCCCGTGTTTTTTAAAGACCCAAATCGTGTGCTAGCGAGTTTAGTTATTTCAGACGATCTTTGCCTCCTGCGTGTACCTTGGATTAATTGGCGTTAAAAGCTGCGCTAATTTGCCTCTGAATTCGGGTTGGGGATTACTTGTCTCTGTAACTGAGCTCATGGTACCTCTCTGTCTGTAACTGGCCTCAAATATCTGTAAATCTCGCGATTTAGAGCAGGAAGAACTTGAGCAATAGCATTATCAAAGTTTTTAGTCTCTTGATACTTCAGTCATTTCACTGAGATCACAGAATATTGTGAGTTGGAAGGGATCCACAAGGATCATTGTAGTCCAGCTCCTGGCCCTGCACAGGACATCCCAGGAGTCACATCATGTGCTTGAGAGCAGTGTCCAAACACTTCCTGAGCTCTGTCAGAACTGTGCTGTGACCACTTCCCTGAGGAGCTGTTCCAGTGCCCAACCACCCTCTGGGGGAAGAACCTTTTCCTGCTATCCAACCTAAGCTTCCCCTGACGCAGCTTCATGCTCTTCCCTCAGGTCTGGTTTTTCTGTTCATACTTTTTCTGTTCATACTTCATTAACCATATCCATTACAGTAAGTACTTAACTTACATGCTACGCTTTGAGGTATCTGCCTCAAATTCCTCAATTTTTAAGATGGTGATTTTGCAAGTTTGGTCCTGACAGGGTCATTGCTGACAGTACTGCCAAGCATTTGGTGTCCGACATCCCAGCCTGCCCTCAGGCTTCCATCCCAGGCATCAGGTTTCCATCCTGGCCCTGACAGGCATCTTTGCCTGCCCTTGGGTTTCCATCCTGACCATCAGTTTTACATCCCAGGCCTCACAGGCATCTCAGACTCCCTTGGAAGGTCTGTGGAGCAGATGTCTCTGCAGGTGAGCTGCTGAGCACTTACTGACACACGTTTCAGAGTCTCAGGAAAGGATCTTGAAGAATCCAATGACTAATGCAAGACCAGCAAGACCATTACCTTTGACCACATTACTGGATTTCCACATTTTTTGCATAATGGTTAGATGAGCGCTTAATATTAGTCGATCTAATTACGATACTGAAAAAAAAATTACACAGTTTTCTTCTTTCTCAGGAGTAGATTTGTTCTTGATTGGTAAATGCAGCAGTACTACAGGCCTTTCTTTCTTTGAGTGTTACATGAGCAAAAGCAAAGTGCAGCTGATCTTTTGAAATGCATCCAGTTCGGTGGGAATTCTCTTCAGGACTCCTGCAGTTGTGTAGCTTGAGTAAAGACCTTCCTCTGACCTTATCGTATTCCTGCTGCTGAAGCTAAATGTGAAAAATCAGGGTTGTCCAGTTAATTGCCCAGTAAGTGTAGCAGGGGTTATACTGTCATAGTTTTATTCATGGCTGGGAGTGGTTGGAAATAAAAGAAGAAAGCAAAAGTAAGACCTGTGATGGGACAACTCAACAGTGACTGAAAGGTGTTATCCTGCAGTTTACATCTGTTCAGTCATGATTTGGATGGCATACCTGAGATACTACAAAAATATTGGGGGAAAAGGCTGTAACTGTTTATATTTTTTAACTCGCTGTTCTTAGAATTGCTGTAGTCTTGCTACAAAAATGAAGACTGCTTTCTTTATTTTTCAGATCAGCTAAGGTGTTGATGAGTGCTGGCAGCAGCGAAGAAGATCTAGATGATATTATTGATGAAATCTGTAATGACAGCAGCTTTACTAAAACACCTCTGGTGAGTAGGGGTTTGGAGAAATTCAGGTCAAGTCATGTTCAGCAATGGAAGTAAAAGCGCCATAAACTAAAACTTTATGAAAGTTTATAGAAGGCAAAACATTTATGAAAACAAGCTGTAGAATAAACTTGGAAAATAAAGCAGAAAGGAAAATGCAGTAATCCTGTAGTGAGGAACAGGAGAGATATAAAGAGATGTTCTTACCTAGGCAGTAACAGGCAATTAAAGGAAATGCTAGTTCAAAATAGAGCATAATGTCAATGCTCAGAATCACAGAATGGTCACAGTTGAAAGAGGGACCTCTAGAGGTCATCTGGTCCAGCCACTTGCTTAAGCAGGACTGCCTAGAGCCAGTTACCCAGGACTGTATCCAAATGGCTTTCAATTATCCAGTGTTTGACCACTCTCACAAGTCGTAAAGATTTTTCATACGTTTGAGTGGAAATTCTTGTACTTCAGTTTGTACCCATTGCCTGTCAGTGATCCCCAATGAGAGGAGTCTGGCTACATCTTCTTTATTTTTTCCTGACATACCTTCATAAGGTTCTCCTGACTCTTTTTTTTTTTTTCTCCAGGCTAAACAGTTCCAACTCTCTTAGCTTATACCTGGATGTCAAATGGTCTAAATCCTTAATGACCTTTCCTAGGCCCACTCCATTATGTCCATGCCACTTTTGTACTGGACACAGTGCTCCAGGCATGTCTGTGAGGTTGTATCTGGGGTAATGTGACCTGTTCTGGTTTCTCAAATACAAGAGAGAGATGGAGCTACTGGAGAACCTCCAGCAAAGGCCCATGGAAATGGTTAAGAGACTGAAATGCCTGTCATATGAGGAGCAGCTGAGAGAGCTGGGACTCCAGTATGGAGAAGAGAAGGCTCCAGGGGGATCTTATCAATGAATGTAAATAGCTGTGTAAAGAAGGGGCCAGACTGTCCTCCATAGTGCCCAGTGACAGGACATGAGGCAATAGATGTACACTGAAACACACAAAATACTATCTGTACACAAGAAAACACTTTTCTTACTAGGAGGGTGGTCAAACACAGGGACAGTCTTCCCAGAGAGGCTGTGGAGATCATCTGTGGAGATTTTCAAAATGCAGCTGGACACAGTCCTTGGCAAGCTGCTGAAACTGACCCTGTTTTGAGCAGGGGAAGGTCCTTCCCAGCTGACATGATTCTCTGATTCTGTCTCATCAGTGCTGAGTAGAGAGGAGGGGTCACCTCCCTGGCCGTGCTGGCTACATCCCTCCTAATGTATCCCAAGATACTGTTGGCCCTCTGTGCTGCAAGGGCACATTGCTGGCTCATGGCCAACTTGTTATCCGCTGAATTTCCCACAGCCTTCTCTGCAAAGCTGCTTCCTGGCTGGCCAGCCCACATGGTGTTCTGTGCATAAGGATTATTCCTCCCCTGGGAGGGCAGTTTGCATTTCACCTTAGCTGAACTTGAGGAGATTCTTCTCACCCCATTTCTGGAAGTCATTTGAGGTCCCTCTTAATGGCAGCTCAGTCATCTGATACATCAACCACTGCTCCCTGTTTTGTATTCTCTGCAAATTTGTCTTCTTATTTCACAGCAGGAGATGGAGATGAAGCTGCAAATGTACATTCTCAGGACAGTTACAATGATAGAAGGCATTGAAAATTTGGATATCAGCAGTAGAAAATGGTGTTACTTATACTACATAACCTCCTGCAGATTCCCTTATTTTCATGAGTGACAGTGTTTTTGTTTTGTTTGCCTTTGATTTTTTACAGACTGGCTAAATCAGAACCAACAAAGGCTACTTCTATACATCTGAGGGAGAGAGAATTATGCCAGTAAATTTGTATAATTTTATAATTTTGTATCCCTAGAACTTCCCATTTAGGATCTAGAATTCTCATATTTTAGAATTCAAATAAACTCTTCTGTGTGCAGCAAATAAGAAACTTTTCAAAGACTCTATCTTTTTGAATAATTCAAGTTCTTGGTGGGTTTTAATGAAACAAATAAAAAAAACACATTGAGGGAGAGGGTTCCAAATTATAACCGCTTTTAAAAGCAAAATTATTAAAAGGAGGACATGAAATACTAAGTCTTGATTGTAAAGTCCAAGTGATCGTGTGGTGTGGAATTCCTTCAGCCAGAGCTGGAAATTCAGTGTGGGAAGAGAAGCCTTGTTCCTCACTTACTTCAGAGCCTCACAAACCTGAACAAGAAAATTCCCAAAGTCGTAGTCCCCTTCTTCTGTGACTGAGATTTTCTGGCTCCTGCTTATTAAGTAAAACAGAATATTGTGACTTTGCTGTAATGCTGCATTTTATTTTTTGGTTGTTTTTAAACAGAAACTGAAGTTTAATTCTGCAAGTCTCACACCTGAAAGAAATAGTGTTCTTGTACAGGCACATGGGAAAAGGTAGGTGAAAAGTTCAAGCTTGTTGGACAGTGCTTGATTATATCTTATTATCAGTCTGTTTAATCTGTGTTGATATTCCTTAAGAAAGACACTGAAAAGAGAGACAGTCTTTTTAAAGAAAAACAAAGATAAACGTAATTTCAAAAAATTGTTAATGTGTTTTCATGTGTTAATGTGTTTTAATGTGGTCAAAATAATTTATTATAAATTTATTAAATATTTAAGCTATTGAACAACATCTTCCTTTGCCTTTTGGACATATACATTCATCAAATGTTGCAATATGTAGACCCCTGTATATTTGGCATAGAGAGTGATTTTCATAGAGTTTTTCTTTGAACACTTTGATAATGGAAATTTTAAAATTCTGTCATTTACTAGCATTTGGATGCTTTGCCTATATTTTTAAAAAAAAATTTTTATAAATACCATGCCGTTAAACTAGGAGAAATATACTGCTTTCTCCAACTTGTCTTGCTATAATTTAATATTTTTTAATGAATCCATATAGATGCTTTCCAGTGTACCTGGGTGGAAGCCTTTCACCATCTGGTATAGGAACAAATATTTCAAAAAGGTAGGAAACCTGAAAAAATATGTGCTACTTGCTTTATCATTATTTTTATTCACAATTATGTTTCTGTGGTTGTACAAAATTCTGCATTTGAACTTGGCAGGACAGCCTTACAGTCATCTAAAGAAGTGGCTGACTGTAACTGCAGTTGAAATCAGCTGGTCCCTTGCAGTCCTCTGTTGTTGACCACTTGACCTTTTGTTTGTTTGAGATGTTGAAAGATGCTTGCAAAGGAGACATGAAACCAAAATTCAGTAACAAGTAGTTAAGGAAATTGCTGCTTCATTGTTATTTTTCCCTGCCTGTCTTCATCTTTCTTATGTGGTGCCAAGTATGTGACTTAAATCAGCGGGCTGGTTGAATCATCCCAGAACCTGAACTGAAAATGGTCAGAGTGCTTTACAATTGCAGCTGAATTTAGCAGAAGAGGTAATTTGATGATTTATCCACAGCATCCTGTAGAACATTACTGCATTTCCCTGTGGCATTTTTTGTAGTAAGTAATTGTGTGCTCAACACATATTTGGGTGCTGCCCAGGTGCTGTACCAGTGAGGAAGACTAAAGAGAATATATTAAGTGAATATCAGTTTATTTTATGTGTTCAGTGAGGATAGGAACCTGTAAAAATAATACATGAACATATAATTAAACCACACACCTAATTCTGAACATGCCAGAGATGTAAAAGCATTAAGATTAGGTGACATTGCTTCTAGTATTTCTGAGTGGGTGTTGTACTTTGTCCCATTTATGGTGGATGTATGTTGTATCAGTCAGCTTCTCTGATGGTTTGTTCTTCTTTTTGCAGAACGTGTGATCAGCTGCGTTGTACTGCTTGTGACTTCCGAGTGTCACTTTTCAATGACTACGTCTGGGATCAGTCCTGTGATTATCTTTTTTTCAGGTGTGTCTGGGGTGGGTATTAGTGCTGTGCTAATGTGCTTTGGGGATCATTAAGGACAGGAAAGATGAAAAGCCCTTAGGACTGCTGAGTCACCTAAAAAGAAGCATGCATGTTACCTGTTTGGGATCAGGTGGGAGAGTCTGTGGGGAGGGGGAAGCAACATCTCCCTGTTGAAAACAGAATCTGTTTTCATCTGTTTCTATCTCTTCTCCCATGACTCTCCATTTGCTTTTAAAAAGAATTCAAATTTCCTGGATCAAAAGGCCAGCTTATTGCTGAAATAAGCAGGTAATCCATGTGATGGGTTGGACTCTGCCAACCAGTGCAGGGTATCTACAGTGTCAACAATGTGAATGCAGACTGTTCAGCATGTGCTTTGCACCTCACCTTCAGTCATACAGACCTGTGATGGTTTCAGGTCAGATGTTCTTTTTTCCACTATCAGGTGTGCTGTCATGTTCAGTGAAATCAAATAGCTTTATTTCTTCACAGATTTCTTTCTTGGAGCAAGGTTTGGTTAAATGGAGATGCAGGGGTTTTGGTTTTTTCTTATATTGTGATATCTTTAATTCTTTAAATAGTTTTTGAAGATTTAAAAGTAAGGAATTCTTATTTCCAGTTTCTCTAAAGCTAATGCCAAGACTTAGTGAAAAGTAGTGTAGTAGGCACTTCCTAATATACATCACATTTGGATTTCTCTTATTTTAGTACAGTTTCTGTGTGTGCCTGTTAGCTGATGGAAGAGGTGGATATGTTCAGAATATGTGCTTGGACAGTGATGTGACAGTCAGAGAAGAACATTAATGGAGATATTGGCTCCTATTCCATTATTTTTCCTGTTACATCTTTATTTGTGTATTTTTTTTCCAGTCTCAAAATTAATATTTCATATTTCTTATTGAACACCATTATTTTTCCCATTATTTAAAGCAGCTTTAAAAATACCGTGTTGCACTAGTCTCCTAAGATTAGTTTGGTAGTGGAAAAGGTTTAAACAAAAGTGGGATTCTTTTATTTACTCAAAGATAAAATTACTTTGCTTCTCAGACTTCAAAATTAATAAATGAAACAAAATAAAAAAACCACAAGCAGCATTAGTATCAGATACTTGTAACATTGATTAAAATCTGCAGTCTTTAGCAAGATATTTAGCTGTTTATTTTGACAAACCTGAATTTTAGAAAGCAAACTTTAAACATTTTCCTTCCATCAGTAGGTGTCTGATCTCTTTTTCTAAAAATTCTTCCCTTGATACTTGTTTTTTTGTTTTCTTTGTTTTAACTGGGCTTGTTAATGTTGTTTTTGAGCAATTCAGTGGCCAGTGGCCAGGAGGAGGTCATGAGAACAGAGATAGCTAAAGTGGTACATTTTCACTTGGGTTTTTTTGAAACAACTTGGTTTTGTCATAGCATGCTGATTTCTCATTTGTTATGGTTAATGGCTGCACAGGATTTATTTCTGGTTTGATGTACAGTCTACCCTCTTATGGCCATTTCATTTCAGTCACTTTAGCAATCACCTTGAGTAGCAGTTCCTGATGAAAAGTTTAACTCTATGATTGTACCCATTATGCATAGCAATTTTTACAGTAAGTTTGATAAGAGAAATACTTTTTTGGGTAATTTTTTAACACAGGAGCTAGCTTTGCTTGGTTTTTTTCCCAATTCTTTCTCTGGAGGCTGACTGAAAGTCTCTAAACCCAACAGATAATGTTGTTTACAAAAACATCAGTCTGTAGTTGATCTGAGAACACAGAAACTGCACACTGAGACGGCTCTCAGGGAAGGATTGTGTTCAAAACAGAATTCAAATATATCCCTAAATTTATCCGTGACAGTGGTACTCAGATTGTCCTAAAGATGTCTTCTGGTTTGAAATGGCCTCATGAATATTTTTTCTTTTAAAAATAACCATAAAACAAGCCATCATGATCCTAAGATGAATTCACTTCTTTGGCAGGAATAACATGCCTGAGCTCAGTAAACTGAGAGCAAAGATGATAAAGAAGAAAGGAGCACGTGCATATGCTTGTCAGTGCAGCTGGAGATCTGTTGATGAATTAACTGACCTGCAAACAGAGCAGCAGCTTCGGTGGGTTTGCGGTAAACACAGAGAATGAAGTCTTGTCTGGGATACCTACTTGTGTGGAAATGGCTCTTAAAATCTATTTGTTTCCTATCCAGTTTTATGAGAACACATGGAAAATTGGATACTTAGATCTAGAAACAGATTATAACACCCAGATTTCAACCTGAAAACTTCTTTTGATTTAACTGTCTTGCAAGCAGTGTGAGGAGTTGAATTATTAGGAGAAATAACCAACTTGGAAGCTTTCTGGGAGCTAAATGAGGATAAAGTTCATACTCAGCAGTGTTAAAGAAAAGAAGAGGAAATAGCAGACTTGGGCATGGGCAAAGCACCTTGAGACTGTTCCTCACATCTAGCAGAGAGCCTTATTTCCCATGTCTGCAGAATTTTGGACTCAAAATGGTGGGTTGGGAAGCAACCGTGACACACAAGCATATGAATTTCTGCACAGAAGTGAATCCTGCTCTTCTGCTTTGCTCATAGTTGATAATGATCAAGTGGTTGTTTATCTCTTAAAAAATTACTGTGGGATCAGCTCTCGTCTTAAAGTTTCAGCACACCCCAAAATTTTACTTCCTTTTACCCACCAGTAGCAAAAACTGCAGGTGCTGAAAACTTTATTCCAGTTCCTACTGCTTTCTTCAGAGCACTTTCTGCTGATTAAGGACTTCTACCACAGTGAATTTCTTGAACTTCTCTTCAGCCCTCACTGCACAAGAGATGAACAAGTTATTGTGCAATTATTAAATATGCAATTTTAAAGAGATTCTGAAGGGTATGTTACTCTTTTATCAGTATTTTCAAGGGAGAAACACTCAGACTTTCCAGAGTAAGAAAATATATATCCCCACTGATGTTCAAATTGAGATCTTTTTTTCGGTTTCACTTAGCTTTCACTTCAGCTTCTCTTTAAAAAAATTTGTATCCAGAAAGTGTAACTGTCCTGTTTCAACACACTCCCTTCCCTCAGTAACATTGTTACTTGGTGAATTGTTTTGCTTACAGTCGCTGTCACTGTAGTTTATGTGCTTTTCCTTTTCATTATGTAAAAATAACACAGAAGATAGATTTGAGTTTTATGCAGGGGAGAGGGGGGAAAGAATGACCAGTCCTGTCATTTACTACACTGAAGAGTGTCTCAATATGAGAAGTCTGTCAGTGTTTTTGCTGTGCAGTATGTGTATCTGTACAGATAAGTTCAGAATTACTTACTTTGGGCAGTTCTAGCTATACAGAGCCATTTCCCTTTCTCTGAAGCTTTTTTTGCTCATGGTTCTAATCTGTACATTTGTTCTGTTTCTGAGCTTTTCCCAAACAATTGCACGGTCTTATAGAGGTGATTCTTATGTCTGTCACCCTCTGAAAGAGCAGATCTCAGTAGTGATCTGAGGCATCATGCACTCTGCACCCTGCTTACCTTGTCCTTCCATGAGTGCTTGTTTCAGAACCTGCAGAGGCCCAGCAGTGTGCCTGGGAAGTCTGGCAGTGCTTTTCCAGTGCTCCAGACTGCACCTTCCAGTGCCCATGCAGCCTTGCTATGGAGTCAGAGGTGAGTTGAAGAGGTACTACTTGGCATGATGGTATACACATATGTGGGGTCATGTATTGTTTCCAGTGAATTTAGTATTTCAGGCTGAAGTTTCCACTGCCCGGGTGCAAAACTGCAGGTTCAGGACCAGAGACCAGTTAACTAATGCCCAGTCAGCTCCTAGAAGAGCTCTGATTGCCTTTCTGTCCTTTGTGAAGATGTAGCCCTGGTCTGGGCTGTATGCAGTGAGTGTTCCTGGGTGTTCTTCAGGTGGGACCAAGCAACTTTGATGCCTATAGAGGATCAGTGCTAAGAACAAGAGAAGAACCCAGCAGGAGGTAACAAGCTCTGGGGAAGAAGAAACCTGCTTTCCATTCTTCTTGAATGCATTTCAAAAAGTGCCGAGTTGCCTTGGCATTTCTGTTCCAAGGCTATTTGGAACTCATGGCCAAGTAGTTCCACAGGGTATCTTTTGGCTAGAATGGTATTGGAACTTGTGCCACAGTGTAGAAACAAGCTGGGCTTGCAACCTGTGAGCAGGAAATGGGGAAAACCCTAATTCCCATCTCAGTTAATGAGACTGAGTCCTATGTGACTTAAAAAGGGAGCTTGTCTCCTGTACCCTGAACATTCCCCTGAAATAATCAGGTTTATTCAAGTGTAGTTAACTGGCCTTGGTGAGAGTAGTGGGGTATGACAGCTTTTTGACCAAGGGAAGTTGTAAACAAGTACAGAAATAGTGCTTCTTGTATTTCAGAATTTATCATATTTCTAGATTTGAGAATGATTGCTATATCATTAGATAGAATTATTTTGTTTGAAGGAGGAGCAGTATTAAGATTTGATTTCCTTTCCATTGCTTTCTTCAGTTACATGTTACAAACCACTCCAGAGTCCTTGGATGAAAAGAATGTAAAGAAAGATAAAACTAGAGCTTGAATGTTCATTTGATGAAGGTGTTGTCAGATTGTACAAGGTTTTCAATATGTAGCCCAGGCCCTAAGTGATATTTCTGTGTTGGTTATCTGAAACAGCAGGGATTATGTAGAGAATTCTGTTTAAGAATATTTAAAGATTTCTGTTTAAGAATGCAATTCAGCTGTTGTCGAATGGAAGTACTGGAGAACAGTGTTGCTAAGTATAAATGTGACCATTATTTTCCTCCAACTTTTTCCTTTGTAATAATAATACCATTTCCATTTGTTAAATGGGCAAATTTAAGACTTTTATTTTACTTACTGATATACTTGGAGATTTTCTAGCCTGTCCCATTAGTCTGCAGCAGATCCCTCAAAAAAACAAAAGCAATGAAGCATGACAAAATGAGATTCCATCAAATTTTAATATGCTGCTCTGACTTACCTTTCACTTGTTTTACCTGCAAACTATGGAGGGTGAATATAGTTCAGAAGAGTCATTGTTAAGAATCCACCTGCAATTAAAGTTAACTTACAGAAGCATAATAACATTATATATTGCAAGCTCTGCCCTGTATTATATAAAGAATTTTTTTTCCCCAACACCATTTTAGTTTTGTACTGAAGATATTCTGCAAATGCTGCCACTTGCTGAAAGACTGCCACTTCTCTTGTTTCCTGACATGTGAGTCTTTGGATCATGTAACCAGCACATGTGGTAGTCACACAATACAAGAAGTGCTATGTTGAGAGCTGCATACACAAATTTTTCTTCTGTGGTGTGACATCTGATAACTGCTGGCAGGTGGAGTAAAGAAACATCAGGTGCTGCTCATTTGTGAGGGCACATCTGATGCCCAGGGTTTGGCATGTGTGCTTTGAGAAAGTTTTTCAAATGTCAGCACTTAATAAAATGGAAAGTTGGAACTAATCTGAATCATGTGTTGTGTAAATTCTATCCTATTGTTCCTATCCAAAAGAAGCCTTATAAAAATGATGTTTTCTGTCAGAAGGGTTATGACGTGTCCTTAGTTCAAAAGCATTGTCCAGCTCATAAGAAGCACACAGTACTGTTGTCTGTATTTTCTCCCGTCAGTGGGGATGCAGCAAATAGAGGAGAATTAAATAAGCTTCAACATTCTTTACCAGCTAACACGAGGAGAGCACATGAAATTATAGAGAACTAATAAAAGTGGATGCATTTACCACATTTCATGCATGTTTACCAAGGATGAAAGGTGGAGGCAGGTGCTGTGCAGGCTGGCATGTAGCTAAACAACTTGCCAAGTGGGGTGCTGGTAGCCTGGTGTATCAGTCAAGTGTTTGCTGTGGTCCGCATGCCCTGGGTCTTGCTGTAGAAAAACGTTTTCAGTACCAGGGAGGAATTGCTCTGCATACGGGAGTTGGAACTTTTTTCTCCACCATCCAGAAATGCTGTGTGGCTTACCTTAGAGTAACACACATAAATGCTTCCTGTACCTCATTCTGAACTAGGATTCCAGGCATGGGTGCTGTTCAGGCAATAATTATTTCCCCTACTTAATTGGCAGTGTGGACACGGTGAGGATACTCAGAAACCAGGTGCTGCCTCAGGAGTACTCCTGACTTATTTAGCACTTGCAGTGTCCCAGTGATGTTCATGTGTGTTTCATTCACTTCGATGACTTCTTTTTCTGTTGAGTTAGATGTGTTTTAGAAGTGATTGAGTTAATATGTGATTATTCAATTCAGCCTGCAGAGGGCAGAGCAGCACCGCTGAGAGTTACAGTTTAGCCTTCTGCTTCACTTACAGAACCTTATACTCCTATTTTTTCTGTAATAGTGGTTTACATTGAACAGACCAAGGCTTCTTGCGTTTGTCTGCTACTAGTGTCCTTATAAATGGGATAGCCACATCTGTAGCAATTCCAATTGATTTTTGTTTTGATTCATCCAAATGGTCTTCAAGTGGTCCTTGACCAATACTCAAGTAGATTAAAATTTTAATTGTCATGTGAAGAAGCATAAAAAACTCTTTGTGTGTCCATACATAGTTTATTTGTGTATGTTTGTCTTCTAATAACGTCAGTAGAAAACCTGAATAGCCTCACAATTTTTTTCACTCTGCCCAAGTTAATTTTCCCTGAAAATGTTAAATAATTTTGGCGAATGGAGATTGCACATGTTAGTATCTTCTAGTGTTCAATACAAAATTTATATAGCACATCGCCCAAGGTGACGGCTCTTTAAACAGAAATAGTAAAAGTCCAAAATAAAAAAAATAAAAAAAAAAAGAAAAGTTGGTCCTGTCTATGTGGGAAAGCAATGTAGACTAGAAATGCTGCAGAACAGTCTGAGAATTATCCAAAGACCTACATCCTGCAGTCCATCATCCAGGAGCCACGGCTGAGGTTAGTGAATTCTCACTCTCTGAACTCTCTTATGGTTCTTCAGGAATCCAGAAAATTTGAGTGTACAAAGCAGATTTAAAGTGGACGGAAATATAATTTCCAATAACCAGTGAAGTTGTGTCTGTTTCTGCAGAAGTGACAAGGTGCTTTTAACTAGAAATGCAAACCATATCTAAAGCATGAAACTAAAGTTTACTTATTTTACTTATAAAATAGGAAGTATGATCTAAATTTAGCCTAGTTACACCATAGGTGAGTGATCTCTGTGACACTTCATTCTTTACTTACTTCATTTCTTCTAATAGGAGAAACAATTGAATGAAAAGTTTAATAGAGCAGAAAGGAATAAGTAAGGCTGAGTACCACACTGTGAGAGGTTTCATATATGTTCTGATAAAATATTTTTCAGATAAGAAATAAGCCATTGGGGGTTTTTTTGCTTCTAAACTAAAGACACACATAAGTGAAAGAAATAAAAATACCATGCTGCATGGAGAAGTTGAAATGTCCACCATTTGCCAAAAGCAAGGACAAAATTTCATATGGGAGGTGTCCTTTTTAGGAACCCTTTACAATTGCAATTCCACAGGCTGGCCCAGAAGATGGGGGTGAATCCCTCCCCCCATTCCCTTTTTCAGGGTTTCCTGTAGTATTTTGAAACCTGTTTCCTGTTGATAGGCTTTAGAGATAATAGTTAACATAGATATTATATTTAGATAGAAGAGCTAAGATATTCAGGGCTTGTAAGACCCTCTTAGTGGTTTATAACTGTTATTCAAATATAAGCAAAAGGTGGTGAAGTTTTTTAAGAGATTTTAGTGAAACTGAAACCCTTGCAGCTTCAGAACTTTTTGCTAAAGAACTGGGAGACAGAGAGGAGGAAAGGCATTTTCACAGTGCTCAAACCAGCACATAATATTCTAGCTCCTTAGTACCTTAAATTCCTCTGCTTAGAAAATGTGATTGCTTGCAGAGGGGAAAAAATGTTCACTCTTGAATGGTGATAGTATAAAGCATCCATAGACTTTTTCTCCATTTAAATAGAAAATCTCTATTTAAAGGCAAACTATATGGCCTTAGTCTAAGACATTACAGTAGCTGTGATAGTGAGCATACATCTTTTCAGTTAGGAGCTTTGGGATAGTCAGCACTCTGAGTGTGCTCAGAATTCTGTGTCCTGACTGCCCTGATGTAAACAGCATTCACAGGAAGGGGGAAGCAGCTACCAGAGACAGGAAGGTTGAATTTAGCATCAAACTCCTTATCTAGGCAGAGCGGGCTGCTCAGGATGCTGATAAGAAAAAGTGTATAAATTGCTATAGCAGCCTGTGATAGCTGCCTGGCCTTTCCTGGCAAGACCATTCTCATCAGTGTAATCAGAGTACAATCTTACACGTGCAGATGGGTTTAGGAAGGGATTATATCTGGAGGCCACTTATCCAAAATAATGCTTTGTGTATTTCAGTCTGGGTTAGTGGCACTTGCAGGAAGAGATTAATCTGCATGCTGAAGTAGGAGGATGTGTGTCTTTAAAAATAAAAACTTTGTCATAGTAAGAGTTATTATTAGTCTTACCAGCCATAAAGGAATAGAAGCCTTTCCTGAGTCTGAATACACACTGCAATACCTGGTTCAATTTTTAGATTACAGATTTTATATCAGTGCTGGCACAGCTCTGCTTGCACTTTTTTCAGAGATAAAAGCTGTTGCTGCATTGTCTTATGTGCTTTAGATCAGTGAGATGTCTTTTCTACAAGTGGCAGATACATGGCTTCAAAACCCTATTTGCAGTGTAATCAGTTGCTCATTAAAATACAATGTCATTTTCCTTTTGGTTTATGTGTGTATATATTTTGGGAAATCCATCTGCTCTGAATCTACAGCACAGCAAAGCACTCTTCCACCAACATGTGTTCCTCAGTGGCTGAAGTGACACAAAATGCTAAGCTACTCCACACTGATTTTTCTATGAATGATGACTCTTATTTCTGATGTCTTCCCCAAAGTACACTGAGAAATTATTTTGGCGAAGACTGAGACCTGGAGGCAGTTTAAAGCAGTATTTTAGTTGCATCTTCACACATAAGTCTGAAACATCTTTCCCTTTTCCCTTTTGCCTTTTCCTTTCCCTTTCCCTGCCTTCTATGCTAGATTTATATTCCTCATTCCAGTGAGGAAGGCTAGAAACAAACTATGAAAAAGGAGAGTGGTATAAAAGAGTGTACCCATGTCCTGAACAGCAATAAAGCAATCTGTCCTGGGTCACTGCAAAGATAACATTCTGGATTTGAATGGCTAAAACAATTCAAGTCAAGAGGATGCTGGGGTACATCTGTTCTGCTCACTGAACACGGGTACCACACATCTCCTGAGCAGAGGAGGACATGGTGACACAGCTGTCAGCAGTCTTAGCACCAGAGTACCCAGGCAGGTGCTCCACACCAGGGTTGCTAGGGTAAGCTAAAATCTTTAATGATTCTAGTTTTGCAAAAGGGTTTTTCCTCTGTGATATATTGCAAATCCTTCCTAAAACCTGGAAACATTACTTATTTATAAAGTATATGTTTGTAAACTGGATAATTTCCAGATGTCAAATCATCTGGCAGACCTTGCAATAACAATTCTCTACTCTGGGTTCTCAGCCAGCGCTGGGCATGTGGTTAACTTGGGTGTTTTCAGGATCCATCATAAAGCAAATGACACCCTTAAATAGGGGAAAAACAAATAGCCTAATGGTCACCTAGTGGCAGAGAGCACCTCATCCGGTTTGTCCCAACACATTCTGACATCATTGTTCAATAGGGTAACAGGCCATAAAAGAATGAACCAGCTACTTTCCTTTTCTGTCAGATGTTGCAAGTTACTCATATTTCCTGTCTTGCTATTTAAAGGACTAAGGGCTGAAAATGAGAGTTCATTAACTCGTCTGGAATTAATTTTGGTTTTCTACAGCCATGCTCAAATGAATGATAGTAACAGAGGGGCTGCAAGGCATCACCTTTGCCTTAAGACAGGACTACCCTTACAGGAATCTCCAGCTAAACCCAGGTGCAAGTTGCCTCCAGAAATGCCCCTCTAATCCGCAGGGGGAGCTGGCTACAATATACATCAAAGAAAATGATACCAAGTGTTCCCTGCCAGCTGCCCAGTGAGTCCCAGGAGGAATGGAAGGAACACTCTTGTCTCCCCTCAGACTGGTGGGTTGGGCTGTATCTTAGCCAACAACAAGGGAGAATTGCAATAAGCCAACATCACAGTGAGCTTTAGGGAGTTGGTGGTATTTATTACAGTCTAACTGAGCACATTCACGCTTCAAACATTTCAAAATAAAACATTGCTTCCCACACTTTTTTTCGACTCCTGTTGGCTGTTGTTTTCTTTACGGACTTGAGAAACTATGTTTATTCATCCTCCAGAAAAATCCTTATCTCTGTCTGAATGGCCTGGGAAAAGCTCAGGGCATGCTTGCAATGCAAACTTTGAGGAAGTAAATTTGGCCTCTCAATAAATCTAGCCAATTCAACTGTTGCATTTGACAGCCATCCTTCTAAATTTTGCTGGAGACTGAGCTCTCCTCTGCCTCGTGCTGTCTAGAGTTGTGAGTCCTTTGGCCTTGAGCCCCAGGAGGTCACAGGCCACATCTAATAGGTCCAAGAAGGGTAACTAAGAAAAGCAGTTCTATTGTCAGCAGCCTTAAATTTTCTGTGCTGGAAAATGTACTGCTGGGGAGAAAATAAAAAGTGTGGGTTTGCAGATTGAAAGAAAGGTCTGAGGGCATAGCCACAAGTGGGGCAGCCACAGCTGTTGTGTTTTTCAAAATGCAGAGGCAAATTCTTTGTGAAATGCAAAGATGTTTTCAAGAAAATCTTTCCACTGTTTAGCATATTCTCATTCAGCACTTGTGTGTAAACTATAGACCATTAACATATTTGTGTACAAACATCATCACGTAAATTGCTGCCATCCAGGTAAGTGTGAGGGAGCACTGAGGAGCCTGCTCCCTGGAAAGGCACACCTGAGGAGCTCCCCTCCTCTGCTAATTATACTCTAGAGGAGGTTGTAATATATGGCACCAACCCACCCTGCCAACTACAGTGCTCCATTTTTCTTCCATGCCCCTTAAATGCAAAGGAAGGAGCTCCCAGCAGAAGCTCCTCAGTGGTTGCTGCCATAAAGAGTAGCAGTGAGCTTGAAAGGGGAAGGAGATGAAAAATGCTTCCTGTGAGATGAAGGCCCATCCACACCTCCCCTCCTCCTCCCCTAAATCCCACACCACTAGTAGGGATTTGAAGCTCTACCATGAAAGAAGAGATCTGTGAAGCCACAAGTACACTGTGCTTGAGGAAGGCTTGTCAGTAGCCAGAAGGCAGGGGAAGATGAGATGAAGGAGGGAGGCTGCACTTTTTTAGACAGACAGTGAGTACTCACATGCATTGCTTACTTTTTAAAATCTCTCCATAAACTGCTAGTGATTTAAAAAAAAAAAAAATCACCTCTTAGCAAGGAAAGCAAAAAAGGTAAGAGAATAAGCTACAGCCACAGTCTTATAACACAGATTTTTACATCTTATAGCCTTGAGAATTATCTTCCTTTGATTCATAAAATAAATCAACACGGTGCAAACAGCATCAGAAACTTAATAGTTTTAAGAGGAGTTGATGCTAAAATAAGGTATGCTAGCCCTGAAATGCCTCCAGACTGTGGTTGTGTAATGGGGATAAGTACAGTACTTCTTTGGAGCATTAACCTGAATTAAAGGATGAAACGACTGGTCAGCTGGGCAGGGATCAAGCACACCCCTGGTCACTGCTGAGGCCTTGACAGAAGGATTAGAGAAATTGCAAGATGGTCTTTTAAATACAGAAATTCCTACTGAGGAGCGCAGCAGTTTTCTTAAAAGGACCAAAGTGGCTCTCAGGGCAGCCGTGGCTGTGAAGGAAGGCGTTCAAGGAGGGGTTCAGCATCTGCATCCACACCCAGTGCTTGGAGGGCACAGCTCCAGACAGCCCTGCTCACCCCACAGGTTGCAGTGGCTCTCCACAGAGCTGAGCGTTGCTTTCCAGGGAAGGCAGATGGATAAAGTATGAGGGACTGATGCAAAACCAGTTTACTGTGTCTATTATGCAGCTGCGTCAGGAGTTACGTAGCTAAATCCCTCCATCCCTCTGCATCACAGCCATGCTCCCCACGCAATGCTGCTTGTTGACAGGGATCCTTTCAACTCACCCTTCAAAATACAGCACAGTGCAGTTGCTGCTGTGCCATGGAGAAAACCGTGGTGTGTTCCCAAGTCATGCAGAGCCTGATCTTCAGCTGGGGTCAGGGCATGTAAGCCAGGGCGATGCCTGCCACAGCTGGCTCATTCCACTGGAGGCATTCCTTCCTGTGAGAGCACAGGCAAGGCCACACTCCAGTGGGGAGCTCCACTTCAAACACACAGCCCTTCGACTGGGTTATTCCAGATTTTCCTTGGGGATCTTGAGTCTGGGTTTAGGCAACAGCACATACACAAATGCCGTTTGTTTGAACTAAATCCACTGGGTTTGTTTCAGTATGAAAGATATCTCAGAGGAACATACCTCTCTGTGCACTTCACAACCTGAGAATGGATTTTAAGATGCTGCCTGCATAGGGCCTGTAATGCACTCTGCCCTTGCAGAGCTGCCTTATATATGGCACAAAGGACAACCTTAACCTTCCCATCTCTATGATAACACACTAGATAGGTTTTCTGCAGGGGAAGACCACTGGGCTAGTATTAGCCTTCAGTGAAGGGAAGACTAGTCCCTGTGTATGTTGCATATAGGTAGAAATCTTATAAAAGAAAGGCCTTATAAAGTCAGGGCTTCGGCCTGTTACTTTGGCTAACTGCAGCTAGCAGCTAGCTTGTAAGTTCTCCTGTGAAAGAATCATGAGAATGAGAAGCAGTTAGCACAACAATCTGTTCTGGTAAGAGAACTTTTCATACCTGTAAAAATAAAAATTCTGTCCCATGAGAATCCGCACAGAAAATATGTAAACACCTGGATAAAGAGTCTTAGCACATACACACACAAAAGCACCTTCTAACCAGTGAATTGAGTGGCATAAAGTTACTAACCAATTAAACACAATGTCTTCGAAAACTGTATTAAAATGGGCTATAGCATTAAAGATTGGCTTTTCTGCATGAAGAAACAAGAGTCATCTCTGTTTATACTGCAACATGTGTGTGTTATAGTCTCAAAAGAGGAATAATACTCAAAAGTCTTGCCCACTAGATGAAGATTCTGAGGCTCCCAAGTGTTGGCACACTCTTTTTCCTTTACTGCACTGCCAGCTCTCCCCTGCTGCTGACATTGATGCAGCTCCATGGTTTTGGTGTGGTGATTTTTACACTTACAATACCTTGATGGGATGAGCAGGGTTGGCACATACATATTCCCTCAGCCATGACCAATGCTCGCTTCTGGGGGCTTCTTCTCTCAAAACTAGCTCCCAGAATTGGATCAGAATAAGACCTGAGTCAAATTGCACATTGGAAAACGTCTTCCTTTGCCACTGACTAAAGGCAACATGAAGATGTTTGGCTGGTGCTTCCCCTAAACTGGTCGTGTGTCTGAGCACAAAATATGCTATAACTAGGCAAGGCAAGCTGGCTCTAGGACAGCTTCCCACTAAGACTGGTTTAACATGTGCTGGGGAACAAGTGACAGTGCCCTTACTTGGTTTGTTTAGACTGTGGTGGTTACATCAAACCAGATGAGATGATTTTGCATCATCCCTTTCAGCACTGTCTAGAGTGAGAAAGCCAGAAATTAGAACAGCCAGCCAGACTTTGATACTCTCCTAAGAAAACTAGTTTAAGAGTCATACCTCAGGAGCTTATCTGAACGTAGGGTTGCATTAATTCAACAGGAACGATTAAACTAATTGAAGCTTTTGCAAAACACTGCACTCGCATTTTTACCAAGTGTCCTTCATACCCGCCTCCACCATTGCTTGTTCCAGTGGTTTTTGGTGTGTTTCCTCCACATTCATGCACGTCACAAAAAACAGCTGAGAAAAGCAGTTTGGCAACAGGTTTGAATTCCTCTTGGATAAGCACTGGGAACTGTCTGGGCAAATTACAATTTTTAAAAGATAAAAAAACTACTGGCTTCTTCAGTGAGCTAAATAAAATTACAGCTAAAGCCTGGGGGTGAAACCCACATCTTCCTCAGGTAATGATGCCTTGGGAGTGACCTGACTGACTGTGCTGCAGCTTGGAGCAGAGGTGCCATGGCATGGCAGGCACCCATTCCACCACTTATTTTCTCCATGCTATGGGCTAAAAAAAAAAAAAAAAAAAAAAAAAAACAAACAAAAAAAAACAGCTGCTCAGGTCTGCTGTGATTTCCAGAGCATAGTCCAGTTGCAAACCTGGGTGACCAACCCTCAGCACACACAAGGAACCCATGGCACTGCCCTTCCCACTGTCCCCTGATGTGGTCCTGCACACAGAGATGTCCCCACATGGCTGAGATTTGGCTTTACAAAGAACCCTCAGCCTTGCTGGCAGGTGGGAGATGAAGCAAGCTGCTCCTCATGGAAAATTTTGCCTGTGTGATTTCTAGTTCAGTAGTTCCCACAGCTAAAATACAAAGCATTGAGGCTGAAGGGTTTAAAATCGGCATCCACACTAAAATACACTGATCATTTTATAGAATTGTCATTACTGTGTAAAAATGGACACTTCAGATCCCCTCAGAAGCAAATGCTGGGGTAGTGACACATGGTGGGAAGGATAAAGGCTCACAGAGGTTTCACTCCTTTTCATCCTTTAAACCGCAATTTTAAATTATAGTAATCACTGTATCTGCTCGCATTCCAGACTGGCAGAACCATTCCCAACAGAGTTGTCTTCCTTAAAGTGTTTAACCTTAAAGTGTAAATAAATTTCTTTTAGATAACTTCTATAACTACAGATAACTTTTGCCCACTGAAATGTCCGTTCATTTCCTGTGCACTCACCACTTTTTCAATTTGGCTTTTTTTAAGGAACTCTTTTTGCAGAAGTAAGAAAGTAGCATCACGTACAATTTCATTGTCTTTACCTGCTTTTAAATTAGTGATCTAACAACACGTTAACAACCATCACTCCAAATACTTCAGTTATAGCTGAATCAATTGATGTGCTTAATTGTAGCTAAGAAATATGGGAAATATAGAGAGAAAAATCTATCAAGAAGGAGAAATTTTGGAATGTTTGTGTATATATATGTCCTTTTATCAAACCAGTATTTAGCCATCTCATAAAAGATAGAACCTGGAGCAAGGAGTTGAGCTATTCCTGCAGTTCTTTTACATTAATTTAAAGTATTGTGCACTTAAAACAGACGAGGATCACTTCTATAATAGCAGATATCAGTGTGCAGATTTTTCTTCTGCACAGTGAGAGTGCCTGAAGCTCACAAACCTTTCCCTTGCTGTCAGAGCAGACTGGCAATGAGACAGATGAGATACTGCTTATTTAACACAGAAATAATCTGTCAGGAGTTGTGCTGTCACTGCCACTCCCATTTCAACCACAGGCACTTGGTGAGGGGAGTCAAGAGATGCTGCAATGAGGAAAGGTGACACTGAGGACCACAGGGCACGACTAGCAGTGAGTATTCAAAGGGAAGTTGAGTATCACTGAAGGAGGCAGCACACAGCAGAGAAGAAGAGGTTAAGTGTGTTTGAGAAGTGCAGGACCCATTCATGCTTTTAGAGGAAACACAGGGAGTGATGGGGACAGATATTTGTGCTAAGGAACCCACAAGGGACAGTGACAGACACAGCATGGGTGACGTTAATGCCCTTGGAAGAGACCACTATGCCAACAACACTGGCCAGAGGAGGAGCTGCTTCATGTCCACAGCAGCAGCTTGGGAGAGGCACGTGGAAAGCTGAAGTGCTTGGAGTGAGCAAGGGTTGTCTGTCCCACAGCACCTCCTCACCTCACTGAGGTCTCCCAGCCCTCCTCCCATCCTGGGCAGGGCTCTCCATCTGTAGGAGCAGGCTTTAAGCCTCTTATTCCCCTTCCTGTCATTTTTCAACTGCCACACTACAAGGCATCAACAGTAAGATCTGGAGGATTATCCAGCCCTCACTCAGGAGGGAAGAGATGAAGGCTCATGCTATTTCCTCCTGCATTAATTGTATATTTCTATCTCAGTGGATATCAGAAACTGGGAAAGGAGTATGGGCAACTAATAGCGTGGTTTCTCTTCTCCAGCTCCCTGAAAGAACTTAGGTACAGAAAAAGGAAATTAGGCAAAATAAGGAACCTATTTCCACTGTCTTCCTTGGCACTCCCTTCCCTCATTCTAGCAGCTGGAGACACTTTGGAAGCAAAGAACATTACCCAGTATATGCAGGGTTACACTGTTCCAGAGCATTGCACAAGTCCAGAGGTGCCTCCCTTCCATACCCCAGACATCAAGAAGCTTCAGCTACCTCCATTTGCTTGTGGAGCTGCAGAAGGGCAAAGCACAAGCTCCTCCTGTCCCACCAAACAGGGCAAAAAAGATACTTTTAAACACCGCAATTTTAAATCTGTGGAAGTTTCCTTTCCTTGTGAAAAAAAGTAAGGAGGATGCATTTTTGCTAACTATGATGAGTGTCAGCTAAGTGCCATCCTTGTTCTTTTGTCCTCTCTGTGACCCCAGAAGTGATCTTGTTCCCCTTGGCACTTGTATGTACCTCTCCTGCTCTTGGTCCTTGGTTCAAATGATTTTTCCAAACAGTGAATCTTCCATGAACCCTGTAGCCACATGGCCTGGACAGGGTGGGCCCTTACTAAGTTTTACAGTGGGCAAACAGGCACTCAGAGCTGAAAGCCTCTTTAGGACACAGCAGGATGCCTGGGCCATAGAATGTTCTGTCCACCACTGCTTGCTTAGACGTGGACACTGCAGCAACTTTGGAAACTATACAAACATGCTAGGTGAATTATGGACAGGTTTCAGCTATTTCTGATAAATTCCCACTAGGAATACTCAGCTTGCAGAAGAAAAGTTCATGTGCTCCAGAAATCAGAAAAGCCAAAAATCCTGAGAAGCTATAGATCATAGACTTGTAGAATCATAGATCTATGATTCTAGACTGTGCTGAGTTGGACCCACAAAGATCATTGAATCCAATTCCTGGCCATGCACAGGACACCCCAAAAGTCACAGCAAGTGCCTGAGACCATTGTCCAAACACTTCTTGAATTCTGCCAGGCTGGTGCTGTGATCACTTCTTTGGGAAGCCTGTTCCATGCTCAATGATCCTCTGGGTAAAAAACTCTTTTTTTCCCTTTTTAAAAAAATTAATTCAAAAACAAAGCTCTGTTCTGAGACATCAGCCTGCTGAAAAAACACCTTCAAGTCTCACAAAGTGTTCACAACCAGGCAGGTGGGTGTAAAATGACACTGTGGGGCCTGAAGTGCCATTCTCTAGCAGATGCTGCCTGCCTTGCCAGACCAAAATCCACTGTGGATGAAGTGCCATGGAACTGGGAAAAACCACCTGCTGGGCTGGATCAGACCCCACTTGTGGCTGGGGCTGCTCATCAATGCATCTTTCAGAGTAGCAAGTTTAGCAGGAGACACCTGAGCAAACATCCTCACATTCCCAGCCTCTTTTCATATCCCAGGGTTCCAGATGTCATTCCTGTGCCTCTGTGGATGCCTCCAGCTTGGCAGCTCCCCCTGTGCAGCCTGCAGAAGGAAGACCCACATCATTACCCAAATCTACGTGCTTTAGAGTGGTTTTTAAGCAGGTTTAGCCCCAGGGGTACTGACTGTGCCAGTCCTTCACATTTCAGCTGCTCTGCTCAGAGACACAAGCACAGCTTTTATTCATCAGGGAAATGTCTGTAGCAAAAGAAAAAAATCAGTATTCATTTGGTTTTCTTCTCTCAGGAAGAATTTCAAAAAAGCCCATTTCTGTGGCTTCAGCCTCAAACCCGTCTGAGGTCTCTTATGGCCTCAGCTTCTGCAGTGCTTTCCTTGAGCCACAGGCACATGGCAGGGTGGAGCTGGGTGCAAGAGGAGTGTGAGGTGCTGGGTAAGTAAAGACCTGGTGAACAAGGGACATTCCTCTGCTTGCAGGACCTGCCCTTCATCCCCACCAGTGGTCACTCACCACTAAGCCACTGCCCCAATGCTTTTGTAAGGCTTGTGCCTTTGCTGGTGAGGGGCATTGCCAGTGTAAGTATTAAAGGGCCACTTTGGAATGCTCAGAAGTTCTGCAAAGCATCTGTAGTGTAGTGCTCCCATGGGTGAGCTGCCCTGTGAGAGCTACAGAACTGATTTTTGTTGTGCTAATGTGACTTGGAGAGGTCCACTCGGGAGGAAAGTCTGTGAAGTCTGTGTGGTTGGAAGCAAAGATAAAATTAGATGAGCCTTTGATACTTGTCCAAAGTGAATTCAGCCCAGAGAGGCCTGAGCATCCATACAGACCAAGATGGGGAGCCTTATTTCCCTCATTAAAGGGGATCTCTAACCCTAAAGTGCACAGACAAGGGTGGTGTAGGCTAACTCTCTGGCACCACACAACTGCCCAGGCAGCTCTAGCTCCCAGCCCCCATGTCACACATGCATGGCCTGAGAGCTGTGATATTTAAAATTACCACTTCCTTCATGCTGAGACCACAGGACATGCCCTGACATCCAGGGGCATACCCTGCATGAAGCCAGGGAGCCCTGCCAATTACAGCTAATCACTGTTTACTCCCTGCATTCCTTCCCACCTGCCCACTTGTGGGAAGTTAAAATAAATGAGTAATATTTAAATGAATAGTGCACTTGTGATTCCTAGTAATTTCCCTTGAAGTAGTTATGATGAGTACATTAACTGGTACTAATTCATCATGCTGCTTGTAATCTGTCCAGGATTCAGATGGGAGAACCTGTTTTCACAGCAGCTAATAAAAGGTGGTATATCGGTACCCTACCAGGGATTCTGGAGCTCCAGTCACCCTCCCAGCACAGAAGCCATGAGCATCTGCTTCTCTTGGCACAGGCCTCTGGTTAGAGACATGACAATTTACAAATAGGCCAGGCTGGCCTATTTATGACTCAGCCCTAATCACCACAATCCTTTTGTTTCATCAAAGGAAAACCAGATAGAGCAAACATCTATTGAACACTGTGCAGCTCAGGTACATTGTACAGCACCTGAAGCCCAGGGATGTGTTCATAGGCCTTGCCCTAAAACACAGTGCAGGCTCAGGAAAACAAATTACACCCTGACCTTGCTTATGCAGCATGCTTACTGCTGTTCCAGCTCACACAGGCACCCCCTGCCTCTGGGGTTCCCATGAGGCCAGACCTGCAGCAGGGACTGGCACAGCAGCACCAAGGACTGCAACCCAGACCCAGAAGTCGATTTCAATATGGGAAGCTGAGGAAAAGGGCTGCAGGAGGTTGGCAGGATCCCCAGGTCAAGGAGTACTGACAGTTGAGCTCTGCACTTATTCCCCCTCAGCAAGGCAGGAATTAAGTTAAAATCTGGCTTCTGAAGGCTATAGGGCTCTGCTGACTCATGCCAGGATGTCAGAGGAGGGGGCTTGCCTTGTTAGCCAGAGAAATGGCAAGGCTGGGAGAAGAAACCAGGGCTGAGATTTCCATCCCACTTTTACCAGCACACCCAAATCCTGTAAGGCAACACACTCATCCAGTGACCGAGTGGAAACTGCTTACAGGAGCAGGGAGGGAATTTGTTTGTCAATGAGTCCCTCTAATTTGAAAGTGTTTATCCCAGCTAGGGCAAGGACAGAGGGCACTTGCCCTTAGGGGATGCAAAACAGCTTGCCAAGTACCTCCTTATGGCTAAAGATGCTAAGCTTCACTAAACCCATCAGTTAATAATAGCTAACAGCTAACAAGAAAAGAAAGAGATTTCGGTTTTGGGGTCCTGGCCAAGGCCATATCAAGACCTGACCCACAGTGGTCCCTAAGCCAGCAATGCCATGCAGTATCAATTGCAGCATCAGAGCCTGTGTCACTGCATGGCATCACATCCCTGCCCATTTAGGTGCTGGAGCATCCCTGTACCACCCCTCCTCTCTCAGCATCCACTGCACTTTATTCCTCAATATCGAGCTTCCAGGCTGGGGCCCAAGGCTGGCCAGACACTGGCATGTACCTCACCAAAAAAAAATGTCCAAGACAAGAGTCATCCCAGACCAGCCTGACCACATCTCAAATCCTGCTTCTTCTTTTTTTCTAATCAGTCTGACTTCATTGTTTTCTGATCTGTCTTTCTTCCTTCTTTCTCATCTCACTTCCAGGCCTTTTTCTCCCTGTTTTTCCTTTGCAGCCCTTTCCCTAGCTGTCTTCCCCTCCCTTCTTGCAGCATTGCAGGGCAAACCGTCACCCCTAGACACAGCTGCCAGTACTCAGCAGTGCAGATCAAAGCCTTGTGAGCCCTCCTGTAACTCCTGCCTCATGGGCTCAGGTGCCATATCACAGGCCATGGCTCTTCCCTGTTTCCATCCAAGCAGGCAGCAGTTAACACCTTTCTGGACCCAGGCAGTGCTTCCAGCAGCAATCACACCAGCAGCCACATGGAAAGTGGAGGCAAGGTTTGCCCAGGCTAGGCCCAGCTCTTCACTGACAGAGCTTTGGCAATGAAATATCATCCTAAATTAGTAAGAAGAGGAGGCTGCCTTGTTTAAAGGGTTTGTACTTTTAGGCCATTGTACTATTTGCTATGGAGGCTGTCCTGGGTTGTAGTGTAGGATGTACACACAGTATTTATTCTATCACCATCTTCATGAACTGTTTAACCAAGTGGGGTAGTGCTCTACTGTTTCCAGGCCCCCTGCCTTTGGGGTGTCTTCTGCTAATGGCCCATTAGTGCCTTGCCCATGAGTCACAGGTAACTCCCTCCAGGAGTTATCTCTGTTTAATGGGCCATCAAGGACCCACTTCACACTCCTCATCCCATTGTGAGATGCTCCGCCCAGGGGGAGGAGCCAAGCATTCTCACCTGGATATAACCTGGGATTTGGGACAGGACAAGCAGCCCTTACCCACTGGATTCCCAGAGGACCAGAGCTACCAGGCCTTTCTACAGGATCACTGCTTCAGGAAGAGCACCTCACCTGGACTGCTTCCACCATCCTGCTCAGGTTGTATTCTGACTCTGTCAGTGGTCTTGTGTGTTATTGCATTTATTTTATTTTTACCTTTTTTCCTATTAAATTGTATTTCTGACTTGGAGCCTCTCACTCGTTTTGCTTTCAAACCACGACAGAGGCCAAGGGTGAGGAACTGATCCAGGGAGAACCAAAGGGTAGAGAGTGGAGGTGAACCCAAGGGCAGTGGTGTCAGGCTATGGAAAGCACATCAAAGCCATTAAGCTTCATCCTGGTTTAACCAGGAAATACACCAAAGCTGCCAAACAAAAAGCAGGAGCAGCATAGCACTTTGCACAGAGTAGCCAGCTCTCAAGAACATAAAGGTCAGAATTCAATGCTTAAAAAGCAAGAATTTACATATAATGCACTTTGCTTCTCCTTCAGATTGGGAGCCTTTAGGGTTATGTTTCAGTTTTCCCCCCAAACCACTAACTGCATAATGAAAACTAACATTTTGATGTACTTCATATTACTCTGGGAAGGTGGAGCTTTAAGTAAAACACCAAATATATTGAGAGCCAGCAGCACCTTTTTCATGGCCCTCTGCAACCAGCTGCCATTCTAATAGCCAGCACAAGGGTTCCTCTTCTGTGGGCTGCCAGAGCAAATTAACCATCCTGACTTCTCTGCTGAAGAGGACTGCTGTGTAGTCTTTCTAACCCTCCAAAAACGACAGCAAAACATGAGAGGGGCAGAATCTGGTTGAGAAGAAAATTAATAACTAACCACATCATTCACTCCCCTCTGCTTTTTGGGAGGCATTGCTGAAGCAGCACACTGCCCTCACCCTGGGTAAATACAGCACCATCCTGCCCACTTGCAGACAGGCATCCAGACCTGCTCTGTGTCAGGTAAACAGCACTGTATTTGTACCCAAAAATGAATCCACACTACTGTTGGGAGTCTCCCCGCGCATAGCTTCCATCCAAATTCTTGCCTTCTCCAAGAGCTCTGCTCATTCTTGGTTTCTTATCCAGTTTGTGTTGCAAGACTCAGAACTATGACTTTAACCATGTCTTCTGGGGAAAGCAGTCCTTCTCTCCTGTTTAACATGCTTAAACAGGTTTTGAATCTGCCCACCATATTTTAACATAACAAGAAAAAAAAAAAAGAAAGAAAATTAAAAGCCTTGAAGCCCACAGAAGTCTTGTGAAGATAGAAATAGTAAATAAAAATCTTGCCATTACTCTCATGGCAGAATAGGCTGATAAAGGAAGCCAGCTTGCAGCAGGCATCAGGGAATCCCACAACAGAACCCCATTTCTCCTGGCTCACACAGCTGCTTATCTGCAGGGCTTCTGTAAAACCCTGCTTTGGGCAGTTACAGCATTTCAGAAACACATGCAACATTTCTCTTGCCCTGTGTGGCAGCAGCTTCACACAGCAAACAGAGGCTCTGGCACCACACTGCTGCTCTCAGTTCCTGCAGGCTGAAGGGTTCCATGCAGAAAGGCCCCGGAGGACATGGTGACTGCACCATGATCTGCCCTTTGCACCATGGAAAGCCTGATGTAGGTGAGCTTATGGCAATGAGCAGGTTTCTCTGCCTGTGGCAGGGTCTCCTTGTGATGTTCTCCATGTCTGGGTGCCTCCTGGGTTTGAACCATGAGACGCCTCCTCTCTGATTTGCTTCCACGATAAGACTTTCAATAACTAACTGCAAGTACAATAAAGTAAATATTCAACCAACTCAGAGCTAGATTGCAGATCAAATATCTTTAAATCTTTCTTCTTTCCCTGTCAAAAGCAAAAACCCACACATGCAGCCTGCAGGGGAAAGATTGCTCTCTTAGCACTTCCCTCAGCTCATGAGATAAATAAGCAGCTACCAGTTTTGTACTTTACAAAACCAGGCGAGGCAGCTGCACCACTGCATACCATGGTAATGTGCTGGGAAAGAGCCAGATGCCTGCTGAGGTCTGGCTCCTCTTCTGCACTTGCTCTTTAGCTCTGCCCTCCAACCCAGCTCATTGGCATGGCAGCATGGGCTGTCTCTGGCCAGGAGAGGAGGTGGATGCCATCTCCTGTCCTTCCTCACCAAGTGGAAGGGCCACGTTCATACAGACTCAGATGAAAGAAAATCACTAGAGAGACCGTGGCTGAAAAGCCCAGGCTTAAAACAGAGAGAAGAAATAAGGAATATGTGATACATCCTCTTTCCTGGTTGTGGATCCTGCAAAGGTTGTAGATTCTGCAAAAGTGAGTGCCAGCCCCAGGGTAGGATGTCACATTGAGAATCAACCAGAAGCCAATGTCCAATTATTCCTGCATACCACCATGGGTTTTCTGGGCGCCCCTTCTGCAGGGGAAGGCAGTGACTCTTGGCAAGGGAAGGCAAACTCTTCTTCCCTCACTGCTAGCATCATTTCACCAGAGAAGGGACACAGTCCATCATGTAGAACATCTGCACGTGTGTCTTCGTTTGAAAAGACAGGAGTCTGTAAAGGAAGGCAAAAGCCTTCTGTGAAGTGGGAAAGGTAAACCCCCTCTCTCCCTCCGAATTACCACAATTTCAAAATAAAAAAAACAGCTCTCAGGCAAAGGTATGGGAATGGGAATAATAGTTATTTACTAGAAAAAACTAAAATAGAAAAAAAAGAACAACAAATGTAATTAGTACAAACAAAACTACTGATACAGTCAGAAAACCTGACACCCTGAGGAGTCAGGGTGTTGGTAAAAGTCCAGTTGGATGGTGGCTGTGCCTCTTGCAGTGGCAGATGAAATGCTGCTGAAGCAGAGATCTTGTAGAAGGGTATAGTTCTTTGTGAAGGTTTGGTGATAGAGTAGATGGGCCTGGTCCTCCTCTGGGAATCTAGCAGGGAAGAAGCTGCTTCTCTGGGAATCTAGCGAAGATGGCTGCTCCTCTGGGAATCCAGTGAAGAAAAACTGGGCCGATGGCTTAGACCAAGCTTATTTTATGCAGGTAGGAATGCTTGGTTCCTCTTTCTGGGTGGAGCATCTCACAATGGGATGATGTACCTTATCAGTCATGCAGTGAGTCACTTAATGGCCCATTAGCAGGAGACATTTCCCCGGAGGGAGACATTGTTCTTGGAAGAGATAAGATAACTGCCCCTCACCTCCAACAGATGGCAAATAGAATACATTCTTATCTCACAAATCTAGGACATTATCCACCCCTTATTCTATTTCCATCTGCATCACAATGAAATCTTACACCGATTTCTTACTTAAGACTAGGTTTCCTTGTGGTACACAACGGGTTTCTCCATCTTTCTGCATTACCCACTAAGTATAACCAGGTCCTTGAGCAAAAACAATCCCACGGATGGGTTTGTCTTTGCTTGAGGTGGGATTAATCCAAACAGTTTTTTCTAAAATACCTTTCATATGTACCACAGGGACTTTATCTCCATCTACTGTGTGCACGGGTTCAGACTGGGCAGGACCAGCTCGATTGATGGACCCTCGGGTGTTGACCATTCAGGTTGCTTTTGCCAGGTTCATTTCCTAGTTTCTAAAAGTTCCACCACCAAGTGCCTTCAGGGTGGTCTTAAGGAGTCCGTTGCACTGTTCAACTTTGCCGGCAGCTGGAGCATGATAGGGAATATGATATATCCATTCGATACCATGTTCTCTGGCCCAGGTGTTGATAAGGCTGTTCTTGAAATGGGTTCTGTTGTCTGACTCTATTCTCTCAGGGGTGCCATGTCTCTACAGGACTTGCTTTTCCAGGCCTAAGATGGTGTTCTGGGCAGTGGCATGAGGCACAGGGTAGGTCTCCAGCCATCCAGTGGTGGCTTCCACCATGGTCAGCACGTAGCGCTTGCCTTGGCGTGTCTGGGGCAGTGTGATGTAGTCTATCTGCCAGGCCTCCCCATACTTGTACTTGGACCACCGTCCACCATACTATAGGGGCTTCACCTGCTTGGCCTGTTTGATGGCAGCACACATCTCACAGTCATGGATAACTTGAGAAATGCTGTCCATGGTTAGGTCCACCCTTTGGTCTTGTGCCCACTTGTAGGTGGCATCTCTGCCTTGATGACCTGACGCATCATGGGCTCATCGAGTCAGGAACAACTCCCCCTTATGGTGCCAATCTAGGTCTATCTTTGACACCTCTATTCTTGCTGCTTGATCTACTTGCTCGTTGTTTCGGTGCTCTTCATTAGCCCGACTTTTGGGGACATGGGCATCTACATGACGGACTTTCACTGTTAGTTTCTCCACCCGAGAGGCAATGTCTTTCCATATATCAGCAGCCCAGATGGGTTTTCCTTTGCGCTGCCAGTTGGCCTTTCTCCACCTTTCCAGCCACCCCCACAGAGCATTGGCTACCATTCACGAATCGGTGTAAAGGTAGAGCCTTGGCCACTTCTCTCTTTCAGCAATGTCTAGGGCCAGCTGAACAGCCTTGAGCTCAGCGAGTTGGCTCGATCCACCTTCTTCTTCGGTAGCCTGTGCAACCTGTCGTGTGGGGCTTCATACGGCTGCTTTCCACTTTTGGTTTATCCTTACGATGCGACAAGAACCGTCAGTGAAAAGAGCGTAGCATGTTTTCTCTGCTGGTAGTTGGTTATATGGTGGCGCTTTTTCAGCCCTTGTCACTTGTTCTTGTTTTTCATTATTAGTGAGACCGAAGTTTTCACTTTCTGGCTAGTTCATAATTATCTCTAAAATCCCAGGGCGATTCGGATTTCCAATACGGGCACGCTGGGTGATAAGGGCAATCTATTTGCTCTATGTAGCATCAGTGGCATGGTGGGTAGTGGAAACTTTTCCTTTGAACATCCAGCCCAGCACTGGGAGTCGGGGTGCCAGGAGGAGTTGTGCTTTTGTGCCAATCACCTCCGAGGCGGCTTGAACTCCTTCATAGGCAGCCAAGATTTCTTTCTCTGTTGGGGTGTAGTTGGCTTCGGACCCTCTGTAACCTCGGCTCCAGAATCTCAAGGGTTGGCCTTGAGTCTCACCAGGCACTTTCTGCCAAAGGCTCTAGGACAAGCCATTGTTCTCGGCTGCAGAGTAGAGCCCGTTCTTCACCTCTGGTCCCGTCCTGACTGGGCCAAGGGCTACCGCATGAGCAATCTCTTGCTTGATCTGGGTGAAGGCTTGCTGCTGTTCAGGGCCTCAGTGGAAATTGTTCTTTTTGTGGGTAACCAGGTAGAGAGGGCTCACAATCTGGCTATACTTGGGAATGTGCATTCTCCAAAATCCTATGGCACCCAGGAAAGCTTGTGTTTCCTTTTTGCTGGTCGGTGGAGACATCGCCGTGATCTTGTTGATGACCTCAGTGGGAATCTGGCGGCGTCCATCTTGCTATTTCACTCCAAGGAACTGGATCTCTCGGGCAGGTCCTTTGACTTTGCTCTTTTTAATGGCAAAACTGGCTTTCAGGAGAATTTGGATGATTTTTTTTCCTTTCTCAAACACTTTTGCCACTGTGCTCCCCCACACAATGATGTCATCGATGTATTGCAGGTGTTCTGGAGCCTCACCCTTTTCCAGTGCAGTCTGGATCAGTCCATGGCAGATGGTGGGGCTGTGTTTCCACCCCTGGGGCAGTCGGTTTCAGGTGTACTGCACACTTCTCTACGTGAAAGCAAACTGAGGCCTGCATTCTGCTGTCAGAGGAATGGAGAAAAACGCGTTAGCAATGTCAATAGTGGCATACCACTTTGCTGCTTTGGACTCCAGCTTGTACTGGAGTTCCAGCATGTCCGGCACGGCAGCGCTCAGCGGTGGAGTCACTTTATTCAAGCCACGGTAGTTCACAGTCAATCTTCATTCTTTGTCGGATTTGCGCACAGGCCAGATGGGGCTGTTGAAGGGTGAGTGAGTTTTGCTGACCACCCCTTGGCTCTCTAGCTCACGAATCATCTGGTGGATGGGGATCACAGCATCTCGATCTGTTTGATATTGCCGGCAGTGCACTGTCGAGGTCGCAATTGGCACACGTTGCTCTTCCACCCTCAGGAGTCTTACTGCAGACGGGTTCTCTGATAATCCAGGCAAGGTGTTCAACTGCTTAATGTTCTCTGCCTCTACAGCAGCTATTCTAAAAGCTCACCTGAGTCCCTTTGGGTTTTTGTAATAGCCGTTCCGGAGAAAGTCTATGCCTAGAATACATGGAGCGTCTGGGCTGGTCACAATAGAATGTTTCTTCCACTCCTTCCCGGTTAGGCTCACCTCGGCCTCCACCAGGGTCAGTTGCTGAGATCCCCCTGTCACACCAGCAATGGAAACAGCCTCTGCCCCTACCTGTCTCGATGGTATTAAAGTACACTGCGCACCAGTATCAACTAAAGCATCATATTTTTGTGGCTCTGATGTGCCAGGCCATCGGATCTACACTGTCCAGAAGATCTGGTTTTCCCGTGCCTCTCTCTGGCTAGAGACAGGGCACCTCTAACACTGGTTATTATTCCCTTCCTGGGCATACATACTAGAGGTTCCTTCAAGGGGATTTGACACATCATACCCGGCAGCTCGGTTATGGGAGGTCGAGGCTACCTTCACCTTGGTGGAAGTTCCTCGGTTAGAGTTTCTCTCTTTGAGCTGACGCACCCGTGCTGCCAGGACAGAAGTGGGTTTCTCATCTCACCTACCTATGTCTTCCCCATGGTCACGCAGGAAGAACCACAAATTGGCCCTTGGGGTGTACCCTTTGTCTCTAGCTGGGGAATGTTGGGCACTGAATTTGGGGCCTGTAACTCGCACAGGGGCTGCATTAACTTTCTTCATCTCCTCCCTCATCTCCCTTATCTCCTCTTTGAACTCCTTAATCACAGCTGAGATATGAGCCTGCATTGGGCCATTGATCATGCTCTCATAATTCCTTAGCTTGTTGGCAACAGAACCCACGGTCTCTCGGTTAGTATCTGCATCAATTGTTGCAATAAAAGTGGTGGATTGAGATGGCCCAAGGTTTGCTAGGCTCCACAGCATTTGCCCTGTGCACCTGACTTTGTCAGGGTCATTGTCATGCTGTCCATCCCTCCCGAAGAGTACCTCCAATATTGCTACTTCCCTCAGCTGTTGGATTCCTTCTTCAAGGGTCTTCCAGCGCATCCTATGGTGGTGCTCCTGCATTCTTTCCTTGTGGACAAACCTCTCTCTGACACTCATTAAAAGCCGCTCCCAGAGAGAAAGAGACCCTGGCTCCCTTACAAAAATCTGATTCATACCTGAGTCCTGGGTCAAGGGTCTCAAGTTCCTTGCCTCACCACCATCCAGCTGCACGCCTGTACCCATAAGATCCCAGACCCGGAGTAACCAGGTAGTATAAGCCTCACGTCCCCGTCGCACAATGTCTTTGTGCAGGTTACGGAGACTTTCGTACCTCAGGGACTCGGTGATGATTGCAACTTCTGGCTCCCCTGTGGGTTGTGAGGTTTCTCTATTTCTATCCTTATCTGGGTGCTCAGCTTTCATCTTAGACCTCCTTGTTTCTACTGGGGCAACTGCTGCTGGCTGTGACTGCCTTTGTGGTTCGGCTGGACCTTGGACAGTTGTAACACCTGTGGGTTCCACTGCTGTACTATTTGGCTGTCCCTCTTGAAGGCAAAGTGAGGGTTTTTCAATAGCTGGGGAAATGCACTCCTTCAGCATCTGACTTATCTCACGTATCTCCTTAACCAGAACCCCCACCCAATCTGGGTGGTTCATTTCTGAGACAGACTGTGGGGCAGGGTCAGGCTCTGGAACAGCAGCATCTCTAGTCTCTGGGGCAGGTGTCAGGGTAGTTCTCTATGTTAATCTTCCCTTATTTCTGAGTGCTAAATATAACAGGCATATTAACAACACCACCCATTGTATGACATCATTAGCATTCAGAGTGGATCTTAACCCTTCAAAAACTGGTGGAGCAGACCCAAAAAGATGGTTAAAAGGTTGGGAGAAAATCTCCCCTGGTGTCATTTCTTCACAATAGGTACCATTATTAAGGTAACCCCAAAAACACACAGTTAGTGTATGATAGCTCTGAATCCATGTACCTGCCTTCCAGAGGAAGTTAAAGATCCATGAATTCCTCACCTTATTAACCCATAAGCCAAACTGGATAACAGCCACAGTAGCCTTAGTTATAGGACCCATATTTAGATAAGGGCCTGCAAATGGGAGAAATACAGCCACGATCACCTGCCACCCAAACCAAGGTAAGCTAGACCACATGGTGACACTCAAAGATGTTTCTATATCAGTACACACAATTAGATTACTTAAGAACTATTATTCCCTTTTTCCTTTCAATGCCCTCGAGCCCCACATTGAGCGCCAAGATCTGTCTTCGTTTGAAAAGACAGGAGTCTGTAAAGGAAGGCAAAAGCCTCCTGTGAAGTGGGAAAGGTAAACCCCCTCCCTCCGAATTACCACAATTTCAAAATAAAAAAAAACAGCTCTCAGGCAAAGGTATGGGAATGGGAATAATAGTTATTTACTAGAAAAAACTAAAATAGAAAAAAAAGAACAACAAATGTAATTAGTACAAACAAAACTACTGATACAGTCAGAAAACCTGACACCCTGAGGAGTCAGGGTGTTGGTAAAAGTCCAGCTGGATGGTGGCTGTGCCTCCTGCAGTGGCAGATGAAATGCTGCTGAAGCAGAGATCCTGTAGAAGGGTATAGTTCTCTGTGAAGGTCTGGTGATAGAGTAGATGGGCCTGGTCCTCCTCTGGGAATCTAGCAGGGAAGAAGCTGCTTCTCTGGGAATCTAGCGAAGATGGCTGCTCCTCTGGGAATCCAGTGAAGAAAAACTGGGCCGATGGCTTAGACCAAGCTTATTTTATGCAGGTAGGAATGCTTGGTTCCTCTTTCTGGGTGGAGCATCTCACAATGGGATGATGTACCTTATCAGTCATGCAGTGAGTCACTTAATGGCCCATTAGCAGGAGACATTTCCCCGGAGGGAGACATTGTTCTTGGAAGAGATAAGATAACTGCCCCCCACCTCCAACAGATGGCAAATAGAATACATTCTTATCTCACAAATCCAGGACAACGTGAAACAGCAGAAAAGGTTTGTGTCCAACCCTTAGCCTGACATTCAACAAGTCATAATTTCATTGATGTCCCTATCCTGAGCAAAATGATACCCAGCACACTCTGCAAAGTGCTTTGGGACTGCTGGAAAGTTACTTGACTTTTCTCCAGGTATGGAAACTTTTACTTGTACAAGTGAGAAACCCAGACCTGTGAATGGCACATGTTTGGGGCTGAGCAGTGCTGCTCTGTTTGGAGCCACCCTTTGTTGTAAGCAGCAAATCCAAAACACGAATGACATCTTAAAGCTTCTTGTCTGTGAAGAGTTGAGACTTGAGAGACAAAAACCAAAAAGTAACCGCATGCTGCTGAAGTGCAGGCTTGGCTGCCCACCAAGTATTAGTGACCACAGTGACTGTGCTCTGGTGGAGAAACACAGCCCAGAGCCAGGTCTCACTAACAGCTTGGCATCTCTCCTGGTAACACCAGGTCACCAAAAAACTTCCCCCTGGGACAGACAACAACTGACAGTCACTTACCCTAAGCATTTTGTCAGATGGGAGCTCATATTCATGAGTTTCATAGAATCATTAAGGTTGTAAAATACCTCCTAAGATTCCCAGTGAATTGTGCATCTGTGTTCACACTTGTTTGCTGCTGGACCCACAAGGATAATGGTTCCTTAAATAGGCTTTGATTGTTACTTGTACTAAGAATTGTGTGGCAAAAACAATTAGCAACACCTAAAACCTGAAGTTTTCCTCTCTGTCCTCAGTTTATAAGCAAACAGCAGAAACTGGCTGCCTTTCCCTTCTCCTCCATACCTTTCCTGCTTTCCACCACAGCATGCTTGGGAGAGGGAAAAGAGCTGCCAGTTTTATTTCACAGGTGCTCTATTGTGAACCCTTTGGGAAGAATACTCCATCTTTGTATCTGATTCAAATGTTCACTTATCTGTGGTTGTTTCCTGGGTTGGAATTGCCCTCCCTCACAGTTACAAGGAGTTTCATGCCTTCTCCTCAGTGGAGCGCATCGAAGCAGCTCGAAAATGGCTGTGGTGCTACTGCCAGGGAGCTCCCCCTTCACAGGGGATGAGCAGAGCAGCTCTTGCAGCAGCCCTTACCCCACCTTGCTCTTAAATCAAGCTGCACTGGAAATCTACCAAGCACAGCTCAAGTTATTGACAATGCCAAGCAAAGGCACAGGGAACTGCAGAGTGTGCAAAGGGAAAGGGAGATCAATGGAGTCTTTGACAGATGAATGAATCTGAGCAGAGCAGGGGACTCAAAGATTTGGGGGAAGCTTTCTGAAGGCCCTGAATAGCTTCCTTGAAGGCTGCAGCACACATTGCACTGTGAACTCAGCTCCACTGAACTCCAGTCACATCACTGGGAAGGGCCCATGCCCGAGCAGTGACTCGGTCTCTGCCGAGCAGGAGGCAGAGCGGGGCAGACGCCGTCTGGAGACAGGCAAGCACTGATGCAGGAGGGATTTAGCACAGTCAGAGCTTTGCAGAGCATAAGCTGCACCCTTACATCCACCTGCTAAAAATGCCCTGGCAGCCACCTGCTGCCAGGCACAGCATGGTGAGGCATTGAAGACTGTAGTCAAAATAGATAGTGCTGAGATAATGTAGCTAGGACTTCCCTTTTGCTAACAGAAGCCAGACTGAAGGAACTGATAAGGAACTGATAAATCATGAGAACTGTCAAACTAGGGCTTCTGCATCCTGAATAATCAATAGACCCTATGAACACAATACAATCATAAATCAAACAGTCCTGGGAAAAACAGGATTCAGCTGTCACAAACACTAAAGGTTAAAAAGTCAGAGCTGAGGAAGACAATCTTACTTCATCATTTTGGGACCCCACCCCATTAAAAAGACCACCGACCCATTTCAAAGAACAAACTACGCATGCTTGATGGCTTTTTGGGTTAATTACCATACGAAGCGGGGAATGGGAGGTATCAGAGCTATGAATATGCATTTGTAGTTTGTGTATTCAATACTCCTGAAGATAAAAAGCCCTGTGATGATCTGTAAATTGCGCGTGTGTTTCTGGGAGCTATCCCGCACGCTGCCCGGCGTCGTAATAAACATACACTTTCTAACTTTAAACTGTTAGAGAGTCTTTGTCCGTCATAGTTGGATATTGGTATTAGATCAATGTCCATAGTTTTTTAATAAATCATTTTGGCGAGCCAGGCAGGAGAACTGCTCTTTCTGACCGTGGGGCCGGTGGGGTCTAGGACCCCTCAAGGCGCCTGCCCGGAGTTTTCAGGGTGAGGGCTCCTCAGACCTTACCGTCCACCCGGGGAAAGACCTGAACCTCCTGGAGCTTCGGACAAAAGGTATGTTTAAAGAGTTTTTTAATAAATCATTTTGGCGAGCCAGGTAGGAGAACTGCTCTTTCTGGCCGTGGGGCCGGTGGGGTCTAGGACCCCTCAGGGCGCCCACCCGGAAGTTTTCGGGGTGAGGGCTCCTCAGACCTTACCGTCCACCCGGGGAAAGACCTGAACCTCCTGGAGCTTCGGACAAAAGGTATGTTTAAAGAGTTTTTTAATAAATCATTTTGGCGAGCCAGGTAGGAGAACTGCTCTTTCTGACCGTGGGGCCGGTGGGGTCTAGGACCCCTCAAGGCGCCTGCCCGGAGTTTTCAGGGTGAGGGCTCCTCAGACCTTACCGTCCACCCGGGGAAAGACCTGAACCTCCTGGAGCTTCGGACAAAAGGTATGTTTAAAGAGTTTTTTAATAAATCAATGGGAAACCTCCTCTCCTTCCCACCACGGCCTCTGCAATTCCCAGCACAAGCAGTTACACAAATTGTAAGAGGAAAATCCGATCTGCAGCATTACTTTATTATTTAACCTTGGTTCAGCTCCCCTCCTGCCCTTACACGGAAAACTTGCCTGTAGTTCTGCTTTGACTTTTCCATGCATAAGGACAGCCCTGGTTGCTTGGTCACTAACAGGTACCCACTGCCTCCTCCCCACATCCCAATACCCACAAAATACAGCTCTTAACATCCAAATTAGCACCATTGTATGGGTCATGCAGTTAGTACAGTGAAGGACTGAGGCAAAGAGGAGTCTGGTGCAACCTTCCTGGAGCCTCAGCAGTCTTGAGCGTGCTCCCAGTGCACAAGCATGCTATGGGTGAGATGGATTTCCACCCGGATCCCCAGCACTGTCCTCCCTCCCCTTGAGAGAGTGGAGAGTGCTGCTTCTGTGGGAAATGTGAGGTCAGGCTCGATTACCAAATCTCTGATCAAAGAGGAGAAAACGCACACAGCAGAGAAAGCGAGTTATAAAGAGGAAAACAGCACAGCAGTCTCCAAACCCTTCCCTGAGCTTCTCTCGAATTGCCCTGAACCAGTTCTTCCTCTGTGACTCATATTCCTCTTCTCCTTTATCTGCCCTTTTTCCTTACAAACTTGTTAGAGAAGGCAGGTTTAGGCATTCCTAGGAAGTGAAGCAACAAAGGAGCCCTTATCTCAGCAGGGATGCGCGGCTGTTTCTCTAACAGCCGGGGTGGGGTGTTGCCTCGCAGAGGCGGAGAAGCGCCGCTCCCTGCTCCCACCTCCCTGTCCCTGCTCCCACCTCCCTGCCCGCAAGCCGGGTGACGCCTGCACCAGGACACGCTTCTTCTCCAGGGCAGGCACAAGTGTTTCACGCCAAGGCGAATGCCCATCCCACTTTGCTCAGTGGTTTCATGCTCTGAGGACCACATCCTCTCCCTGCCTTCTGCATGGCTGGACGTGCAGCAGCTACCACACCTCTGCCTGCACTAAGCTGCTTTGGGCAGTGAGGACAAACACACTGAGGTAAGTCCTGTTCCCACTACCACAGGCTGTCATGGAACCAACACCCACAGATGTGCTATTTTAGTCACAGGCAGGCCCACAGGTGCAGCAGCGTCATCTGGGATGTAACCATCCCAAACACAGCCAGGATTTCTGGCATGGGAACTCCTGGATGGAGCAAATCAAATCCTCACACCACGTTGGGAAGGCCGAATCAAAACAGTGTCACCTATTCTGCTAGAAAAGAGAGATGTATTTAAGAGGTTGGGTAATAGTTCTCCCACCTAGAAAGAAACACGGTATGGATGAGAATGCATGGCAGAGCAAAGGGATGGCAACAGGGTAAACATCCATGTGTGAAAAACCTGGGTACAAATAAAGAAAATACCAGCAACTTTTAAAATCTCTTCCTTCCTCTTTCAAAACACATAAAAAGATACCTTTTTTTTTTTGTTTTTTTTTTTTTGTTTGTTTGGGGTTTTTTTGGTTTTTTTTGTGTTTTTTTGTTTTTTTTGTTTTTGTTTTTGTTTTTGTTTTTGTTGGTTTTTTTTTTTTTTTTTTTTTTGGAGGTGGGGGAGCGGCGCGGGAAGAGGAAAGAAGGAATACAACTACACAAACCTGAAATAAAATAATCAAGCTAGCAGAAGAGCAGAAGTTTATAGATGTGCCCTGCACTTCATGATCCAATTTACGTGAGGCAAAATATGCCCTTGCAGCAAACAGTATCTTTGCTGCATGAGGGATAAATGACTAGCAAATGGAGAGAGGTGATTCCTCCCCTCTGCTTGGCACTAGTGAGGCCACACCTGAATCCAGTCCAGTTGTGGGCTCTCTAGTAGAAGAGACATGGACATATCAGAGAGAATCCAATGAAGGGCCACAAAGGATCATTAAGAGACTGGAGCATCTCTATGAAGAAAGGCTGCACGAGCTGGAAAAGTTCAGCCTGGAGAAGAGTAGGCTCAAGGAGAACCTTATGTGTATAAATATCTGAAGGAAGGGTACAATGAGGAGGGAGCCAAGCTCTTTCCAGTGGTGCACAGTGACAGGACCAGAGGCAATGGGCACACTCTGAAACACAGGAGGTTCTCTCTGAATGTCAGGAACATTTTTTCATCATGAGGGCAAATAAGCACTGGCATACATTGCCCAGAGAGATGGTGTAGACTCCATCCTTGGGGATATTAAAAAGCCACCTGGACACATTCCTGGCCAACCAGCTCTCTAGGTGGCCCTGCTTGAGCAGGGGGCTGGTTCAGACAATGTCCAGAGGTCCTGCCAGCCTCAGCTGTCCCACGACTTCCCACAGGAAGCAGCAGACAGACATAATTTTCTTTCTCTTCCCACCTTACACAGGTACAAGACCAAGAGAATAGATCACATATTTTTCTTCAGCCAAGGAGTTGGGTCAGTCTCAGCCTCACACCACCGGTCTGACAGCATACAGGACAGAGGAGCAGAAGGGAGGACCTTGTGTGGCACTGTTGGTCCCTTGCTCCTGCCAGCAATTGTGTTGTATTTATTCTGTGGATCAACAAGCTTCCTTTTAACCCCACACAGGTTGCCATTGCGTGCTGTAGTGAACAGCAGCAGCCAGAAATGCATCAGGGGCAGAAGCTGGCCCCAGGTATTAGTCACCTACACCAGCAGCAAGGCTTGCACAACTGGGACAATTGCCTGCATGCCTGACATTCTCCTGACAACCAAAACAGCCTCTTAACATGGGTACCCACGAAGAACACCAGATCCAAGACAGAAACTGCAGATAAAGCTTCTCAGCCAGCAGCTCTTGTGCCAGGTATTCATTGCTGAGCCCCACCTACCCGACAGAGCCAAGAAACAGGCATAAGACATGCTGATGCTTGTGCTATAAGCATATTACAGTCACTGCACTCACTCTACTACCAACTGCAAACTTCACCAAACCCATCTGCATCCCGGGGTGATCCTCCCCACACCCCCTATCAGCTCTGAGTTACCCAGCCCGCTCAGGTGAGGACTGCAGGGGCACAGCTGGGCAGCAAGAGTTCATTGCGTTTTTGGAGAGCTGCTGTAGAGCACCCAGCAGAGCTGGAAACCCTCTTCCAGGGCAGACAGGCACAGGGCACTTCACATGAGGCACGCTCCTTCCCCATGTGTGGTTCTGGGACAGCATGGCAGGAAGTTACTTGTCTCCAAAACTATATCAAAGGATCCTCAGGCATTTGCAGCTACTAAGAATCACACACTGAACTTGCCAGTATTAACCTCTACATGCCGACCAGCAACAGCAATATTTTTTTCCTTCCCAAACTGTTCCTGTCCCTTGGAAAAGGGTGTCAAGGATGGTCCACGTTAACACTGTACTCATATGCTGCTCAAGACTTGATGTCATCACCTGTAAACCTGAAGCCACTGGTATGCAGCACATTGAAACTGCCCTGGTTTAGGAACGAGCAGAACTGCACTGTGCTCATTTGATTTGGATTAAATATTCCCTGCAACAAGTCCAAGAGATTAATTTATTCACTGAAAGATGAGATTTTCTTGGACTTACCACATTTAACTTCCATCAAGGGAAGTACCAAACCCTTTTATCATGTGAACTAGGAAGTACCTCAACAGAAGGTAAATATCCTCTGCTTCCAGTTCTCTTATGAGAGACAAACTATATGCATCACTAAAAGCCAAAGGGAATCATATTCAAAATAGACTTTCATGCACTCCTCCTCTTATATGCTGTAGTTTCAATGCTGTTGAACATTACACAATGCTCCTGCTTAAAAGCCAGGTTGGTCTTTTCAATCTTTAAGCCCATCTATTCAACAAGTCAACTTACTGTAAGTAACTTTCAGGTCAGATGCACACGAGTAATACTTTCAGAGACCTATTACAGACTTTTTTTTACTTTTAATAGCAACTTTAGCTTCCAGATTACAGAGTCTCCAAAGCCTGTTCCCACTGAAGCTGGTTGCTTTTCCTTCTGCATCAGGCAGTAAGCATCACAGCATTTTGCATGCTCTCAGTTGGCTGAGAGGCCACGTCTTGCTTGTTTCCTCAGTGTAGCACTTAGCTCTGCTGTCTTCCTAATTCCCAGCACAGTGTACACATCTCACAATCTGCTGTAACACCACAGGAGCGCTCACATCATCCTGGTTACACCAGAGAGGCAAACTCAGCCCTCAGTTATTTATCTTCCAGGGTAATACCCTGCTAAAGCAAATATGCAGCAAGGCAGGTGGGGAAGGAAGGAAATGACCTATATATTTATAGAGATGGAAGCATTTTGGAGTTGTCATTCTGGAGAGAGTACAAGCCTGGAGTGAGGCAAACAGGTACCAGAAGGAACTGACTATTTCCAGCAGACAAAGCACATCCCCTTCTTTTGCTGCTGGACGCATTTCTTAGAGACTGCTGATGTTACACAAACCTGATACAAGCCCAGAGGTTAGAAGTGCTCAACAGCAGCACCAAGCTCTATAAATAAAATAGCCAGCAAGCCCTAACTCTTATTACAACTCAGCCTATGATTAAATTTGCATAAAGGCAACAGCTTTTGGAGACAAAAATCTAAATAGTAAGTCTAACAGCAGATGCAAAAATGAATCAGCAGCAAGATACTCACACCTGTAATAGAGCTGACCACATCTACTTTTCATCAGCAAAAAAGATTACCTAAGAAAAATCAAGATACGCTCTTGAAGGTCTGACTGTTAAAAGATTTAAGCTCTTGAACTCATTAGCATTACGCCTCAGAATATCTGAATAAAATCAGCTCTTGCTTTCTGCTTGAACATGTATTTAGTCTGGGGGTATCATCTTGTCTAAAAGGATTTGTTAAGGAGGTTTCTTTTAGAGAAGTTCTTACCACTTAATCCAGTTACCTTCTGTGTAACTGAGAATGACCCTGAACAGGGCAGGGGGGGAGGCTGTGAGTGCAATCAGGCCTCTTGGCATCATCACCTTGGCCTTTGCTGCTGCTGCTATGTGTTAGCCTTCTACGCTTGCAGAAATTAACCTGGGATGGAGTTTTAAAAAATACGAGGTACAAGTAACTGTGAGTTTCATAATTGTAAAACTTCATCTCAAGGGACAGATTCATTCACTTAGATAGGACCTGTTAGATGTACCATGAAATGCCTTCTGCTCCTCAGCATATTATTTCACTGTCAACTCAACTGATTCCCTGTTAGTTTTTATCCTAAATGTGTCCAAGTGCAGTTGAAGCATTTTGACTTTTACTCTGGGCACATGCAGTATTTCACAGACAATTAAATATTTGCATAGCAATTAATCTCTATTCCAAAGCTTGAGGTTCAAATTTCTTACTCATTAATGAGTTTCAGAGAATGTTCAGGTCCATGCAGTACAGCAGAGCTGTCTCTCATGTACAGAAGACTCATGGTCACTGTGCTGCACTCCCGAGCAGCTCCCGACTCCATCACAGCAAGGGAACAGAGGGGAGATTCTTCCCAGTGAGAGCGTCGGGAGAGACCCGATGAGTCATGGGAGCCAGCTCTGGCAAGAGACCGGCTGCAAGCACAAACAAGTAGCTCAGATTTCATCAAATGAAAGGCAATAGAGAGCCAAGAGACTCTCTAATATTTACAATAATCTGCTACTGGAGGGGAAAGAGGGGACATCAATATTCTGACTGTATCTGCTAACAGAACCAGGCATGCTTCTCTCAGTTCAGGATTAACAGGAAAATACAAAAATCACAATACAATCCATAATCTGCTTCCACACAAACATTAACCAGCAACTACGACAACCACCCTTTCATTTGCATTAAGAGATTAGCTAAAGCGTATCCCCCAGGGGAAAGCCTCACAATACAAGGTTTCTGAATGTGATTTTCATAATCTGTCTCTTAGAGACAGGACCTTAAAAAGCCCCACTGCAAACTCAGCACTCATTAATCCACTCACCCATTTTGTTAAACTTTGTTTCAACTCAGTAGCAGTGCTTGACCCTCAGATTACAGCTACAGCAAGAACACCTGAATTTATCTTAATGGCAGTTTAGGTGCAAAAGCTAGAATTAGTAATGTTCAACTAAAAACTTCAAAAGAAAGACTTTCCCCCTTCCTTTAATATTTCCAGCAAATGAACTATGAAGTACTGGTAAAGAGTGTGTAAAATGTGAACTCGGCTGAAGCAAACACGTACTTATTTTTCCAATACAGAATCTTCAAAAAAGCAGAAACTGACTGCAGAGCCTTGCAAGAGACATGGACACTGCTACTTTTATTTCATTGAATTTGGGAAAAAAAAACCGGGGTAAGATCTACCATAAAAAGTACACAAAAAACAAAGACTGCCCATACATAACCAGTATTTTATGATCTGAAGAGCACAGAAGCTTTGGGAAAAGTACTCCTGTTTGATACCCCAAGAAGTCTTGTCCCCATGGGTTGTCTGACAGGACTGAGAACAGAGACCTGAGGATTGGAGCTGGGCCACTCCAAATGCAGGATCCTCCAGCCTCTTCCAGTGACTGGGACTGTCAGTTCCAGCAAACAGCACCAGTCCAACAAAACCCAAACTTTGCAACGTGCTTGGTAAAACTTCTTTTAAACCATTCCCTAAGTGCCTAAGTGGCTTCTAAATCTATAACCACATTAATTTCAAAATTAGTCTTAAAACTCCTTCTGCAGGTTTATGCTCCCAGTTTACTGGTGTCTCCTGACAGTGAATAAACCTGCTGCTAAACTGCTCGTCAATATAAAAACCAGCTGTCCTGTCTTTTCTCACTTTTAAAGGCCCACAGTTAAAGAACATTAAACACAGGCTTGAAGCTATTCCATGTATTTGTAAATAAAATAACTTGACAGAACAAGATTACAAAGTACAAAATGAGCCCTTTCAGAAAGTTTTAACTACAAGATGTTATATGTGTGTATTATAAAATTGGCTTTTCGCAAGATGTGTGCTATATGATTAATAACATAGTAAGGATATAAGGATATAAGTTTATTTCTGCTATTGGTAAGACTAGATATAAAGGGAGTAGTTGATGTAGCAGCTGCTTAAACTGTCTGTTTGGTTGGGATAACATCCAGTGAACATGTAAAGAAGACTCTGCTACTGATACACCAACTATCAGCATCTACTACCCACAGAAGGCACGGACCAAGGCCCAAGCTGGACACGATAAAAAGGACACAGCCACGAAACACGCATGCTCTAAAAAGGCGGACCCAAGGAGGGACCATGCAGAGCAGTTCCTGGAATATGGAAACTAGTTTATGGAATTTTATGAATATTCATATATCGATACAACGAAAAGGGTATTTAACGAGTATCCCTGGGAGAGCGGGGTGTGGACTTGGCTGAATGCCAAGTCACCCGGCCGGCCGTTTTTGGTTTTTTCTTATCTCCTAATTGTCTTAATTATTTTATTAAACATATTCCTTAAAATTTACTAAAAAGTGAACCTCGTTTTTCACAAAGAGGAGTCACCGTTCAGTCCATTTGCAGATGAAAAATTCCACACGCACACATTGGTTTGGTTACAGCTTCAGTCATCAGTGCAGCACAGTGCAAGTTGCATTCACAGATAAAAAGATATATGAAGCAGGTACAAGTACATTCTCAAAATACAGGATGTGATCTAACTCTCAGAAACCCACTTCCCCACCACCAAAAGGTGCTGAAAAGCCAAACATACGGAAAACAAGGAGATGGGACTCTTTAATGAGACAAGTTAATATTTGACAGCTTAAGAAAGAGGAAACAATTGGATAAGGAAGAAAACTATTGTTAGTCATTGGAAGGTATGTACAAGGGAGGTCTGTACTTTGATTCTAAAAAAGGGAAGCTAGCAAGTCTCCACTCCTGAAATAGAAATACCAAGAGGTACAAAAAAGTAAGCACTATTAACTCAAAGTGCCTTCTCAGAACAGCCCATTTTCCCTGCTGCAGCATCACTGTTCCCTCATCTTTCAAGGAAAAAGTATATGCAACTATTTATTTCCATTAGTCTTTCAATATATACAATCTGGCAATTTTACAGAATCTTCCTGGTCCCAAGTCTGTATCAAAGTGTTTTTCCCTTTGTGTATTTATTTCCAAGTAGAACAAAAACTCCTCAGTGTTTCTAAAGAAAGCCTTATTTTTAGAAATTGTCTAAGCTAAAAATACTTCAATTCAATTTTCACCTGAAGCAATGTCTTGCAAAGTCTGAATGTAGAGTGCCTCTCTGTAGATGCTAAGTGCATCTTTAGCTACCAGAAATCTCATGGAGGGATACAGCTCTGAAGTACTCTCCTAATTTTTATAGAAAAAAATGACTGACACTTTCAGCATACAGAATGGGAGACTAGTGCAACATACAGCATTGATTGTTTATTCAATAAATATTTAACCCAATTACTGCCAACCAAGGCAAACAGAATTTTTCAAAGCAGAAATTGTCATTTAGAGATACAAAAGTTTAACATTTTTTATAGAAAGTCAGTTGCTACTATATTCATACAACTATTTCAAAGAGGTTTTTCTGCTTCAAAAATGAGGTTATCATTATAAAAATACAGAAACATATCTGGGGGTTTAACACATCTTTGCAAGTGTAATTTTTGCATTTATATGGGAACATGACACTTCTGTATTCAAGAAATTAAAATGAACACTACGATAGACATTTTCTGCACTGATTATTTCATGATAGTCCTTAGATACATCTTTCTTGGTGCTGGGTATACATTTAAAATGAAGCAACTTGCATCTCACATTTATCCTGAGGTCAGCTGTGTAAAGAGGAAAGCCAGTTTTATAGGGATACTTGCAGGCTTCTTGTTCAAAATATGAGGTTATTTTGAAACAAGCCAATAAAACTCCTGGGGGAAGAAAAAAACCCAAAACTCTCATCAGTGTTTTAAGAAAAAAAAAAATTGTGACTTTTTTGGGAATTACTTCCAAAAATATGTAGGCTAGCACACCCAAATGCTGTATCACCCAAGTAAAATTTCAGTATGCATTTGACAAATCTGAAACTCAGAAACTGTTCTGAAAAGAAAGTATATAAATCCCCAAGAAGAATCTCCCTAAGCTTCTCATCTCAAGATCCCAACCTACAACACAATTTCTGCAAGGAGAAAGCTGCTGAAGCCTGTGGGAATCTGCAGAGTCTTCAGCACAGGTGAGGACGTGCCATTTGGGTCCCCCATCATCCACCACGGGGTGCAGTTACAACCTTATCAAAGTTCCACTTTGAACACAGCAGTTATTTTCAATAGCACCAAGAATCTCCCAGAGACCAGCATTTAGGCAAATACAGACATAAAATAGGTTTGCTTCTTCCTGAATCAGCACAATTGGTACAAGGCACTGCTTGGCATAGGAAGTAATAAGTAACAGCAAAACAAGAGTTCCCAAGTCTTGTGACATTTAGGTTTGTACACTGGATGACCTTGTAATTAATTATACACCATGGCTACTAAAATAAGATGGTCTACAGGATTAATGAAAAGATCACCGTCCCATGCATGCTCACAGTTTTCCTCCCTAGATCAGAAAAAACCCTGCATAACATACCAATGTGAAACATTAGAAAGTAGGGGTTGTTAAATTAAGGAAGTACATTTCATTCTCCAATCTTCCACAAAAGTCTAACCTAGACACAACTCAAGTAAATGAAGTTGGAAAATATTCTGATAACATTTTCACCAGTCTATCCCTGCAGAGGAGAAAAAAAACCTATTGTCTAGAGAATTCATAGATTGAGGCACATTGCAGTTGAAGATATTCAGGCATATTTCATGGCTAGAACAGAATTTCTCTGAGGAACCTCACTACAGACTTCCCCAAAAGCAGCTCCATATGGTTCGAAACACAACTCGCAACACACGATAAAAAACATTTGGTCCTTAATCGCTACTGTCTTCATCGTCATCATCATCAGATACATCATTTAAAGATGACTTAGGCGACTGGCTGTAGCAGTCTGACCTAGCGGACTGACAAGCAGTCATCTCCCCTGTGGAAAGAAGATCGTAGCAGAAGTCGCAGATTCTCACTGGCTTGGAAGACTGGCTGGGGAGCAGGAACCTCTTTTCGGAGCAGGGCCCGCACACGACGAAGCCGCACTTGCGGCAGTGGTGGCGGCGGTTGACAGGGGTGAACTTGGCCTTCTGGCAGCGCATGCACACCGTGGCCTCCGAGTCCGGCACCCACACGGCCGCGTGCTCGTTGCTGGGCGTCTTCCCGCTTTTGGAAAGCAAATCAGAAACACACTTGTTTATGTGGTTCATCCACTCCGACTTCTCTGTAGCGGTGGCGGCGTAAACCGCAAAAGACTTTGTTGGTGTCTTGATAAGCCACCCGTTCCGTAAGTCTCCCTCATCCTGGATGGAATCGATAGTGACGTTTTCCAGCGGGATAATGTGCTGTTTATTGTATTTCTTCTTCTGGATGACAATGTTACCATAAACAAGAATGTCATTGAACAGGAAGAACTGCCTCGCTTTGGGCTTCTTCCTACACAGTTTTGTTAGGACTCCCTCTCCGATCAGAACGCGGCCAGGAATAGTCAGGGGTTGACCAGCTGCTCCAAAGCAGTTTTCCACTATACTTATCCTTCTAGTATTTGCTTCGCTGTTTGCCAAGCGATCCACCATCTTTCACAAGTATCCTAAAATTAGAAAAAAAAAGTTTGTTATTAGAACAGGACTGATTCAAGAGCAAGCAGCCTACCCCAAGGAAGGTACCAACCCCGCATTTCTTAAAATATCTAACAGGACCTGCTGGCTGAGAGACATTGACTTGGGCTAGATTTAAATAAGTATTAACACCTAAGAATTTTTAGCAACCGATTAGTCTTTTTTCCAAAAGCAAAAATGTTCTGTGCAGCTGACAGCTATCTTTATCACACAGACAGCACCTACAGCACTGCATCTGAGAGCCTCCGGCAACAAACCAGTTCCTCTCTAGTAAGGCTACTGCATCCTGGTTTAATGCTCATATTTCTCTGCATATCCTCCTACCTCTACTCCAGATAGCAACAGGAAGTATCATCCATCATTTCGAATTCTAATGCTACAAAAACATCAACTTAACTGAGCAGCCTGGAGACCCACATTAGTTTTAACACAACAAACAAATTATATAATTGCTGTTCACATAGGAAACCACACTCTCTGAGCTAGCACACTACTCTCTTTTTTTTCCAGTATGTAAATCTCAAATCATGGGCCAAAACCACGAATCTACCCGCTGGAAACATTTTGTACAGGCCACAGCTTGCACCCCCCACTACATCTGCTTTCATGGCAAACTCTTGAGCCAGGAACAGGGAGTGAGTCATGGCTGGTGGTTCATCACCTGCTTGCTGGTGCCTTCATTTTGCAGGAGTCCCACAGTCCCTTCCTCCTCACCTACACAAACCACATCTGTGTCCGTCACATTCAGGCAACCTACACAGAGGACCAGCCACACAGCTCACAACTGCTCCTGAGAAAGACTAAGTGACCTGCACCAGCTCCAAGTTTAAAAAAGACTACTTTATATTTCAAGAAGTGCTAATGAACTGTATGCTCCAATTACAGATTAAAGCCCCACCTTGTTGTTGCCCAAGTAGCAAATAAGATTTTTTTCTTGTGTGAGATAGCTAAGGCATCCAACAGGGAACTAAAATTAGGAAGTCACTATAGTGATTCATACCTTGGCAAACCACTCTTTAGCCTCTTTTACCCTAGAGCTTCCCAGGCAGAAGTCTGGCAAAGGCAAATCCTGCCAGTATGATCCAGATCTGCTCCCTTCAAACTCCTTGTAGTACAGCCATGAACCTGAACTGTTGTGCTTGATGGAGCAGTGAGACGTCTGGCAGAGGCAAGTACTATGGACAGACTTTTTCTCAGCAGACAGAAGACATTCCCCCATGCCTTGCACAGGGCTGATGCTCACAACAGCCTTTGCTACAGCTACAGCTTTGGATGGTGAAGAAGAGCAGAGCAGCAAATACTCCAGTGCCTTCTGCTGTGCTTCATGACACGATCCCAGGTTGGGAAGTCCTCAACATCACCTACTTCTTCTTTAATCTGCACTGCCTGCCATCAATACAGCATCAGCCTACACCCAAGAGGGAAACTGGGCTGCAACAAGGCTCAGACTCGATGCTGCTCAGACTCCATCACTCTGCTACAACCTGATCCAGGCAATCTTCCTCCTAGGAATCAAAGCACAGATACTTCCTTACAAAATAAAGATGAAACCTCTCATCAGGCCTCATCTAAATAAGCATGTTACCTGTGATTACACACATCCACATGCCCAATGTTAAGTATTATTATTGTAAGTTACTGCTTTGAAAGTGTGATTAGTTTTACACTCAAGCAGTTTTACAAGTGATCTCACACAGATATGTTTTTTAAGCTCAGCACACATTATCTTATACCAAAGTCTGACACTCAAGAGAAGAACCTCTAAAAGTTATTTCTCAGCACTGTTTGAATTTTCTTTACATGAGTCACAGCATTAGTTACAATACATGAGTATTGTATTAACTAGCTTTATGGTTAGGAGAATTACAAAGCCACCAAATCCAAAACAATTTTGATCTACAGAAGGTGAAGACAAAATACAAATTGCCAAGTAAGAACGGAACAGAAAAGAAACTAGGAGTGCTTTTATGTATACTTGCTGTTGTCCTAGGCTCCAAAATCAAATTCAGGTGCCTGACTGCTGAAGCTCAGGATCGGGAACTACAGTTAATTGCCATTAACTGCCAAACAACCATTTAACAACATACGAGAAATAAACAATCTCTGCAAGCATCAAAACTGAACTAACAGCTATTCAAACTGAAAAAGCAAGGCCTCAGTCACAGGGTCAATCAAAAGTGATTTAGTAATCCCATGTTCTCCAAGAAGTGGGAAAGGACATCAGTCATCAGAATGCAAAGGGGACAGCCCAGAAAATACACTTTTCTACAGGTACAAATCAACATGCACTACTTATGAGCTTACGCTTCTACACAAATTATCTACAAATTACAGCAAGTTAAACACTTTTGGTAGTGCACAGGGGGGAACACTAGTCCCAGCTCACCCCCACAAACACAACCACACTGATGGGTTTCAGTGAGGCAAGAAGCTCTCCGTGTGAAGTCACAGCCACCTGTAGGAAGCAGTCGCTGCTCCACAGCTCCAACTCGGCCACTCTGCACTCCCTGCCAATAAACTGCAAACTCGGTTCAAGGCCACTGCAAAAGCTTTCAAAATACAAGTCACTGGGAGAAGAAAACAAGGGGAGGAAAAGCTAACGGTTTCAATTAACTGTTCCCTGGGACAATTTAAGAGAAAACAGCTCTAACCAGGATCGTTTAATAATCATCATGGCTTGAAACCAGGTCACATGAGTCCAGAACTTGCGCTGAAAACTGTATTTTGAGCTTGTTGTGAAAGCAGTAACTAAATGGACCTTAAGCAAGAATCCTGGCAAAGTTAAGGACTATTAAGAAAGACATGATAAATCCTATCTCTTCTAGATTGAAACTTTTTCCTGTAATGGATAACATTCCCACATGCCAGCCTCAAGGCTCTAAATGCCAGAGACTGCTGCTGCCAACTCCACCTTTCCAAGGCATTAATTGTATTTTCCACACTATCAGATTGGACTTTTTAGAATAAGCACACAGATACTTTCCTCCTGAGTTTTTAAAGAACTAAAAATTTAAAATCCATATGAAATTCTATGCACACTAATGCTCATACACCTTCACTAGCCTTTTCTGAGAAAGGAATTAAGTTCAGAAATGGATGGGAAACTACCCCAAAATACATCCTGATTACAAATAATCATGAAACATGACAAAAATAGACCAGAAATACAAGAAAAGACATCTCAAACCCACAGGCAGCTCTTCCTCTCATGAGCACAGTGACCAAGGATGTTGAAATCAAAATATTGTCTGGACACACAAAGGAACTTTTAACCCCAAGATGTGACAGTCCAAAACCAAAGTTATCAATACCCAGTCTTTAAAACTCACAATCTTGTCTTAAAGCATATTCAGATCCTTAGTAAAGAGACAGCAGGTCATCATACCCTGGAACTGCGTGGTGATATCCTCCTCTCTTCCAGCTAAACTTTCTTCTGAAATTCCTACTGTTGGCCACCATGAGAAGCAGATACTGGATTACTGCCCTGAAGATGCAGGATCGCAAGGCCTGATCATACAAAGTGATTCCTGAATAATGGCAAATTGCTGAAAACATGCCCAAATCTTTCCTCAAATAAATGAGGAATAAACCAGAACCACAGGCTCCGAAATAAAAGGTTAGACAGCTCCACTTAAGGGGAGAGTATCTTACAAATAGTCTCATTTTATGGATGCTGTGAAATCAAAACCTTCAAATTTATTATTCAGAATTTTTACATACTTTACTAATTTCACAATTCTGGCACAAAAACTCCTATAAGTCCTGAGGCTGTTATGCAAGGAGGACTCTATTTGTGATGGACTGATGGTCCTCACAGACATCAGATTAATTTGCTGTGTCCAGAGCCAGCACAGTACCAGCTGCTAGTCAAAAGATTATTAAAAAAAAACCAAAAACACAACAAAAAAACCAACACAAAACAGACCAAAAGAACACAAACAGATCACTTTGTAAGAAAAGTAGCTACACAGAGCTACATCATAAGCAGGGTTTAGCAGCCTCTCCAAATAAATATATCTCAACTCTCAAAACTGCAATACCTTCAGTTTGTCCCTCACACACACACTAAGTACCTTTCATGATGAAAATGCTGGGCAAAGGCTTTCATTTCCATTGCACCTGTTTAAAAGTGACAAAATATTTCATGACATAGAAAGCCCCAACTCTTCTACCTTATAAAGAACTGGTTTTGACACTTCAGTTATTTCCACTTTTATTCACACGAAGCCTCTAGAGAAATAACAATTCTGTTATCAAGATAAAGATCTTCTTGCTCCCCTATTTTAGTCCAGTTTTACACTTGTATCCTGTTGGTGAGAACGACCATCTTCAGTGTGAGCAAACACAGACACCACTGATTTTTTTGAAGAACTAACAAGTTACCCACTTACCTAAAACACAATCCATGATGAGGAAGTCACCCACTTAGTACAGTTATTAACATTCCAAACTACTGCAGCAGGAAAATAATTCTATTAGGGTTGCTGTGCACTGACAAGTCACTTTGTACATAATTTTTTTCTTTTTGCAACTGTATCCTGGAGACCAAACCAACGATCTCCCAGGACTCAATGCTTCTACAGGTCTTACTTAAAATAGAATGTTAATTTTATATACTAGCTCTGCTTGTGATAGTGGCCAGACTAAACTGCACAGATTTGCTGTGGCTGAGGACAGACATAAGGAGTCAACTAAAAAGAATGCAACCCTGACTGACATAGTTACACCAAATTCAACACTGACAGAAAACTTCTCTACTAGTACATCAGCACTGTAGCAGTTAGCACCAGCACCATAAGCAGAACCACAAATAACAAAGGTGCGGGAGAGAAAAAATGAGATTAAAAAAGCTGTTATGGCACAGTGATGCAGACTGCATACAGCTCAGCACAAAACCATTTCCTCACCCCAGCTGAGTGCACACTGCCATTACAGCCAGCACTCCCTTCAGGCTGTAAGACGGGCACAAAGGGTGTGCAGAACAGAGACAACCCAAACTCTCAAGTTTCTTTAGCAAGACAGCAGAACTGGCACTGTTCCATTACTTCTGGCTTGGGCAAGAACAAATCAAGTCCAGTGTTCAGTCCCTGCTAAGAAATGTTAATAATAAGCATCTAATTTTTAGTATTATTTTTCTTCAGTGCTCTTCGAGGGAGAAGACTGTTACTGGCCTTGTTATAATTGTCAGTTCATCTATCATCATCTTTGCAATTAGCTATTAGACCATTAACAACTACATTTAACACATTGCATTAATACAAACCAGGCAGTCCATATTTCTCAGAGCCGTGGTATCAGGACACAGGCAGCTTATCAACTCCTACGAATATTCATAGTTAAGGTGACAGCTTTAAAGAAAAAAAAAACCCACATTTAAGCTGCTGCTAAAAACACAAGAGCTCAGAACTAACCACAAAGAGGCCCATCCAGTCCTAAAGCACCAGCAGGATCATGGATGTTTCAAAGCCAGATTCAATAACACAAGCCCAATAAAAAAGTGTCACTAACCATACCATCAGAATGGACAAAGTGAGATCTAGACACTGCACTGAAGCAAATGTAGGGAAGAGAGTCAGAAACGGAGGAGTACAAAAGAGAATAAAGACAGAAAAGGAAAAAACAGCAGATCTAAATCAAAGCAGATTATATCTTGACCCCCAATAAACTTCTAAATAATTATCCAGTTGTCCTAGAGAGCCCTTGTTCTCACACCTGCACGTACAATGTCAGCAACAATCCTACACCGCATACATTCCAATTAACCAATCTTCCTTCTTACCTAAAGGTAACATTCATAAAAGTTACTAGTCAGAGTCATTTAATAGCAGGCAAAAGTTACAGGTTTTATCATGTTTGACTCCACAACCTGAAGGTTCTGAGTAAAACAGAAATTCATTTTGCTTCATTATACTTAAATCACACAAATTAAACATATATGAAAGGTACAGAAGATCAAAAAAAATTTTTTGCAAGACAGAAACAAGTAAATTGTAAACCAGAGACAGACAAGAACTATCTGCAGACCAGATATCTAACGTGCATTAAAATGACCGTGACCTTATCACATAAGGTTGCAAATAATTATTATATATTATCACATCAGACTCATACAGTTTTCCTCTTGCACTTTATTTATGCAAGAAAGTCAGGCTAATTTGAGTTACAGTTGCATAAACACCAAAAATTACGTTACCCAGACCCCTCATACATCTCTCACTTAAAGCTCTGTCTGAAACAGTAATTCCACTACTTTTTGTGAACAAACTTCCAGAAGGCATCTCAATACTGTAATACAGTATGCTGACCTCTATCAATATTACATCTATTGCTCTTAAGAGCAACATTTGACATTTTGCAATACTGCCAAGTAAAACATAAGTGTAAATTCCTGAAGTGCAACCTGTTTAAGGAAACTTATCCATGTTTAACGTGCTGAAAATAACTTTAGTGTGGAAAACTGCTGAACTAAAAACATGCACAGCAGATCTGATACAAGTGAGAAGACAAATCAGCATGTTTTAAATTCTTACTTCAGCTTCACTAGTTACACCTCCTGCCCTGCATCCTTCAGTACATCCAGAGAAGGATGATACTGATGCTTGTCCTGGTTGGCAAAATTACATTTTCTGTGGATTAGATCTCACCAGCTGTAATCAGAATCCAAGTATTCATGCACAAGCCACCCTTATGGTCCTTGACAGGTAGTGCCAATAACAACAGTTGGATTAAACATAATATAGAAAGAGGCATTTAATTAAATTTTATTTCTATAATTCAGCATATAAAATAAAATACTGAGGAAAATTAAGTGTTAAGCATCTATCAGCCCATTTTCAATTAGTGTTTCATTCAACTGTCTACAATTGTCTATTAAATACCTCTATTAATTGTCTATTAAATACCTCTTTAAGAACTAACTAATAGCTTTGTTATTATTAATTATATATTTGCATTATTCACCAGTTGCTTTATATAAAATAGTAAAAAGACCAAATTAAGCATAAAGTTAAGTGAAATCAAAAATATTTCACCCACAAAAATATTATGTTGATAGGAGATCTGGGTATGACAAATGTTTTCTAAAGGTCTTTATCACTGCTAAAAGCTGACACAACAGCAACAATTAAATGCCCGTCCTGTGCTGGAGCTAGCAGGATGCTATTTAAAACATAAGACAACAACTGTCACTTAAAGAGAAATACAGCCTTCTAACAAGCAGTTCTCTTAATGATTCTCTTCAAAAAAGTATTCCCCAAACTGTTGTATTTATCAAACTGTCTTGCTATCACTATCATAACCAGCTGGTAAAGATATAGAGGATAACCCTGATAATATATCAAAGATGTATCAAGTACAACAAAAAGCTTCATCACAAAACTGAAAAGAAAGAAAAGCGGAGATATTAAAGAGGCTTTATCCAGGTAGAGATGATAGCAGGAAATGAGTCAGTAAGATCCCTCTGAACTTCAGCATAGTCTTTATCCAGATAATCACTTTTGACTAACCTGGTTAACAGCTGCAGTGTTCAGAAAGGTACTCACAGTGGGACAGAAACTTTGATTTGATTCACAGGCCAAAAAAAAAAAAAAAAAAAAAAAAAAAAAAAAAAAAAAAAGCGCCCAAACAACCTTTTCCTTATGGCACTTTAAACTATTCCCTCTACCCTTAATAAATATCAGTATTGAATAAAGTCAAAAAAACTGCAAGATAAAACACTGAAAAAGATGATGGCAAAACCAAGGCTGCTTCAGGTTACAGATGCAAAGATGCTTGCAACATTTTAATCTGAAGACTATAAAGAAACAGTGTAAGCAGCAACCAGTAGCAGGTTGGCAGGAAAGGAGGTGTTACTGTGGGCACCTCTCCCAAGTCTCACTTTATGACTCTAATGATTTTTAGCATTTTCTATATGAACGCATATTTTTTTCCTCCCCCCGTGAAGACACATCTTCCCGCATTGTGCAAGCCTGTGGAGGAATGGCTTCAGTGTGGGGAAACGCAGATTAGCCAACTCACCCCCTTACTGGTACACCCAGTACCACCCAGCAGACTTAACCCTTCACTCGTCCCATAACCCATTAGCCAATGCTGTGGCATCAACCACGGAAACCGCGCCGGAAACACGTTACCAGCCACCACATTACTTCATACTGTGCAGCAGCCTGTAAATACTCTGCCTTGACAAAACTTCAGACATCTTCAGATTGCTTCTGAGTCCAGCATATAGTCATGTCCAACTACATCATGAAAGTCAGGAAAGCAAATCCATGCATTTGTCTGGTTGGATGTCATCATAAACCTACAATTACTATAATTACCTATGATAGTTCATACAAACTATAATAAACTGTTTTATTTTTAACTGTTACACAACTGTCACAAGTCAAATCCCACTAAAATTCTTTTTGAAAGTAGTGTAGAAATTCTAGTTTTAACTGGCTAACACCTTATAATTTAGTAATTTTTTCTATAAATTACAGCTAATTTTTGTATAATCTAATTTCTATCTTAAAATCAGGGACTGCTCTTTCACTTCAGCAAACCAGTTGTGTAGTAATTGTTCATATAAGGTAAATAATTCTAAATGTATGACAACAAAAAATCTCACTTTATTATCAAACCTGCACAGCACAGGCATTGCTTTTCAAGTTTGCATTATCCAAATGAGTTAGGAATTCCTCGGTTAGGATTGCCCAGAAAGGCCAATTCTAGCATCAGGATGGAAATAATTTCTAGGTAGATCTTTCAGGATGTATGACCTCATATTCCCTAACCCACTCAGAAAGCTCATTTGAGTACAGAAAGCTATTTGTAGCAAAAGACTATTTATTTTGCCAAGCAGCATATGTATTAGCACAGCAAGAGCAGGGCAATGTTTGAACATCCAGGCTACTCTGCTGAACAACCACCACACTCCCTGAGCTGCCCTATGCAGGCAAAACCACCCGAGTTCTACACACTGGGTCCTCACAAGGTTTGGTATTTAACACCATAAACCTCAGCTGGAAATAGAACACCAACTTAACCTGCTTGTAAACAGAAAGGCCAACTCCCACATCCAGAATTGTTACAATGCTAAGTAATCACAGAGGAGACACAAAGGAAACAAAGGCATGCGGAAGAGGGCTGTCCCCACCAGACGTGTCTGGCCTGTTCCAAACCTGCCCTGCTGAAGGATGAGAGGAACCACCTCGGCCACGAGGCCACGTGCAGGAACGGCAGCACCCCTGCTCCAAGCCAGAAACGTGTGGCACCCGTGAAAGAAACAGAAATCCAGAATTGCTGAGTTCAAAGTGCTCCCACTATCTTCTCCTGCCGGGAGAAAACATGACAGATGGAAACAGAAGCAGTACTGAAGGGTTTGTATCACAGGGAAGGCCTCAATGCACTCCCAGACCAATTGGAAGGGGTTGTATTTCCCTTCTGTCCCCTGCTGCACTGAAAGTCATCTCTGAATGCCTCTTAGGGGAGAAGATACCTCACTGCAGAAGTCCAGGAGGAACATTCTTGTAAGAGGTCCAAATTTTTAATGAAGTCAGCTGCTTATTGCCACTGTCAGTCTTCTATTTACAATAAACCATGGTAGCTGACACTGTTTTTGTCTTCTGGCATGATAGAGACAGAGTTGCTGCTAGGAAGAAATACAATTTTCCATCCCCCACCTGGCAGTCAGGGGTTGGAGTGAACAGAGCAACTATCTAAACTAACTTCCCTGTGTCCTTACCCATCTCTTGATAAGCTGAGCATTTCCCAAGCACCTACACAGGCCCACACGGCTTTGGTGTAACTTCAGGAGCTAAGGTGCTGCCACATTTAAACGTGGAAATTTGTAACACTGTTCAGAATGTGAAAGAGGAGGTCATCAGCATGAGCCTGTGGAATAGCTAGAATTAAAGGAATCATTAAAAAAGCAATCAAACAAAAAACTTACACAAAAAAAGCCCCACCAAAAAAACCCTAACCACAGCACACAGCCAAAACCCCTGAAAGCTTGAATTCTGCAGAGGTGAACAAGCAGGCCTGATCCACCATGAATAGTGTTCAACTTTGACAAACTCATCTCTCAAAGCACAGAAAGCAAGATAAAGGCAGCTACAGGCACAGCAAATACTTGCAGCTGTCAGCATACTAAAACAGGGATAAGTAAAAAGGCTGATATTTTGTATATCTAAAAATTATGTATTCATAAACTACATAAGTGTGCCCTTTAAAATTAATTAACACACAACTGATTTAAAAAGCCCAGTATTCAGATCAGATTTTTGTTGCTATTGGAAAGCACCTAAATATTTTGACTTGCCATTTGTATTTAGCAGCATTATTATCAGTGGTTTAGCTTAACTTCTGGTGCTAGCAAATGGCATCTTTCATCTTAACCAAAGCACTGCAGACACACACCAGAATATAGTTTCAAAATCAGCTTCCACAGATCTGAAGTCAAAAAAAAGCTCAAGTTCCTTCTGAAGTTCTCCACAATTCTGAGTAGATAAAAGACACCAGAAGAAACACAAACAGATCAACACCTTCAAAATGTGCCTGCAGAGTCAAGAGCAGAGGACAGCAGCCTGGGATTCTGCTCCACCTCAAGAAGGTCCAGGAGACACAAACCCCATCTGCTGGGTGGCTGCCTAAAAGATGACTTGACCAGGCAGCGATACCAAACACTGGGGTGTATTTTTCTGTTTACGATTTAATGTTTCCCTACTCCAACTGTTTAGCTGTTTGGAGAGTCTCTCCCAGCAAACGTTACTCTCCAGTTTGGCAGCAGGGACCCACCCCTCCCTTCCAGGCCTGGACAGGAGCCAGGAGTGCCCCTCCCATCCCACACGCTGCTCTTCAAAGAACAGCTTAACTGGTGATAGCCCACTTTGGCAGCACCGGGCCGCACATCTGGCCAGCTGGGCTAGCAAATTACGTGACATTAAATGGACACTGGGAGAGAGACATGAAAAAAAAAAAACAACAAAAAAACAAAAAAAAAAAAAAAAAAAAAAAAAACAAAAAAAAAAACAAAAAAACAAAAAAAAAAAACCACCCACACCACAAAATGGTCAAAATGAGCTGACCAATTTCTGAGCAAGCTACATCCTGCTTCAGCTTTGTCAACCCAACATAACAAAGAGAACCCACTGCATCGACATTTTAAATTTTAGTAAAAAAACTATTTAAATTCTTTTGAGGAGGGGACACAGCATCATTAGTATAGAAAAGCACAGATCCAGATGCAGCTGCTCTTCAAGAACTATTGCCAAATCCATCTTGCAAGCAATTTTCCAAAACCAGATCAGCTTTGTGGTTTGTTGTTTTTATGGATTATTACAGCACACATGGAGGCAACTTGTTAATGGCTACCCAGACCGTCTCTCAGTCAATGTGAAAAAGAGGATTTGGTTTCCAGTGACTGAAATAAGTTGTATTTTTCAGCGTGCTTCTTGCAGCATCTTTAACTTGACAAATACAGAATATTTACAAAAAGATCTCTATAAGATACTAGTATACATTAAAAACAGCACCTCCTGGATCTCAGGGCACCTGCTTGTTTAAAGACCTGAGAGCTACCAGACCAGCTCACGTTCCAAAGAGCTTCATCGAGTTCACAGAATTTTTTTTTTTTTTTTTTCCACAAATGCAAACCTGTGACACACCAGCCTGTTCACTGGCTCATGTATTTTTATTATGCACAGGTACTTAAACAAGACAGTGTTAAACAAACAAAAAAAGCTTTCTGTTTTCAGTTTTCTTCAGTTCACTTTTATTATCGGTATAAGAGAAGTTATTGACTTCACTAACAGTCTAACAAGGACTAGAGGACAGGTAATAATTCACAGCATGGCCAAACTAGAGAGGTTACCAAGTAGTCAGAGCCTGATGAGAGCCATTAATTTTCTACAAAGTACTACAACACAAAAGGACTTTCAATTTTAGCAAGCATGAAACATGTTTTAAAAGAGCAAAGTTTTCCCATGGAGTCTCACAATTCACAAGCACAGCAACATAACATCATTGCTATTTCATTTTCATTACATCAATTTTTTTCACCTGCATGTGTTCTTTGAATCCTGTTATAGGAAAAGAAGCAGTACAACACAGAGGTTTATTTTACTAGCCCAGTAATTTTAAGCAATTCCACAAAACTAAACAAGACATAAGCCAAGTAACAACACTCAACCTTCTCTTCTCTGAGCAGGTGCAATCCTCAACTTTCTCCTGCTCATGACCCACCTAAGACATTTCTACTTCAAGAGGTAACCCTAATAATATATTGTACTGTAGAAATACTTTCAGGAGGCAGGCAGCAGATCACTACCTAACAGGATCAGACAAAACACTGCTAGAGCACATTTTCAATATTATAGTAGAAAAAACAGAATATACAGACATATGGAACTCTTTCAAATTCTTCACTCCTTAATTAAAAAAAGCTCCAAGTAACTTCTACCAGACAAAAGACAAGTATGACTGATGGTTGCAGGGAATCCTTTTCCTACTATTTAAAACCACTGAAAGAAGTTGCCCAAATTGGTACCAAAAATGGCTCATGCCCAGTAACCACATGCGGGAGAGCACAGAGGCACAGGCAGCCGAAACACAACTTAGGGCTTGGAATTAAACTAGATGTGAATTTCAGGAAGCTTGACAACACTGAAGTGCTGCAATCTTGGACCTGTCACTGCTGATCCCCAGAAATATTTAAAATATATTTAGCCAGCATTATGTAAAAACACATAAGCCAATACACCAAGTGTTGAATTCTCTTTCTGAGCAAGGGACATAAGACCTTCCTTTACATCAAATGCTGCTACCTGGTGACACATGGATGAATAGTGAAGGTGTAAAAAACCAACATCTGACAGCTGTTAATAAAAGCCAAAAGGAAAGCTTTAACAATGATACCATAAATAAAGTTTGTCAATCTTCAATGCAATCAGCTTTTCAAACATAACCTGTGTGTTAAAAGGGCAGTTCGCTTGCCCCCATGCTGTTAACCCTGATCAGAGAGAGGGGTGGAGGGGGAACCAATCACTGTCACACAGCTTTCAGAACAGAAGTACACTGAAAATCACTCTCAGAAGGTTTACATTACCAAGTATTGACAGCTAAGGCAAGAGAAATTTAAAGCAGAAAAAGAATGGTAAGGACAAGGAGTTATTTCCTGAAAAAAGTCCTTAATCACAGCAGCTTACTGTAGGTGAAGGCCTTCCTGGGAAATTCACTGGCCCTTTTCCCTTTCACTGCTTGTCAGATGTGTTTGATTTATTTTAGTTATATGGAAAACAACTGGAGTACAGACTATCTAGAGGACAATTGGGAAACTGCACAAAGGTTTGCACTGAAGTGAAGCTGCACAAGGAAGATGCTGACAACCTGAACAGCTGCATGTGCAGTACACTGTTAATTTGGTTAGCAAATTACATGCACACTTTAGAAATGCAGATGTCAAAGAACATGCTGTAACTTTTCCTTTTTCAGAAGGCATACTAAGCACTTAAAAGCAAAATGGTTACCTCTAGATGATATGCTGGAGGCACAAGAAGCATTTTAAGAAAGCTAAAGCTGCTGATACAAAGATCATATTTATCACTATTTATCAGCCCCCCGTGTCTGTTTGAATCAGTAAAATTTCTCAAGAGATTGCCTCTCAACACAGTAACTAACAGTTTGCATGTCCTCTTATTACACTCACCCACATTCTTACAAACCCCCATTACACTGGGGGTTGGAGGGCAGGGTGATGTAGCAAGAACATTCCTGTATTTGAAATCTTTAACTTTCAACTAGTTTTTTTTATTTCTTTTACAGTCTGTTGAATGCCAAAATCCTGCTACATTATCTACACAATATGCTCAACACTGTTTTACTGTAAAATAAAATGATGCAAAGGAAAAATAGAAAGCCATTCCCACCTAATTTTTAAAACTCTTAAATTATTTACAATCACTAAAAAGCTAAAAAAACCCAGCCAAATGAACAACAACAAAAAAGAAAATCAAAACATGATTATGTCCAAATAAGCAGTACTCTCACCTATTAATGCAACTGAAGTCAATATGTGTGCATTCTTGACAGTGTAGCATTAAAGTGGCAGGCTGAAAAACATGCAGTGCTCTTCTCTTCAATAACACTTCTGCACAATAATACTTATTTTCATAAAAGGAGCATCTTTGTCCTACAGCTCTCAATCAAGCCACTTCTCATGTGTACAGACTCATTTATTTCAACTGGACTACCCCTGCAGCCCTGAATTTCCAGGGCTCAACCTGCTAACATCACCATATCTTAAGTTCACGGCAACGATAAAAAAATCTTTAGTAAACATATTCTACCACGCCTATACAGAGTAGTTTTTCACCCCCCTGAACTATAAAAACAAGTCCTCCAATGAATAATGAAGAAAGAAGTTATCCTACAACAGCAAACTTGGCACTTGCTGCATCAGAGAGAAAGTTTTAAATGCGTGTTTCTATTTCAGAAATCCATATTTGCCTGTATTATCTTTTGGAACAATCTCCAGATTGTCACATTTTCATCCAAATACTGAATTGATTCATGAAAGTAGTAAAATATACATATATAAGCAAAATCTATAACTTAAAAAAAATATACAAAAATTAAATGGAAGAGTAAGCTTGAATATTAACAGATCTTGAAATTAGTCACAAATATACCTTTGCAATTTGAGGCTGTAGAGAATAAGGTTTCATCTCCTAATGCAAAATCAAGAATTTAAATTCCTTACCTACCATCATCTAAGAATCATATCAGTTGTTAATACTGGGATTTCCTTATTTGACATCACCCATAAATAACTGCACTTTAAGAAGAAAAACTGGCATGCCATTTGTTTGCTAGGACACCACTTCCAACATTTTATCTAACACACATTTTCAGAAAATCAGGTCTGCAAGTACTAAACAATTCAAGTCTGCCTTATCTACGTGCCATGCCTTGCCCCTAAGCTTTCACTTAAACACCTCAGGCCCTCTAAGGTGAAGACGAGCCACTAAAAATGCTGTAAGTGTATAAAACAACTGTTTGTACTCTGCCATAATTGCTCTCTGCAATGCTCTATCATATCATGCCTCACCTGAAACTGCAGTTCCATCTCTTTACTGCTCTGAAACTATCCTGCATCCACTAACAGCAAAAGTTTAAAGTCACCATACCTTTTGAATATAGCAAATATTTTGCCAGAGATAGTTTTTTGTAAACTAAAAGGCTTTAGGATACTACGGATAGATCCTTCTGTCACTCTGGGCACATGTCTAATTACCACAGTTAGTGCTCAGCCCTTGATTTAAGGGAAACAGAACAAAGCTCTAGCTGAGAAATTATTTCACCACTGTATCTAATGAAAACTTGCTTCTAGATGAAAAGATGCTACTCTCTTTCTACATAATACAACAGAGGAAACTGAACCAGCTTCTCCAGCTAAAAATTTCTACACACCAGTTTTCATTCTGCATTTAAGGGACTTCCTCTATGTGGGCTTCTATGTAGAGCAAAACTCAGGCAAACCAAACAGCACAGTCCATCTGCATTCAGAAGCAAGAATTTGGGATTCAGGCACACAACACCTCACTTTCACTACTGTTTTCAACAAAACTGGTAGCACTAAAACTCTTGGGAAAGTATTATTTAAGAATGCTGATACAAAAGACATTTAACAACACTGGGATTCCTATTACCCACTGGGATTAGTCAACAGCATTCAGATTAGAGGCCAAAAGCAAGAGCACTGCCTTCTGAGCTGAAGGATTCCATTTTGCATGCTGATAACTGCACACAAAGCAATTAATCTGTGGGAGCTCAGCACCGATACACTGCTATCCTTAAATACTTCCCTTCTTTCAGACAAGCATCCCTAAAACAATTCAATATACAAGTTTCAGAACTTAAGATCCGAATATTTAAGTTCTCCTTATTTCAGGAGAGAAAGAGGAATTTGCAGTCTCAGTTCTGAAGCAGATTCCTGTGTTGTGGGTCTGGTTTCAGAGTCACTTTGCCAACTGTATTAACCTCATCTGACCTTAAGCTGTTGGGCACATGGAAGCTCCAGATACACAGCGTTTCTCTAACAAGCATCAACCCTTTCAATAACTCTTAGCACAGCCTGACGACAGCCTAAATTAGAACTTAATGATGGTTCTGGAACCACTCGTATTAATCCAGCCAAAAGACAATCCTTGATCTCCGGTTACAGGACGTAAAAGGTCCTTTTAGTTATCAACAACCATTGTACCGACGCTTCATGTCAAAACTGGAGTTAGAGCTCTCTTTCTTAGCAGGAACAAAGCCAGGACGTGCTGCTCAGCAGACTCACCCACCGCTTTCTGAGCAGTTTTGCCATTTATAAACACCGGTGCCTACGAACAGAAGTATTTCGAACGAGGCGAGAGGAAAAACACGCGGCTGTCTCAGAAAACAGCTTATGAGCCACGCGTATCTCCGGCAGACCAGTTACACTCCCCTCAAAACAGGCGAATTTCATAGCGAAAAAAAAAATTAAAAAAAAAAAAAAAAATAGCACCTTATGCTCGCAGCCGCACGACTCGCGGTTCCGGTGGTTTTTCACCAGAGAAGGACAGGGAGTTTCACCGGACGGGCGAGGAGGGGTCGGGAGCGCGGCCCCGCCGGGGCAGGAAGCGCCCTCAGCCCGCCCGCCCGTCCTGTCCCGTCCCGTCCCTCACGGCGCCCCGGCCCAGTCACGAGCCCAGGACTTTCGGGCACTTACGTAACGCCGTTGTTGTTTCTCCCCCTTCCCGAAAAGACGAACTCGTTTCCGAGACACCCCAACTCTCTCAGTGCTCCGGGACAAGCCAGCGCCCGCACCGCCGCTTCCTTCCTGCCCCGCCGCCTCCCTCCCTCCCTCCCTCCCTCCCTCCCTCCTCCGTGCCGGCGGGACACAGCTCTGCCCCAGCCCCGCGGCGGGACAGCGGAGCCAGCGCCGCCTCCCGCCCGGAGCTCCTTCCCCCTCACAGTCCCGGTTCCCAACATGGCCGCGGGAGAGCGGCCGGAGTCCCGGCGGGGAAGGGCTCCGCCAGCAAAGTTTCCCTCTCGCTCCCCGGCCGGCCCTGAGCCGAACTGATCCTCAGCCAGCCCATAACGCGGCTGGACGGCGCTGCTCACCCGGTACAGCCCGCTCCGGCCGCCGCTCGCCGCACGGCCGCGGTCATACACCCCGCGCCGGGGGACGGACTCCAGGACACCGCCCGGCGGGGCGGGGCGGGGCCGCCGCCATCTTGGGCGGGAGGGCAGGGCCGGCACCGCCGTGCCCCGAGAGCCGCCCTCAGCGGGGCGGGCAGGGCAGAGCCGCCCTCAGCGGGGAGGGAGGACAGGACAGGGCCGGCCCCGCCGATCCCGACCCGCCACTGGCCCCTCGTGGAAGGCAGATACTGCCGGCACCAGACCTGCCTCGTGTTGTTTTTTTTTTTTAACACACAGATTGTTTCCATTCTTTGTGGGCGATCGCGGGTTTGCCCTCGCGACCGTGGCTCTATGCTCACCCAGAGGGAATTCGGGATGGGCGCGTTTTTAAACCACACAGCACATGGAAGGGAATTAGTAACGTGTTTCAGTCTGAAGAGTTGCGGGTCAGCCTGGAGAAACTATGGCAGGTCCGCTAGAGGGGCTCCCACCAGAAACACCGCCAACACAAGGAGCCCCTTCCATCCACCTCCTGTGTCAGGATTTTTTGTGTGTACATATCTATGAGCCATCCAGAGCAGTGTTTCCCAAATCTAGGCGGCTGCTGGCAGCTCACCTGGTCTCCAGGATGTCCAGCCATTGATGGGCTCCTTCAGGGGAAGGAAGGGTGGCTGGGGAGGTTCTGAAGAGCTGTGGGGCAAGGAGGGGTAAGAGCACCATTAATTTCTATTCTATGGTGTTGCTCTGATGCCAAAGTCTGCGCTGGAAAATGGCCCAATGGACTGCTTTTTTTTTTTTTTTTTTTTTTTTTTTTTTTTTTTTTTTTTTTTTCCCCAAGAAAATTTCACTTACGTGTGATATGGCAGTTTCATTTTTTCAAATTTCACATTATTGAGCAATAATGTGGCTGGCTCTTCTGGGGATTAAAAATAGGTAGCGGGGCTTTCCAGCGGTAATCATGAACCCGCTGAACTTTCTGACTTTTCTATCCCAGCACAGACAGGGACACAGATAAGCAGGAGTCACATCACTGAGCTGGGTTTCTCCTGCTGTGGAAGAGGGATGCAGGAAAAGGAGCAGGACATGGATGTCTGAACACCCTACAGCATGACAATCTGGTCTTCCACTTCTCCCTCAAATCCATCCAGTGTGTCAGATTTTTATATGTATTTTTAATATACAGATATTTTTAATGTACAGATTTATATAAGGTGTGGGCCAAGCTGTTTAACATGAGTTTTTTTGGAAACAGGTGCTTTTGTGGCTGTTTAAGCCACAAATCTGAGAAGGTGTGCAGCAGGGTGTATTTGGCAGGTGCTTCATGTGTAAAGAATTTGGGCACAGCCAACATTTAAATTGGCCACAAGTCTCTTCATTTCGTGATTGCCAGTTGCAGAGGGATCTTCACACCAGAGGATCTTTCATGTATGGCCGGGCTGGTTCTTGTGAACCAAAAAGATCCCTTTGTGGTGTAAACTTCTGTAGATTTAAGTGGTCCTCTAGATCAATTTTCTTGGCATCAGAAGCAGCTTCATAGTTAATTAATTTCTCTTTAATGCTTACAAATAATTTTATAATACCCAGTCGAGTTGAGATGCAGCAGAAAGTTGGACACAGGCAAGGTGAGGCAGCCCTAGTGTTTCTGCCTGTGTGTCTGTGTTTTAATTCCTGTCATGAAGCGCAAAGTGACGTTGTTTTCTGAAAGGTTTAAAAAGTGTAACTAACAGCAGTGAGATGCTTTTGCTACCATATGTGGTCATGGAAAATCAGCACAAAACCTTAACTCTGGTTAAGAGAAGAATAAGGAACCTGTTGTCTGAGGAAGGCTGGGAGCTAAAAATGACTGAATGTTATGATGCAAAGCAACTTTAGTGCTATGAAAGCCTGCCATAATTTTTTTTCTGTTACCTTCCTGTATCTTCAGAATTCTTTTTTTTTTTTTACTGAATGGGATATTTTTACTCTGTTCAGCAAGAGAGGAAAATAAACCTGAAATCGGTCTGTTTGCAAATCCTCAAACACTTGTTCCTAAGTCTATTTAAAAAGTAAACATATGACCTAGTTTTAAAGTAGTGTTGAAAAACTTGGCTAAATGCCAGTGATTCTTGCTTTGTGTTCACTATATCAAAATGTCATACTGATCATGTGTGCTGGTTTCAATGGGGTTTTTTGTATTTATCTTTGCTCTTATATGTCAACTTTGTATCTTAGTACTGCAGAAGCAATCTTGCAAAAAACTGGCTGTAAAGAGAAGATGAATAGAAGACAGAGGATGGGAGATCATGGGGTGTTCTACTGAAAGAAGTAGACATTAATGTATTTTACTATTTCACATAGAGTGATTATTTATTTGTAATTTTAATTTAGCTGAAAAAAATTCTTCCAAAGCATAGTGTAGTCTAAAGAGACATAGCAGTGATATGCTGCAACACATATCTTATACTATTCTTCCTGAATTGCCTTATGATTTTTGAATGGACACTGTTTACACACACTGTTTCAGGGCTTGCGTTTTCACTTCAGATCTTCACAGGAACACATGAAAATTGAAGCCAATCTGTCTGGTGTCGAGCCAACACAAGTAGTTGTTTCAGTAAGGATTTTTACTTCATCATGTCAGTGAGACATTTGCACTATTTATGAAAGCTTCCAGTAATGGGCTGTCTACAACTCCCTTGGCTTACAGGTTTCTCTCAAGCAATTTGAAAATTGCTGTGGACCTTTCCTTTGTGCTGACATTGGATTTCTGATGGAACCTCATTGATGTTGCAGCTTCCTTTAACACATGAAAATGCTCCAAAAGTGTCAGCACTGTTGTGTAGGGGGTTTCTTAGCAGTAGTAAATAGTCATTTTAAGAAAATTAAGAAGTAATATTTTAAAAATTATACAAATCAGCATATACTTAGGTTCAGAGCTTTGCTGTGAGGCGAGATTATCCTTTAAAGGTGTTTTGCCTTTAAAAGCTGGAGTTGGAGATTTTTTTCCTTTAAAGTTCCACGTAGAATGAATAACGTACTGGTACTCAACTGTAGTTTTCTTCATGGAAGTCTACTTGTCTCTCCCACAAACTCTGTGTTTTATTCAAATGCTCAAGCATCAATTTTACAACTGATAGAACTTGCAACTAAAACCTTGCGGTGTTTGTTGTGCTTGGGCTAAAATAAGAATCTGTCCACTTCTTACACAGCTGAGTTCTGGGTAACAAAATGAAATTATTAGAGATTTAATTAACATTATACATTCTTGGCCAGCAAAATTCAGTCATGGTATATTGAAATGGAACTTTAAACGCTTTGCTTTCAGTAACTTTAAAAAGTATTACAAACAATGAAAGGAAAATCTTTACATCTTTTGCTTCTTTATTAAATGAAATTCATTTTGAAGCAGCAGCATGTTGGCTTTTCTAGCTGATGGAAATGCAGAAATGCAGAACACCTTCTCAGCTTTAGATTACTTCTTCTTTATCACCTGCAAAGGGGGACTAAACCCAGTAATTTAAAGCTTTTAAAAGGGGAATTAAATGCTTTGCTCTCAAATCTTGCCTTTTGTGAAAACGAGAATGAATATGCAGAACTGGTGATTTCTAAATTATTCTCGTCTCAGCTTCTGCACTGGAAATTTGTTTGGCTCCACTGTGTTGTAGCCACTCCTGCTGGTTTGCCAGAGCTTTTGAATGTGTCCTTCTGGGATGTTACTGTATTTTCTCAGTGTTTTGTGTGTACACATTATCCTTTTATTCATTTCATTTGCGGCCTTGTTGAATTGTGTAGGAACCCTTTTGACTTTTCTCACACTTTAGCTGTTACTGCTGTCTTATCCATGAAGTGTTTTGCTGAGGAGAGCAGAGCTGTGTGTTTTAGGGATGGGGGTTATAATAGGCACTTTTCCATTGTGATTTTTTTTTTTTAATTGCAGAGATTTCCTGTTCTATGGTACACCAGGGACCGGAAAGAGACTGGTAGCTTGTGCGGTTGCTAATGAATGTAGCCAGGGTGATGGGGGAGTAATTTCTTTTAATGAGAAATGGTGTCAACTTCCTGAGTGAATGGGTAGGAGAATATGAATGACAGTTTCATTTATTGTTTGAGAAGCTAAGATTGAAATGTGCCACATGTTCTGTCTGAGTTGTAATTTTCTGTGGTCAAGACGAAATTCTTTTTCATGTTTTGTCAGGTCCTTCCACTGAAATGGGACTGTCAGTGTTTCCTTTTCTAGTGGGGTTTTGAGGGCCTGGAAATCTTGGGATGTATTGGGAAATATTAATAGTGCAAACAAGAAAATTTTGCAAAGCACCATCATCCCCCTCAAAAAACCCCCAAACTAACCAGTTCCAGTGCTCTTGTAACTATAATGTTTTTCAGGTATTTTCTCTTTCAAATAGTGCTGTTTTCCTGATGTCAGTGTTCCTGTGTTTTCTCTGTAGGCCTACCAGCTGCAACCTTCAATTGTTTTCCTGGATGAGACATGCTGCTGCCATATGCAACAGCAAACAAGACCAGGTTCATAGGTAGGACATGTCTTGTATCTTGTGTAGAAGGTGCTGTGCTATAAAAAACTGTGTTAAGTGAAATATGTTTAGTTAACAAAAACTTTAAAGAAGAAAAAAACCCCAAACACCAAGCGATCCCACATTTAAATGACAGATACATGAAATTCCAGGCAGGACTTTCAGATGCACTTCAGGAGCCACCGGAAGCAAGAAATTATCTTCCCTGGGAGTTGGAACATGGCACATGACAACAAGCCAACCCCTTTCCTGCACTATGCTGAGCCTGCTCTGAAGGCTTTCCAGGGGGAAAACTGTTGGTTTTCCATCCTCCTGAGACCCCCCACTGTTCCACCACTGTGTCCCTGCCTGAATCAGTGAATGCTGGACTGATGCCAGAGGGTTCAGTGTTTCCTGGGTGTCCCCATTCATTGGCTGTGTGTCCCCTGGTGTCAAGTCCAGTCAGAACACACTCACATCTTGATGTGTTTGTGTGTCCTATGGATCCACATGTCCAAAACTAGCGTACATCTCCAGAAATAGAAGGACTGATGAATGAGAAATTAAGTAATTTTTTATCATCTGTCATTCTGTAAAGTGACAAGATTTCACCTGTTGATCATTTTTCTCTCTTTGCTCTTCTTTTGTTTTTTTCCCCATGTTTGTGGTTTTGGCTATTTCCCAGTTTTCTTCCATTTCCAATGTGTTGCTTCCTGTGCTGCTGCTGCTTTTTCTTTCTCTTTGTCTTTGTCTTGCTGCCTTGACTCTCCAGAGCTGGCCTTCCTACTCTGCCTTCCAGCTTGACTCTTCAAAGGCTGAGGCTACACTTATCCGCACACACAAATTAAATTACTATAATTCAATCAACCCTCTCCCCAGGTTTTTTCCTCCCAAATTTGGCCTGGGTCTCTTTTTTTTTTTTTTTTCTTCTGCATATGCTTACACCAAAACTTCTTTCAGCTGCTGACAACACTTGACGTGAAAGGTTCTGCTTGAAGGCAGGACAGCTGCTGCTTTGTGAGTGTAGAACACACCAGAAGGGTCAGTCTGCTTCCACTTCCTTCTATCCCATGATCTACCAGACCTATTGATGGATTTCAACTGGTGTATACTGGCCTCTACTGGTACCTGACACCCATTTTTAATGTTTATTGTCCAAATCTGTGTGCTCACTGACTGCACTGTGTGTTACTGGGGATGACTGACTGATCAGAATATTGACAATAGAAATGTCATAGAAGTTTAAGAGGGATACTTTAACTCCAGCATTTGTGTGTCTTTTATATTCCCAATCTGCAGATTTACCCACTGAAAAGGTCCCTTTGTCTTTTCAGCAGAGAGGGATGTTCCTTGGATTGGAGGAATACTGTTCCAATACCTGTCAATAATTAGAATCATTGTTGATGAATTACTTTTTAGCCAAACTAAGGAAATTCTGGGGATTGCCACCCACTATAAACCCCCATCTAAAATTAATGGGTGAATATGATCTGGAATTGAGAGCATGAAGCTATCAATAGTGCCAAAAATTTTTGGTACACAGCAATACTGTCTGGTTTGGGGATTTCACTGGTGTAGTAACCTTTGAAGATGTTGAGCTGGCTGGATGTTTCAACCAGTCTCTCTTCCACTCTCTAGAACAGTGAAGAGTCATCAATCTCCAGGTTAATGAATAAACCACATTTCAAAGCACTCCAAATTAAACTAAACACTGACATTTTTGAAGGCTAAATCTCTCTCTATAGCCACACCACTAGAAGAAGGAAGAGGGAACAATTTTCCTTCTGCAGATGATCACTAGTTGAACTAAAGAAAATAGGTCAGACTAGAATTTTTTTGACAGCTAGAAATTAATTTTTCTTTCCTGTTGTTGGCCTGAACCTGCAGGTTCAATTGCAGGACAATATTGTGTGCTCACAGCACCTCACCAGGTTGAGGATCCTTGTAAAATCATACAGAGACAGCTGACAGTGGCATCTCTGTCTCACCACTGCAGCTCAAACACCTTCTCATCTACCACCACTTAAATGAAGGCGTTCTGGATTTCTAACCTTCCTCCACCTGTCTTCAGAACATCTTTGCTTAAAAAAATGGTCCAAGTCCAGTGGGTTCATATTTTCTATCACATTACCTCAGCCACTAACTTCTCTCTGGGTGAAGTTACTGGCTAGGAGAGAAGTCAGGAATTCAGGCCAGTAGCACTGACATCCCACAGCATAAAATGGTTCATCAAGAGGAGACTACTGTGAGAGGGTGGGAGATAGGATGTATTTATTACTTGCTAAAACTGCAGGCATTTAAAAAAATGAATTTATCATTCATTTTACTTGCATTAGGTTTACAGTCCTGGAAAAGTGTCATTGTCATAGAGGTTACTGGGCTGGCTCCTATGCCTCAAAGGCTCTAAGAACCCACCATCTCTCTCAATGATGTTAGGACCATTTATTCAGCCATCTCCATATTTTTTGGGGAAAAAGAACACATCAGGACATCAGGATCCAGAACCAGGAAAAAAAAAGAAAAAAGTCTTTTTTCTGTCTTGGTAACTACAAGTCTGACACAGCAGGCTCAGCAGAGACTAGCAGCTGAAGGGGCCTGGATCTGACCTAAGCAGAAAATGGAAAGTAACTTTTCAGCTAATGTATTTAATACAGCTAAAGACTGGAAATAAAGACCATCACTCCAAGCAAAAAGTTCACTGTAGAACTGTAGTAACATTACTGTATAAGCCAACAGAAGCATTCAGTCTTCTTTTCTCAGTTAATCTGTTACCAGCCAATGAAATTGAGTATACAATTGTGGTTATAACTGGTTATATCAAAAACATTAATAACATTTAAATAACATTTAAATGATCATATATTCAATCTGTAAGTAACTTCTAAGTAAATACTGCTAAATTCCTTTTCCCTGATTTGGGAGAAAGTGACAAAAATATGTATTTTGGAGGAAAGCTCTTCAGTTGGTGTTTTATACTTCATTCAGCTCAATGGACATGGGATGGTTTTAATTATCAATTCCTCCAAACAACTGCAGTCATATAAAGGTGACAGGGACACGAGCACTGTTTTTCTGGCCACACGTGTGCACTGTCTCACACACACTGAACACCAACCATAACTCTTGCAGCATGCAAGGTTCTCAAGACATAACAGCACATGCATTATTCTCAAAGTATCACCATTTATACAGTCTAGTTTCATGTGAGGACACCAGCTCTACTCATTAAACAACTAGCTTTCAGTAAAAATCAATAATAATAATATAGCAAAGAGCATCCCAAAGAATATTTCCATGAAGGCAAAGAGCATCCCAAAGAATATTTCCATGAAGGAAATACTGTGAAACAAAAATGGGATTTTTACTACTCTTGTGATTCTTCCCTAGTAGGTAGACCCTACAAGGTAAAACAATACAAAGCATACAGAATTAGCTAAAACTAAACATAAAAACTCAAAAAAGACGAACTTCTAAGTAATCAAAAAGCAGTTACTGTGAACGAAAGGACAAAGTTAGCAGTTCAGGTGAGTAAAGGAAGCATTAATAATGCAAATTTTTCTTTACATGCAGACATTTGAAAACTTTGAAAAGATCCCAGCATGCCAAAAGCAAGGGCTTGAGACTAAAAGGTGCATTTGCTTTGCTTTTTGTTTTATTTTTCTGATGTTTTGTTTTCCCCTGAATTGTGCTGGCTTTCTAATAGGAGGGTTTGATTTGTTTGCTATTAATGCAAGAAATTATATCAATTCAGTTTATGATCAGAGGACAAAAATGCTTTCAGGAACAAGTCGAGCTAGTCTGTCTACAAAGACAAACCACCAAAAACCCCTAAAATTCCTGTTTAACACGTCCAGAAAGATATACTGTTCTGCAGGTCTGAGGCCAATTATTTCCAATTACTTTATTTCTAGGATATATGGCTAAAGGTGAGATTCTGAATTTCAGTTGAACAAAATTGTCACTGTGTTTTCATTATGCCTTAGCCAAATGCAGAAAAATAATCCATCAGAGTATTATGTGTAACCAAACTATGTGGGTTTTTTCATTCTTACTTTGTTCCACCCTTCACCATGATTTTACAGTCTGCTGATAGCAGAGAGCCAGAAGTGTGCCAAGACCTGACTCAACTGCCAGATCCTGCTAGACATCAGCACCATTTCTATTAGGGTGCCAAATTTCCTTGGGGACTTTTAGGACTTAGTAAGGAGAGTATCATTATGGTATAGGAGGAGATGAGTGTATGATATGGGGCAGCTTGTGAGTTTGTTGGAAGGAAGCACTTGGAAAACAGGAGCATGAGGCAAAAAGATAGAGGATGGATATGCTTTTTTTCCTCTAGAGTACCAGTACAAATATTTTATGTTACTGTGCCAGAAATGCAGATTTAAACTGAAAGACTGCAGGTCCAGGTTAACACTGGCCCTGAATGAGTCTTCAGAGGAGAAAGAAGAGATGCCAGTCAGAGGCTGAGGAAAAGAAAGTAAATAAACAAGGCAGGAAAAAAGGCAGAAGAGATGTCTGTGCTTTGATATGGGTGGCATTGAGAAGGAACAGAAGAATTGCTTTCAAAGGTTTTCTTATTATTTCATACAGTTTAATGAGGTTTCTATCCCAGGAAAATCAGAAGGGCATGACTCCAGCAAAGTCTTGTGCAAGTATGACCAAGTTTAGTTTTTATCTTAAAGCCCAGGTAACAGTCACATTCACAACTTAATGAAATTATTAAAATTTTCCCCTCTTTTCCCTTAGATATACCTTACCTTGCCTATACCAAAGCTTGGTACCTAACTCCCATGATTACATGGAATCATCCATGGAAGCAATTCTAGAAGACTATTTTCTGCAGCAACAGGCAGTACGGTAGCACATTATGAATGCAAATGGATGACAACTGCCTGTGAGAAATAAAAGCTGACTGCAGTACATGCTCAAATGCATGTAACAACAGTTTAATCACCAACCCCTCCACTTCCTGCACACTCCATCACAGGTTTCTTTGCACCTCAGGTGTCAAATCTGACCTGAGGCCCTCAGGCATGTAGGGAAGTGACAGAGAGTGATGGTTCTCAACAGAATCCTAAAATATGTGTGTGAGCTATCAGCACTATCAGGATATATTAAACTATTTTACAGTACCTGTAATAAACATTCAGTCCTTTTTCTCATCAATCTTAGACAGTGTCTAGTGAAACACTGTATACTGCTAGAGGAAAATTCCTTGCAAAATAAAGAAGAACATAGTTCCCTTCCAACTCAGTAGGCTGGGTACCCTGAGGGTTGCTGGTCTTACTGTTAAAGACTGTGGCATTAAGTACCTCTGCTTTTTCCTCATCATGTTATAAATGGGCTTTTGGAGGCAGGTCACTGAACTGATTTTGAAATGAAGGATTTTTTTTGTCTTTTCTTTCATGAAACACAAAGGTTTTATGAAAGGCTTTGCTGCAATAATTTTCTCAAAGGCTATGGGGCTCAGGTTGTCCAAAAGAAAGGACTGTGGGAGGAGAGCTTCAGCTGTGAAAGCTGGTTTGTTGGTTTTCTGGTTTTTTGTTGTTGTTGTTGTTGTTGTTGTTGTTGTTGTTGTTGTTGTTGTTGTTGTTTTTCCTGAGAGCTACTTCTTGGTGTAGAAGTGGTTGTTACCTGCTGTTAGCTGAATCAGGAGAATTACAGAGTAAACTTGCCTCAACGAGTCAGAATTTCCCTCTTAGCTCAATATAAGTGGTTCAGATAACTGTGTTCTTCCTTCTTTTTCCACGAAAGTTCAGTTTGCATCCTCTGAGTCTATTCCTGTGGAAGAATATTAAAATGTCAAAGATAACTGAAAAATGGGTCAAAAAAGAGTGATCCTTGTGGCTAAGTCTCCTTCTGGAAATAAGAGTAACACATTTCCTAAACAGTCACACCTAAGCAAGGAGAGTGGAATGTTGGATTGCCAAAATGCTCAAACTTTCTGTGGGTTCAAATAACAAGGGAAAGTCAAACTGGTCCTTTAGCTCCCTTTTTCTTCCTGAGGACAGTTACAGTATCAGGTTTTAGCTTTCTTGAATCCATTGTTAATTCTTTTGTGTCTTTCCCAAATCAGCAGTTTCTTGCATAATGCTGCTGCCCCTCTAGTTATGCTGGCCAAACTCATGTTTTTCAGAAGCTGCTGGTTTTGATTCTGTAGTTTGGTTTTCAAATGGTACCTAATTAAAAAAATAATCTCTTGGCTTTCATTTCTTCTATGAGTGGGTTCCCGGTAATAAACTGTGTAAGGTAAAAAAGCTGTACTTCAAGCAGTGTGGACCCAGAGTCACATGTGAAATAGAATAATTATGTCCTAAAGTTTGCAATGCAAGATGTTTTTCCTAACCTAAGTTACTTGGAGTTCTACTGTACAGTGCTGTAATAGCAATGTGACATTTTTCCCTAGTGCTTTTTTTTTTTGTATCCCAGTTTCTCATTTTTATGGAGTGGTGACTTTTGCCAGAAAGTAAAAGTCAAGCACTTCTTAGTGAAAAAATGGTAACGGTTCTCTCTGTTATTGCAGAGACATACCTATTCCAGGTATGGGATACTTCACTGATACTGTATTCCAAAGAAAAGAGAAATCCTGACTTAAGACATCTGTGTCATTGCAGATTTGTAGGTACACCCTATGGCTCATGCAAGATAGTCTCAGGTGGATGGAGAATCACGAGTATGTGATGGGAAAGCAAAGAAAATTTACACATGGAGAGCATTTTTGGATTACCCTGAGCTCAGAATAAGTCTGATTTCAATTTTGTTAACACTGAAGTAGGACATTTTCTTGATACTTGTACAGTTGCAAATTCAGTTGGTTGTTAACCAATGCCAATTCAAACAATTATGGGAGGGATATTTAGCTTGTGAAATAATTCAACCTGTAATAGACTATAACTTGTTTCCACAGCTGGTGTAGACTGTTCCTCTTGCTTTTAGTGAACTAAATTTTGGGAGACTGGTTTCTCTTCTTAGTTTTTAATGTAAAAGGGGTTTTTACATTTTAAAATAGCCCACTGACAACCTCCTAGTAATGCTGGTTATTAATGTCTTCACAGTTTTAATGATGGATTGGGGTGGGGTTGTTTTGGTTTGCTGTTTGCATGTTTTTATTTAATAGGAACCAGAAAAGGGCTGATTTTCAGCAGTGATGACTTTACACCTGAAGTTTAGTGACCTGAAGTTCATCCTGGACAAAATACTAATACTTGTTTTTCTCAAATTCTTTCAAAATCCAATGTTAGAATTGTGCCTACATAGAGTTGCAGTGTTATAAGGTTACCCCAGTCCCCTGTAGGAAAGAACCTGCCATCCCAGGCTACAGTAGGGGAAAGGGTCAAGAATGGGCCTAGCTACAGCTTTACATGGATTGGAGAGAGTTGGAGAATGACCTGCCCTTCAGAGGATATTGCTATGAGGAAAATTTGGGAAATTGCTAGGTTGAAGAGCTGGAGTATGGTCAAGTCAGAGGAGGCTGACGTTTACCTGCCAGGATGAGAAAGGGAGTATTACAGAATCACAATCATTTAGGTTGGAAAAGACCTCTGAGACTGAGTCAAACCTTTGACTGATCTCCACCTTGTAAACTAAACTACAGCACTAAGTGCCACATCCAGTTGTTTCTTGAACACTTCCCAAGGATGCCACCACTTCCCTGGGCAGACTGTTCCAGGAAGTTCCAGTCTAACATCCCTTTCCACAGAAAAATCCCCCCCAATGCCCAGCCTAAATCTCCCCTAGCACAGCTTGAGGCTGTGTCCTCTTATTTTGTCACCAGATGCCTGGGAGAAGACTTTACAGCAGAGTGATTCCTTTTGAGAGCACAGACAGGTCTGCTTCAACTGTCCTGACTCATCACATCTGGAACAAAATATGACCAAGTGCAGAAAGAAGTGTTTGTAATGCTTGCTCCAGATCACTAAATAATCAGAGGCAATCTGCAGCTGGCCTGGGTGCAGCAGAAGCCTTTACCACGAGGAGCTGCAGTGCCTGCAGCTTCTCACCAGACCTCTGCCACATTCAGAAACACCGGTGATACGATACTGCAGCTGATCTGAAAACTGGACAGAGCCTGTAAAGATTTTACATTAAGAAAACAGCCAGTATGCTGCCAATCCAGTCATTCTTGTTTTGTATCACCTTGATTATTCCACCTCTAGTGATAGAGAAACCAGGAGCCTGAGCTGAGCAAATTCAAAGAGAAATGTCTTACTCAGGAATAAAGACCCGCGTATTAACCAAGATCTGTATCACAAACCAACTTCAAACATGTAAAGCAAAATCACTAAACAAAGAACTTAATGTTGGGATCCTAAAATTTCTACCAGGCTGACAGTTTGTGATTAAAAAAGCCACAAATCTTGTTCACAGAAATTCATTATGTAGCATTTTACACAAAAATACAGGATGTTGTTGTTGGGAAAGATGAATCAGGGAAACCTTATAAATATGATTGCTTAGCAAAAGATTCTGAAAATATGAAACCTGTAATCGAAATGAAAGCGTACTTTGAGTTGTAGGATACCAAGTCTTAGTTGCTGTATAACCTGAAGACAATAGCCTAGCCAGCTGAAGGAGAATCCCTTTTGATTGAACAATGCCTTTCTGCTGGCTAAGGAATCCAAAGGTCAGTGTAGCAAAACAAAAAAGTCTAAAGAGTAGTTTTTAGAGTTTAAAATATAACACATGGTAATGTAGTAGTTCTTATAGGCTGTATGTAGATTCTATAGGGTTGTGTGTCTTGTATTGGTTGGTCACTGTAAATTAGAATATTCATCGCAAAAGGAGATATAATGTATTGTAACCTGGACCTCGCTCTCTTAGCTTTCCCGCTCTTCTCTTCACGCTCTGGTCCCTGCTCTCTTGGTTTTCCCCTCTCTGCTCTTCTCTTCTTTCTCCCCCCTGCACCCTGACCCCTGCCACGTTTCTCTAGCTCTCTCTCCTCTTCTTGCCAGCTTACCCTCTTGTTCTCTCTCGTTCTCTCTCTGGGACTTCCCTTCAGCCGAGGCTGGTAGCTAAAGGGAAGGCCCTTTCTACCCACGACCCTTGCAATAAAACCACGTATTCTAGAATATCTCAGGTTTGCAGAATACCTTGTCCCTGTAAGTCACGGATGCTTCTACATGTTGTTATACAGCCAAGCATCTGGGGTGATTAGTCCTGATTTAAGAAAAAAAAAATCTCTAGGAAATGCAGCTATTTACTAGAACAAGAATGAGGGCACAACAAACTACCAAATTTGTGCAATTGAATCAAGCTGAATGTTAGGAAGCATTATTTTACTATATAACAAATCAAACAGAAATACTTACCTTGATCCTAAGAGATGCTGAGTACAAAGCTACTAGCAATTTTCCACAAAAAACCCCCAGACCAGTATCTTTAGAGAGAGAGAGGACTAAAATACCTGAAACATTCAGGAATGTTTTCACAGTACCAAAGAAAAGGAATTCAGGGAAGCCACACAGGAGAGTGTCCTGAGAGACATGGTGAATACTGAACAAAGGGGCAGCAGAACCCACATTGCAATGACAGCTGTGGGCAACAACAGAGATGAGGCCAGGAGGAAGATACAGCCAAACCAGAGTGAAAACACTAGAGATAAAAAATGTATTTTGTTTTATCCATGCTAATCCATACAAATTAATGTATGGGCTCTCTTCCTTGGTTGCAAAGTTATCCTCCCACTACCTACAGTCACTTCAGTGCTCAATCACAACACACAGTTAAATAATTTCTGCCAGAACTTTTCCTGACAGTTTTCTTGCATTCAAATATACATGCTCATTCTTCCAACTTTGAAGCATCATCACTACTTGAAGGAAGCCTGCTCCTTGCACTATACAGAACTACTTAGCTGATATATAGGCCATTTACTGTAACAGCTTTTGGGCACAAAGCAAGCAGTCTTTTTTCTTTTTCCTTTTCTCAGCAAAGAATCAGAACTGTCGGAAGCGTCCATTAGCATGGTGTTTGTCCAAGCATTCTGTCATACTGCTGTTATTACAGAAAGACAAGAAAAGCAATCTCAGACAAGGACGTATGACTTGGCAGACAAGTAAAAAAGAGATATCAGCCTAATATTCCAAGAAGAAACTTAGCTCCTGCTAGCAAGCTGACAGCTACAGTTCATGTACATCTGCTGTTTCCCTGGAACTGCATTTTGCAGAAGTGTGAAGTCAGACACTTCACAATTCTAGCAAGTTAAGACATCAGAGAAAAAACTCAGCACCCTGAATCCATATTAAAATAACCCAACTTTAATATGTTTTTTTCCAAGATCTAATATACAAATACAATGGTAGTAATGAACTCTTCTTTTGTAAGCTTGGATGAAATATATTGAAGTCCACTTTTTGCACGTTATACAAATAATCATCTAAAGCAACCTAGAAAAGAAGAAAAAAGCTTAATAGATATGGTGCACACAAATAATTAGGCATTAAGTTGAAAAAGCAATACAAGAAACCGAATGATAAACTGCAAAAAAGACTTGACAGTTTGCCTGTGCTATTAAATGGTAATGCAATCATCACATTCCAAGCATTTAAAAAAGTCAAGTTTTATGAAGAAAAGCATTATCTTTTAGTAGACCAAACACCAAATTATGAAAATAGACAGGATTTGGGGCTCTTGCATCAGAACAGCAGTCTATGAATAAATAGACTTCTTGGGTGGAATGACGTAGTTGAAAGAGAAGGATTAGAAGTGTTGATCAGAACTGGAAGGTTCTACAGTCAGGCACACATTATGATTTCTATGAGTTTTAAGTATTACATTCTCCCAAAATAGACAAGTGAAGTAGTAGTTAACCATGCTTAATTTGGTACTCTTCACAAATGTATAACACAGTAATAAGTCCATCACTTAAAGAGTGCATATATCACACCCACCGTACAGAAAAAAGCAGGATACGCCTTCACAGGAACTTTCTTACTGAAAGATCTAGCCTAAAAGTAAATGGGGTAAGGTGGGAGGGAAAAACAAAACACAAAATAAAAGCACTTATCAGAAGAATTTAACATTTCTGATTAAGCATCAAGTACTATATATAATGCTTAATTACTGCTTATATATATGAGCTTAATGCTTATATATTGCTTAATAAGGCAACAAACTCTACTACTAGCGTTATCCTTTTTTATTTTGACATCCTGAAACTGTAATGTTTCATTCCACGAAAGCTGTGTACAAAAGAAGTTGCACAAAGGTATGTAATACTTGGAGAGGCTTGCTAAAATAATGACGTGATTTGACAGACCTCAAGACTACATACTATAATCCAAGGTAAATTAGCATGCCTTGTTCCAGCAAAGTCCCCATTGCATCTGGCTTCGCAAATACAGTTTAACTATTTTTTTTTTCCCCAATACACAGAAATGATGGAAGATCAGAAATGTATTTTTCTGTGTGCATCTTTTTGGCTCAACGTTGCCATCAGTCCCAAGAGTCCAGTTGTAAATGCTTTGGTTACATTTCTGAGATATCAAAATTATTTCAGTTCCTCAGTATCTACATATAAAAATCTAAAGCATGGCTGCATTAAATCTGCAATTTAAACTTAAATTCAACTCAGAACATCTAACAGAGCTGAACAAGTACTCCTGTAATGCCTGTCTATAAAAACAAAATCCCCCCCTTGTTTTGCCTTTTCTTACAGGCTAAAACAAATTAACGCTCTATAAATACTGATAAGAATGTATGAGTTTGTTTAGTTTTTCACAAACCTTTCCAGGCAACTGAGAAAATGAGCCTGAAACTTTAGGAGGAATAAATTATCAATCTTTTCAGAGGACAAATTATTTTAAAATTCTGAGATATAATAACACCTGTGTGTGTTTGTGTATATCAATTTCTAGAATAGAAAAATGTTCTTCCCTGATCTAATCCTCTGCCCTTCTATTATTAAGTGCAAGATGAAAAAATAAATTAGTCTTGTTTGACCTCCTCAACCCAGAGTGGGTCACATGTCATCCAGAAAACATTTTATCTCCCTTGGTAAGCTGAGTCCCATAATGATGTAGCACAACTGAGACAAACGCAAAAAGCCAAAAGGGAGACCCTTTTTCACAAGAGGAATCAGGGAAGGGGTGCTGAAGAGAAAGAGGGAGAATGTGTAAATGTATTTGTAGGCTTCCAAAGGGAACACTTTGTGGGACTGACAGAACATTCTGTTATACACTTTTATGCTGATAAAACACGCAGTTCCTCAGGAAAACTGCAGTCTTCATTATATTTTGCCACCTGCTGGTCAGCAGTTGCAGCGTCAGAAAGACCTGACCATAATCCAGAAACTTTCCTCCCAAGCTTAAGGGCCACACAACTACAATATACTTCATGTAACATGGCTGAGACTCCATTCAGCATTTCAGATTTATGTGTCTTCTGGATGTGAAATGGGGGTGGTAATTGTTACTCTCATCCTCTAAAATACATGGTTTGTGTAACAAATGCTGAGATAGCTGAAAACTCTCTGCAGGTTTGAACTTTACCCTACCCTGTAATCGCAACTAAAACAAAGGATAAGTGGCTATAAAGACCATCAGGCAAAACAAAATGGTGATTTTATACAGCAGAGTAGATGCATTTAAAGGCACCAACCCATTAGAATCACCAAAAGTCCTAAAATACCCAGCAAATGCTGCCAGCAAAAGCCTATTTCATCCATTAGGCAGAAAGTATCCTTGTCCTTGCATTAACAAAGACATCTGATTATGAAGAAGGCCAATACTCTGTCACTACTGCCAGTTACGGCCAGTTCAAGTGGTTTGAACATTCTAGAGTTCCTGCACTGTCAACTATTCACTGATGATGGGAGATTAGAAGCAAGTATTCAGAGAGGAATTTTGTTTAAATTTTAATTAAGATGATATAACCCATGCATTAAAAAACATACAAAGGGGGAAGAAAATGGGAGGAGTGCCAGGATCAACATTCAGTTGAATAAAATGCTAATGCTGCCCTAATCTGGTTTCTTTGTATTTATACTTTTCTCTGTCATCTCCAATTACATGATCACATTGCATATTTTCCACAGGACACTCCCAGTGCATAACATGGGCAGGGCTCTAGGAATGAAGTGGGAAGAGAAGAGGCCTGTTCTCTTCAGAAGTTGGTAGGCTCATCTTGGGAACCAGGGGACCAATACACTATGAATTATCAAATTACCTGAAAGCTTCTGAAGAACCAAATTCTCTTCCCGCTTCTGTCTCAAAGTTTCCATATAATACCAGCAACCAAATTTTAAATATATGGACCATGAACACACATTACTCATCTTCCATGCCTCCCATTCCTGATACGAGGCATTTCAGGCTGTGCACTTGGCATTTTTCTAAGCCAAAATTGCAACTAAAGGCAATGGGTTTTATATACTGTACATTATGGGTTGAAGTGTGGAGAATAAAAAAAAAAAAAAGAAATCAAAATATTTCAGCTTGAACAAAGATAATTGATAGTTTTGATTTTGTACTTTGTTCCCTGGTTCTAAATGGAATAAACAGTTTTCTTGGGCATGTGACCACAAAAACTGAGACATCAAGTTAAACAACATGAATAGGAATGCCTTAAATGCGAATAATTAGTGTCTGAAAAATAAAGCCAAAGGGTACACAGACTCATGGAATGGCTTGGGTTGAAAAGGATCATCTAGTTCCAACCCTCCTGCCATGGACAGCGACACTTCCCACTAGACCAGGTTACTCAAAGCCCCATCCAACCTGCCCTTGGATACTTCAGGGATGGGGCATCCACAGCTTCTCTGGGCAACCTGTGCCAGTGCCTCACCATCCTCACAGTAAAGAATTTCTTCCTAATATCTAATCTAAATCTGCTGTCTTTCAGTTTAAAGTCATTTCCCCTTGTCCTTAATGTCCTTGTAAAAAGTCCCTCTCTGGCTTTCTTGTAGGCTCCCTTTAGGTACTGGAGGGCTGTTATAACATATACACCTTATTACTATAAAATAAAAACATTAATCAGCTCAGTGGACGCTGACTGAAAAAAACAGGGATGCCACATCTGACCTTCAGAAAAAAGATGAAGGGCTCTCCTATTTCGACTGTGCAAGATACTGTGATCACAGGTAATGCTGTAATTGAGGACTGTATTAATGGTGCAAATGCAGGGATAAATCTGCCATTTCTTTACTCTGAAGTGGTATCTTTCCCCACTACCTTGACTGTAACCACTGGGCACCATGCTCAAAGCGTACTTGTACGTGTAGACATAAGAAACTCTTTGCAGCACTTTGTTTTCCAGCTAGAGGCAGAGAAAGCATTGCCAATAAAACACCCTGCTTTTGTACTGTGCACTAGCAAGCATATCAAAATGTAACTAGAATAAAAGCATGAAAGAAAAAATAGAGTAGGACTCTGCATTTCTTCAGGGCCCATCATCCACTGTTCCAACTAAACAAACTTTCCTAATTGGCTTTGCTGCATGCCAGGAAAGAAATAAACAGAAAGCACCTTTCTCAACATAGCTTTGGGCATGGCTGGTCATGTTAGGGAATGAATCCCCCCTCCCACACACTAACCAGCAGTTAAAGGCAACATGCTCTGTTTTCCTGGCAGCCATTACACAGTGCTGTGAAATACCATATGCAGATGTACTTTCTATGGTGCTCATCCCATGCTGGCACATAGCTGCATTTATAAAAGTCTACTTAAAGTTTCTCCTCCAGTAATAATTCTTTCATTTCAGGCAGCATTTATATATATGAAATTGGACCTGGCTGTGAGTAAACTGTCTCCTGTACATAAAGGCAATATTCATATGGAGGTAGTCGTAATATTTTAATCTCTTGTGTGGTGGGGTTTTTTTTAATGTAAACTCTCAAAATAATAAAAGGCAAAATATTTGAAAATTAAGCATGCAGCTTTAAGTCTTCTAACAACAAATGCTTTGTTAAGACTAGCATCAGTTATGTTTATTTAGATAAATGAAAATAAAGGAATCTCACATGTTCTAGATGAATATGGGCCTGGCTGGCGATGTCATAAATTACATCTCTCACATTTTTCTCTTGCTTTCCTCTTATGAAATCCTCTTGTGAAACTCCATGCTAGACACAGGAAGGAAAACCAAAATCAAAAAAGAAAAAAACCCTCTATAAATATCAAGTTTCCATTTTTGCTTCTCAAAAACCTGTCCCAGCAATGAAGCTAAGGACTTAAGACTAAAACAGCCTAAATGTTCTACCATTGAGCTCTCACTTTTAAAATTCCCTTTCTTTTGGTCAGTCACTTAGGGAAAAAAAAAATCAAGAGAACAAAGAGAACAGTTGGCACAGACTCTGCACAAGTTTGTTTCCTAAAATTTTGTGGTGAGCAAGATAAAGTCAGATTTTAAAATTTAGGGGATTTACATGAGTTTAGATATCTAATTTTTAAAACCATAATCCAAGAATCAATATTAAGCAGAAGAAAGCCAGTAACAGCTACCACAGAAGCCACGCTGGCTTTTGGATCTTGGGATTGGTGTGCACATCCCAGGCTTGCAAAAAACCAACCAAGCAACCCCCAACTCCCAAAACATCAATCAAAGCCATTTCCAAAACCCAACCAACCAACCAACCATTAAAACCCAGAACCACCAGAAAAGAACCCTTCCAAACCCCCAAAAGCCCAACTCTAAACTTATTCTTCAACTATAGTGACCAGTATTAAGACAGAATATGGGATATTCAGGATTGCCCCAGTTGCCCACTCCTCTCAGCAACCCTCAAGGATGTGAGCTGTAGGAGGGTGGGCAGAAAGGCTTCACAGGAGGTACAGACTCAGGAGAACTGCACAGTTCTTGCCAGCAGCTGAAATGCTTACAAGATTGTCTGCACAGAAGCGATACAAGCTGTTTTTACAGTTTCACAGCAGAACACCTTCCATGGTAAGGAAGGACTGAATTTTCAGGCTATGTTTGAAAAGCTGAAAACTTGGAAGGCCTCCCACAACATGCAGTCCCAGAAGGGCTGAAAGGAGAGTGCAATTACTTTCTGCAGTCTTATAATCCTGACCTATATTAGTACCTACATTTTTTGCAGCTACTTAAATTACTAAACTTCCAATCCAAACTTTGAATTGTATTGAAATTATATTCAGAAAATACTAACACAACCACCTTAGCCACCACCACAATTGTATAAATTTCGGTTAAGTTGAAAAAGGACATCATTAACATTTAAAAATAAAGACTGAAAATGAAGGACTAACAGCTGAGATGCCTACAGATTAACCCATGGAACATTAATGAAAAATTCTGAGCTTTAATCCCATTTTACCTAAACGGCAAGATTTGCTAAATTCCAATACAAATTTGATGTACAGTTTAAATTATAGGACTATACCATCTCCTACAGAAACACACAGAATACAGGCCTATAACTGTCAAATATGGAACAGAAAAACCCCCATAAACCACCAACACATTATGAAAAGGCAATAAAGAGAAGCATGAGAAGATTGTTCATAAGTAAAATTTCTCACAGTGTTTCCTTTATGGTGATAGAAAAAAAAAAATTAAAAAAAATAATAAAATAAGAAAAAAACCCACACCCAACCCCAAAACACAAAACCCCAGGCCTCATTCTGTACATGCATTTTTATACATTATTGGAAAAATTCCTGAAACCTAAAATACTACTACATGTAATGATAACACACAAACAAACAAACCCCAAAGAGAAATCTAGTGTTTCTTGAAGATCACTCCTCTCACTTCCCAAAAGATATAAAACCACGATAATGGCATTATTAGCAGGCCACAGCAGAATGAGTAAAAATAAAGAAAAAACATACCATTTCTTTCTGCCATAATAAATTATGATCTTGTACCTAGCTTTGAGAAACACAGAGAGAAAAACTACACTGTTCCATTCCAGACTATTTGCTTCTCTTACCAACATACAAATGTCCATGGGAATAAAGACCTTTCGTCTTGTACAATGATACGGAGTTGCTCTTAAACAGGTAACTATGCCTTGTGCTTTCCCAATGTGACTGGCTGCATGGTCAGCATGGATGTCCCTCACACCTAAAATTGCAGAAACAAAATGTTTAGGAATGTGCAGTCAGGCCTTCTGAGGGGTATGGTCTTCTCTGATGAGTATTACAGTCATACTTTAGGAAAGCTACGTGCATTGGTCCATGAGAGAAATGTCCATGTGCATAAACTGCCTTGAGATCTCATCTCAGAGGTGCAAAACAGCAGGAAAATCCACACATTTACACATTCAGGAGCAAGATGCCTCTTGTTGCAGTATGTGCAACTTAGCAGAGCAGCACCTAGTCTTATATACAACACTGGTATACAAACTCATTTTCATTGGCATATTCTCTCCCAAGATAACAGTATTCCAAGAACTGTTTTTCCTGCCAGAAAAAGTCATTCAAGTGTGAGATCCCTGACAAGCATTAATGCTTACAGTGTGGTTTCATAATTAGCTGCAGCTGATTCATCAGTGTAGTAAAGTCAAAGAGAATGATCCTATGCTTCACCTCCCCAAACCCATATTTCTGCCCCCTCCCTGAGCTGTCAGGAGCAATGAGGCAAACTCAATCAGATCACCAAAACAATGGAAAACTAGCATGAGTTAAATTACTGCACAGTCACACAACTGTGAGCCCTGAAGGAGGGAGATGAGTGGGGCAGAGCAGGACCATTGCTCTTCATGGCAAGATCATACAAGCTTGGCTGAGACTGATCATAAAGCTGAGTTAGGATAAAATGAAAATTTAAATTAAAATTTATAAAAACTCTAACAGAAGCAGCATCCTACCAAGAAAGAAATGAGGATACAGCAATTATAGCTTGATGAGCCTAACTGACATCTGGAAATAACACATGCATATAAGCATGACTATACCCAGACTACAGGGACTGATTTTGGCAACAACAGCAAAAAGCAAAATGTGGCTTGGAGGAACTAATGGATATTATTTACTAACTACTCAGGTAATTAGTTAGAGAGCACAAATATTAACATTTTTAAATTACAGGAGTTAAGAGGAAGTACCAGGACTTTGGATGGCAAGATTACCAGTCAAAATGAGCTTGACAAAAGAAATAACCTGCAATCAGCAAGAACAGAACAGCACTAGTACTGGGAGAGATACACACTAACTGGAGACGGGTCAGGAATAGAGTCTAAAAAGCACAAGAAATTTAGCAAACATGACCTGAATGAAAACAGGTCCACCTAGCCTAGAAAACACTGCTGATGGGCAACATCAATAAAGGCTGTATTTGATTAGTTTCTCCATTTGTGGGGAAAAAAATCACTGCTTAATATGCAGTGAAGGCGACTTTTGCTTAGATATTTTGTTACATTTATATATTTAAGAGAAATTAAACATGACAATAGAACACTTAGAATATCCAGAGTCTCCATACAGATTTTCAAAAACAGATTAACTGATTTGTACAAGAAGTGAGTGATCCAAGCATGACTGAACTTATTCAGGATTTCTCAGCATGGAAGACACTGGCATTTCCCATAGTCCTACATTTCTTCAATAAGAGGTTCAGAAAGACACTTGCAACATTTCACTGATTCCCTACTGAGGAAGAAACATCAGATGTTAAGAAATAAGTTCCTCAATTCTTTCAAAGAAGAATGTATTCACCATCTCACCCTCTTTACTTCTCTTTTTTCTATGTTTTTAAACTCTTTTAACATCAGTATTTGCCTTTCATCAGATTAGTCTGATAAGAGGAAAATATCACTACTACAATACTAAACACTAAATAATAATAATAATAATAATAATAATTTTCACCTTTTTTAATATCTGAGCTCATATTGGGAATACTTCCACAATGCAACAGACATCTAAATGAAAATTACCCTTTTCTTCATTACAAATGAACAGTTCTTTCCCAATCTGTGGTTCTTACATTAGACATGACACAGCTAGTAGCCCTTGATCACAGGGATTGTGTTTGTTGCATTTTTTTTTTCTAGCTCTTCAATTATTGATAGTTAACCTATTTCTAGGAAGAAGAGAGGATTCAGACCCAAATTTACGACATCACCAAAGGAAGTTTATAGGTTGGGAAGTTGGCTGTTTCAAGATAATCAGTGTCCCTCACTGCAATATGCAACAGCAGCTGCAGGATACCTACAGCACTTTGTATTCTGACAAGTAGGGCAATTGAAATAGAGTGAAGAGCTGAATTTACCACATTCTATAAGAGGAGAAGAACAGAGAAAACAAAGCAATGAAGAACAGTAGGAAACTGCACTTCAATGAGTTCTGCACTGAGCAGCTTCCAAGGAAAGCACAGACTTCTAGGACAGCTGCAGTACAATTACACATTTATGGTTCAGCATTCAAAAGATATCTGAAGTTTTATCTAGGACAACTTTTACTGAAATTAAACTCCAGTAGAAAAAGTAAAGGCTTTTTGAAATATCAGTAAATATGGCACTTGCACTAATGAGTCATCAGCAAAACCTAGGAAGGGGAAAACACCTACCAAGTGTTTCCAAGGTGAGATACAAGAGAGCACTCTGAGTGTTCTCAGAATATGTTTCGAGCTCCTGGATGTTACGGTACACCCTGTCATCCAAATTCTTCTCCTGGAATATAAACATGGAGCTTCAGTGGAACATAAGCAGAACTGCTGTTCCTACAGGCTTATTACTACAGTTATGTCAACCCAATGCACTACCAAAAAAAAAAGGACAATATTGAGAGACAGAAAGAGTATAAACTCAAACAGAAGCAGTAATTAAAGCTTATAGCAAGCCTAACAAATAACTATGCTCAACTGCAGCCAAGTCTGCTTATGAGAGCAAATGCAACTTTCTGCAATAATGTGAAATCAGCATTCTCCATTAAAAAAAAAAGAAACAGCCAAAACAAAACGTCATATGGTATCCTTGCATTATAGGGTTTGCAATTTTAATATTTAATTTGCATTTGAGGCAGAGAGAAATTTAGATAAATAGGAATGTATTTTTTAAAAACATAAAATAAATCTATGAAATGCACACAAGTGTTAAAGTCATGTAAAAAAACATAGATTCATAGAATCATAGAGTGGCTTGGGTTGGAAAGGCCTTTAAAAATCATCCAGCTCCAAGTTCCCTGCCATGGACATGGAAACTTTCTACCAGAGCAGGCTGCTCAGAGGTGCACCCAATCTCTGAACACCTCATAGAGAGCCCACAACCTCTCTGGGTAACCTGTTCCAGTCCCTCACCCACACAATTTATTTCTCAAATCTAATCTAAACCTTCTTCACTCAAGCCATTCCTCCTTGTCCTATCACTACATGCCCTTATCAAAAGTCCCTCTCCACCTCTTGTAAGCCCCTTCTAGATACTGGAAGACGCTCTAAGGTCTCCCCAGAGCCTTCTCTTCTTCAAAATCAACAGCCTCAGATCTCTCAGCCTGTCTTCACAGGAGAGGTGTTCCAGCCCTCTGAACAACTTAGTGGCGCTAATAAATGATACACCCAAAATAATAAAATACACCCAAAACTGTAACATGCTCCAGCATCTCTCCTGTCCTGGCCTTTTGTTAAAGTGTGGTTGAAACACACCACTCTGAAGACTAAAAAACAGTCTTAACATTAAGGAAGTCTGAAGTCTTTCAAAGCAATGACCCTCTGTCAGTAACTGACCATCAATTTGCTCAATTTATAGCTTCACAAGACACTTACTTGAGCAGCAAAATCAGCTTAGGGGATTCCTGCACTCTGCTTTTCCTTCTTGTCCTTGTGTCAAGAGTTTGTAGCAACATTACTGTACCAGTTACATTTTTAATCTTGTTTTTTCCCCAGAAAAAAAGGTGGCTATTTTAAACTTAATGTGATTTGAATGCTCCAGTTTACACCACAGCTTAGAAAAAATTCCACAGCCATGACAAGGAGTAGCATGAAAGTGTGGCAGAAGGGTTCAGGTAAGTCATTTAATTTTTGAGATTTTATATCCATGTGAACTCACAAACTACATCAATTTAAGACAAAAATAAACAAAGGATTTAATTAGCCATTTTGGCAGAAAGAACAGAAACTTTGAAGTGTAGCATCAAGAAAGGATTAAAAAAAATGCAGCAGTAACATTTTTAAAGAGAAATACTGCTGTCTGGAAAATTACAAAAGCTTTTGTTTTACACACAAACTATAAAAATAAAGAAAAGAAAACCCAAATATGACTAAAGCCAGATTCAGAGTCTGAAGGGTAAATACTTACTCTTTCATCTATGATCTTCATGAACCACATTTTAGTCAAGTTATGCCTCTTGACAGCCTGAAAATTATCACATAAAACCTCCATGTTAATGTCTACAAAATGATAGTAGTACTGTATTCTGAAGGCTGAAATACATTTTAGTATTCTTCTTTTAATAGAATTGCATTCGCTGGATTAAAGCAAAGTGGCATGGCAGTGGAAAATTAGAATCTTCTTCAAATACAAAAATTTTCAACTGCCATTTATTTCAAGTTGCTGTGCACAGAAAATGAAATAGACAGACATCTGTCTATTGAAATAGACAGACAAGCTGTCTTGCTTGTGCACAGACATCAAGCAAGCTAATTAAAAGCATTTCTTTAAAAGTGCTTTTGAAATTAATTTATTCTTGGAGTCATATGTTCCCACAAAATATTTGCAGATAACTATGTTCACTTTCCAAAAAGAACCAAGCTTCTTCCAGAGTCCAATAATAAAAATATTTCCCCTAAAAATTCCTGAGAAAATGTCAGCACAAAATGCCAATACATACTGTAAAGACAGAATGCTAACAAAGCAATACAATTAATATTATGGGTTTGTTTAAAAAAATAATCTCACAGCATCTCATATTCATGCATTTTTCTTTCAGTTCTTGACTTATATTTGACTTCCTTCCTGTGCCACTTCATTCTATCACCTTACTTTCAATCCTCTTAATTCCACACTTTGAATTTTTCAGAACACATTGTCAGAAAGGACACAATCACACATAAAAACATCTATAAACAAAATTTACAGAGCAGATTTCTCACAATTTAGTCCTTATAGCTCACTTTCAACAACTTCTTTACAACCATCATATTAGCAAATAGTTTTTCAAGGTTTGACAAGACCAGATCTTGTTGATTCAATAAATTGTGCTTGAGACAGTACTCAGTATATAAAAAGGCAAATTTTAAGTTATAACTACAAATGTTGCTTTTGAGTCTCACTTGTTCACCTCAAATATCATTTTGTAAATGAAATCCTTGAAATACTAACAGGTCAGGACTTAAAGCACCAAACTCAACTATGCTAAATTACCCAATTTGTAATCCATTACATCCATTTTGAGTTACCTTCATTCAAACACATGGGTCCTCATTTCTCCCAAGTTTGAAAAATTGGCTTCTTCCACAGAAATGAACAGAGAATTAAGCCTCACTTTTCATAAGTTCAAAACAGACATAAAATTAATGCATCATACAGTTGCTATGTAAGTTTATATTAAAGTCACCAAGAGCGGAGCTAATAATTCCAGAAATTCTATTAAAGACTATTTTTCTGCTTTAGAAGTGCATAAAAATTTGGAACCCAAATGCATGTATTCTGGGATATACAAAGATCAGGAACATATTTAAATATCATAATTTAAATTTATTCTGGAAAATCACATTGTCCTCATATAAACTCAACAGCAACAAAGGAGTATACATAGAATATGCTGTGCAAAGACACATTAATTCTATTAAGAGCTCTGCAATACTTGTGAGTTCAAGTGTCTTTCCAAATCCTTTTTACTAAGAATTACAATGACATTCTTGGACATTTGTGAAGTCATGGGCTTCAAATAGGTCACTTTTGAGGTATTTGCTAAAATATGGAAATAAAATCCCATCTTGACTGCAGAAGTCACCAAGTCACATTGAATTGTTAGCTCACTCCAGTGCTCTGCAGTGCTCAGAGCTACCACAGCTCCTAAAAATACTTTCTGAATTATTTTTCATCATCTTATTTTGCAAGCAGCTCTGTTTGGATTGTATTATATTGGTCTTCCTTTACAGGAATCGTACATGAGGTGAAATCTCACCAAAAACCATTCTTCTTCCACTTCAAAACCAATTTTCCATTTTGTGAGAAAGGAGTACGACTGGCACTCAGCTACTGTAGAGGGTTGCAATTGGTATCCCAGAATCTGAATGACTTATATCTGAATACTGAACTGGTTTTGGCTGGGATGGAGTTAATTTTCTTCACAGCACTTTCATGGGGCTTTGTTCTGGATTTGTGCTGGAAACGGTGTCGTTGGCTGGAATGGATGCAGCACAGCACACACAAAACACTGACATTACTTCCCACAGTAATATTAAAACCAATTTTAGGAAAAGAAAGGTGCATTTTACCTTCCACAGTTCTGTAGCAACGGGCTGATGTGGTGGGTTATCACCATATATGTTCTCCACAGCATCCCTCCAAAACTGCATCCGCATCAAACCTGTCGTCTTCTGAGTGATGGAGTCTTTAATCTGGAAAGGACACATCTGGAGTGAAATTCGGTTTCTTTAAGACACTTGGTCTATCTATGCTGAAAAGACAGACACATGACATAGTCAGGACTAAGCAAGGAAACAGCGCAGGTCTGAATTGCCATTTATTCCTCACAAAGCTTAGGAACACTATGTAGAGTAAACGCGGAATCTTCACTACAACCTAATTTTAAAACCCACAGAGATTAAGTGCTGGGCAACCCTCACCTTAGCTTTCTGCCCTGAAGGAAAAAAAAAAAAACAATCAAAGAGTGGTGACAGCAGCAAGGGAGGTACACCACGGGTTGCCAGAAGCTGGTCAGGGGTTTTGCCTGGTCAGCTCGTTTCCTGGATTACTCCTTTCTGGCAAGCACTGCTACCTTCCCTGGTTGCACTGGCAGTTTCTGGCCACTGAGCAAAGCAGAGAGACTGCAGCCACTCCTCTCCCACAACAAACTTCCCTCCTGCAGCCTTTTCATCACCTCGCTTCTGCCAAGATTATAGCATCCCATTTTTTGACCAACCTTCTACAGTGACGATTTAGCTGCACATGAAGCCAGGACTTGGATGCAATCACATAACAGTATCAAGAACCACTGCATATTTGTTATAATTCAATTTTAAAATGCATAAAGAAAAAAGTCATAAAAATCATATACATAAAAAAATAATAGGGCAGGCTGGGTACTTTCCGTGGGCCATTCAAAACTGGAAGTTTGTACTGCACTATTTATTCATTGCCCTCGACAGTATAAAAGTTAATCTTGGCAAAACACCACCTACCACAGAAAGAGTACTTACAAGTGTAATTCAGAATATCAAAACTGTTATTTTAAATTTCCAGAGTTCACAAATGTATTTTAATACCTGCCTGAGCCAGTTCCACATTGAAGGCTCTCAAGGCAAAAGCAGAGGTTCGAGATTCCGCAGGCAACAGCAGAGAACACAGAAACCCTTCATAGTCACGCTTCCTATAAAAGAATCAAAAAGTACATTTGTTATTTATAGCTCCAAGTCAATTGGGTGTGCTACTCCTTAGCGTTGAACTCCTCAAAGAGTAGCAGTAAGTTATAGCTCAAAACTCTTGACTTTGCAGAAGTAGCAGCTTTTAGGTTGGTATTAAAATAAGACCAACTCCAAGAGAGAGGGCAGGCTGTCTGAATTAGTGCACCTCTGAAATCCACATCTTTAAAGATATGTGGCTAAAGGCATGAAGCAAGGCTGTGGCAGAACTGCAAACAGAATCCAGATTGTCTGGCTGGCAGATTTCTGTTCCAAACACGAAACCACATTTATTTAAAAGATTGTGCTTTGGAGCTTGGCAGAAGACTGCTTGCTTAAGCATTAAGTTTTTGTTTACTGGAACTACATTCAAAGCATCAAACCTCTGGGAGTTGGCAGTTTGACTGCAGGTAACTTGCCAAGCTGGAGTGATGTGCCTTTGTTTGGCCACATGGGTGTGCCACAAAATTAAAAACACACTGCTCAGAATCATAAACCACAAAATCACTCCAGCCAACAAAAACACCTGACCACAGCTGAAAAGCTAAACTGCTTGTTTTGAACAAAATTTTGTGTACCTTCTGATAAGCCTGAAACCTGATTCTTCCTTAGAACAAGATGAACTCCCAAGTTTGGCCTGGAGAGTGGAGAAGCAGGTTGTCAAGGAAAACACATGTACTCATTTTCATTAAGTATGCTGTTCTTGCATGTACTCATATTTCTCTTAAATATGATCTTAAAATAGAAAGCCAGACTAAACCCAAGGGTTATTAGGGATGCTACTTTTAGCATCAAAGAAAAAGGAAGTGAAGTTTAACAGAGGTACTTAACCCTACAATACACAGCAGTTGAAAATTAGCAAATGCTTAGTTTCCACAACTGTTGTCAAACTTTTTTAGAGCTTGACGCAAGTCCAGAAATATCAACCAAAATCAAATTACATTTTTGAGTTGTAGTAGGCTTTAAAGGACACCTTCATATTACAGAATAGATACATTAAACCTCCCGCAGTTAAGACACTTTCTGAAAAGTATTATCAGCTCAAAACCTAGTATTTTTTTCAAGATTAATTGTAGAAATACCCAGTATTGCCCTCCCTAGACAGAGCTGCAAGGTTTACAGCCACATTTTCGCAGTTCCAGTCTGTCTGCTGTTCACAAAATACAGAACCACCTCTACTTTCAGAAAGGAAACAAAAAAATACGTCACACAAAGTACACAACAACACAATAGATAAAATTATCTTCCCTGTGGTAATTGTGTTGACATGGTGGGGGTTTGTTTTGTTGGTTTTTTTTTTTTTTTTTTCAATTATTCCAAGCTTAAAAATTTAGTGCTGCAAATCCACTACACCTCAGTAAAATAAAACTGATATTGCTATAGATCATGTTCCAACCTCTTCATGTACCAGTGTAAGGAATGAAGAAAGAAGGGAATGACCTTAAATCAGGTATTGAGTGTTTTCATCGTTTTCAAATAACTATAAGCTTACATATGAATCCACAGACAGAAGAAAAATTAGTAATAGTTATAACTGGACTTTCCATATAATGAATTCATAATAAAGCTATCAATCCACAAGCTTGTTTTTGAGAGCAGGCATCATAGACACTAAGAGACAAAAACCATACTTATAAGGGAACACATTTTTAGTCAAATAGGTTGGAGTGAATTAAGTTTTTAACAGAAAAAGGAAGACACAGGAGAAAGGACATCTTCCATATTGCAAAAACAAATATACATTATTAAGGCATAACTCACTTATACTTCCTAATGTGTTGGAGACTTAAATTCAGAACTAGGGAGTTGCTGACACTTGCATAGCCCCAAGTATTTTATTTCTGTTTGAATAATAATTCCTTCCACTTATTTTTTATAATTATTATTATTATTATTATTACTTCCATGCTATATTTGAGCTACTGGGAACAGCAGCTTCAATTAAATGCTGCCAAAAGCATAACTACCTTTCATTTTACTATTTTGAATGCTTGTATATTTTTCTAATTAGTCCTTCCATCATTTAACAAAAATACATATAAAAAAAGTTTTAATTCAACCATCTCATTGGAACCTAAATATTCTGTTCACAGTTGCTTGTTACTGGAAACATTTCACCTGCAGATGTTGACTTTACCTGTATATTGGCTCTACATACAGCCTCTGGTCTCCTGAGTATCAGGGAAATGAATCCTGGGTAGAACAACTAGAAAAAGAAAGCTGTATTCTGAAAATCATGAAAAATGCAATGTGGCTGTGCATTCTGGTGCATCTGTACAGGTCAGCTTCTTGGGGCTGCACTGAACATTTAAGATTGTCCCATTTCTTTCCCTTAGTTTTCCTACCTCAGACATCACTGCAGACCACACACACCTTTCTGTCTTTTACAAGCACCAGTTTGGAGAAGATAATCCTGTTCTACTCTTTCTGTACACACATGGAACCCTTCTCCCAGCTTTTGTCAATCATCTGGAACAACAGTATCCAAAGGGAAACTACCTGTTTTACTAAACTACCTATTTTACTAAGATACTTGTTTAACATCTTACTTTACAAAGAACTGAATTCCTGGGAACTACAAAGCAGCCAAGGGGCCCTACAGCCCAGAATCCAAGAAGGAAAAGTGGCCTGACATGGAAGTGTCTGACTGCACTCCTGCTTCTCTTGGAGCACTTTCGGTTTGACCAAAAAAAAAAGGATATTTTGGAAACAGAGCCTTCCTCTTGCGTTTAGGAGAGAGAAGGGACTGAGCTGCTCCAGCTTTAGCACGTTTTTCCAAGGAGCACTCGGGAAGCATGGCTGTTTCTCAGTAGCCAAGATCTGAAAACACCCAGTGCTTTTAAACATCCACTTCGGTGATTTCGCTCTCCAAAACACCGACAGAAGGAAAGGGAAACGCTCAATGCTCCTGAAGAAATCCAGCCATGAAGGAAGGGGCGGGAGGAGGGGCGGGAAGGGCATTCCCGTGGGAGGCTGCCCAGGAAGGCCGTGGAGTGTCCCTCTGCGGACACATTCCTGTGTAACCTGCTCTAGGACACCCTGCCTGGGCAGGGGATTGGACTGGATATCTCCAAAAGTCCCTTCCAACACAAACTCCTCAGTGATTCTGTGTGCGGGCTCAATCACCCACGCGGCCTAAACACGCGCCTGCTTTCCGTGCTCCGGCACGGCGTGATCCCGCCGACCACACGGGATATTTTAGGGGCCAGGAGAGCCCGAGGGCGGCCTGAGGAATCCCGGTCATTCTTTCTGGGAATTCGTCAGCCGGGTGGGAAGTGCCGCCGAGCTTTCCCGGGCCGCACTCAGCGGAGCGCGCCCTCCAGGCCTGCAGCCCCACTCCCTCCTCCGCGGCGCGCACTCACCGCACCAGCTCGGCGCAGTACTGCACCGCTCCTCCTCCGCCCGCCGGGCCGCTCCAGCCCGCCGCCGCCGCCCTCCCGCCCAGCGCCGGGCCGGGGCCGATCCTGTGGCCGGTCCCGTGGCCGGTCCCGCGGCGCCGCAGCGCTGCCCGCGCCATGGGGCCCGCCATGGCCATGGACCCGCCGTACCGCGCAGGGCCGACAGGGGGCGCCCGCGGGGCCCGCCTCAGCCTCCAGCGCCTCCCTGGGGAATCTCCACTCCTCCGGCATTGGGGGTGGAAAGGGACCTCGGGGGCTGGTCGGCACCGGGCTGAACGTGTGATAGCGTGTGTCCAGGTGGCCAAGAAGGCCAGTGACATCCTGGCCTGTGTCAGCACTAGTGTGGCCAGCAGGACCAGGGCAGGGATTGTCCCCTGTGCTGGGCTCTGCTGAGGGCACACCTCGAGTGCTGTGTCCAGTTCTGGGCCCCTCAATTGAACATTGAGGTGCTGGAGCGTGTCCAGAGAAGGCCAATGGGGCTGGTGAGGGGTCTGGAGCACAAGTCCTGTGAGGAGCAGCTGAAAGTCTTCATCCTGGAGAAAATGAAGCTCAGGGGGGACCTTAATGTCCTATAAAGTGCCTGAGAGTAGGTTCTGGGGCCTGTGAGCCAAGGAGGGCCTGGCCTCCCAGGTAACAAGTGATACAAGAGGAAATTGGTGTAAGATGTGACAGAGGAGGTTTAGGTTGGACATTAGGAAGAATTTCTTCACAGAAAGGGAGATTAGACATTGGAATGGGATGCCCAGAGAAGTGGTGGAGTCACTGTCCATGCAGATATTTAAGGAAAGGCTGGGCACAGCACTTAGTGCCTTGATATAGTTGATGTGATGTTTGGTCAGATTAGGCTCAAGTTTTTTCCAACCTAATTGAGTCTGTGATAAAGTTTTTAAATCTGAGTCCAAAAAATTCAAGGGAGCTGAATTGTAAAAGCCTCCCTGTTTTGGGCAGGGGGCACAGGAGCAGCCTGGGACTGGGAAAAGCCTCAGGCTGGTGTGCTGTGTGAGGGAGAAAGGCAGAGCAGTTTTGCCCAGGCAGCAACAATAGCCCCAGGGCTCCATCCTTGGTAAAATGTGTTTAAGGTTTGCTGCAGAAGCCCTGTTTCCTCCTTTCAGCTGGCAGAGGGCTTCCTCACTGTACAGGCTGGCTGGACTTTTATCTAGAGACAGAATGGCTCTGTTAGCCATTTGGTCATGGACACAACAGCTGTACTTCCTCAAAATTTGGCCTATATAAAGATAAGACAGCAGATTCATACAAAAATGCCACTGTGCTTCAAAGCAGTTTCATCTTAAAACTACACCAGCCCAACCTATTAGTAACTAGCCCAATCCAGCTCTTGCTAGAAAAGGCACAACAGCAGTCTGGCTCTGCTTTCTATCCCCAGCTGTTCCATCCTCATCCTCTGGTGCCAACTTTGACCTTTATTTTATAGTACAGGGAGTTAAACCAGGAGACACCCATCCACTGCTCACTTCTGTTTCTCATGAGTTCCTTTTCTGCCGGTTTGGTGCCTTGAATTAGTTCACTGTGTGGTCAGTTGTGGTCAGCTTTGAGTGGGCAGTGATAGTCAAGGGACAAGGGATCTATTTGGAAATCAGAGCTTTATTTTGTGTCACAGAGACGAGGAGGAGAAGGAGGTTAGGGATCACACTAAAACATTATTTATTTTATTAATTAGTGGTCCTTGTGGGTTTACTCCGAGCCTTTCTTCTTCCCTTTTTCTCATGTCTGAAGTTCTCTCTGTCTTATGTCTGAAGTTCTCTCTGTCTTGAAACTCTGAACCTTGTTTTAAACTCCTGCTATGCCTTGAGCAGGATTTATTGTTTGTCAGGGCACCCAAAGAAGGTCATTTAGCTTTGGGTGGAGGCTGAAACTGCTGTTGTTTAAGTTTTCAGGGAGAACCCCTAGATAAACTAATCCAGCACTTTCAGTTGCTGCCAATTCCTGGCAGAAGGGTTACATAAACATACTCCAAACCTCAAGGGTATTATAAATAAATCTTATAAAATATTATACTTTTTTTAGTCTCTCAACAAAAAGGGTGCTAAACTGATTTAAACTCATAGTAAGAAAAGAATAAACCGGTTGTTTATGTAAAATATTAATCCTGACCTTGTTCTCAGTGTACTGACATTTGTTTCTCATTGTTCTGTACCTTTACTGTTTTTATTAAAGTACTTCTTTTTTCTTTAAACAAATATTTCAAGTGCCATGTGCAATTATTGAAAATCTTCCTCAAGACTGTATAGATTCTAGTAAGTTAACTTTTTGTGCCACCAGCTCAATGGGAGTAACGATTTGGCTTAATGTTTTGGCAAGTGTTTAACACTGTATATAAAAATTGAGGCTTTATAAGAGTCATCCATAAACTTTTTTTATTATCTCGCTGTGTTAAAAAGCACCTTCCATCACCTTTTTCAGCATTTCTCTCAGAAGCTGAAAGGTGGCCACCTCTCTGATGGGTACTTCTTACGGAATATTTTGTCCCACTGACTCTCCAGACAAAACTCTGAAATCCTTGGGCAGCAGGGCTAGTGACAGTAGTGGCTGGTTTAGGCAGAGATAGTTCACTTATTACTCTAACCTGGCATTTCTGGAAAAAAAAAAAAAAACAAGTGTCAAGAGAACTGATCAGTTATAGCCCACCCTTGTTATAAGAACATCCATATACAATTTGTCAACAGAGAAATGAGAAAAGGAGCCCCTCAGCTGTCCCACTGGCCAAACAGAGGGTGAAGTTTAGGAAGTCTACAAATACTCCTGTGCTTGTACCACAAAAGTCTTCATACAGAGGAGAACAGAGCAGGGAAGAGAGAAATCTCCCACAGAATATCCAGTGATTGGAGGTTAGAGTGTTAATTGGGATAAGGGAGACAGTCACTGGGATCCCTCATCTCTAGTGACGAAAGCAGAAATAAGAACAGTGATCTTACAGGTCTGTTTACACTCACAGGACCAAGGATATGTTTTCCCTCTCTCACATTTTCCTTTTCTAAATAATCCTGGATTAATTCCAATATCAGAGTTAAGGGAAAATCTGTGTGTACTAACAATAGTGTTTCTGGTTGAGTTCCATGCCACAGTGAACAGGTGATTGCAGTTATTTTTAACTGAACTACTAAAAGTATTCAGCCAAAAATCTTTGTTTAAGGAGAACACTAAGAACATTAGTTCAATGGCAGTCATTTCAGTCGTGGCCAAAAAATAATACATTAATACATGTGCTAATAAATACTGGGCCACTTTAAAACACATTTTTCCCATTTTTCATGCTTTAAACTTCTCAGTCTTTGATTACAGAGTAGATGAAAAACTGTCCCAAAGGACATTGCAGTGAAGGGGTTTCATCTTTTTTTGCTGCTGCATTTTTTATTGTTGGTATGTTTCTCTGTAGATAAATTGCTGGTAAACCTTTGTTTATTTCTTGTTTTCATTTCTCTTGCTCTTTCACTTCCCAGTTTCAAGCACAAGCACAAATGAGGTTGTACAGGGTGGTATATTAAAAGTAGTGGCAGACAAAAGTCTCAGTGATTTATGGAGAGTGAGAACCAGTGCAAGCTTCCTTGGCTTTGTGCTGCAGGGCTGGGCTGGAGCAACTGTCCTGCAGAGGGGAAGGAAACAGCAATTTTCCCTTATCCATTGGCACCTTTGCCAACCATGGGCATACACCACTGCACTCACTGGGAACAGCACCTGATATTCCCAAGCCTCCTGGAGTTTTACCTGGTGTTCAGGTATACTCCCATGAAACGGATGGATCTATCAACACACCTATCAACATACACCATCAAATAAAGGCCAGATTTTGTCAACTTCCAACTCTGATTGAGACTGCATGCAGACTTGTGAGTGAAACTGTCATGCAACTTTTTGATACCTATCTTTTTTTAGGTTAGTCCCATCTCTTTTTAGACAGCAGATTAAAATAGGACTTCTACAGAGGGTAGTTCAGAATAAGAAATAGCTTCAGCTAATAAACTTAGTCCCTTTCCTTTCTGTGGATTACTGACTGTTTCTGATCAGGAACCTCTCCACAGCTGTGCCCCATTCTCTGCACACACAAACACACAGATGCCGATCTTTGGGCCAAATTTTCAATGGTTTAGTGCATCATAACTTCCCAGCTTCTACTTTGGGATCAAAATAAGACCTTCAGACTTAAAAAGCCTTTGCTATTAATCTAACAAGTTCTTTCAAAAGTCCTGCTCTCTGGGGGACAATATACTCTCCTCAGAATTTTGTCTCTAGTTTTTCAGCACCCATCATAAAACTTCCATACTGCCATGAGAAGAGATGATTTACTTGGCCACCCTTGCACAGGAGTGTAAGCCCACACAAACACAGTTTGGTCCCATTGTTGTTGTCTAGTGTGACACATTTACAGTATCAAATGCAAATACAGTGAATATTTGAATGGAATTCACAAAGTGTGTGCTTTTAAGATAAAGCCAAGTCCTTCCAGTGCTGCTTTGGATGCAAATGTATTTGTAATGAACTCCTGGTTTTGTCTGTATCCCTTATCTTGCACCTGTTATCATCCTTGCTGTAAAAAGCTTAGGGGTAAGCTTGCCAAATGATACGCCCCATATGTGCTACCTGGATAAAAAGTGTTAGCAAGAAATATGCAAACTGAAAAGCAACAAGTTCTTGACAGACAGGTACCAGAAGTTTCTCTGTGACTAGCAAGGATAAGGTCTTTATGTTCTTTCAACAAGTTGCCAACCTTTTCTTTGAAATTCTTGTGAAGTTGTTGGGAGGGAGATGAGAAAGAGAAAGAGAGGAAGCTGAAGATGTGCAAACTTGTTTGGGGAATGCAGATGAAGTCAACTACAAATATAACAATGATTTCAGCAGAATTCACCCAGTGAATGTTTCTTCACTAGAGCCTAAATTGACCTAAATGTTGTATCTGCTGTGTTGAAGGCAGGTGTATTAGTTGTGTACACTCCTTTTCTTTATATCTCTTTGCTTGGATGCCTGCAAACCAGACTAGCACTCAGAAGGAAGGAAGGTGAGTAATAAGAAACTGCATCACTAGGATTTGTACCTGACAAACCTGGAAAGAAGTGACAGCAGAAACAGGATGGTGAGAGAGGCCTCAGGCATTTGGGCAAAGAGGCAACAACAGTAGAGAGAACAACTTGTTCCAGAACCTTATCATGTTCTACTGAGGTTCCACGCTTCTCTATGTTTTCTTTTTTAGGAACATACAGGAGGGACCATGATTGAGTAATTAAAGCATAGAGTTGGCAGCTGGGCTTCTGAAGTCCTGTCACTGGGCTCCTGTGGCAACACATGTACTGTCTGCAATGGTCACCTCTGAGAGAGGCCAACACTTCATGGTCCTGGGCCAGGTCATTTTAACTGACTTGCATCTTTAGTGTTCCCATCTAAGGGCCTTTTCAGTGCACAGGGCACATCACTACTTCATATTAATGGGGATACAGGGTGGTATGAGAGCTGTCCCATTTGGGAAAGATTCCCCAGGCCTGTGTCCTCAGTTTGCTAACTGAGGCAGAAGAGATGATGAGACCAACAGCACTTGCTGTGGATGGATACAGACAGCTCCCTCTTCTACTGCTCTTCCTCTGCCTTGTGCTCTCTGTGCAGGCATGCTGGGGCATGTTACTTTTGTGTGTTAGAATGAGATAAAGGGTAGAACTTGGCATCAGGAGTGACCTGCAAGGGAATTTACCTAATGCCATTTCACCAGAAGAAGAGACAGAATTAGGACCCACATTCCTTTGGCTTCTTGTCATATGGGGTCTGTGTCTGCAAGAGCTAGGAAGGATGCCTCACCTGACCTGCCCAAGCCTTGTCAGTCAGCAAGGATAATTCATAAACTGGTTACCCTGGCAGAGCCCAAGATGACGGCATGTTTTGGCATTTGGATACATTCCACCAGGCACAAGCTAGAAACTTCTGATGTCTTCTACTGTTTAAAAAAGTGGTGGCCTGAGGGGATCCCTTTTTATTATGGTCAGTTTAGCATAACTCCTGACCTGTCCGAGAACTTTAACCAGGCTCCTAACTCTTGCAGGGCTGGGTGTGCTGCCAGGCAGCTGGGCAAAACATTACAGGTTTGCTGGCAGTGTTACAGCAACCCATGCACCCTTGCTGCCTCCAAGGCCCTTGTAACAGCTTGTAAAAGGGCTCAGAGAAAACTTTCTGTGCAGAACAGACACTCCTAGGGTGTTTCACACCAGGCAGTGTGCCAGTTGCCAGGGATGAGACAATACTTTGGGAACCTCACCTGTAACCAATGACTGGCAGCAACATGTTCAAAACTTGTAGAGCCACAAGGACACAGATTCATTGCATCTTGACTTTTGCTCTCTATGTCCCAATGGCAGTCTCCTTCCCTGCTCATAATGTGAAACCAACCTCTCCTCCTCTCTCCTTTCTACATCCCAGCCCCTCATGGCAGGTTTTGACTGTCCCAGTGAGAACAGGCTGTAGAGTCAGCTGCTTAGCAGGAGACTGCCCCAAATCCTGCAAGCTTCTTTTTGAAAAAAGTTCCTTATTGAAACCCATTGTGCAAGGGTGCAGGGTTGCCAACCCAACTATAATACCCTTAAATGATCTGACAATTTTATACCATGTAGGCCATAAGGAACAGTTGTAGGGGGACAGTACTGCAGAATACAACGTAGAGACCATTCAATGCCTAGGCTCCTGAGACTCTGCAGGATTCGTTCTATTTGTATTCATTTTAAAATGGGTGCTGAGAGAATATGAGGTTTTCTGGGATTGGTTCCTGAGGTGAGTAAGGGATGCTGATGTGCCAGAGGTCCTGTGGCAGCTGGCTATACCAAGATAATGCCACATGCAGAAGCAGGATTTTTTGTGTCTTAAGTAATTTTTCCTGAAAAAAAACTTGGGCACTTCCAGCTCCTCAGATCAACAACCTGGGCCTGACTGTGCAGTCAAACTGCTTTCTGCCTAGTCTTTATCTCAGGTAACTATGTCCCCTTCTGGAACTCAGCCTGGTTCCTCAGAGGTCACACAGAGTGCTTCTACCCTGTCACTTTGTTCTGCTCCATCTCACTGTGGGATCCTACTCTTTCAAATATCCACATGAGCATTCTTACAGACGGTGTTCTTACTCCTCAAAGAGAATCCCTCCCAGCTCTGCTTGGACAAAGTAATTTGTCAGATCCAGGGGCCTAGGAGAGGGGACACACTTGGGCAGAAGCCAGGAGGATCTTCTGCAGAGGGCTTCAGGGCACAAGCATATGTAGGAATTTTGATACTGAAATTTGCAGTGGTAAGTAGAAACAATCACCCTTGAAAGTGTTACTTATCAGCCAACCATAATAACTAGCAGAGTACAGCATTTGCTGGAAAGAATGAGATGCCTAGCTACTGCCCTGCTTATCACTTCCCCAAATTTTTCTGGTGATGTGGAATCTCAAAGCATTTCTAAAACACCTTTTAGAAATCAACTCTTTTCAAACTCACAAACACTCCAGTTCTGAGCATTATAAATGGTCATGCTAATTAAATGCAGCTAAAATAGTGAAAAGAGTTGCAGGGCAGACAAGATCAATGACAAAACACCCTGAGAGAGCACAGAAGGGGAAAAAGTACTGTAGAAAGGTGATTTATAGTGATTTTCTGGTTGCTGAAGCAGAACAATTATTGAGAATCCTAAGGAGAAAGGAGCTTTAGGTTGGAAGATTGACGACTGAAAACCATGGGGAAGTAATCCTTTCAGCACCAGCATGGCAAAGCTTCAGTTCTGGGAGGCAGGTCAATGTAGGTCAGCACTGGCTCTGGAAATGCTAAGCTGGGGAACCTCTCTGGTTGTTTTCTTACACCATGTTACCTCCTCCCCACCCCCTCTTTGACAAAGGGAAGCCAGTGCATTTTGTTGTTGTCATTTCACATTCAGCTCCACAATCTAATTCCTAACCAAAGGGTGCAGCACCAGGCAGCCTGATGCAAGGGTAAAATTAATTGCTCCAACACGGTGATTCATACTTTAGCCTAGAGTTAGGAAGTTCTTAAATGTAGGTGGCATTGGGATTTGGTATCTGTGAATGTAAGGGGTCCTTTTGTCATCTTTTACCCTATATAAGCCACTATCAGCTTTTAACATAAAGACATTTCAAGGTCCATCTTATACACATATGCACTTGTGAGTTACTTTGTGGCCTCCAGTAACTGCATGAAAAACAAAGCAAGAATAAACTTCTATTCAAAGGGACACTGTTACACTTTCCTATAGAAAGTTGTTCCTGTCCACAGCAGGGGGGTGGAACTAGATAATGTTTAAGGCCCATTCCAGCCCAAGCCGATCTGTGATTCTGTGACTGTATAATCTGAAAATATTGTATGCAAAGATTGCACCTCTATATTCTACACAATAAGTAATATTCCACCCTGACCAGTAAGTCCATTACAACACAAGATGAGAATCAGAAAGAGTCAGCATGTTGATTTTTGAAACTTCTAAATTTCTTTTGGATTAATACAATTACATATTTGAACAATTGTACTGTTATATTTGGACAGTTATTTTATAACCATCACAGGCTGTAATTAGACATAGTTGTCTCACTTTAAAGATACAATTTTCTTTGTTTCAAGAAGTTTCAGACAGCAATTATTGCAATTGGATGGTGTTCCAATAGCCAGGTCTCAAGGAAACTCCTATGATGAGTCACGCCATCAGCAAAACTTGTCAAGTGTGGTGTTATAATGTCATGTAACAGCAAATCAGTGTCTTTTGCTAATGCTTTAATGACAACCATCTCAAGTAGTCCAGGTTTTCACGAAGTGTTTCTTATTCATACATAATGATCTGGGTTGCAAAAACACCCTTGGAGGATAAAGCTAATAAAATAAGCAGCTACTTATTACAAACTTCTTAACTTAATTTTATTGTGTGGAAAATTGCAGTTTTCTTGCATGAGAAAGACTCTGCTGCTGCCTACAAAGTTTCCACTTGGCCCTGCAGGTTTCAAATTGTTCCAGTCAAAGGTGTCGATCAGACAGTTGCTGCACTTTCACTGTTGCCGACCTGTGCACCTCTATGTATTTCACAGGTTGGCTTTATTCAAAAAGTTATGTATAGCTAAAGTATTAGTCATTAATCTGGCACGATTTAGATGTAAAGTATTAATCACTAATCTCGTTAACCCTTTACATGCTGGGTTTGCAGTCTAATTTCCTTTTTTTTAAATAGCAAAATAATGTTTGCAAACAAAATGCAAGCTCACTTTTTTCTCTGTTTCAGAGATGCATATCAGAAGTCTCCTATTGTGCTTCTTTCCCTCAGAGAGTAAAGCAAACCTGCCCAGTCCAGTGAGCTACTGCACTGCTTCTTGCTCACTGACTAACACAGTTACACCAGAAGGAGGTTTAAAATAATTTCGTTAGCATTTGGAGCATGAGGCTTGTCTTCAGTGACCTCAGACTGTGCTTTCCACAGCATTTGGATCGCTGAAATACCCTTATATAAGCCTAATTAGCACAATTAGAAGAATGACTCCTTGCAGATGTGTGTTGCCGTAGCAACCTGGGGGGAAGGCAGCCAAAGTGCCCTCCATATTTAGCAAAATAATATTAATCATAATAGATAGATGCACTTTATCCCTTTTGTAAGGCACTTGGTCAGGAGGTAAGTGCCTTAACATGCCACAACAAGGATCACTGTACTGGAGGTTAAATAATTTGATGCCAAGCTAAAATTCTTTCAGTAGTAACCAAAATTACATCAAGATAGAAACATAGTCAAATGTTGACCAAATCTTCCAGAATATAGGCAGAAGGCTTAGCTGTTCAATGCTTTGACTCCACTGCTGTATGAGCACTGGAGGAAAAAAAAAACCACCAAAGGCATCCATAGTGGCAAGAAAAGGCCTTGTTGCTGAGCCCATCTCAAGTCTTCCTTGCTGAAGACCCCAGTAATTCAGTGGGAGCACTCTTGGCAGACTTGAAATCCACCTGCCACCTCCTTTGTGTGAGAGGGACTCCATGTTGCTGGCAGTGGATGTGGATATGTATAAAAGTGTCAGTGGTACTGGCAGCACAGTGAAACTGTGGCAGATCTCCTGCTTCCCATGTGGAAAGAGTGGGAACAGCTGCTTTGCAGAGTGGATCCAAATGGTTTGTTCCTGACTCTGACTTGCCTGTCCCAGTAAAATTGTGCATCTCATCCAAGCATCACAGTCTCTTTGAAGTGTCAAAGGGACAATGTGAATTACCCAAGATTCACAACTTAGGGCTTGTTTTCATTAACTCTTTTGATTTGAAGCCAATGATAAGTCTGGTATGATTGTTTGCTCATAGTTATTAATTTAATGCAGTTTTAAATTTTGTCTTTATTTCTTTGCACCTTGAACAGTCACATTGTGTTGCTGCAGAGTACAAGAAATCCTGAACTCATCCCTGACTGGAACTGAATAATGGGATTTCCATTTCTAAGATGAAGACGCAAGTGACTAGCATGAATAAACAAGCAAGTCTGAAAAAAAACAAACACTCATCTTGTGGATGAACATGGAAAATAGACATGAAAAGGTATCTCTAGAAGTTATCTATACCATCCCACTCTTTACAGATGGATAAATTTTATCTCTGTCATTACTGACTAAGTTTTATCTGATCTCTTTTAAAAAGATTTACAATCCCCAGGCAATCTTGCCTAATGCATCACTAGCTTTATTTTTAGAAAGTTTTTCCTAACATCTAACCAAAGCCTATTTCGGTTGCAATGGAATGTCTTATTAATCTGCAATATCTTTATTTTTTAAGACTATTCTCACATTTCTGTTAGATTTCTCTTCACTAGAGCAAGCACCCCTGTTTGTCCAGTCTTCCCATGTAATTTGTGTTTTTCTAGAACTCTGATCATACAGATTGCTCTCCTCTGCAGCCTGATGAATATTTTATCTCTCCCAAACATGGTGGCCCAAGCCAGGCTTGCTGAGTTCCTGCTTATCTCTGCCAATAGTGAGGGAAGTAGAAGAATCACTTGGTGTATTTTATTGCCTCTATTTATATTTGTACCTCTCAGTATGTAGTTTTCTTTTTTGAAAGAGTATGCAACATCCAGACTATTTTTTCAGGGCTGCTCCCTACTCATTTGCTCCTCAGTCTGTGTTTTTTGCAATGGATTATTCCTGACCAGACATAAAATATTGGATTTCCTATTCTTAAATAGCCTCTTTTTTTTTTTCACTAACAATCCATCTATGTAGTTAACTGGTGTGAAATTGCTTAGTTGAATACTAAGCTTATATTTCTTCCATCTTACTTTCAATTTTTTTTTAACTTTATCATGCTGGTTTATGCCTGGTATCTATAAACCTTCAGCTTTGTTCTAATTATAGTCCCAGAGCCCAGGTACATTATGTTCATGTGCAGCCTGGATGTGGCCCCTCCACTCACCCTGTTCCAGCTACAGTGTTATGATTATAGCTGTTTGACCTGTTGCACCACTGGAAGTTCAGCTTGTCCTGGTAATAGTACAGTTATGTTTACTGTCCTTGCACCTCTGGCCATTACATCTCATTTCATCATTTTAATAACTCGAACACTGACATTTGAGTGATATTACGTCCAAAATTCAGGCACAGAGAAAAAAGGTTCTTTCAACTTCATAGTCTTTTATTTATCTGTTCTCTTGAACCGCCTGTTTTCTCACAACACATTCCACACTCTGTCACAACCACTCGTGTTTTTCCAAAAACCCTGGAAGACATCGTAAGGTCCTGCTTCAGCCAGAAATTTTTTTCATAAAAAGCTATTTCTTATTCTTCAGCACTTTCACTACAGCAGGATGAAAGATGTATCTTTAAAATACATTGGGTAGCATGCCTTGAAGCACTGGCACAGGTGAGACAAATGGTTCATAGCACATGGACTGTTGGGGCTGAGCCCTGAGAAATACCAGGTGCTAGGAGGACATCATTCTCAAGTTGTCACCTTCTGTTATACTGTCTCTCATGGCCAAGAATGTGCTGTTTTGGTGTATTTGTTTAAGAATTGAAGCATACTAACTTACTTTCTCTATGTTTTGGACCTCACACCTGCTGAATTATACCAGGAGCATCTCTACTTCACCTTACCCAAGAACTTTGCCAGCAACTTACAGCCATTTGAACAATACTTAGGCAGGCTAGAGTAGAAAGAGTTAAGTGCTAACACCTCTCTTGCATCATCCCAGTGGAGTGCCTGGCTGCCTGACCACATCCTACCTATGAGGAACTCAGGCAGAGTTACGAAGTCTGCCCAAAGCCACGCAACAGGTTAGCAACTAAATCTGGAGCTACAGGTCTCTTGCTGTAACGGCTGGATGACATGACTTTGCTGGCAAGTTTTAATAAAACCTTTGCTGTCATCTGGGGAGTTACACTGTTACATCAGGAAGCTAAACCTTTCTGTGAACACTAACCTTTCCAAACTGGAAGGGCATGTGGAATGGACAATCTGTCCCTTGCCTGAAGGCTTCATTAGCACAAATCTTGAAGAGACTGAGACCTCATAAACTCATTATTGTGCAGGACCAATTTGAAATGCTATCTGCAAAAATAGCTGTAATACCAGATCCTGAGCTGCAGAGATTCAGTATGCAATGATGATGCTTGCACCTGGCTCCTGTGAAATGCTTAACCCCACAGACCAGACCTCCCACACTATTTATTCATTCAGCCACACTCAGCTGGCACAGAATGCTGGTGTTCATGTTTGTGAGCTATATAAACATGCACATATGCTGTATTGCACTGCATAAATAAATTATGAAATACACAAAGACACATATATTTGCATATATCCCATGTTAAATTGGGGTTGGAACATGCAAGGTAAGGACACTGAAGTATTGACTGCTTTGTTACAAATGCAGTGCCCGAGACCTGGGTGCAGGAAAGGTCATGTCTTTTTAATCCACCATGATCACCTCAGCCTCCATTGCAATAGACATTATTTGTTCTTCTCTCAGAAGCATTTGGCTTTTTTTTTTTTTTTTTTTTTTTTTTAATAGGGCCTGGTCTGAGCTATGGTGAGGAACACTGGGCTCAGTATTTGTAAGAAGCATCCATGGCTGAAAAGAGTAACAATGCAGAATCATGGTGTGTGGCTTTGTACCCTGAAAAGACTAAGAAATCTTTCAAAAATAATTCACAGTTAGATGGAATCTTACAGTTGAAATCCAAACACATCTAAGCATATGATATGATTCATATTACTTGGTGCTAAACCGATGTTGCTAATTCTTTTGTAACTTTTCACAACAGAACAAAGATAGTGAGCTCTATTTTAAGAAGCATATGAATAAGTGGGAGTGCCAAAAGGAAACAAATGCATCACTGGTGAGACTAAAAATGCCTCAGAGATGTGAGCAGTGTGTCTGCTGACTCTGAGGTTGTGCAGAAAAAATTCAAGAAAGGGTTTTAAGCATGGCTAGCCACACAAAAAAAAACACGTTTGGAGCTGACAATTTAAGGAGGAAGTGATCTTGCACACTGTCCGTCCTTCCTATGTGGTTTAAAACAAAGATATGATACAGACAGACACTGCTTATTCTCTCACTGAACATTATCTGACAGTCTTTAAAAAGTAAATCCAGCAGAGAAAAATAAATTATATGACTAAGGCAAGTTCCTCCTAAACAACCTGTATTAATGGATCAAGCAGACTTGCCTATACATTGACTGTGGCTGATCATCTTAACATCTTAACTATGGTAATAACCCATCAACATCTGAAGCATGCAAGAATTTCATATATGTAACAAATGCACGTTCAATGCCATAGTCAAAAATTCACGGGTCATTTCCCTTTTGGATGTTAAGAACACTTTGTTTGGCTGGGTTAGGTGGGAGGTTTGCTTCTGGAAAGGCTTTCTAATCACATGGCAAAGAAGAAAACAGTAGAAGAGTATTCCTGACTGTACCCAGAGGTACAATAGGGTCTTTTATTACTGAGTGCTGAAGGAGAGGACAGGTTCAGGCAAGAATAGTGAAAATGCACTAGACTTCTTCTAGTACAAGAGACAAATATGAGAGAGGACAGACAATCCCAGTGGAAAATATTTGATGAATGCCTCTGGGCTCAGGAGAAAAATCATTTCCATGATGACAAGAAGAGGCATCTGTCTCTGGCTCTCTGCTGGCTGGCATTGCAGTACAGCATTACCTGCTGTGATGCCTGACACGCTTCAGCCCAAGCTAATAATTCAAATGCTGCCACTGAAGGTGCTCTAGAAAAAAGCAGAGTTATTCGGACCACTGAAATCTGTACTGACTTCTGAGAGGATTTTTATTTTGACAAGAAGAAAAGTATGGCTAAAGCTTACCAATATTTTTTTTAATCTGGCTATGATTTATAATGGCTTCCTGCCAATGGCAATTTGAAGGCAAAATTATACCTGGTTTTGCTCTCAAACAATACAAAAAGTAGGATTTGCGTTTTGACAGTTTCAAAGGAAAATGAGTTTTTTTCTAAAATGTACTCTGCTGAAAAGGGCAACAGATTGGATGTTTTAAGATAATAGTTATTCTGAAAATGGAATCCCTCAACTTTTTCAGTCCGTCTTAGAGGATCAAATCCAGTAATTTCTGCCTCCTTGGATCTTGCTCAGCCAAATCATGAGGGTTCTAGTCATGTCAAAATTGGATTCTTGAATTTGCTGAATCCATGCTGTAGAAATACAGTAACAGGTCTCTAACACCTGTTTTGCATAAAAGTCTGGAAAGGCCTGCTCTTAATCAAATTGTAATTTGCTGTTTGGGAAAACAGCATTAGAAACTTGTGACTTATAGCAGAAACAATCAATCTATCGTCTTGAAGCCATTGCTGCAGAAATCTTTGCACTAAATAAAGTCAGGGGAAGAAGAGCAGTTAAGTAAGTGCCTGTTTTAGTTGAGACTGATCTTTAAATCTAGAAGTCCACTTCAAAAATGGGACTGACATTTGTGCAAGCACACAAATGTCAGATTGTGCTTTTTTAGGCTTGGGTCTGTTTAGATTGTTCATGCTTTAAACAGCAGGTTTGAAGTGTTTGTACCTAAATTTGGACAGAAAAGTTTGGGCTCTTTTGAACAGTAGCTAGTATCTTTTCCATAGGAAAAACAAATAAAAAATCCAAACCAACACAACAGCATTTCATTGTGGTTAATCATAAACTTGAGATATTTTTTAAATTAGAAACCCTGGCTGTTTCTGCATAATGCATTCAGACCAGGATCTATCTGATAGCTGTGATCTTATGGTATCACACAGAATCTCTTCCCATACATCACAGGGCTTTCTGCCACAGCCAGGTGGTAGCTGTAGGGCAAAAGGTTTTAGACTTCATCTTAACCAGGGTTAAGTTCAGAGCATCAGTTTCTAACTTACCATTAAACTGAAACTTCCATTTTGGTAGCTGTGCTGGACTGATCTTAAAACAATGGCACACATCAGCAAAGGTGATTGGTGAGGAGGTTCCTGTACTGATACACCAGGTTCTTTCTGTGTGGGAATGATGGGTGTGTTTATGCAAATCACTCAGAGTGATATCAAGCTGGTTTTTACACATTGTTTTGAAAGAATCCTTACTTATCATTGTCTGGAGGATATATGTTGCCCAAAATTTAGAGGGAGATTATTTTATGGATGTGCAAAGTCTGTTTGGTATGGTTCTCCCTCCCACTACTCAGTATTTTTAATACAGAGACAGATGTGCATTCTCTCCTACCCCTGAAACAGGCACAACTGTGGAGTAGGGCCTCTCCAAGAGGCACAACACATGGCAGTGCTTTGTTGTAAGCTCAATGCACTCATTGTAACTCGCAGGTCTTGTGGTAGGAAGGTCACTCTCTACTCCATGGCTAGACACATATTGTGCCTGCTAAATACTGCTGTAGTATTTCATTGCAGTGGGAACACAGACAACAGGTCATGCCTTGCATTAATGTGCAGGATCTTGAAAAATCAATACAATTCAAATAACAAGGGACTGCTGCCCAGTCGTTTACTATTCCCAGGACACACAGAGCAGCAATGGCTGTGCCATTAAGCTGCCACTGAGCACACAGAAAGTACAATGTGCTCTCTGCTAATTCATGCCAATAAATCCAGAATCACGCATGGGCACATGTTATTGGAAATACGAATGGTTCCCTTGCTCCAGAGATCTCTTCAGAATATTTTCTGTAATCGAATATAAGCATCAATTTCCTCAAAGGAAGGCCAGTTTCTCAGTCAATTTTTGTGTCCAGCAAGCCCCAGACTTAAGCAACTATATCTCCTTTGCTGAGGGCCTGCCCTAACAACCATTAGAATGAATAGAAAGGCTAATTGATTTGAAAGGCTTTGGATAAAGCATCTAAGGCCACAACCTTCACTACTGCAACCACCAGAAAATTTATCGTTGACCTCAGTGAGTGCAGGATGAAATACCTGGGCTCTTGCTCAGTAGGTATTTGAGTCCACACACCTAATTTATGTCATTATAAACCATTCATATGCCTAAGTGCTTGTCAGATATGGAACAAAAGTGTGATGGTTGCCAGGCTTAGAAAGAGAGTAGTTTTCAGAACTGCCTTTCTCCTGCCAACAGCAATGATATTTGAGAGAAAGAATAAGCAAGTTCATGGTTTCCACCATTTTTGTTACAATACAGAATTAAGAAATGAGTGAAATGAAAATGGAAGAATTCGAAAGCAACACTACAGAAAGAGGAAAGCTTCTATTCCTTCGGTTACTTGTCAGGGGACTTTCAAAAATATAAACAGTGACTTTTTATCTTAATTAGGAGTCTGTGTCTCAAATACAATCCAAGTTTTCCTAGGGCTTGCCTACACTGGAAAAATATATTATGTTAATTGATTAACGTGTAATGCTTAATATAACAGTCAGTATAAACAAAGACCAGGGCTTTGACATTTTTTGTTGTTGCTGACCCAAGGTAACCCAGCTGCCAAACATGACAGTTCTTGTCTACACTAAATGGTTTGTATCACCTTAATTAACATGTTCTAACACAATGTAATTTTGCAATACAGATTAGTCCTTTAGGGCATTTATTATGTACATTTAATTTTCTGTCTCGTCTATCTTGAATTTGCAGATATGCACTGCATCTCCCCTCCCCCTTCTGTCCTGAAGCCACTATCATTGAAAATTGAAGAGACTTTGTAGGCATTTTCATTTTTTGCTTCAACTTATAAACTGAAAGATTAATCAAATATATGTTCCTTGATAGTGCTGGTGTTATAAAAATAAAGTTGATCTTTTAATTCAGGAACTGCTAGTTCTGCATAGAAAAGTATGAAAAAATAGAAAACCTGGCATAGAAAGTGCTAGTTAATTGAAGCTGTTGCAAAAATATTGCATGACTGGCCTATCTCTTGGTCAACTTACACAGCCTATTCCCAGCCACAGGAAGGCACTTCACAGCATTTTTCCAAAATCTACTTTCTCTATTTTGTTTTACATAGAGAAGCTTTGTCCTTAAAAGAAAATGAAGGGAAGAAAAAAAGAAAAAAAAAAAAAAAAAAAAAAAAAAAAAAAGAAAGAAAAAGAAAGAAAAAGAAAGAGAAAGCAAAAAACTAGACAAAAAACATCGTTAAACACTGAGGTTAAAAGATCAAGTTTACCTGGACTCTGGCAACCAACACACTCATGCTGCACACATAGTATTTTATTACAAAATGCTATTATTTTGTAATAAACCAACCTTCACAGCACAACTGAAACTATAAAAAATCCTAAATTGATAGGACATGTTGCATGTAAAATGCTGTTTGGCTACATATCACTGATTCTTTTCAGTGTTTTCTAAAGGACCTTTGCCCATCCAGCACTCACTGCAGTCTGAAGTGACTATTAACTTTCTGATATACTCAGTTATATTAAGTGACTGAAGGTGTGCAGCACAGCCACACCAGCTCTCCTGGACTGTAACTTCACTGTCTGGAAATTCCTTTCTGAGAGATAAGCAGCTAAAATGAAAAGTGCTGCATTTACATTATTTTTTTTTCCCCTAAAAAGATGGAGTAAGTGATGTAACGCACGAGTTTTCTAGGGCTTTGCATCTGTGACTTGGTAATTTTACACCCCAGCTAAGGTGCTTCAGCCTAATAAATGTTGAGAGATGTGATTCTTCCCCTATACTCTGCTCCTGTAAGACCCCACAGGGAGTCCTGCATCTAACCCTCAGCACAGGAAGGACATGGACCTCAGTACAAGAGAGAGATGAAGTTCCTGGAGCAGGTCTGGCAGAGAGCTACAAAGCTGGGCAAGGGACTGAAGCATCCATCTCTTGTATTAAGAAAGGCTGAGAGAGTTTGGTCTGTTCAGCCTCAAGAAGAGGCACCTGAGAGGGAACTTCATCAACATCCATCAGTCTCTGAAGGGAGGGTGTCAAGAGGATGGAGCCAGGCTCTTGTCTGTGGTGCTGAGCACTAGGACAAGAGGCAACAGCAGAGAATGATGCACAGGAAGTTCTGCCTGAACATGAGGAAAAACTTCCTTACTCTGTGGGTGACTGAGCACTGGAACAGGCTGCCCAGAGAGGCTGTAGAGTCTCCCTCACTGGAATAACTCAAGAACCATCTGGGCAAAATCCTGTGCCATGTGCTCTGGGATGGCCCTGCTTGAGCAGGGAGGCTGGACCAGATGACCCACTGTGCTCCCTTCCGACCTTGTCCATTCTGTGACTCTGTGACCTGTTGGAGCAAGTTCAGAGGAGTGACACCAAGATGCCTGGAAGGATGGAGCACCTCTCCTGTGGAGAAAGACTGAGAGAGTTGGGATTGTTTGGCCGTGAGAAGGCTCCAGGGTGGTGAGACATGGAATAGGTTTCCCAGAGAAGCTGTGGCACATCCCTGGAGGTGCTCAAGGCCGGGTTGGACGGAGCTGTGAGCAGCGGAGGTGTCCCGGTCCATGGAGGGCTCTGTGTCACCCCCATGTCCCTGTCCCCATCCAGCCCCATCCCATCCACCGCCGGGGGGCGGGGCGAGGGGCGTGGCCCGGTGCCTCGGCCCCGCCCCTTCTGCTCCCCGCCCGCCCGTCACGTGCGTTAGCGACAGGCAGTGGCGGCGCCCATTGGCGGAGGGGCGGGGGGGCGTGGCCGGCGGCCGGTCCGTCAGCTGCGCCGGGCCCTGACAACAAAGGGCTCCGCGGAGGCGGCGGGGCGTGGGGTTCGGTCATTGCCGTCCGGGTGAGTTCTTTTCGCGGGGAGCTGCGGGCGCGATGGTCCCCCGCGGTCTGAGCCGCGGAAAGCAGCAGCGGCGGGCCCCCCTTTTCCCGTGCGCCCATCCCGGCTTCTCTCCGCTGGGAAGGCGCCGCGGCCGGGTGCTTTGGGTGTTTTCCCGCCTGTGGGGCGGCCAGGGGTCTCGCCCGTCCGTCCCCCGGCCAGGCTGGGGAGCGCAGCCGGGAATGTGCGCAGGAGCTGCCCCAGGCTGTGCGGGCTCGCCCCGCGCCGCCGGCCCCGCTGTGGAGCCCCCGGCGGGGGAGCCCCCTGGCGGCGGCGGCGGGGCGCGGGGGGTCGGCGGCTGGACTCGAACTCGGGTCTCTTAGGGACTCATTGGGAGGTGGCTGGCTTTGGTTGTGTTTTCTTGTCGCTTAGCGCGTACCCCCCCTTCTCCTTTGCGAGGTTAGGAACAAAAAAGGAGAATTTTTTTTTATTATTATTATTGTAGCGATACGGTGTTGTTGACATTCGCTGGATGTGTTATCTTTAACAGCCTCTGAATCATTGCTGTAGCTGAGTCAGTTGTTCCCAGGCTCGCGTTTTCCTGCAGCTGACAGTTCCTGTCTAAAACTCGACAGCCTCTCTCGGTCTCTGTCCTGTTTTCCTCCCTGGACGATGGCCCTTGATAACAGCCGAACTTCTCTTTTGCTCCCTGACTTGCGCAATAGCGCACAAGCGTGGTCTTTTTAAAGGCGCTTGTCCAAAAGGATGTCAAAGCATCAACCGCTTTGTAAATGTGCTGTGGTTTTTAGCCCAGCTGGAGATGAAACCAGGACAAAATGATTCAGATGTTTTTTTGGATCCTCCTTGGGGTGCGGGGAAGGGAAAAATGGGGCAAACTGCTTTTGATCTGCAGAAAGTAATTTGTGGGACAAAAGCTGAGGTTTGTTTAGCTCAGATTCTCAAGAACAGTGATCTCTCTCTCTTATTTGTAAGGGGTTAATTATTTTGTATTGCTGTGATGCCTATGTTGCTCTAGCCTTACTAGAGGAGTGTGAGCTCTCATCTTGCTCCACTCTGAGCACAGAACAGCTTCTGCCCGAAGGTACCTCCAGGCTTGATCGAGGAAGGAGGCAACATATGTGTGTGGGAGTACAGGGAAAGCCAGTGCTGACCAGCAGCCGTGCAATGGCTTACTAGTTAGCCTAAAGAAAAAACAAACTCTTTTTTCATAGGCCTGGTGCCAGGAGAGGGTTAGGGAAGGATGTGGAAAGTAACTGGAAAACTACAGGCTTCCAGCTTTCGCTTAGAGTTTATTTCCTTATCCATAGTGAGCTCTGCCTATAACTGAAGCGCTCAAACCTTCTCGAGAAGGTGCTTAGGAGCACTGTAGGTGTTTGGCATTTCCTTAGGTAACCCCTCCAGGGCTTAGTGACCTTAATGGTTAAAAGTGTTTCCTGCTAGTAACCGCTGAAAGTTGAATTTTGCTGCAGTTTAAAGCCACTTCTGCTTGCTCTGGGCATAAAAGAAGGCAATAAATGTTTGCCTCTTTCTTCACATAATTCACTACTGTTGTAATTTTTTCCTTCCCTCTATTGAACTTTTCCATTTTTAAAATTTTGTTGATTTTCTTTAGACTTCTGATCATTTTTGTAGGTCTCTTTTATGAGAGACCTGATGTTTCATTTTCAAGTGTGGTCCTTAAAAATAGAGCTGTATCACCATTGCAGCTGAGCCTGTTGTTTCTAGTCCTGTGTTTTCCTGCAGTCTGTCGTTTCTCTTGAGGAACTAGAGTGCATCACTTCTTGAGTTTCACTGTACCTTTTCATATTGCTCCTGAGGACTACTTTAAATTCTGCTCCTACTGTTCTGTGCTGTCTGAATAAGGAGGAAGGTGCATAAATGTCTACAGGAGCAATGCTGCATGGAGCAAGTGTGTGTCCTTACCTTGAACAAGTGGGTGATGGGGTCTGATTTCCTGGGATAAGGTGACACAGGAGGCCCAAATGACTCTCTAAGTGTGGCCTGAGAGTTCTAAGGTGAAGCAGGATATACTGGCCTCTATATAAATAATATTCTTTATGGGTTGTATCTTTTAATATCTGGGTGTAGTCTGCTGTCATGGGTCTTGCTCCCTTTCTGAATGCAGGCACTCATACTGTCTTACATGGATATATTCTTTCCTATTTAATTATCAATCAGGTATTTAATCTGTAATAAATCTGACCTGCTGTGATGATTCAAATATTGCTATGGGCAAAAATAGCTTGTAGTTAATTTAATGAATATTTTTCCTATAGTTTTTACTTTTTCACTTGCTTTAATGGTTTCTATTTATTGGCTCATACATAAATATAAAAGGCTGTAAGTGTGCTGATCTGAGGTGTTTAAACATTCAGCTTCTTGGTACTAATGGGATTTTTTCATCTTAACTGCCAGATGCAGAGGACAGGCTTATGGTGACCAATAAAGTGTAAATTTAGAGAAGTGAATTGAGAAATAAGCACTGGGTTTAGTTAAACGTATCTGATACTTTTCCATGTTCCTTAGACTTAGGATACATGTCTAGTTGGGTGGTTGCTCTGAAAATGACCTCCCTGGTAACTCTGTGGTGTACTTTGAACCTGAAGACAGGATGTGCCTTGCTACTGTGTTAACTTGTAGTCAGTGACCCTGAAATGTGTGTGATGGAAGGGAGAAGCAGCACTGCTTTGGGCTTCCCTGGGAGCCCTCACAGGGGCTCCTCTCTGTCAGCAGAGGAGATGAGTTGTCTGGAGCAAAAAACATGCCCTTGCCCTTGGTGTCTCTCTGACATGGAGGAAGACAGGGAGGGAGCTGGTGGAGTGTAGCCACAAGAGTCCTGCACAAGAATCCTCTCCTCAATTAGGAGAAGGTGGGATGGACAGCTGAACAGACCTTTTAGTGGGGAGGAGGTCTGAGATGAAGGCAATCACTCCCAGGAGAGACCTAGCATTGGATTTTTTTGTATGTATCTAACTGGGAGGGGATGGCAAATGCCAGTGAGGCTACCTCTCCTCTTTGGGAAAACATCCCCTGGTACTTCAGACTGCACTAACAAGGGGTTTTTAATTTGTTTCCCTAGGGATGTTACCTGTGGTTTTGTCATTAAGATCCTTGTCATCGTTTTTTACAGGTTTCACGTAAACTGTTTATAAGTCATGCGTTTGCATGTCCTGTACCTAAGCTGATAAAGCATCTATGCACTTTAATCTCAAGTCTGTGCCACTCTGCTAGTGTGAGCTGTGCCTTGAACCTTGGATATAAAGACCTACCAGCCAAAGTCTTGTTCCTGCCTTAGTAATGTTCCAGAGGTTAAATAACATGCTCATGGGAGAGATTGATAGCTTGTCCAGCCAAGAGCCAGAGTTCAGTGAGAAAGAAGATGACGAGTGGATTCTGGTTGACTTTATAGGTAAGATGTCTGTCAGACATAAATTCTGCCTTTGTCTCTTGCTCTGGCTCTTGCTTGTCTTACTTCCATATGAACAAACCAATACCTTGGGGAACCTTTATCTCAGCAAAACCAGTGTGGGATTAGAGCATAGGGTGTCTTCCAAACAAATGTTACGTGTTGTGTAAATTGATGAGAAAAATGATGTCAGGTTTATAAGCCTGACACAGGCTTCAGCAGAACCACTTGTACAGATATATTTGACTGATTTTGCAATTATATAGCTTTACTGATAACAGTTGTTTGACATGTCTGACACGGCTTGTCTGGGAGTTCCCTTTTCCCCTCCCCTGCTTTTAAAAAGTAAAAACTTATATATGTACTAACAGGGCTCTTTTTTTTTTTTTTTTTTTTTTTTTTTTTTTTTTTTTTTTTTTTTTCTTTGATTTTTCTTTTCATATCTCATTTCTGGCTATGTGCAACCTTGTTGTTTTCGACCTCCTGCGATCACCAACATCCATGGGCTCCTCTCCACTGCTGAATTGTCCCCTGCAGCAGACACTTGCACTAATTGCTCTGTGGAGGAAGCAGACATTGTTGAAGCATCGACCACGGACAGCTCGCCCGTCTTCTCTTGTTTATCATCTCCCTTGGAACACTTGCCAGAGACCAGCGAGTCCTGCTTCATCCAGTTTGAGTCATGTCCTATGGAGGAGAGCTGGTTTATTACCCCTCCCCCATGTTTTACTGCAGGTGGATTAACCACTATCAAAGTGGAGACCAGTCCGATGGAGAACCTCTTAATAGAGCACCCCAGCATGTCTGTGTATGCTGTCCACAACACCTGCCACAGCCTTAATGAGACTGGATGTGGGGATGAGGAGTTTCACAGCCCAGGTAGTCCCAGGTATGTCTGAATTCTCTTGTAAGTAGCTCTGGTGCTGAAAATATCTGGTTTCTACTTGGATCAGCTTAGACACTTAATACTGAATTTTCCAGCTTATTTCAGGGGCAGTGAATAAAGCATGAATACTACACAGGGTGTATTGAGTGGTCAGGTGCCTGCCTGCTCAGAAAAATGTTAGACAAGATGGCCATGTCAGGAAACAGTTGGGTATGCAGTTTGGCACTACAGTGAATATTTATGGAGCCTTATTACTCCCTTGCAAAGTATGTTCCAGTCCTGTGTAAACCGGTGGCAGTTAACTGTATAGCCAGTAATGTAGATATGAAAGCACTTTGCCCCCTTCACATCTACGTGTGTTTTTCGTAACTGCTAGTCAGCACTCTGTCACCTTGTAAGATGAAACATGGGACTTTAATTATCTTGACAGGGAAGTGGCTTGGGGTTTAGTCATTGGGTTTTTTTTTTTTTTGTTCCTCAACCTAGTGATAGAGCAGGACAGGATAAATTTACCTAGAAGTGGCTTGTGGAGCAAAAGCAAACTGAAAAGTTCCACAAAACTTAGTCCCCTCAATGTGAAAATCTGTGCTGCAAGCTTCAACTTTTAGCAAAGTAAGAAGTGGTTTTTTGGTTTTGGGTCCTAAAAATCTGTCCCTGTGGGTTTGTTGTAGAGGCATGTTTGCTGTGCACTGGCATTCTGTGGTGTTGGTGTATACAGCTATACCAGTATAGCATACATGGCTGTATCCAAGTAGAGTATTTCTTTGCCATTATGACCCCACGCTTGCCCATGTTGTTCATTGGTTTTGAAATAATTGAGTTAGTAACAAAGACTGACTTTTCATACCATCTAGTTCTTAAGTTTAGAAACAACGATACTAAAGAAAAAAATCACAGTAGACTAAGTTTTGATATACAGGAAGAAATAAGTATGGCAGGTGAGTTGCTGTGGTAGATGCCTATTGACTTGTCTGATTAGCCTCTTGCCATATTTAAGTTTTTAATTCAAAGAAGCAGGTGACTTTGAGACGACATGCTGTATAATGTGGAAGTATAGCGCTGATACTATTGATTTGGAGTGGGATTTGTATAATTATTTGGGGAGGACAGTTTATAGTGTTAAACACCAGGTTCTAGTTTAAGTTAAATTGGGGTAAACTATGAGCAGACAACACCTTTAAAATGAGGATCTGAAGGAATCTGCAAGACCACTGTAGGCTGCAAGGCATGCCCTAGCAAAAAACAGTAAGCCACTTTATCTAAAATACCAATTTGCAGTGAATAGTAATACTCAAAGTTGGATACTGACTTTTCAGTCACTTGAACTGGGGATACTGATGTAAATTCATCCAGAGAAGAATCCTGTCTTGTGATATACAGTACAGTTAAGCTGCTTTAATGTATGGGAAGCTAGAGATGTGCTCTTCAGCTGGTGTGTAATTAAGTTTCTTCACACTGAACTCTGTGCTTTGTCAGAGGATCTAGGCTCTTGTAGAGGGTATTTTATGTGACAACTGGGATGAGACTTAAGTCTAAAGCTGAGGTAGGCTGCAGAATTTGGGAACATTGGTTACACTGATACTGCAGTAAGTTTCAAAAGCTGTTATGAAGTCTCTAGTGGTTTAATGGTTGGCCATTTAATATTGTAGGGCCAAGAAAAGCTGCTTAAGGCACACTGGCACAGTAAGTACTACTGTTTTGGAACAGTGCTTTTTGTTTGATCAGGCTGCTAGCAACACTGCTTCCTCTAGAGCCTTGTCTGCCAAAGCAATACTGGTTTTAGGAACTAACCTTTGTGCCAAATGATTACTTGATCAAGCCTAACTACATCTGCTTTAACAAGCCAAAATGCTAAGTGCAGAAAAATTACTGAAATAATTGGGTTGGGGGTCTGAAGCCTTTAATGTTTCTTGTGAGGTGTGGTTCTGTAGCACAATGAGCAGGACACTTCTGCTTTCTAGCAAAACTGACACTGGAAGTGCAGCAGCAAATGTATGTAGTGATGGTCTGGCTTAAGACACAGCCCCTCTAAAATTCCATTTTGATGACATGATGGAGACTCATTAACCCTGTTCTCTCAGTGCATGGAGCTCACTAGTGCCAGCCTACCAAATGCACCTCAGGTACCAAAATGCTGCATTACATGTGGCCATTTAACTAATTCAAACCACCTCTGCTGTCCCAGTGTCACTTTATGATGACAAATAAGAGTGTTGGTTTGCTGGAAAACCATTGCTGGAAGGGTATTTAATAAGGGGGGTGGGGGGAGAACCTTAAGTGTCTTCAGCCAGCAAGTTTAAACCAGTTTGTCTCCTTTTGTGGAGGAAATCTCTTTTTCATTTTAAATTCCTTTCAAAGCAGAAGGATGTTGTATAAACTTCCCTATTTGTCAGATTAGTCATATTTTTCCATAACAAAACCACAACAGTTTGTATTAACAGTTGCTGCCCTTTGCTAGCTAAGGATATACTTAGGAAATACAGGTTGCAATAACTGTGGTGTGGCTTCCTGGCTCCTTAATAGCTTTCCCCAGAAAGGCTTCACTTGCAGTTCCACCTCCAGCACTGTTGGATGTACTAAGGGATCATTCCACATAGAAAATAATAGTCCTGTTTTTGCAGCTGCCCTCATGTAAATGAAAGTGGTGTAATCTGCAAAGAATGTATTTACAAGGCACTGTGAATTGATTTGTGCTTGTTATTTACTTATTTTTTGCTTTGATATTTCAAGTGCTAGGTTTAGGACAATACCCAGTGAATAAACAGAAGGAGACCAGCGTGTCACATATGACTGTTCTTCAGTCACTCATATCAAGCTATCCAAGGATCCAAAAGCAAGCTTAGGATGTTTAAAATAATAAAAGAAAAAAAAAGTAGAAGGGAGAGAGTATTCCCTTGATAATAAGGAATATTTCCCTCCAGTGTGGACTGGGAGGAGGCAGAAGAGCTTGCTTTGTGTCAGGCACCTGCAGCCTCCCAGAGTAAGGCTACACAGGGCGTACCATGGGCGTGGCAGACTGACTTACGTCTACAGAGACATCATACAATAATTGCAAGTTAAGCTCTTCCAGAAGAGACTTTATGATAAAGTCATGCTAGTATTGAAAGACATACTTCCCAAGAGACCTCCTGCTCATGCCTGGGCAAGTTCCTGGTCTTGCAGACATCTTTCCTGGGCGCCACTGACCAGTTGACAGCTGGTTGTTGGGTCTTGAGCGGGGAGACAGAAGGCAAGAAATTCTGCTGCTACTGGTCTCACACCAGCTCTAGCACTCAGGTTAGGGTTTTGCTTTGCTTTTAAAATGGCAATGCTATTTTTAACATTACTTTGGAAGTTTCAGGAAATGCCAGTGATTGTTCTGTCAAGTAGGGAAGTCCTTTTTCAATATGTCAGTCGCTGCTTGCATAGGCTGCTGGTTTGTTTTTCACTAGTGCATGATGAAGCAAGGGTTTGCCAAAACTGCTGACTCACTGCTAATGAAATTTTGGGGCCTGGTTGAGGAACAAGCTTTCTAAGTTATTTTTCATGTGTGTCACAACTGGTCTACCTTTCCATTCCTCTGCATGAACATTGTTTGGATTTACATGTGCGGCTGGCAATTGAAATGCACTTTTGTTAGTGTGCTTCTGTTTTCGGGCTGAACCACTGATGTTCAAGATGATTTTAAACCAAATTTGCCTAGGAGATAACTGTCAAGTCTTCTAAAGCTGGAGCAGTGTGACACACATTGCCTTATATTTCTTATCTGTGCTGCATCTTGGGCTTAGGGAGGTGGTGTGGGGGAGAAAGAACACAGTAGGGTAAGACACCAAAAGTCCTCACACAGAAAGTGATTTAGCAGCACTACACACTGCTTACCAGTGTGGTAAGTGGCTTGACCTCACCTCAGCCCAAATCTCTGTCCAATAGAATAAGGGTACCCTTTTGAAATGCTGGATGTTGATGTCCATGTTCTACCCTTTGTTTTGCTTGTGTTTCCAATGCACCTCAGTGGTGACTGATCCCTACTTGTTACATTTCTAGACTGGAGGCCCAAAATGAAACGGGACAGCGTGTTCACTGCTATGTCACGGCTCTTGCTACTAGTTCAGCTTTTCTGGAGAAAAACAAGAGCTTTCGTCCTACCCACTGGATAAAAGAACATAATGACAGACACTATCTCAACAGAAACAGTCTCCGTCGCCAAAACCTCACCAGGGATTGCCACTCTCGGCAAATCAAGCACAACGGACTCTTCGTTCACCAGCCTTGCCAGCGTCAGTTCAATTACTGATGGGTCTTGTGGTTTTAATCTATGGTCTTAATTGTTTCTTAGGTTGCTCTTGTTTTTCATGTGTAAGTAAGCGTGGTCAGTCTGAAGCTGATCATCAATCCCTCAAACACAATCGTGTAACTAGTGTTGCATTATTTTTAAAAGATACATAAATCTCCAAACATCTTGCATCAAGTTCTAAATGTTGATGTTAAATATCAATGTCTTGGAAGCCTATCAGTACGATAGTTTGTGTGCTGTTTTATAAACGATGATGTATAGATGGGTTCTTAGTTGGTATTTTAAAGAAACTTAACTGAGATGGAAATCAGTTACATTTTGCATTAATCAAAATGGAGTTAGAAAATTTGAGGTTAGCCATGTGCTTTAATGACCAGTACTTGACAGGTTGTGAATCTGTCTGTATTCAGCATATATGATTACTTTCTAACAAGGAAATGCTATAGCTGCCAGTGGATATTACATAGCTGTGCTGAGCTGTTTCAAGAAGGACATCTCATCTAAATTCCTAGAACTTACTTGTGTTAGTGAGGTCTGTGTAGGTGTGCTGGGTACTTGCCATGGATATTGAAAGAGGGTTAAATGTCCCACCAGTATTGTTGCAGGACAATATGGCACTGTTGTTGCAGATGTAGTACCTCACAGTGGAGTGGGAAGAAAAGTGAACCTTTGGGTAATGTGCAGATGCACAACACAGAGAACTGAACTGGGTTTTACTAGGTAAAGTTTGAGTTTCTCTAACTGTTCCTGTCTTTGAAGCATGTATTTCCCCTCTCCTATCTCATTTAATCTCTAGACTAGTTAAAGGAAAAAGATGGTGGATTGACTGTTCTTTTAATCCTATCAGTAGCTGACTGCTCTTCAAAGAAGTCAGAGTCATGGACAGCTATTTCTGAGCTACAAATTGCTATTAGATTGTCTCATATTTACAGATTGAGAGTAGCTTGGAAGTAGCTAGAGGGAAGTTTTTATTCAAAGTTCTAATTTTCTCTTTCTCTCTATGAAAATGAAATCCAAGTTAATGGGGACTGGAAATGAAGGGCAGTGTGAGGCAGGGAGAAGTGGATGCTGAGCTAAACACAGCGATAACAGAGTGTATAAAAATTGATCAATCAGACATGGTTGTTCTCTTAGCCCATTGGAGGCAGAAGGACTGGATAGCAATTCCATGGGCCAACAGGAAGGAAAAGCCATTTAAAACTATCAAGTAGTTTTTTTAAGAACACTGTGCAAGATGTTTCAGAAGTTGGCAGGCACTGCCAACTACAACTACAGGTAAAGTTCACCTGTTACCAAAAGCTGTATTACACAGCAGCCAGTGGTTTGCTGAACCCTGATAGATCAGTCTGGGAAGTGTATTAAATGGGTATGGAAGTAAGGAAGCAGAAATTTGCACTGAAAGGAAGGGGGTAGAGTAAAAATAAGTTTATCTTAATTTCTGCCAGTGCTTAATGTGACTTGCTGTTTTCCCTTGTGTTTAGTGCCTAGGGCATTACAGTGTTAGCATTACACTCAGCTATGTCTTCCAGTAGTCCTTACACAGAAGTAGATATGCGGAGTCTTTGAGGTCAATAATGTGAATTGTTCCAGACCTATGAAGTATTTAAATTCAGCCAAATGCTTCAATTTCACTGAGGCAGAACCCCAACAATTCAAATTGACCTTGATGTAGTGGTACTGTTGCATGTTCTGCAGCTGGAATTTGTGGAACCTACTTAGCATACAGGGGACAGCATTTATAACCTAGGTTTCACTGCAGATGTGCTGCTTTCCTGGAATTAGGATTGTCACAAAGGGATGTTGAAAATCATAAAATGTATAAAAGCAAGAGGTGCTTTCCTGGATACACCAGATTTTGGGGTTGTTATTTTTGGGGTGGGTGGTTTTTTTTTGTTTTTGTTTTTTGTTTTTGGGGTTTTTTTTGGTGGATTTTTGTGGTTTTTTTTTTTTTTTTTTTTTTTTTTTTTTTTGACAAATTGAATTCACATGGACACTGAAAGAAAACAGAATTAGTCACATCATGAGTTTCCAAAAGAGATATTCTGTTACTGCTCTTTTAGCAGTATGTGCCCATGTCCATACAACAATTCTTATGTGGTCCAAATACTTTGGTTTATCTGCAAATAGCTGTAGTTCACCAGTCTCTTATCTGTTCACAAGTACTCTTACTTGCCTCAGATTATCTACCTTTATCACTCCAACTTTGTGTCTAACTTAAACTTCCTTATCCTCGCTGCCAACTTTCTAGCTCAGGAAATTTTTTTGCTTTCCTGTATTACTTTCCTTTATATAAAAGTAACTACTTTCCTTCAGCTTTAATTTTCTTAAAGTGCAATGAAGGAAGATGGAGTCTCCACCTCTCTGTGTTGGAAGGAGTAAGTAATCCCTTAACTCCTAATGGGGAGATGGAGCTGAGAGTATAAGGCTCCCAGGCATTAAAATGAGAGCCTTGGTCTGTTCTTCTCAGTAGGCAAGTAAATGCAACTTTAGACTGCTCCTAGAATTGGGAGATACTGATCTTTTTATACTGCATTACTAGATGACTTTCTGGTGATGAAAACCTATATCTTTCAGGATATAAACTATTTTGTTGCACAAAGCTGTGCTTCTCAATTTGTAATATTGGAAATCATGTTATTGTGTGAGATAGTACTACATCAATGGCTTTTTGTTAATTTGTTTTACATATTTATGTTGGTCTAGCCCTGTTTTGTGCCTGGAGCTATTGGATAATTAGATTTGTTTTGGTTTTCTGTTTTAATAGTGAGCTGTGTGGCTTTTTATATGGTTTTTTGAATTGTATTAAAATGTGTGTTTTTTCTTGTAAAAGTGGAGGCCTTGTACTGTCTCATACTGATTGATATTCATGAATCTTGCTGAAATTGTATTTTCATATGTATTGGTCAATGGACAGATTTGCATTTTAAACTGTGCCTTCTACACAGCAAACTTGAAGATTCAAAAGGGACATTTCAGTTGGGATTAATACTGTACATCAGTCTATGCATATATGGCAGCTTCTCTCCAGAGCCACTTCTCTATTTGTAGCAGTCCTTTTGATATGGAAGAATGTGTGGCTCTTATTTTTAATAGTTTTAACACAAGCTGAAAACAGACAAAATACAGCACTTTGCCAAAAAAGGTAGCATTGCTTAACCAGTGTGTATTTACTAAAGTGATCTTCTGTATTTTGTTTTCATAGTGCGTTCTGTGCACTGTGGGGAAACGTGATCTTAACTCTCAATAAAAATGGCCTGTTAAAAATTGTCAGTCCGTTCTTTAATGTTACAGGTTAATGAAAATCCAAATGCCTGAGCATCCTGTTCAGGTGGCAGTACAAATACTGAGTGTCTCAATGCCTGCTCTAGCACAGCAGTTGCTCTGGGACTTGGTTTGCATTGCTGATCAGGTGATAATGTGCACCCGAGCAGTGTTGCCCATCTCTGCTGACTGCTGCCTTTCCTGATCAACATGCAGGAACTCTGTAGGTAAACAAGACAGAGATAAAAAGCACATGCAGTGTGCAGGGAGTGGGGGGAATTTCTTTAGTATCTTGGCTGAACCTCTCTTCTTTTGACTCATGTCCCACCACCTATCGCTTCCCTGCCATCCACCACCATGAAAAAATCTGTATGGAAAGCTGCCAGTACAGGTATCCTGTGTAGATGCCTAGGGATGGGGTTAGGGAACAAAAAGCAAAGCCACCTGCAGCTGAACTGGGCAAGGGATGTGGAGGACAAGAGGCCTTCCACAGATACACCAGCTGCAAAAGAAAGACCAGAGGAAGCGTGTGCCCGCCGCTAAGCGGGACCAGAATCCATGTGACAAAGGACATGGAAAAGGCTGAGGTACTCCATGTCTTCTTTGCCTTGACATCTGCTGGGAAGGACACCCTTTGGGATTGCAGGCCCCTGATCCCTGTGGGAAATGCTAAAGCAATGAAGTCTCAAGGTAAGAAATGCTTGAATAGATGCATCATACACAGTTTTATGGGATGTGCCCATGACTGGTGAAGGAGCTGGCTGATGTCTTTGTGAAGCTGTTCTTAACTGTCTGAAAGGGTTTGGCAATGGACAGGATTCCTGAGGGCTGAAAAAAGCAAGTGTCTTTCCTATCCTCAAGGCAGATAACAAGATAGAGGGGAACAAGATTGTTCCCTTAATGTCTGGGAAGGTAATGGAGCAAATAGTTCTGGAAACCATTTCCAAAATGAACAAAAAGGTAGTAGTAGTAGTCAGAATGGACTTATGGAAAGAAAAGCATGCTGGGCAACCAGATTGTCTTCTACAGTGCTGAGCCTTAGATGACTAGTTCAGTGGATGAGGGGAAAGTGGTGGAAGTTGTTAATCCTGCCTTTATCAAGGCTTTTGCCACTGTCCTCCATAACATCTTCCCAAAGCAATGAATGACTCTGTGAAGCAGATGGTGAGCAGGTGTGTTGAGAGCTGGCTGAACCCTGTGTTCAAAGTGCTGTGATCAGTGACACGAAGCCAAGCTGCAAGTTTGTTTTTACTGGTGCACTCTATCAGTGCAGGATCCTTACACTGTTAGAAACCTTCACTAACGACCTGGGTCATAGGGCAGAGTTGTTTATGCACCAGAGGGCTGTGCTGCTATTCAGAAGGACCCTAACATGGAGAAATGGGCTAACAGTAACCTCATGGAATTCAGTGCGGGGAAATACGAAGACTTGTACCTGGAGGAATAAAAAACCCAGGCAGCAGGCCAACTGGCTGGAAAGCATCTTGGCAGAAAGGGCCCTGGGGGTCCTGGTGGACACAAAGCTGAGCATGAGCCAGCAGTGCACGCTTGTGGCCTCAAAAACTCAGTGCTTCCTGGGCTGCATCAGGCAGGATGTTGACAGCAAGGGGGACAGAGGTGATCTTGCCCCTCCACCCTGGGCCAGTGAGACACATCTGAACGGCACATCCAGTGCTGAGCTCCCAGTACAAGAGGGCATGGATTTACTAGAGTGTATCCAGCAAGAGACCAGGGAATAACAGGATTGAAGACTGAATTAACCAGGAGAGGATGAGAGCTGAGATTGTTTAGGCTGGGGAAAAAGAGTCTGGGGGCATCTTGTCAAGGTATAGGCAATAAAGACAACAGAGCCAGACTCTTCTCTGGTGGTACCTAATATATTTTCAGCTAATAAGCTGAAATACAGGAAATTCTTGAATGGGAGAAATGGGCTCAGTGATCTTCCCCATGTTGTTATTTTGGCTTTTTCTGAAACTGTATGGATGAGAGGGGTTTTTTGCCTCCAGTCACTGGGGATCCTTGATCTCTGTGGCTTTCCAAAGATCATGGAGAGTGGCCTTGAAAAGACATCAGCCAGCTCTCTCAGCACACTGGATACAGGCTTCCATGGATTTGTATGGGCTGAGTTGTTACAAGTAGTTCCTGATTTAATTCTCACCCACCAAACAAGCAGGGTGACAAAATCATCTGTTTAACTGACAGCAGTGAAAAGGTATTTGTGCAACAAAGCATTCATCTTCCCAGAGCAAGAACTGAGTAAAATCTTTCCCTTTGAAATGTAGATTTTGTGCTGTACGTTTATCAAAGCAGCAAGTCTATGCTGAGAACTGCTCAGTATTCTTCAGGAGAAAGTTTGATCAATTATGCTTCTATTATTGTACCTATACACATAACCTAACATAGTTTAGCAGATAGTGTTCCAGTGGTGCTTATTTCAGACCTGATGCAACTTTTAAAATTTAGCTTGGACAGTCTCCAAAATACCATGAACTTGTGTTTTTGAAACTTCTCTGTGCTGAAGCGAAAATGTATGAAGGGTTGCATCAATATAAGTATTGACTTAAGTTCTCACTTTACATTCTAATTTTTCTGTCTATATAAATCCTTGTATGTCTCTGATAGAGTCCCTTAATCAGTGTTAAATGTCAGAGAGAACCATAATTACTACACTGTTTCCTCGTCAGTCATTCAGTATCTGCTTTCTTTGTCTAATTGACTTCTGGGGCATGTTTATAGCCACAAAATATTGTCACTCTTATTGAGTGATACTTGCAAGGAAGGTTTGGGCTTTGTGGAACATGTAGGAATGGCTGATAAAAAGAACATGCTGATGCTCCTCTAGCACTGTTGTTCCCATGGTGTGGTCATGATATATCAGTCTTAGAGTAAATGAGACTGAACTGAGACTTAACAGGTTATGTTTTGCAGCCAGCTTTTTCTTGATGAAAATACTGTTCTGGAATTACTGCTGTATAACTAATACTTTGGGAGTCTCTTGATTAGTTCAAAAGTTCTGTGGGCAGACTGATAGCTGAACACTCAAATATCTTAATAAGGCAAATAATTTTATGAGTAAGCTAAGGAAAAGGAATAATAACAACAACAACAAAAAAAACCCCAAATAGATAAAAGTAACAAAACTAAGCTAGTGTCCAGGAGCAGGCTTCAGATCTCAGCTTGCAGACATGGGTTGTGCCATAGCTCTATACTTTTTCCTCTATAGACTTCAAATTGTTGTGTCTAAGCAAGGTGACTTATGCAGTATAATAAAAAAAATACCATTATGTACAAAAATAAATCTATCAGAGTGCTAAAAGAATTGTAGATTCCCTGAAATGGGGCTCTGCAGAGAATTAGCAGCAGAGAGAGGTGGAAAAGAGAAGGGAGGCCTCAGACTTTTGGGATATGTGGTTAGTGGCGATGAGCTGTAAATTTTTGCAAAGCAAACAAAGGACATGAGATCTTGATTAAGAAAGGGGGGACTGACATGGGCAGAAGTATTCCCTTGTCTACTCCCAGCAGTGAATTTCAGTTCTAGCTCTTCTATCTATGGTGAGACTGAGGAATTACTGATGTGCCAAAGACAGTGGTCTGAGATTCAGTAAGGCCAAGTGCTGGGTCCTTCACTTGGGTCACAATAACCCCATGCAGTGCCACAGGCTTAGGGAAGGGTGGCTGGAAAGTGGCCTGTCAGAAAAGGACCTAGGGGTGCAGGTTGACATGGTTGGATGGCTCCAGGCTCTTTGGGAGGGTTAGACATGGCAGAAGAGGTAGGGGTTGGCACTGTATGTAGTGGAAGGGCTGGAATGTGTGGAGCTCACAGTTGGTAATGGCACAGTTGAGACTCTGGATAAGAATCAAGGGGCAAACAATGTGGATGTCACTGTGGCAGTCTACTATAGACCTGCCAGGCAGGACAATGACATCAACAAATTATTCTCTGAAAAACTAAGGGACACTTCCAAATCAACAGCTCTTGTCCTTATGAGGAAGTTCAACCTGCCAGAAATAACTTAACTGGGAGCATTACACAGCTGGTTCAACCTGGGCCAGAAAATTCCTAGACCTGGACAACAATTTTATGGAACAGGTACTAAGGCAGCTGACTCAGAAAGGCACCCTCCTTGATCTGCTGCTTGTCAACAGAGTGGGTCTTGTGAGCAATGTGGTGACTGGTGCTGTCTTGGCCACAGTAATTATGAAGTGATTGAGTTTAAAATCCTTATTGATGGGAGGAAAAGTGCAGGAAAATCTCAACTCTGGACATGAGGAGAGCAGACTTCAGGCTACTCAGGGAACTAGTAAGAAAAGTCCTCTGGGAAATGTTTCTGTAGTGCTGGGGTCTGTCAGTGCTGGTCACTTTTTAAACATCACCTCCTAAGGACACAGGAGCAGCAATTCCCCAGTGTCAGAAGTCAAGCAGAAGGCTGGCTTGGTGAACAGGGATCTTCTTTTGGGTCTAAGACAAGAAAGGAAGGTGTGTGCCCGTGGAAGCAAGCTCAGGTGACCTTGGAAGAATACAGAGATGCAGCTTGACACTGCACAAAATTCCTGCAACTAAAGATCAGTTGGAGTTGAAGCTGGCCAGAAATGTGGGAGAGAATAAAAAGTATTTTCAAATACAATAATGACAAAAAGCAGCAAAGAAGTAACATCAGCCTGTTACAGGATGACAATGAGCACCTCCCAAACAGGGACAAAGATAAGGCAGTGGTGTTCAATGCATTCTTTTCCCCTGTCTTCAACACAGATGATGGATCAAGGGGGTCTCAGTGCTCTGAGCTGGAGGACCATGGCTGTCACCTGCCCCTCAACTTGTGTGGGATCTACTACTTCAGCTGAATCCCTACAAATCTATAGAGCCTGATGGGATTCATCCAAGAATCCTCAAAGAACTAGCTGACATTATTACAAAATCTCTCTTCATGATTTTTGAGCTGGGAATCTGGAGACGTCCCAGCTGACTGGAAGCTGGTGAGTATTGGCTTGATTTTCAAGAAGGGCAAGAAGGAGAATCCTGGAAAATACAGACCTGTCTGTCCCACTTTAATGCTGATAAAATCATGTAAAAGATTATTCAGGGAGGTATTGAAAAACACCTTGAGGTCAACACAGTCATTGGTCACAGCCAGCATAGCTTCATGAGGAGAAAGTTCCGCTTGTCAAACCTGATTTCCTTCTGTAACAGGGTAACCTACCTAGCTGATCTAGGAAAGCTTTCGTGGACTTCAGCAAAGCTTTCGATACTGTCTCTCTCAGGATCCTTCTGGACAAAATATCCAGCACACAACTGGATAAGCACATCATGAGATGGGTGAGCAGCTGGCTCAGGGGTCAGACACAAAAGGGTAATAGTGAGTGGGGTGACACTAGGCTGGGGACCTGTCACTATTGGGATTCTGCAAGGACTCATCCTCAGCTCAGTTCTCTCCAACAGCTTTATTAACAACTTGGACACAGTACTTAAATACTAAGTAAGTTTATCAAGAACACCAAACTGGGACAAGCTGTTGACTCCCTTGAGGTCAGGGAGGCCCTGCAGAGCGACCTCAACTAGAGAGATGGGCAGTCATCAACAGAATGTAGTTTAACAAGTGCCAGATTCTGCATGTGGGATGAGGCAACCCTCCTTGCAGGTAAGGACAGACTGGAGAATGAGAGGCTGGAGAGCAGCACCACAGAAAAGGACCTGGGGGTCCTGGTCAGTGGAAAGTTGAATGTGAGTCAGCAGTGCCCTGCCAGCCAGGAGAGCCAACCATGTCCTGAGGGGCACAGCATCCCACTCTGCTCTGCAATGGGGCGGTTTCACCTTGAGTGCCAAGGGCACTTTTGGGCACCACAACATAAAAAAGTCAGTAAACTATTAGAGAGTGTCCAAAGGAGGGCCATAAGGATGGTGAAGGGTCTGTAGGAAAACCCTTATTAGGAGCATTGTAACATAAAGTAGATTGTTTTCACATTCCTCTCTGTGATGGACTTCTGGTTTGACCACTAGGGTCAGAGAGGTGTCAACCTCATGGCCCAATTGCTGATCAAAACCCAAAACCTATTTAAACCCTAAACCCAAAATAACTTCTTTCTTTTTCGTCTCACAACCTGATGGTGTGAGTGTAATCTTTTCATGTCCATCTAGTGACACTTCCCCTGTAGCCAGCTGTCTGCTTCTCCTGGCAGCAGGTTGTAGAGGTGCCTCCTTACTTGCCTATGAGGCGACCCTAGGATAAATTAAACTGTTTTGGTTTTTAAAAAATGCTGCATTACTGTCCTACTTGTCTTCTACATGGCTCTTTTCTGTGACTCCATATTCCTTATTTTCCCTTACTTACATCTATTTCCTGCTCAAAAAGGTGTCACTCTTGCAGACCAGTGGTTAAGCAGTACTAGAAAATATGAGGGAAATGTGCCTTGTTATTACTTTGTCCTGCAGAAAAGAGATTCAACACAAAGGTAGGTGAAGATAAACTCAATGTTTGGCTATTAGTTACAGGTGCTCCTTCTTGCTGGAGAGACACTATCCCTACTGGGGTGTGACTGTGGGCTTTGCTCAGGAGATCAAGTGTAAGAATTGTTCTTTAAAGGTGTTTCACCTTTGTTGTGTTCACAGCAGGAGTTTAAATCTTTATGTACAGGAAAGGCTATGGGTCTCTGACATGAATATGAGTTTTCATGGATACAAATGAAGTGCTTTCTGTATAAAAGGGCTTTCAGGACAAGAGAATGTTTTTTCCCAAGCTTCTTTCTGATAACAGAGGGTGCATGATCTCAAGAAGAAAGAAGGAGGCTACTAACAAGAGCCAGAAGGACATAGTCCATGCCTTGCTTTATAACTGCTGTGAAGTGACAGCATCTACTTCTGAATGTAAGTTTAAAAGGCTGGCAACTCTGAACCCTCACCTCCTTTAAAAGTGTGCCTTCAAAAACTTAATTCAAAGAGGAAATCCTTGTATCATGCTTTGACATGAAGGCTTGACACTGTAAATTGTAAGAGAATTAGTAACTTATTCTTGATCTCTACCTGAGTTTTTTTCCTCTGTTATTAAAATAGTTCTTAGTTATTATCCTTTAGTTAACTCTTAGTTTGGATGTCTTAAGCTGATTTGATTGTCATACAAGCTGCTTATCAACAGCTGGTCTTTGCCTATGTTCTCTGTTGCTGGTATTTGCCTTAGAAATATATATTCACCTGCTTAGGACTAAAGGTTTGCTCACCCACATTTTAGCTAACAGGTTCTTAATAACTGTAATATGACCTCTCTCCCCACCAAATCAGAAAAACCCCCTCAAATCACAAAACAAATCTATCTTGTAAGGTCTTAAAAATACTCCTTAATGCATATTAAACTGCATCATGCCTTGTTTAACAATAAAGGGGTTGTGGAGTCTCCCCTACTGGAGATACTCAAGAACTGTCTGGACACAATCCTGTGCCATGTGCTCTGGGACGGCCCTGCCTGAGCAGGGAGGTTGGGCCAGATGACCCACTGTGCTCCCTTCTGACCTTGTCCATTCTGTGATTCTGTGAAAAGGTCTCTGAATGAAACAAGCAGGAAAGTCGAATATTGTAAGTTCTAATAGAAAACAAGGTTTTAAACCTTAGGGTTTCAAGCTGTCTCATGCTCTTAAAAAACAAAAAACAAAAACAAAAACAAAAACAAAAACAAAAAAAAAAAAAAAAAAAAAAAAAAAAAAAAACCAAAAAAAAAAAACCACCCACCTTTATGGAAAGGTGTAACTCCCTGCTAAAGTATTTCTCTTTAGGAGGTACAAAGCTTTAATGGTGCTTTGTTTAGGCTACGTAGCTGGAGCCATAAATAACCTCAAAACTCTCCTTTAAAACAGTGAAATTCATCCACCCAAGAGCAGGCCTTTCCCTTATCTACCTCACAGAACAGTGTTGACAAAATGGCTGTGACTGAAAAGGACAAAACCTGACAGCACAAGCAGATGACCATAGCAATATACTTACTGCAAGGTAGGAGGAACATGGGACATGAAATTCCATGTTATTTTTGTGCCCAGATCACAGTGGAGTGTGTGCAAATGTTCTAATGAAATCCTGCTTCTTTCCTTGGGAAAAACCAAATGGAGTTAGAAACTCCCTGGGAGAAGAGCAGTATTGAGCACATGGTAACTAGATTGATCCTCATAGCTTTACATCTGCTCATTTTAGATCCTTGGTGGATTCCAGGCTCCTTCAAATAGAGCCATAAAAGGATAACCAAGAAAAACAACCTCAGATGTGTAAACTTGTAAGGAAGCCCTTAACACCTTTTCTGGAACATACCTACAAGTGGTAATTGAGGGAAAAAACCAAAACACCCCCCCCCCCCCCAAAAAAAAAAAAAACAACCCACAACCCACCAGACTAATCTAAAAGGACTTGCTAGATCCCAGCACAAACACTGCTCAGCAGTAGTATATTTCTAGACTCTAAAAATATTCTTCTTTTACATTCATCCTCCCTAAGGAGGCATCCACAGAGTAAAAGAGGATGTACTGTGTATCAATCCACTTGGAAACATCCCAGCATGGACTAACTCACTTCATTTTTATTGCCACATCAAAAGGTCAGTGTGTTGGCTTGCATTAAAATCATAATTTCATTATCTGCTGCAGGATTTGATTACACATTAGTATCTGGGGGGTTGGTTTGGTTGGTTGTTTTGTGGGATTTTTTTACTGATGAAAATTTATGGGAAAAGTTGCTGGCAGGATGGGGAATGCTCATGGGACCTGGTGCATTTTCCACTACTGAATTAAAACCACAAAAATGTGGCGGGTGACCTGCAGCAGCTCACATCAAAAGGTCTATAAAAATGAGCAGCATAATCATTACAGTCTTTGTGCTGAGACCTATTCACGGCCAACCTGACCCTTCAATTTTTAGCTGTCAGTATTCTTCTTTCACAATGTGCCATGGAACTTACTCCTGATGTACCAAACCCACTTTGCAGTATGGAGCCTGGTTGCCAACAAGGCATCTCTGAAGGGTAGAGGTTTTTTAGGGAAAAAAGATAATTTGTCTCTCTTCTCTTGCTAGCTGAAGTTTCAGTTGCTCTTAACAAATTAGCTATTGGTAGTATTTCAACTTCAGTAAGTCAGCTAAGGCAGGAGGTCAGTTAGGTCAAGTTTGCCCAAATTCAGGGGACCACCTTTTCTCTGTAGTCAGTGGAGTAGGAGATGAACTTCCAGACAGCAGGATGCATCTTGCTGGTGGATTTCAGTAGAAGACAATTAAATGAGATATCTGCATGTCTACTGCTGCCATCCTGAACTATGACATGGGTTAGACTTCTTGCAATGAAAGATGCAAAATATTCAGTTGACAAAAGACTGTTTAAATGACAGTGAGTTTTGGGCTTTTTTGTGTTCCTTTTGAGCTACAGCTAAGAGATTTTCTTCATGACAAGATCTGGAACAGACATTTTGCAGAGCTGAGGTGGCTGGCTGGCTGCAATATCCATCTTGCACGTCAGTGCTTTACTTGAAGTTTGCAGGAATTGTTGTACCCACTTCATCAGGTGCTGCAAGGACACACAGCTGAGAGATGGCCCTTGGTGCCCAAAACTTGGGACCTGTTAAACTTGGGACCTGACCCTACTGTGACATCTCTGCCTTGGTGAGCTGCACTCCTTTTTCTCTTGCCCTTTAAAATGGCAGAGCTACTAGAGGGTAAAGCACCTGGTGATTGTGTTTAATTACTATAGTACATACTTGAAAGCAAAACCTATGTTTACTCTTTAATAATGTTACACTTGGGAAAAGAAAAATAAGTGGAAAAAAAGAGGAAGATGTGGATTTACTTGAAGGCAGCCATGGCTTCTCTTTGTGCTGTTTTGCAGTACATGCTCAGCACTGAGAGAAAGTGCCAGTTGTTCCTCATCAGCAAAATGGCTGCAGGTGCCCTGCACTGGGTGTTTTAAAGAAAAGTGTCCGCTTAAGCATTGCTAGGTATGTGCTGCTGTGGGGTTTGGTTGTTTTTGGGTTGTGTGGATTTAATTTTTGAGGGTTTTTTTTTGGAACATGTATTAAGAGAACTCCATGCAACCAGTGAGTGATGTTAACAGGAGGTGTGCTGGCACTGAGGGTAAGCTTGGCTATCATCTGCTGGAGAAGGGGATTGCAGGGTGGGGGCTCCTGCAGTGGCTCTACTGCCCTTGGGCACAGTGGGACCCTGAGGAGCAGTGTGGGGTCTGGCTGGCAGGTGTGGAAAGCTGGTCTGAAGGGAATAGGGCTTGTTCAGGTGGCATCATGGAGACTGGACTTGGGGGAGGCCTGTCTTTGCCTGGCACACAGTCACAGAAATAATTAAGTTGGAAAAGACTTGGGATCATCGAGCCCAACTTCTGACCTAACACCACCATATCAACCAGATCCTGGCACTAAGTGCCACATCCAGCCTTTCCTTAAACACCCTCCAGGGATGGTGACTCCACCACCTCCCTGGACAGTGCATTCCAATGTCTAACCACCTTTTCTATGAAAAAATTCTGTGTAATGTCCAACCCCAACCTCCCCTGGTGCAGCTCTGTCCTCTTACTTGTCACCCGGGACAGGAGGATGATCACCTTTTCTATGGAGAAATTCTCTGTAGGGTCCAACCCCAATCTCCCCTGGTGCAGCTCTGTCCTCTTGTCCTGTCACTTGTTACCCGGGAGAGGAGGATGACCCCTACTCGGCTACAACCCTCTTTCAGCTGGTTGTGGAGAGCGATGAGGCCATTCCTGAGCCTCCTCTTCACCCCGCACTTGTGCGACATCTGCGTGTGTGACAACCTGCGGCTGCCGGCGGTGTGGGTGCGGTGTGGGCCCGGTGCGGTGTGGGGGGCCCAGGCCCCGGTGCCGGTGTCTGACAGGGCCGGCGGCGGGCGGGGCCGTGTTTACATCCCGGGCCGCCGCACGCTGCCGCCGCTCCGCGCCCTCCCATTGGCGGCCCTGCCGACGGCCCCGCCCCGGGGCGGGGGGATCGGCCCTGCCGGGCGCGCGGAGCCGCTGCCGTGTCCGCGGGGCCCGGTGGAGCGGGCAGGAACCCACCGGAGCGGGCCGACGGTGCCGGGAGTGGCCCCCGCCAGCGGGGCCGGGCCGCAGAGAGGTGCCGGGGCTGCGGGCGACGGCAGCGATGGCGGTGATAGCAGTGCTCCTCCCGGCGCTGCCTGCCGCTCTCCCGCACGCCTGTGCCGGCGGAACCGGGGCGGCCGGGCCGGGGCGGGCCGGGGGTGTCCGGTGAGGGCGGGGGTCGGCGCGGCCCAGGGGCGGCGCTGGGGCGAGCGGGGCGCGGGCGGCGGTGGCGCGGGTGGGGGAGCCGCCTGCCGCCCTCGCACATGCGCAGCGCGGGCCCGGGCGCGGTATATAGCGGGTTGGCGCCGGCGCCAGCTGAGCAGCGCGGCCCGGGCGGCAGCGGCGGAGTGCGCGGGGGTCCCGCCGGTGAGCGCGGGCTGGCTGGGCGGTGGTGGGGATAATATTTATAATAATAGCGATGATGATGATGTTAATTATGATGGTAATGATGATGATGGTAGCGGTGGCGGTGTTGAGGATGGCGGTGATGATGGCACTAGTGGTGGTGGCGGTACCGGCAGACGCGGTGCTGGCGGTGGGGGCTGTGAGGGGGCACTGGCCGCGGTGACCGGGAGCGGCGGAGCGGGAAGGGTGACTGGGAGTCATGACCGGCAGCGCTGAGGCGGACTGCCCTCCCGCCCGCCCGGGCGGCGTTTTGGAGGGAGAGTGTCTGAGGAGAGCCTGGGGGGGATGTCCCCTCGGGCGGCCCATCCAGGGGGAGTAGAGGGTGCCGATGGCGCGGGCGGGCAGCCCCGGCGGGAGCGATGCCGGGTGCGGGCGGGATCCCGCCATCGGCTCCCCCTCCCCTGCGCGGAGAGCCCCGGGGGGCGGGCTGCCGCTTTTGGAGGGAGCCCGGCGCGCTGGGGGCGGGGATGCCGGCGGAGCCTTGGCGGGCTGACCCCGGCCGCCCGCCCGCCTTCCCCGCGCCCGGCGGGACCCGCTCCCCGCCCGGCCCCGGCAGCGGGTGCGTGTGGGGACAGCCCTCCGGCCCGGCCCTGCGCTGGGGGTCCCGCCGAGGGCTGTCTCGCGGGGGGCGGGCGGGTGTCCCCCTGTGAGGCGCCGTCCCGGCAGCCCCTTCCTTCCTTCCCCTCAGGTTTTGGAGGGAGCCGCTCTCGGCCCGGCGGGAGCGCGGGGGGGGGCGGTGCTGCCCCTCTCGGCTCCCCTCAGCGCCCTCGGGAGCGGGTGGGTGTCGGATGGGCCCTTGGGGAGGGCAGGGCAGGGCGGGCGCCGGCCCAGGGTGCCCCCAGCCCAGGCTGACCCCGGCACAGGCCGCCGCCTCCCCGCTCGCGGGAAATTGGCGCGGAACCGGCGCGGCGGGAGCGCGGGCGGCGCCCGGCCCGGCCCGGCCCATGGCGGCCCCGCCATCCCCGCAGGTGTGGGATGTGGGGAGATTCGCCCCTGAGGGAGCTGTAGTGGCAAAGCGTGTGTCTGTGGGGGTGTCTGGAGTGGAGGGTGAGGGGGGACTGGAGGGGTCACAGCCCTAGGGACTCCCCACATCCTCTTGTGTGAGAAGTGTCCCTTTATACCTTCCCTGCCCCCACCCCCTGGCAGGGCAGCCTGGGCTGAGCTGCCGGCGTACCTGGGCACCCTGCAGCCGCACATGGAGCTGCATGTGCTCATACACCACAGCCATGCTCTGCTTGGACGTTCCTCAGGCCAGTGGAATACTTGTGCCCTTCTGTTTGAGCTGTGTGAGCCATGCTGCTCTTTGTGATGAGTTCATGACACAAAGTGTGGAGCTTGGCTCTAGTTTTGTGAGGATGCACTAACTGAGCTTATCCTATTTCTTTGATCCAGGTAGAGCTCTTACAGCCCAAAGAAGATGTCAAGGCGTAGGTAAGCTGTTAGCATTGTACTAAGATTATCTGTACTGATCAAACAACTGCTCTCCTAATGTCTAATATCATTTTACTCTTTGCTCTTTGCAGTAGCCGTTTGCAAGCCAAACAGCAGCAGCCACTGTCCTGTCAAGAAGAGGCTCCACAAGAACTCCAGGCACTAGATTATGTCCAGACCAGAAAAAGGAGGACAGCAGAGGTGAGCAATTTGAGCAACTTGGAAAGTTGAATAATATTCCACTATCATTGAAATCCAGTATATATGAAAGCTCTCCAGCCCATTTGGATGAGACAGTCTTTGCTTTGCTAAGTTGCAAAGTGGGATGGGGATATTAAGAGTTTGCCTGATCTTTAGGAGGGTGTGCTGGCCACTGTCAGTGTATTGATGTGTGTCTCTCTTCTCAGCAGGAGATTAAGAAAAGAGAAGATGGGAAAATTGCTAAAAAACATCAATACGAAATTAAGGTAATTCAATCCTCAATACCATTTCAAACTAGGTAAGGGAGACTGTCTGGTTTATGTTAGTGAGTGTGAAATCGTGCATTCCACACCAGCAAGTATTGAATAGGTGAAGTTTGTATTTTCAGATATTAAAAACAATGGGAACTTAGCACCTTTTTATCTGTTTATGCTTTTTTACACGTGACTTTGCTGCAGATAAAAGATCCTTCAAGGTAAAGCAGAGTAAGGGTAGGTGAAAAAAAGAGTATAACCCCAGATATTTCAGAACAATTCCATATACAGAGCAGGTAAGGCCTAGAGGCAAGTCTAAACAAGATCACTGCACTTGTTTTAACTTTAGGTGTGGTTTCACGGCCATTTAGTTAAGATTCTTAACCATGCAGGCCATCTTTACTTCCATTTAACAGTTCTTTTGATTATTTAAATCAATTGAGGAATGTGTTTTTACTAACACAGGAAACTCCTGAAACTGACAGGCCTTACAGTTTTCTATTTTAAAGCAGATTAGTACAATATTATCACTTTCTCTTGCAAACAATATTGTTTGTAGTTATTCTGTTTGTGAAGTAAATGAGACTAATGGGCAATAGTGAAGTAAAACTCTTCTGATTGTGAAGTTGTCTTTGTAAATCTTGAGCAGGAAAAAATGCTACATAAGTACATCAGCTGTACCTGGGGTGAAGCTTAATTGTTAAGTGTTACAACTTATCCTTGCTGAAAGGGGGAAATCCTGCTTCCCTGACTCTTCTTCCTTGATAGCTGGCCATGTAGTCCATCCCCTGCCTTGCTCCATTCTTTGAATGAAGCAGTATGCAGGTTCATCTTGCTAACTTGGCACTACAGAATAAGTTAAAGTTCTTCCAGGTTAGTGAGTTAAATCAACCCAGCAGAGGATCTCACAAGCATTGGGGTGGAACTTGGGCAGTGAGGATCACAGGAGAGGAGTGGGACTTCCCTTTTCTCTTGGCTGTGTGCATTAAGGTCAATTCTGCTGGAATATGTAACTTCCCTCTTGGGATACTTCAGTCTGGCTATACATAAGTTTAGCTATACTAAGGAATCCTTTGTAGCTCACCTTGCAAGTCAGCTGTATAGGAAAAGCTTCTGTGTTCAGGGACAGGTGTTGCCATTCTTTGTGAATGGGATTCTAATTAAAGTTCTGTGTCACCATTTTGAAGGCTGTCAGCCATTACAGCATTGCATGTGCTCCAGGGATTTGATACCTCCTTACTAATGTTGGTTACATACAACCAAATAAACATTAGTGAAACAAATTATAGTTAACTAGAGTAATCTAGAATTCCTCCTCAAAGGTTTTCTGCCTGAATACCTTTGCACTCTTCGCATTTTGAGTCATTGCTTCCCATATTTGGCATTGGCAAGCTGAGAGACTGTTCACAGCTGCTGCTTGCTCAGTGGGTATCTAGCTCTGGAGCTGAGATGGGTGGCTCCTCTCTGGAGCACTAAACTGGAAGATAACAGGTCCCTGAATTTCCACTGAGAGACAGCAGAACCTCCACCCCCTCTTTTCTTTCCCCTCTGAATAGATAAGTAGATAGGACTAGCAGCCTAATGTCTTGTGTATTAGTAGCCATTAATATCTTTGCCTTTTCTGCTGTAACTGGGCTTTTCAAGCAATGGATAGGCTACCTGTGGGTTCATAAACTAAAGATAGTCATCTTCCTCAAAGCTGAGTTCTCAAATGCATCCAATTTATTTATACGTGCTCCATCTTGACTATGGAAGGTTTCATTGGCATTTAGTTGTCATGTTTCTTGGTTTCAGTACTTACATCAATGCTGAGATCCAGAAAGACTGATGTACATTACATGTATTGTTGCTGTTACTGTGATGTACTCCTTGTCTTTCTTGCTCTCATAGTAAACTCAGCATTTGAAAGATACCTTGTTTATTTTGCAGAGTTGTTGGCCCCCCACGATAACAGGAGGCATCTCACCTTGCATAATTATCGAAACACCTCACAAAGAATCAGTAACCACTGACTTCTCAAGATTCAAAAAATACAGATTCAGGAACCTCTTCATAAATCCATCACCTTTGCCAGAACTCAAGTAAGTTTAACAGATGTGGTAGTTGTTAATGTCTGAACTACTCTAATAACAGCTGTTGTATTGTGCTTATATAATACACATCTCTACTTGTCTCCTCATTCCACAAAAGATTTGATGTGCAAGCAAAAGACAGAAATTCTTGGGTTTGGTTGTTTGGATTTTTTTTTTCCTGATCTTATAAACACACCAGACATATAGTTTTCACCTTTCAGAACTGTCCTTTTATAACTTAAATACTGGACACTCTTAATTGGTTAAGAGGCACATAAGGGTTAAACTAAACTTCTTTCAGTGCTATTGGAACTGAGTGGCCAAAAATTTTTAACAAAATTTTCTTAGAGAACTTAAAAATGTTCAAATAAACTTGTGACACTATCACTGTGCAGGTAGCTTGTAATGAAATGCAATGTGCTTGGTGCACAGTTCTAGACAGTTGCCCTTCTGCAGAGAGAGAGAGCTTAGCTGACTAAATTATAGTTTTCAATTTCAGACTTTCTTAGACATTTGGGTGTGTTAGATATGTACCCAGTTGCTGTTTGTATCAGCCTGGGGTTTAATGAAAGAGGTGTTAAATTTACTGCAATGTGTTAAGGAAAACTTCTGTTAAGGTGAATGAGAAGCAGAATGGGAAGCATTTCTTTAAGAGAACCTTTACAGATATACCTTGATTTGGTTTTTTGGGTTTTTTTTTTTTTTTCCGGCCCAAACTGGATCAGAATTTGAGATGCTGCCAGGTGATGTTTTGCTGCAGAGACATGTTCAGATACAGAGTTCCATGCAAGGTGCTTAATCCTGTTGTTCACAGGCATCTGGTAAAGCTGAACTCCATCCTTTCTGATTAGCTGAATAAGAGGATAATTTACTTCTGCCTTCTCCATCCTTCCCTAGCTGCTGTAAGAAAATCATAATTCATTTATCAGTGCCTGTCTGCTTAAACTGGGAGTTTTGTGCATTAAAGAATCAAATATCTCCCTGGCTTTTAACTTAGGAGGGCAACAGAATGAAACTGACCTGAGCTAAAATTTGTAGGCAATTCCAGTGATCAGCTCTGTCAGTTTCTGCTTGGGGAAAGGTAAATACATAACTCCAAAAATTTCAGTAGGAAATCATAATTTCATTGGTTAATGTGCTTTTCCTCTTAGTACCTGCAGGATGAGAAGTGCATCTAAGAAAAAGCCCATATCAATTAATAATAACAATTACAGATAAAGCCATATTGATGATATAGGCATCATCTTCCCTCACAGACTGGAGTGCTAATGAATTATAAGCTAGCAATAAAGAAGAACTCAATTTTTCTCTAAATAGCTTGCTTCTGAGCCTTGAAGTAAATAAGGAAGGAATAAAGGGATGGATGAGTGACTTTTAAACACTATCTTCAGTTTTTCTCAAGCTAACCTGGACAACTTATGTGTGCTTTGTGTTTCCTGAGGAGGCCAATATTATCCTTTTTTAGGGGGAGGATTTGGTTTATCTTGCTGTCTGAACAGCTGCCAAACTAGGCAAGATAGGGAACTCTGCAACTCTGAGAGGCACATGTTCAGTTTTACTACCTGTTCTGTGGAACTGGACTTGCTGGTGATCTTGGCAAGCTGCTGTTGTGGTGATGTAAAACATTCCAAGTATTCCTGCAGTTTTCCAATTACCATAAGGATCTTACAGTATGTGGAATTTTTCTTTTTGTTTCTGAATGTCTCTAAACGATAGATAATGTCTTTATTGGTGTTGTGTTTTTGGGGTTTTTTTTTGTGACTTGTGCATATACTTAATAATGCTTTGTGTAACTTTATTCCATAGCTGGGGAAATTCCAAAGATGTCTGGCTGAACATCCTGATGAAGGAGAACAGATATGCTCACTGCAAACACTTCACATCTCTACATTCTAGTTTGCAACCTCACATGAGATCAATACTGCTAGACTGGCTCTTAGAGGTGAGTACTTTAAGTTACTTTACTGTGTGCTCTGCCTATGGAGTAGGCAGGTAAAAGCACAGCTTTCACATAAAGATCTAGTAGTAACGTGCACAGTTTTGCCATTTTTTTATAACTATTTTGCAACAGAACAAGTGACTGCTTTTGATCCTCTTGGTGAGCTATATCTGGGCCTTCCCAGGCAGCAGGCACTGAACTTTCCCCCCAGGACAGTGAGCAATAGTATTGAACTTTTGCTCATGACACTCTACATCCTGCAAGGGAGAGAAATCTTGTTTTGAGACACTTATACTGAAATTGCTGTAGACAGACCAGTTATGGATCTCTGACTTACAGGGTAGACTGTATCTAAGCCATGAGAGAGCTGTGTCTGTACTGAGGATTTATGACCCTGACTATGTCAAGAGCTTTTGAGTGTCAGCCCATGATGGTTTTTTTTCTGATTTCATAGTGAATTTTCAATTTTATCATGTGAAGAGAGCTGACTATATCAATGGCTGACAGGTAAAGGTTCTTGATATAGACAGCTTCTTATGTGAAAACATTACAAATAAATCATATTAGCAAGGAATTTCAAGTAAAATGAAATTATTTTTTTAAAATACACCCTGAATAAAAATATTATTCCAGTTGTGTGCTTCACTAGTTCCTCTAATGTGGAATTTACATATCACCATCAAATAAATTTTTTGCTTTTTTAAAATCTTGACTTAGGAAATTACTCAATTTCCAAACAAAAATACCAACGAGGGCATTGCTTTTGTCCAGCTCAGTGGTTTTATATGCCACAAGTGGATTTAAATCCCATCAACTTTGAGACCTTTTCAGTAGTTCCTAACACTCTTCTGTAACATTATAACAGATACTACTTAACATGACCTAGTGTCATTATGTTTGGGAAAAACAGTTATATAGAAACTGCCATTTATTGATGGGTGGGCCTGGTCCATGCAGTTTTAGTTCTGAATCTTCTTTGGAGCAGTTGTTAATGGTATCAGAGTAACACATCAATTATCAGGAGAATATATCAGGCTTTAAAGAGTGAGGTGGTGCTATTTCTGCCAATCAGTTGCATTTTTGGTGGTCAGGCAGGGCTTTAATTGGCAAATGGGCTTCCAACCTTACCTTGGAAAATAGCTTGTAATAGTGAGATTTTATTCTCACTTTTTATCCAAGTAAAATAATGAAGCAGCTGGGATCTATTTCTTGGATATTCTTTTTCTGTTCTTGTTCTATACTGCATGTAGATTTTAAGTAATTAATAGTTATCTAAGTGCTTTCTAGTTGCAGACAAGCTGGATTTGTGCTAGCCCCTCCCAATTCAATTACAGATTAGATGAAAAAATAGGGCTCTCCTTAAGATCTCCAGGTCTGGGCTGTGCACTCTCCTTTCTTTTTTGTTGAACTGGCATTTGAAACACTTTGATACAATGCGAGTATTAAAAGTTCTCCCTGCCAGGGAAACCAGCAATGGGACGGAGCAGATGGTGGCTCCTGCAGTTTTGTTCCTGCTTAGTGAGGCTGTTGGTGTGCCTGAGGGGCTGCAGGCAGTGCTCCTGGCCTGCCAGCAGAGCCCCCTCCAGCAGGAGCTTCTTTGCTCTAGAGCCAGAGACTTTGATTTTTTTTTTTTTTAGTGGTTCTGCCCTGGAACAGACCTGCTAGGAATTCAGTGAGGGTTTGACTTAGGCTTGAGGTTGGAGAGTGTTCTTAATCAAAGTAATTAGTGTGTGTATGTGTAGGTGTTGCTGTTTTGTTTTTTTTGTTTGTTTGTTTTTTTTTCCTCAAGAGGCTTTCTTCTTTCAGTGGAAAAATGGTTGCTATTTAATTTGGAAAAAGTATTTTTTGAAAGTCTTTTAGTACATCATAGGCAATTCACATTTAGGTGGGAGCATGGGAAATACCTTTTCCAATCCCATGCTTACCACTGCATCCTACCATACCCTGGTATGCAAAGCTTTGTGTGTGCAAGAGATGAACCTGCATTTTGCTGTTAAAGTTTGAATACCCTATGTGTGAACAGAGAGTTTTATAACAAAAAAACAGAATTGTTCTTTTCCCCTGTTGTAGGTGTGCGAGGTGTATGCACTCCACCGGGAAACCTTCTACCTAGCTCAAGACTTCTTTGATAGATTCATGTTGACACAAAAGAACATTAACAAGAGCATGCTCCAGCTCATAGGAATTACCTCGTTATTTATTGCCTCCAAACTTGAGGTAAGAAGCTCTGTTACAGGGAGGAGGATATTGAATTTGGAGTAACTAAAAAGACAGTGATAATGATTATTTCTTGTCTGAATCTTTTGAACTCAGTGGTGTATGTACAACACTGAAGGTCAGAAGGGAAAGGTTTTTTTCTCTTCCTTCAATTGTGCATTTGTCAGTCTCTTGGAGAGTAGTTTTTGTCCTCTCTTTCTCCAGCAGCAGGGAAGGAGACCACATAAACTTAAAAGGCATGCAAATGGGCCAGACGTAGTTTTGTTTTGTCTTTTTCCAAATATACAGCAGTCGGCAGACAATCTCAGGAATGGGTGTGGGACTTGAGTAAAACCAAGCCTAAGTCTCAAACTGCCTGTACATCAGGCTGATGCCCTTACAGTATCCTCCATTTAGTGGAGTGTGAGTCTTGAATGCAGAAATGGTGATACCTTACATTGTGTGCTCCATCTGTGGGCCAAGAGCACGCTTGTGGATAATGCACAGTGGCCTAGGCTGACAGGAAAACTTGGGATTGGTATCTTGGGACCCCTAGATCTCACTGTGGTTCCCAAACCAAGGCTGTGCACTACAAGCAGTCACCTATCCTTAAGGAAGTGCATGGGGCCATGGTGGTCACTGAGCCAGCTGATAGGGAAGCAGTTTTGCTGGCAAAGCTCTCTCCTGCTTACACACCAAACTATGCTTGGCCCCAGCTGGCATGACTGGCTTAGCAAATTTCCTTAACCACCTCTGCACCATGGATTCTGGATGTTACAGTGGCTGGTTGTGGGATTTTCTCTTGAGGTTTTTTTAGCTTTTCTCTTTTTTTTTTTTTTTTTTTAATTTATGTGATTACATCAGCACTGACATTGCAGGTAACCTGTACCAGCCAGCCATCTGTAGAAGAATTGGGATGATGTTTGTTTTTACAGCATTGAAATGGCTGAGTAGAAAGATCTGTAAATGAAAGGGTGTTCTGACTGCTTGGTCAGCATTTATTTCCCCAGAAGCTCTAAGAGTTGCAATAAGTCCACTGCATTATACAACAGATACTAAACCCCAAGTAGGTTATATGTTATCTCCTTATCCTGTAAGTTTCATGTCAGTTCATGTAATGAAAGAAAGTTGTAGCATAAAAAATGTTAACATGTCAATATGGACAGAAAAGTATTTTCTGGTATCTTCTCAACCTTTCTTAGAACTGTAAGATAGACTCATCTTCATTTTCCCTCCCTTTATAGGAAATCTATGCTCCTAAAATCCAGGAATTTGCTTATGTCACTGATGGTGCTTGCAGTGAAGATGATATTGTAAGAATGGAACTTATTATGTTAAAGGTAAGAATTTGCTGTGTTTTAAAGTGCTGGGTGAATGACTCTCCAGGTGAGCCTTGTGTTTTAATGTCATTTATTTTCTTAGAAAAAGGAACCTGTCCATGTTTCTGCACAGTAGTGAAGCCTGTGAATGTGCAGTGGACCCTGGCTAGTAGAAAAGAGCAGGTTTCTCATGCTTGTGTGAATGTAAAAGCTCTTAACAGTGCAGCCAGCCACAGGCAGGCTGGAAGGCTGTCACTGTAATGTACTGCACTTGCTAACATCCCTTACTCTCCAGGAACAGGGGCTTCTGGAGAGACGGGCAAAGACCTCACACTGGAGAGGATCTATCTTCACCAGCACAGGACTCTATACATTTATTCTTCCTTAATAGATATGAGCTGCAGGTTCACACAGCTGGCCCAAAAGCTTGAGGAAATAATATTAATTTCCCAGCTTCTGAATGGAGAAGACATAAAATCCAACTGCACAAGTAGAAGGATACAGATTTGTCCTGATCCTAGCACAGCCTTTTCAAAAAGCACTGAGAATGCAACCTGAAAAGAGTATTTGTACTTGAAATTGTAAATATTTTTTAGCGTCTTTTAAGGATATGTGCAATAACCTCAGGAGAGGCTTAGGAAGAAATCAGAGCACAAAACTATCCTTGAGTGGTTTAAGGCACTTAAATGTTCGTTAAATATTTGCAGGCTTTAAAATGGGAACTCTGTCCAGTGACAATTGTATCTTGGCTGAACCTCTATCTTCAAGTGGATGCTCTGAAGGATGTTCCAAAAGTGCTGCTACCTCAGTATTCTCAGGAAAAATTCATTCAAATAGCCCAGGTAGGTAGTAAACTGTTGGAAAATGGTTCTTGGGGCAGTGACAAGCACTACTGAACATTACACCCTTAGAACAAAGTGGCTTTAAGTGTTCCCTTGTTTCCCATCTCCTGTTACTTTGTTAAGGAACATGCAAGTTTGACTCCACCAAAGAAATTCAGTTTTGAGGACAAGTACCCCTGTGTTTCTTGTCTCCCTACTTTCACATACTTAACGACTTTTCTGTATGCTGGAAAAACAAAAAATCCATTTTATTTATTTAATTACTGTGCACTCCAGCATTCTGTAAACAGCAGTGACAGCTCTGAAAGGAAGGTGGATAATTTTGGAATCTAGGCTGTTTTTACTTGTGTTGCTCCTAACAGTGTTTCTGTGTAATTGCCAAGAAGGCAGCCTGGGGAGTGTTTTGACTATTTTGGAAGTGCTGTGGGTCAGTTAGTATGGGCATGTGTTGTGCCCACCCTCAGAGAGGTTTACTGAAGCTGGGTAGCTCAGTGGTGTAAATACCACACGAGGCAGTATTTAAATTTAAGACAGTACCTTCCTGCAGCTCACCCCTGCTCTGGGGCAGAGGCTGTAGGAAGACTGCTGTGTGCATAGCCCTCTCTGAGACAGGATCATGCTAAAGTGTCAACTTGTTAACATTTGTTACTCTTCATGTCCTCAGCTTTTAGACCTGTGTATTCTGGATGTGAATTCTTTGGACTTCCAGTACAGAACACTAGCTGCTGCAGCGCTCTGCCACTATACCTCAATTGAAATAGTTAAGAAAGCTTCAGGTAAGATGCCTCTGTAAAGCTTGGCCTTGTTAGGCAGGGAATTCAGAAGTTGTCACAGGCCCAAATCTGCTTAAGGGGGTGTTGGTTTACCAAGCTGCCAAACATGAACACTAATATTTGTTCCATGGGTTTCTTTTCCTTCTAATTTCACTTCCTACCACTATTTCAGATGTTACAAAGACTCAAAAGAAGGAAACACCTTAAGCAGTGCAGGTTTTGCTAAGGAATTGAAACATATATTGTTCTTGCCTTTGGGCTATTTGCCCTATGGCTTCAGGTATTTGGGGATCATTAACTATTATATTGTCCACTTTTTTCTCCTGAAATGTAGTTCTTAATGTCTGTCACCAGCACCCAGTTGATGTTTTCATCACCCAAATCTTGTTTTCAAGCCACAAGTCACTTCAGTCTCCCCTGGAAAGCAACAATTACCCTTGTGATCTCCATTCACCCTCCATAGCCACCACCCATTTAAGTAACAAGCATAAGGAAATGTTGGCTGTTTCTGGGAGGATGTTTCTGAATTTTTATCTGTAGCATTATTTATTGTGTCTTTTAACTCATGGCCATATTGGAACACTGTGCAACTCCCTCATGGTTTCTAAATATATTCCTGTGTTCTGCCCTTTAGGCTTAGACTGGGACAGCATTTCAGAGTGTGTACAATGGATGGTTCCTTTTGTGAATGTGGCAAAAAAGGTCCCTGTGAAGCTGAAGAACTTCAAGAAGGTTGCAGCGGAAGATAGACACAATATCCAGACCCACACAAATTACCTGGACATGCTGGTAAGCGGTTTGTGAATATGCAGTTTGGGCAGCTGAGTTCATTACATATCCCTTGTCCTGAGGCAGCTGTGAGTGGCCAAAGCACCTCCCTGCTCACACCTGGCATGGCTCACCTCAGTGTGAGTGCCCAACCACCAGTGATGCTATAAACAACATGATTTACCCTAACATGCCCAGGCCATGAGCAAACACTTATCAGTATTGGAGAGGAGTTTATAAGAGAATAATCTTCACTTTGTTATGCAATGGCACTTTGGTTTTCTCATTATCCTGACTCCGGATCACTTGAATTGTATGAGTGGTGTGAGGAAGCACTGCTGCCTCCTGCTGCCACAAAAAAGGAGACCTTGTCACAGGTATTAACTGTTGTCTTCTTTCCCCAATATACAGGAAGAAGTGAACAGTGCAGTAGTGTCTACTGCCCCAGGGCAGTTATCACCTGTGTCAATAGGAGGAATAATAACCCCTCCCAAAAGCACAGAGAAGAAATGAAATACAGTCAGTTGTCATGAACAGATTCAGAAACAGAACTTGGTGCTTCAGAACAAGACCACACTAAAGGGGACTCAAGCTCTTTACTGCTGTTCAAGACTTGGGCAGTAAAGACACAGCAGATGGAAACTGAGACCAGCATCCTCCTACAGACTTGACAAGAAGAGCTCAGCTGACATTCCACTCTGCTATCACAAGAGCCTGGACCACTTTGGTCCATTCTAACGTGACTTCATGGTAATTCTTAACTTATGACTTCCAAGAACATTTCTAATAGGGCTGGGTGGCAAGATTTATCCACTCAGCTTACATGGCAGACTTGCTTTAATTTGGGTTAGATGAGCAGGAGACTATTGGCAGCTTATATGTATTACCTCTTCTTGACCCTTTTTCTTTTCTTGGTAAGGTCAGAGCTCACTTGTTGTCAGTTAGTCCCCCCAGCTCAGGTGCAGTATTAGAGGCCTGTGGGTAAGCAATTCACATCTCTGAAACCACTCTGTGTGTGCAGGACAGGGCAGCTATCCTTGTCAAATCCCAGCTCCACAAGAGGCTGATGAATTTTAAGGCCCTTTAGGCCTGCCATAAATTATATCACTGACCTCAGGTAAGAGTACCAGCAAAGAACCTGCTGCTGCAGTAACCCTAACTGGAAAAAGTATAGTCCCCAGCCACCCACTTGCAACAAGAAAGAACAGTGTGAGACCTGGAGAAGGTATGGAGTAAAGGGAGCCACAGGTACTCTACAACCACTCACGTCATAGGAACAGTATTTTAAACTGTGGAGCTGTATGTTATCAGTGTTTATAAACAGCATTAACTACTGTGTTTTCCTCAGCATATTCACTACCTCTGAGTCACTTCTGTGATGAAGGGCAGTACTGGGAAAGAAGGGTATCAGTCCTCCTTTCATGATGCTCCTATCTGTGCCACACAGCCAGGGACAAGTGTTACATGACACTGAGCAGCCCACAAAGCTGCACTAGAGCATCAAGTGCCACCCACATCCACATTACACTCACAACTTGGCAAACTTGAATTCATGTCTTCTTCAAACAAGCCATTGTGGAACTAGCTGCAGTTGCTTCCAGTCTTCTGTACAGTTTGTAAAAATAAGGGGTTTATTTTAAGATTTCATCTATTTCTAAGAAGAAAGATACTAGACTGTAAATGTTGTACAAAAATTTAAATGACTTTAAAAAAATAATAAAGTCTTGAAAGATTTTTTTCACTTTTACATCTTTTGTAATAGTCTTCCAGCATTAGCTTAAAAGTAAAGCTTTGCCATTGCTTGAAGAAACTTCTTTTTCCTTCTCTGTGCAGCGAGCTGCAGGACTTCCTCAGGATTGCTGGCGTTCAGCTCTGTCTGGCCAATGGCTTTTATCTTGAAACAAAAGAGGAGACACAACCAGCATGAGGCCTTCCAGTAGAGCTGTTTCATTTCAAGGCATTTTCAGTACTAGTTCCATGGGTGATTTATTTCTGTAAATGTCCTACCACCCCACTCCTACAGCCACAACTTTATGTAAAGTACCCAGATTCTGAAATAACTGTGTGACGAAATTGGAATTGAATCCACCTTTTCAGAGGTGATTTCAGGGAGGGAAAGACTCTAAAGAAATCCCAGCACCCTGGGTTAACTTACTGCTATCTGCCGCTTGTCTGTCTCGCCTCTTTTGTGGTGGAGATCTAAGGACAAGTCAAGAAAAGTTACTTAGGTAGGTAATGGACTTTTCCCAGCTGTGAACATACAGTGTGTGTGGTATTCCAGCAAAAGGATACATGTCAAGTACTCCAAGATGGTGACATCCCAGATGTATTCATAGTAAGAATCCATGGCATCATGACTGAAAGACAAGGCAGGTTAACTGACACAGTCACACACTGTGTGTGAGCATCTATAAACTCCATTTTAATATTTACCTGTTCTGTTCCTGCAGTGCCTTAAAAGCAGTTTTATAGTCTACTTCTCTGAGGAACTGGCACAAAATAGCTACCTGTAAGGAAACACAGTGATTCTCACAGCCTAATTCCCACAAACCTTCCACATAATGATGCCTTATTCATTCCACTTCTTTCTTAGACCTAATCTAGACCTTGCTTCCAGGGCAAGCAAGTTCTGAGCACCTGAACACAGATCATTCTGACATCAACAGTACCAACAACTAAAAGAAAAAGGGATTTACTCAGATCAGGAGGGACTGAGTTGGCTTCCAGGTTTCCAAATGCATTTAAGAGCTTTTAAAGCAGAGCCCAATACAAGCTTGGATACTTCCTGGAGAATGACTGACCCCACAGAACAGCAACAGCTGTTATGAAAAACAAGGCCAGATTCCCAACACGACCCCCCATTTATTTTCTCTCTAAAGAAAATAAATCTGTATTATCAGAGTGATATAGGACAAAACACCCCCTGACTACTTCTACTTTTTACATTTCCAAGTATGTGTTTATTTACTCAGTAATTTTAGTCCCATAACTGTACGAAGAAGCAAAGGTAACAAAACCTACTCTATTGCAGATTGCATTTCCAAGGGAAATTCAGAATTCAGTATTTTTCAAAGTTATCCCCTATATAAATATTTATAAACAAATGTTTTAGTTATGACATGTTTCACCTCTTACCTGGGTGTGGCAATTGAGCAAAGAGCAACACTTGATCATTCTTTTTATCACCTACAGAAAGGTTAAAAACAAAACACATTCTGAAATGCTTGTTTTGGAACACAAACTGCTATTTTTATTATTGTTTTCTTTTTTAATTGAAGGGACCAGCTAAATAGCTATCTTCAATGCCCTGCCCAGCGTGGTGTGGCTCTGCAGAGACGAGCCAAAGATGGTCACACCACACAAGTGACCGTGCTCTGGGCTTTTCCATTTGCTCTCCACCCCTCTGGTGTCCCACAGTGCTTTCCCACCACACAGCTCTGCAGGCTCTATGAACTAACAGAGAAGCCTCCTGTGATTCAGCAAAGGAGAAGTCTCAGATTTTCTATGGCTTTCAAGCAACAAGCCAAAAAAGAAAAAGCACCAATGATGACATGTACTCCTAAATGCATCAAGGAATGTGTGTGTGCTGGACATTTTTGTCTCTACATAGAATCAAGAGGCTGACTGAATCCAAAAAGAGATTTTTGTAAATCCCACTTTAGCTCACCTGGTCTGTGTACACATCTGGTGGCACCATCTTATTAAAGAAGTCTGAGCATACAGCTCCTGCCTGTAGGTAATAGTGAAGGGCTGCTGAATACTGATTCGTTGCTGCCAAGGGAAAAAGGCAAAATAAAGGTCTCAAGAGTAAATACAGCAGTTATTTAATACTCAATTGTTTATAGAATCATTCAGATGTGTACCTCATAGCTGAATTCTACTGAGAAAACGACTCATGTTTTGTTGTTTAAGAAGCACGGACACACAGAAAATGGTTACACAGGGGTAGATGGAAAAACTACAGAGTCAGGGAAACTAGCACCACAGGCAAATTTCTACCTTTTGGGGATTACTTTTTATTTTTTCAGGTAGTTGATCTTGAATCCTTAGAGTGGAAGTTTGCCTTCAGTGAGCTTAGCACACAGGGGGTAGTGAAGGAGTTTAGTTGGTGTGAGTGGGAGGAGCAGCACTCCCATGGCTCAGCACTTCTACTCTCACTAAGCCCCTCCTGAGCTGCAGAGAAGGAAGCAGCCTCCCGGGGCACTGTGGCAGGAGCAGCCTGCTTGCCCCTGGCTGCTGAAATACCACCACTGCCACTGCTCCAACCACTGCTCTTTTAAGTACCAGCTTTGAGGCTCCCAACATAAATGTCCTCCCTCTGGGATGCTGCTGCACTTTGTACAGGCAATAAACACTGAAAAATAGGTTTATAACCCTGAATCAGTCTCCCACATGTTCAGTGACAGCACTGAACACTGGAATAAGATCCTTCCTCTCACCCCAAGGGTTATAAAGCTGTACCTATCCCTCATTTACAAACCTTTCCTCATGCTTCCTCATTTACAAATCCTTGACACTTCCCTGTATAAAATACAGATCTTCTCCACTTGGCTCATCTTGCGCTCCACTGAAGTTGATCTCCACATTTAAAAGCAACCACTATTCACAACTTTCCATTCACTTATAAAACACCTAAGTGCCATGGGTTTGAACAATTACACCACTCAAGGACCAACTGCACTAGAAAAGTGAAACTAAAGGTAACTGTTAAAGTTTCCCTTACCCTAGAAACAAGTCTGCATGACCTATTGGAAGCTCAGCCTGTGTGTGGGATTAGACACCTTCCCAGACAAATCCACCTACACCACTGCATCTGAAGATTTTAACCTCATATATCACTTCTTTTCATAGAAGGAAATACAAGGAGGGTTGTGTCAAACAAACCTCAGAGGAGCAAGGTACCTTTACACTCATGCTAAACACAGACATTGGTTTCACTTACCAAAATAAATATCTGCCTGAATAATTAACCAGAAGTGGTTGTTTGCATTGATAGTCAAGGCATAGCTGACCAGCTCTTTTACTGTAATAGCTACAGCTTCAAAGTCCACTGATTGAAGACTAAAGGAAAAAAGAAAGAAAAATAATTCCTAACTTATTGCTTTGTTTTTTTTAACCAATAATTTGATTTCCCATCTAGTTCAAGTCCAAAGCACCCTGCATAAATAACTTGCATTAAAAAAAAGTGTGAAGCATAGATAACTCCAGAAAAGATTTTGTATTGACTAGGACTCCTGTTGTTACAATACAGTAAATCTGTAAAAAAAACAAATATAGCCTTCACAGACCAGAATAAAAAGCCAGAACTAAACCAGATTCTGAGATCTCACCCCATAGAGCCTCTAAATTTCAGTGTAGAAATACAATTCAACCCAGCCAGAATAAATCAATACATACCATTTGCCACTGCCAATTTTGGCTATTATTCAACACACTAAAATACTAGTGATTTCATATTTAAGTATTATATAGTTCACAGAGTTATATATAGTTCAATAAAGCACACAGCTTAAAAAAAAAATTCTTCGCCTTTCTTCCTATCCATATCTCCACCAGGACCATCAAACTAGGAACAAAACTCTCCATACCCTCAAACCAACCTTCCCAGAGACAGAATGGGGGCAGAGATGCCTTTACATGGAGAAATCACACTAACAGTAACTGGGACCAAACCTATCACATACAGTATTTTGAAAAAAGTGGTTTTCATCATCATCTTACTTGGGGATGGATGAGGGCCAGATAGAAATGTGTTCTGCTGCAATATCATTCACAATGTCCTCCTAAGAGAAAAAATATGGTATGAGAAATCATAACAAGAAACATCAAGAAAGCCAAGAAAGACTTTGATGATAAATACTAACCCGAACATTATGAAGTTTGACAAACAGGGACAATATTGTAGTTAGAACCAATGGTTCCTGTAGGGGAAAAAAAATGGTATTCCCATGAACTGAGGAAACTCCACTTTCTTTCCTAAGCTTTAAAACTATGTAAGAAGTTCTGCCATCATTATAATTTCCTACTGAAACAGGACAATATTTTGTTAAGAGACCTACAACACAAGGATACTGCAAGAATGTTTCTGTAGCAAGATTTTAATTACTTCAGATTTTCCTGAATAACTCCTTGGATATAAACTTCACTTTTGTTTTACACATCTTTATGTTATTTCTGTGATTACTACCTAACCTTAAACTTAAGCTAGGTTTACTACAACTTTCTATGTATTTACAAACCCAGAAGCTATAAACAATTTCCCTCCTTCTTACTTCTGCTGCTTAGTATGATGCATGTAGCAGCTTCTGTCTCCCTCCAAAAGGAATGCTTTGCTTCGTGACAGCTGCAATAAAATACACTCCCAATGTAAACAGACCTCCATCAGAATTCAGGGTAACTTTTTTACAAGCTATTCCACACTGCTGTGTGCCAGGTATAGCAAATTCAGACTTTTTCAGCCATACAAAACACCCATATAACTGTTAGATTTTCTGGAATTTAACAGAAGAAGTCCAGAAAAATACCACACCAAAAGGAAGTGTTGGTTGCAAACAAGTTTTCAACACCACTGTGACTTACCCGAAGCTTTTTGATGAAGGACAACAGTTCACTCCTAAATTAGGGACACAAATACCCATGTAAGTAATCATCCACAATAAAAAATAGATGCACACTTAAAATAAGAGTCAGCAGAGCAAATTCTTCACCTGCTAAAATACCCCTTCACCTCTAAGTTTACAAATGTAGGGCATGTAAATGAATATGCTCAAGTAGCCCATTCACTTTTAATACAGTTACTAGCAAATTTTACACTAAAAACAGCTTAAGTAAAAGGTATGTTCTATCAAGCTATAAAAGGCATGAAAATCATAGAGGTCAACGACTGACTCTAGAAGGGAAACAAACTGAACTGTACTGCAATCCCCAAGCTAGGTTTGCAAAAATGACCTACAGACTTAAAGAGGGTACAGAGTGATCATTTATAATGTACTTAAATTTTCTTGTCATGAACATCAGAAATTGTCACCATAACACAATCCAGACAAAGACAGCCTTTGGAAAAGGTTTCACTACTTCATTTCCAAAATAACAACAGGGTCACTGCCCTTTAACTGTTTGAATCAGAGGGGTCAGGAAAGGTTCAGTAACCTGGGATACCCTGTACTCCTTTTCCTTGCCAGAGTACACAAGTGGAAGCTGCAGCACGTCTGTACCCTCACACCTGCCCCACAGCAGCGTAAGCAAACGCAGCTGGTCTTCAGCACACGTTAACCTGACCACCCTCAGAAAGGCAAAGACAGACACAAGTTTGACAGAGGCACCCTTCCCAAGGCTTCAACATGGAAAGCTGTTCTACATCATCACACATGCCAAACTGTACCACATTAGACAACTTATATTTAGGCTTAGACTTCAGAACAGGCCAAATCACTGGACAAATCAGTGTCCTGAATCAGTAATTTGAGGCTAAGGCTACGAAGGTATCTGACAGAAAAAACTCTTGACCAGAGTAATGTGATTTCCTTATTCTTTGCAGAGCTTAGCTGAACCAGAATTTCATTTCAACACTGAGTAACACTTAGCTTTAGTCAGAGACAAAGCTAAGTATAGATATCCATGCAGTGAGCTACGTGCTTGATATAGCTATAGAAGTATAAAACTAATACAGAATAATTCTATTTTCTGCAAAGCAGACACCTCCAGCCCATCAGCTAAACTGCCTTCTAGATGCCATTGACTTTACTGGAAGATCTGCACTGGTTATAACAGAGCACAGCCACATATGCTTCAGTTTCTGCTCGGAGAGCTGCCTCCCACACACTCCTTCTTCTGCCTCCAAAAAGGAAAGTCAAACAAAGTATTAGCAGGGACCTGATAACATTCAATTTCCAGAGTGGACAAGATTTTTACTCAGATCTTTAGCTGCTGCCATCACTCTGATAGTGGAATCCAGACAATTTTTGACCACATGGGCTCAAACAAGCCACTCAAACCATCTTCAAAACTAATTTTAGAAAACATACCTGTACATAATACCCAGTGTAGACTCCCTGTGTTTTATCAAACTCACTCTCCCATCGTTGCCACGTTTGTGCTGGTTGGATACACTGCAGATTTGTACCACGACTTCCCAGAGATCTTTAGCTGTGCGCCTACTTTCCTTGGGACCTGGCAGCTCCTTGCATGTAGCAGCCAGCAACTGGCCCAGCTATGCAATGCAAAAGAAAAAATACAGGAACTAAGGCTTCTCTGCATATCATCTACAGCAAAGGAATTACTGGCATTTAAAATGGTTAAGTGAGTGATTTTAAATAGTGAGCTACAAAGCAGTGTAACTAAATTTTGCAGCAGAGAACACTGATGAAGAAGCTGGAAAACAGGAATTAAACAGAGCATTTTTCCATTTATTAGCTTCCTTGGTGTGTATTTCATTATTACAAGCTCCAGAAAACAAGCATATTGCATAAAACCTAAACCCCATAAGATATCATTTTATAAAGACTGGCTCTTTAGAACTCACTTCATTTCCATATAGTAATTAATCTTAACTGAAACTGGCACAATGTTATACAAAAAAGCTGAGCCTCAAAACAGAAATTGGGAAGTACCACAGATAAGCAGAGCAGGGTAAAAATGAACCTGTCCTGTAATACAACCTGGCTTCTCCTCCATGGCCCAACTGTGAAGTAAAAACATAGCTGTGAGACAATTTTGAAAACAAAATTTAAAAGAAGACAGGGCTTGAATGTCTCCAAAAAATTCAACACTGGTGTTGGGTAAAAGAATGGAACTCTTACAGTGCATTTGGAACACAAGTACCTTACGAAGAGAAAAGAAGCCAGGCATGAAATGTGCACACTTCTCAGACCTCCCACATAAATCTAGGCTGAATTCCAGCTGAGAGGAGAGTCCTTTAGGGAAGTGCTACAGTGTTTCAATCATGGATCATAACCAGTCATATCTGATGGAACCAACCTTAGCTGAGAGCCAACAAGGGCCAAGATTTCATGTGCTCCTGCAGCGCAGCTTACATGTTTTTTGTCAAGTGCTAAACATGCTTGCTGCTCAGCCCTGCTATCTTTTACCCATACTTACTCATTACAGCCACAAAGCCCCACACTCTTGAGCAGAAGGGTATTTGCTTTGAAAAGTACAAAATACTTCAACAGATAAAAGTCAATTACAGTCTGAGAAAGCTTTGAGACTGAGCACTTGTTACCTTCACATAAGGATTAGTTTGAACCAGAGGTAATGGAACTTGCATGGTCAAATACTCGTTCTCACACCAGTTTAGCAGGAAGGCAACACATTCTTCAGCTATAACTTGTCGAAGAGGAATATCTAAAAGGAAAGGGATTCTTTGTTTAACTTTCTATTTTTGAGAAAACAGTGTTGTAAAATGGTGTTGTATGAAAATAAGCAAATCCCACTCTCTCTAATCAGCTGTTTTTGTTTCATAGCTATGACAGGAAAATATGATGCCTAGCCCTACAAGAGACATCACCTCTGGAAATTAGGGGTAACAAGGGTTTAATCAAATCACAATAGTACCATGTTACTCTCTCATTGTGAAACCAGGAGGAAGCTTGAACAAGTAGCATAACCTTTCAGGCAGAAGTGCAGACATGTTTATCCTGTTCAAGTCCTTTAAGTGGCACTGAACAGAAACTGTCAATGTTTAGCAACAGGTAGGCATCATGTCCATTTCCCACTTCTAAAAACTAATGAAACTTCTAAAGACTTACTAAAACTAGCATCAAAGTCACTGTTTTTTTCCACTTATACACCTAAGTGGTTGATCTGCAGTATGAAGTTGTTTAATTTTGCTGTGCTTTTTTTCCCCTTCTCTCAAGGTTTGTGCTTTACTAAATCCTAGGAAAGCCACTAATGTACTTACCAGGTACTCTCATTTCCAAATATCCTCGGACTCTGCTTATAAGATCAGAGGGAGGACGTTCTCCAGAAGCACCAGGTCCAGCCTCGTGAGTGTAAATGTCCAAAAGCAGCATTTCATTCAGCATGACCTGACGGAGCTTTGGAGAAAACTCTGTCACAAGCTCCAAGCAAGCAGCAAAAAGCTGTTTTGCATGGACGAAATCCTGCAATAAAAATTATAGGCATTAATGATTCCTAATGAATTCGTAAGGGGAAATACTACAAGCTAAAGCACATTCAGCTCCATCCTGGCTGAACCAGCCTTGGCATCCATTAGCATCAGCACTGCCCAAGCACCTCACAGTGTCTACTTATGAGTCCTTAGGACATAATATTAAGCTTAAAGAGTTCCAGATCTTTTGAAAATAAAACAAGGAGTTTAAGCAAAAACATGTGAGAACCAACTACTGGTATGTTTGGTACAATTTTGTTTTAGCTGCGTTTTAGCAAATTTGTAAATTACAAGGAAAATAGAACAGCATTTCAATAAATTCCTGATGTAAAACACTTAACCAAAAGAACAGCACTTGGTATCAGTAAATCAAATCACTACTGGATTTAGATGCTACACGATATAGAACATTATAATCCAAACTTTATATGAATGAAATGATCTCCAAGCCCAACTCACTGGAAAGCCATTATCTTTGCTCTGCTGATGGAACTTTGAGAGACAGAAATACTTAACCATTATACAACATACAGAGCTTGTTACAACACCTCCCTCACCTCCCAATTTTACTTTCTTTTTCTAAATCAGGGCCTTTCAGATTTTCCATTTTCTTAAGATTCAATTGTCCAAACCACCCAGTAAGCTCAGATGGCTTGCTCACCTTAATGGCACAGCAGTGCAATCCCTTCGCCATCAGGATGTAGACCAAGTCCCTAGTCAGACTGTCTTTGATTCCTAAAATAACATTGCCGTAAACATTTGGTACTTCCCACTGGGAGAGAAACGCATAGGACATTTGCACAGAAACAAGTTTTAGAATTCGCATCACGGCTTAAAACACCAATAAACCACAGATATTGAAAACTACTGCCAACTCTTGTCTTTACATCTAATCACAAGTAATGTATGGCTCATTTAGAAATATAATAAAAATGCCCAACTACCCTTTGTTCACACTCTGAATATGCAATAATTAAGGAAAAAAAAAAGACAAGAGATCTTTACTTAAAAAGTCTTCCTCTCTCCTGTTCTCACCTTCTAATGACAAATTTAAGCTAAAACAATACTGTTATCTAGTCAGAACACTAAAAGCAAAAGCTATGAAAACATTTTTTCTCATAAGGAAAGCTTGTGATACAGCCAGCTATTCTTTAAAACAAAGGTTATATGTTTTCTTGTAACTCTTCACATAGAATGTGAGTTTAGATACGTATCATTCCTATCAAACCATCACTATGCAGAGAGGGAGAAGATAAATCACCCTGAGGATGCATGAGAAAATGTTTACTGTTCACTGCAGTATGATACCTAACCAGTCCTTGAATTATAATCTCTCGTGACCACATGAACTAAATTACCTTATTAGAAATTGTCCAGAATTGGCGTTCTGAGGTCATGCCATGCAACTCGATTAAGATCTGGCGAATCCTCCAAGGATCCACTGACAGTATGAGCTGATGTTCAAGCTGGCCAATATTGACACTTGCTGAAGCTAGAAGAAAAGCAACCAGGTCTCCAGCACATTCCTTCTCCATGTACCTACTTACAATTCTTTAGTATATAACACGTCAATCAGAACATAGTAAGAATAGCAGACACATCATGCTTCCATAGGTCCAGCCATCCTTTTGTGCCCTTCCAGGAACACCTTGTGCTACCTTCACCCAAACCTAAAGGGTTGCTTGCAAGCCCCCCTTCCTCACTCAGCAGCTCTGAGTACTCTTGCTGTAGCAAAGTAACAGATTCAGCATCTATGTCAAAATGTATACTGCTCTAGTGAAAATACACATTGTCTTAACTGGCTTAAGTTACTGCAAGACTCCATTAGAGCTGAAAAGGTAAGGCCTTTCCCACTCCAGCCACCATCTGGCACCTCCTGTTAGCTTTGGCTTGTGCAGCTGCACAGCCAGCCAGCTGTATCAGGGAAATCAACTGGTTGAAAAGATCTGTGTTTTACTTTGGTAAGTTTAAAATTTCATTCAGATGGCACTCCTGGTCCAGCTTACCACACAGTCATATCATCATTAGTGTATGTAAGACCAGAGGCAGGGTCCTCTTTCTGGGAACAGCTGCCACAGCCACATTTTGTTCAAGCCAATGCCATACTCTCTCATTCTGTCACCTAGGACACATTCATTTGAGCTTATCTATTATACTCACTTGAGATACAAGCAAGTAACAGCCACCTTCTTGAACAAGCAGGACACGCACCAACTAACAACAGGAAGTTCTCTCTCTAAAAACATTCTGAACTTTTTTGAGAACAGACCTGCACTTCGTAACCTCAAGGTTTTCATCATGGAAACAGGGAACTGTCTGCTCGTAGGTTAATGAAAATGCTGTGAAAATTACCTGGGATATCATAAAAAGAAGTCACAGGTTTTGTGCACAGATTGATTAGAGGAGATCTCTTCCGCATTTGGTCAATGAGCAGCTTCCGTTCATCATCTTTCAAAAGTTTTATGAAAAGCTCATGAGATGAAATCATGAAGACAAACTGAAGATCTTCCATGCCCAAACACAAGTTTCTAAACAAATAAAAATGTCAGTACATAAGCAGGAAAAAAAGTGCTTATTTTTTCAGTTATAAGTTCTTGAAATATTTATTGCGCTGTATTATATTGCTTACGAAGTGAAAATTCATGTTATCTTAATATGGGTACATACTTGAGAAATGCTGCCATTCTTCTCTTCAACTCTTCAGAAGCATTTTCCAAGTTTATTGACCCTGAACAAACCTGGAAAAGAAAGCAGAAAAGAATTAAGCAGCCCCCTTGTACATTTATAATATTTATTACAGCCAGTGTTACTAACCCGCTTTCTGTCTCACAAGTGGTAACAGCCAGTAAACCTCTACCTCAAGTGAAGCAACAAAGTTATAGAATCATGGAATGGTTTGGGTTGGAAGAGACCTCAAAGATCATCCAGTTCTAAAAGCCCTGCCATGGGCAGGGACACCTTTCCCTAGACCAGATTGCTCAAAGCCCCACGCAGTCTGGCCTTGAACACTTCCAGGGATAGAGCATCCACAGCTTCTCTGGGCAACCTGTGCCAGTGCCTCACTCCCCTCACTGTAAAGGGTTTCTTCCTAATATCTAATCTAAACCTGCCACTTTCAGTTTGAACCTATTACCCTTGTCCTGTCCCCACAATAAAATGCAAAAATCCCTCTCCAGCTTTCTTCCAGTCTCCTTTAGATCCCTGAAGGTGCACCAAGATCGCTTTGGGGCCTTTGCTTCTCCAGGCTGAACCACTCCAACTCTTTTGGCCTGTCTGTTGTTTTTACTCTGTAGAGCAATTTCTGAATCTGCTCAAGTGCTGTTGAGTAGGAACCAAGTATTGCTGGGTGGTTACCCTAATTCATCTAGAATCAAACCAGTATTTCTGTTTTCCTCTGTGTAACCCTGTCACTATAATTGCAGAAATGAGACCAACTCTCAAAGGTTTCTTGTAAGTCAGAGAAAGTAAGATAATATTTGACTGACAAAACTTGATAAAGAAATCTCAGTACAACTGTGTGAAATACGACTGTCTCTGAAATAAACCTGATAAAAGCTATTGCCATCACATATGGATCAGTTTCCTTCAACCTGTACACAAGATAGGATGTTTCAGACAACTGTGATCTTCCCTCAGGCCTAATTCATATTCCTTTTTCCTATTCCTCTGGTATATAGAAGCACTGACATTGAGTGCCACACTATCAGTCAGCCTCACAAGATCATTTAGCACGTGTATAAAAGTTAATTATTTCTAAGTGCAAAACTATAAGATTCACGAGGACTTGGGGCTTTTGTAAAACCAGCACTTGAAAAATAACTAGACAGTTGAATTTAGTTGCCAGCTTGCAAGAATATTTTGTTTTAGAAGTACGTTTCAGTCCCAATATGAGCAGTTGATGTAAGCTTTTACTTGCTCTGCAGTAGAGAGTACTGTCAGTTAATTTCTGCCACACGCTTTAAGAAATAAGCAAAAGAACTAGGCTCAAATTAAAAAAAAGACATTAAAATTACAGCAATGCAATAAAAGAATTAAGTTTAGTTTAAGCAATAACAGTTTCCAAAAAAGCTTCACTAAGGGTAACAGGGTAGGTCTCACAGGTAACAGTAACTCAGGATCATTTCACCTCGCCCTGATTTCTACAACAAGGCTGGTAAGGGAAAAATGGTCCTCTTCCACAGGTATTTTTTCTACTCCTTCTCTCTCGTCTTGGAGAATTTGATTCTTTGTTGCATGAAGAAAAATATTCAGCAATATCTCCATATGATTTAATGATGCCAGGAAGAGCAGCGATTTCAAATTCAAGATGAAGCAAGAGCTCACCACTGGATCCTCCCCAAGAGATGAACACAGTTGCAGAACTGATCACTGAGTGGACCTGAACTAACTGCAAACAAGTCAAATAATGTTTGCAAAGCTACCTTTCTTGGCTTCAGAAATTTAAGTATCACTTGCAGTAAAGAACTAAATACCATTTTCACTTTTAATTTTAGATTAATGTTTTACCTCAAGAAGGAAGTCTATTTTCTCTTTGCTGGGTTTCAGGAACAGTTGACAAAACTGAATGTCAATTATTCGACCTTGTAATACATCGCAGATCGTGTTGCACACACAGACTTTGAAACAAACTTCATCCAGAGCCTCATCCCTGCATGAACACAAAACTGAAGATTACAGGATAGCTCTGACAAACACAGTGTGGTATCACAGCAAGTGGAAAAATAAGTTTAAAAAAATCAGTGAAACGGTAAAAGTAACTATTTATGTTCATTACATCTGTTCCATATATGGCCACAGTGAGAGCCAACCAAGGAGCTGAGGTGTGATGTAAAGTGTATTTTAGACTATTGCTAACAGAAATTAAGACTGAAGTTTCTTGGATGTAAGTAGTTTGTTGTTAAAAGATTTTACAAACTTTTCACAAAAAACATAACTAATGAAAACTGCTCTTCATCATCATTAAACATTGATTATTATTTAAAGTCTTACCCTTGCTGAGCTTTTTGGAAAAGTTCTCTCAGCACTGATTGTCTGAATTGTTCAGGTAAACTGAGGGTTAGGTTATCTTCAAGGAATATCTTCACTATGTCCTGTAACAAAAACAGTTGGAACAGTCAATACATAATGCAAAAGAACTAGACAGAAAATTATGTTACCTGGTAAAAATGATGAAAATAAGAGAAGCAGCTCACATCCATATTTAATATTAAAATTCACTGAACAACCAAAAAGGGAATCAAGTAACAAGAAATGTTCTCTATCATCAGAAAAATCAAAGAAAAAAACCCCACAAAACCCCAAAACAAACCTGCACATCTAAGTAGCAACATTCTCTGAAACCCAAAGAATTAGAATCTACCTGAAAATCCCTTATCTCAGCTGGCAGGAATTATTTACCATTGCATGGAATCCAAGATATTTTAATCTAATATGTACCAGATTATGTTATATTCCTAAACACATAGGATTTAAAACAGTATGTTAAGAGTTAAATTACCATTTAAAATTTCTTAAAATCCATACCAGTTGAAATGGAATCATCCACACAGAATGACAAAAAACCCCCTCAAACATCCATGGGTTTATTTAGGCATCCTACCTGATATTTGCCAGATTTCAAACAGCTGTGGATTTGACTGTATGGAGTTGCCTGTTGAGATGCATCATCAGAAGATGAGGTAAGAACTTCACACGCCTGACAATACCCAGCTAACCGTTCTTCGTCTATGGTGAAATGAAGTGATGATGAACCATTCTGAAAAGTAAGAGTTACATCAGATCTTAGAAGCCAAAGTATCATGAAACATATGTTTAATTCAGAAACAGATTCACAATTTCCCCAAGTAACAGTAAAAGAACAAAAGAATGTGCATGTACACACTTTATTTAAATAAAAATTTGAGTTCTGTAGTTTTGGAAATATGAAGCAAAACAAAAAAAGGAAGCATACCTTACTCATAAATTAAAATGTACTTTTTAAAAGGTTATAACATAGGCAATCTGATTTCCAAGGGAAAGTTAGATTTAAAAAGAAATAGGAAGTGCTGTATGGTTAACTTCCTCAAAAACACATCATCATGGACACAGGATGTTCAGTCAAGTTACTATCAGCACTGGAGATGTTATTTCTGCATTTTTTTACATCAATACAATTTGTGTAAAATAATATTCATTAAAAAATGTAGAACAAAGCAATATACTGCAACCAATTAATATAATTTCAAACCAGGCACAACACAAAAAGAAAATTACTGTCAGGAAATTTCTTTAAAAACTCTGTGTATCATCAACAGTTATTAAACTGCTAAAGAAGGAAGCAATAATTTAGACAAGGGCTTGTTTACAGAAGAGTTGAACACACATGCTAAAAGAACACTTGTTACCTTTGCAATCAACTCCTTTGTTTTGAAAAACTTTTCCTTAGCCTTTTCATGGACAGCTGCATTTGTAGATCCTTGTTGGAAATAGATTGCACCCAAATCATAGCAAACCTGCAAACAGCACTGATATCAAACACACAGTCTTGGGCATCATGTTTTGAGTCAAGATTAATTATTTCAGCTCAAATGTTGCATGTACTTTAAACTATTCCTACTTTTATCTAATTTACCAACATACACTGCACACCTTACACCATATATTTCAATTGTTTCCTCTTTAACTGCAATCTCAGTCTGAGTAATTCTGCATAAGCACTACAAAATTGAAGAATGATTTTCCCATAATCATTGAAAACAAAGCAATAAGCTGTCCTTGTCATACAATGGGTTATTTCAGGGGACTGAGGGGGCAAAAGTGCGAGGCTGGTGGGAAGCAACAATATTTACAATGATTAGAGAAAGTTCTATTAATGTAAAAATGAAGCCAGTATTATTTCACTGCATTACAAAAAAAACCTAAAAGCAAAAAAAAAAACAAAACCAAAAAAACCCAAAAGAAAAAAAAACCCTAAACCACAAAAAACCAAACAACTCCAAAACAACAAAAAGAACATTAATAGAAAAATACTGCAATTTACCTTGAAATTATTACTTAACACTCTTTCTAAAGAAACAGAAACTGAAAGCTTTAGTACAAAATGTGAGTTACCTGGCACTGTATCTCCTCTGCACTGATTTTCAGTCCAGCTGTGGAACTCTCTGTTTCTCCATTCACCATACCAGGTTCCATGGCCAATAAATCCAGAGTTCTTATAGTATGGACATAAAGATCCTTGTTTAATTTAAGTGCTCCTTCCAGGACCAGGATGGAATCAGCAGCCTGCTCCTTCAACTGTAATAGTTCAAATACATGAAAAGAATTATCCTCTTGGTTTTGAGTTTAACTCTGGGTTTAAGTTAATGCTACAATTTTAACAGTTCAGTAAAAGGATAGTTTTTAAAAAAGTCCTTACACAATTGTTCTATGCCACGCAGAATTGGCTTTTGTATTTCCTGTACAATAAAGAAACTCATATTTACACATAAATTCGAGCAAAAATAAGAAGAGAAAAAAGACTCACCACTTTCAAAATATTTTCAGTTAGTTCCTTTTCTTGTTGAATATGATTCATACTGCAAGTCAGACACAAGAGGTCAACAGTTCAGTTATAAGGCAGATCTGTGCATTATTTTATTTCATGTTCTAGATCACAATGATTCATTCATTCTTGGTTTTGCTTAACTACATTTTAAACATCATTATGCAGGACCACTGACTGCTCTTATCTATCTATAGCTGAAATACAGAAGTATATTTAATGAAAAGACAGTTTTGAATGAAACTGTGGTTCAATAAAACAAAAAGATGCAAAGTTAACATTGCCTTTTTAAAGGTCAAATTGCTAATACCAATTCAATAGCAAAACAATAATGAAGAAAGCTTCCACAGCCTCAAGTCTCATGAAGCTTCAACATTTAAATCTTCTCAAACATGTCAGGGGCAGAAGTGTGTTCACATGTTTACGTAAAAAATTAAAGGCATTTTAAAATTATTTTCCCACACAGATTTTTTTTTTTTTTTTCAAGATCAGACTCTAGCACATATAGGACAATATAAGATTTATAGTAAAATAAGGAGTAGGAAGAGGAGTATGTTTAATCAACATATTTAACAGATTCTCTCAAACAAGTATGGTCTAGTACAATTAACATGAAACATATGAAAAGCACCACTTAGATACTTCCAACTTTTAGAGGACTCTGTAACATAAAAGTCACAGACAAGCTGTTACTAAAGCCTCACAGCTTCTGGAGGAAAAATGCAAAATAGGTTTTAAATTACAAATTATTACCTCATGAAGCAAATGAAAATACTTAATTATTTCTTAGGTTATCATGCACAATGCTTCAAGCCATATGGTGTAATAAACCATATTAAGCAAGCTACTGTAAGTTAGGGATGCAAAAGAAGGCAAGAAATGTACCCCATTTAAACTAGAGCATAAGCATTTTGCCAAGACTAATTGGCATCTCCCTTCCTCCCATGATTTTTCATGCCATGACAAAGTCACAGAGATTATAACCTTGACAGAGTGCAACAACAGACAAGTGTATCTATCAAGTGTGACTGACAGGAAAGTGAGAATTCACTTGAAGTAAATCCAAGTTTTCCATGTCACAACTAGACATTTTAAACAACTGTATGTTATTAACATGATTTAATCCACTTAGAAATTACATTCTTGATTATAAAATACCCACAACATACAAATGAATTCTATCTGTAACTTACACATTTAACTGAGGTGGACCAGGTTTCACTTGCTTTACAGGAAAACTACTTTGAACGATGGTCCTTATGGCCCTACATAGGGGAAAAAAGCAAGCAAAGAATGGTATTAGCCTCAGAAGTGTAACAAACAGATTACAGGCCTCTTGATAACAGCAGTTTATAATTTTGGAAAGATTATACCATTAGAATACATCCTTTACTCAAGAGCACATCTAGCAGCTAAGTAATGCTCTTATGTCCATTAAAAGCTGAAAGACAAATATTTTTATATTTATCAGGAAAGTGTTCAAACCACTATCTTGACTATTTTTTAAGGGAAGACAATCAGCTCTAGAGTAGTTTTTCAGACACAACTCCTTCACTATAACCTAGCAACATATCACAATATTTATGAGTACTTTAGGATTCTTTCTCTTTCTGTGTACAATTACACAGATAGAAGAAAGCATTGCTTTGTTCTATAATGATTTTATATTATTGCCTTGTAGTAGTTTACCATCTGTTGTAGAGCAGTATTGCCATTGCAGTGGTTGGGGGTAAGCTGGACAGATCTACATCCACATGTTTAGTTCCTGGGGGAACTTTGCTGATACACAGAAGTTCATTCAGCAGCATGTTCAATACAGGAACAGACAGGCTATTAAAAAATAAAAGAGAGAATCAGATACTTCATAGAGTAAATCTACCTAGGGAACGTTAAACAATATACACTACTATTCAGTGGATTATTACTTAACATCAGATGTATGTTTATTCAGCATTTGAGATCAGGTATGTAAAGCAGTTACCAGTATTAGCTGCATCAATGAAGCCCAAGTGGATGGGCCCAAGGATCAGTTCAGCTGCCCTGACTCCACACCACTGCTCAGCCCACACAGGCACCTCACAGAATAACCCAGTCCCGTGTAACAGCACGGCCCAGCTAATAAGAAGTCCTTTCAAGGCAGCCCCAGATCACACTCCCTGAAGGTAAACAACCCCATCCCCATCACAAATGAAATTTCACTCACATAAAGTGAACGGTGAAATTAAGACTAGGAACTTTTTGAATAGAGATAAGTAAAATACACTTTAGCTGGGACAGAACTATAATAAAATGAGAGGACATGGAGGCTGGACTGCACTGCTCCAAGCTTTTGTGGTATAATTTAACACACCTAAAATACTAATTTAGACATTATTTGAAATTAAATCAGCTACTGCCAAAGTACCTTTGATCTTAGGAAAAATCTGCATTCTTTGAAATCAGTATTGAAAACAACCAGTGAAACTACACTTTTAGTGACTAAAGCCAGGATTTCTGTTTAAACATATTTTAGGTCTCATATTCTGTCAGAGGAGTTCTACAAGGAGTGGCTGAGAGAGCTGAGGATGTTTAGCCAGAAGAAAAGGCTCAGAGGGGACCTTTTTCACTCTCCACAATTCCCCAAAAGGAGGTTGTAGCAAATAGGTGGTCAGTCTCTTCTCCCAGGCAAGTGACAGGATGAGAGGAAATGGCCTCAAGTTGTGCCAGGAGAGGTTTACATGAATTTCAGGAAAGGTTTTTCACCAAATGGGTGGTCAGGCATTGGCATAGGCTGACTAGGGAAGTGGTTGAGTGACCATCATACCCTGAAGGTATTTCAATTATATGCAGATGTGGCACTAAGGGACATGGTTTAGTGGTGGACTTGGCAGTCAGATTAACATTTAATATGATCTTAAAGCTCCTTTTCAGCCTAAATGATTCTACAATTCCATGCAAGTTAGAACCAGGGCAACTATTGCCCTCTTAAGATTTTACATTAAATTTCAGATAAAGGCTGGATCAGATGACCCACTGAGGTTCTTTCCAACCACACCCATCCTGTGATTCTGTGAAGTGCAGGATCAAAACTTCTTCCTAACTTACAGCTAAAATAAAATTTGAGTTCAATAAAATTTGAGCAAGACATACTTCCATTTTTTAAAAGAGAATATCTCAAGCCACTTAAATTTAGTAAACTTAGCATGAAGGTGTACAAACTATACCTTTTTTCTAATACATCCAAATCCCACTTCAGGTGAGCAGCAACTTTGAGAGCGAGAAGTTTTAGAATGCGGTTTCTTTTGTTATCAGGTGGTGGCTGGACTTGGTTCTGTTCATTCACTGACGGTTTTGAAGCTTGTTCCAAGAACTGAACAATCAGCTGCACAGGTGGTGGGTCTGCAAAAAAACACAGCCACTCTTCAAATTCTTTGTAAGCCCAGAAATATTTTTTTTTTCCCAGCTATGAACACAATTCTTTTATCCTTGGTGTTTACAGTACTGACATTGTTACCTGGTAGATTCTAACCCAAAATTGTGTCCTGCATGTGTTGAATCAAATCAGACTATTAATGTATCTTTGCTTAACGTTAAAGTTCACTTGACCATGGTAACCACACTCCTACAATTTTATTTATTTTCAATATTTTATATTAATTATGTTTCAACACTTCCATCTACTGAAAATAAATACTGCCTAATGAATTGTTGTAAAAACCACGTATCCACTTGTAATTCTTGCACATTAAGTATACTGACAAGCAATTGCTGGTACTTCTGAATATATTTACAAAATTCTTCCAAATTGGTTAAAAAACAGCATCCAAAACCACACCCAAATCTCTCCCTTGCAATAGGACAGCCAATACCTTGGTGCTCTTTTGAAAAAAGAGGCCAAACCACAACTGTCACACTCTCACTGAACTTTGTGAAACATAAAGCAAGTATTATCAATTTACTTTACCAATTACAAAATAGAGTATAAAATCTAAGTGTAGATCTAAGCATAAGATCTAAGGTAGAGTATGCTTAAATTTACTTTTTATATGCACTGTTAATATTAATTAATATTACTATATTAATGAATTAATATATTTAATATATTAAATACATTTAATTAATAAATAAATATATTTCATTATATAAGTGCAAAGGCTTTTAAAGCATGAATTTTCTTGAAAATTTTCGAAATGTAGGCTATCTACACTGGCAACACGGGCTCAGGTTTTCCTTTTCCTTCCACCTCCTTGCAGAATTCGGGCACTGAAAAAGACAACTACCGCTTATCAAAAGATCAGGTAGTTTTAAATATGGTAATTTAAATTTTTCATTATACTACATCAGACGAGATTTCTATTTATTCCAGGTCCAGAGGGCAGTTTCAGCACTGAATCTTCCCAGCTCCTGGCACTACCAAGTCTCCAATGGGAGAAAACCAATGATGCTCAAGGGCAGAGCTGCCCACCGAACAAACAAACAAACATACAAACAAACAACACTTCCGCACAGAACATTCACATATGCGAAAGCAAAAGCCATCTACCAGACGAGAAAGACAGAGAAATGGAGTAATTAAATAGGAAAGATAATGTGAAATGAGAGAAAAGGCGTTATTGCCGGCGGTAAACGCGGCCGCACAGGGGCGGGCAGTGCCCGGCTCCCTCGGCCCCTCTCCCCAGCGCCCAGCAGAGCCTCGCACCGACACCTCAGAGCCCCCGGGGCGATCGTGCCCCAGCACCCAGCAGAGCCTTGGACTGACACCTCAGAGCCCCTGGGGCGATCCTGCCCCTCCTGGGGCCGGGGAGCGGGGCCGGGCCGAGCCCGAGGCCCGCAGGGCACGCACCGGGAGAGGGCTTCTGCAGGTGCTGCTCCAGCAACGCCTCCTCCAGCACGAACTCGAACCAGGAGGTCTGCGGCGGGGTGCAGGGCCGGCTGGAGGTGGCGGCCTCCCTGTCGGCCGCCTCGGCGCTCATGCCGGCGGCCGGGCAGGACCCGCACACACCGCCGGGCGCGCCGCACCCACTGCTGCACAAGATGGCCGCCGGCCCCGCCCCCGAGGCGGCCCCTGAGCGGCCCCGCCCACCGCGGCGCGGGGAGCGCGCAGCCCACGGCGCGGCCCTGCCCTGCCCTGCCGAGGGGCCGCGGGTCCGAGACCGGGCGCTGCTCCTCAGGCGGGCGGGGCTGCCGGCAGAGCAGCCTGCCTCCCTTATTAAATGCTTTCCGAAATCTCTAGTTCGATGCATATCCCTCACCATTCTCCGCAGCCACCGCGGTCCTGTCCCCGCAGGGCAGGTATGGACATTAAAGATCTTTGTCCCCTGTGAGCACTCAGGCCGATAAATGGCTCACCCATGCACACTCTGATGCCTCACGAAAGGGTAAAGAAATTGGGACCTTGATCCACGGAGGCAGGTTTAAATCATGGAATCATAGCATGTTAAGGGGTTGGAAGGGACCTTAAGGATGATCTAGAGCCAACCACTCCTGCCATGGACAGACACCTCCCAGCAGAGCAGGTTGCCCAGAGGCCCGTCCTGGCTGGCCTTGAACACTTCCAGGGCTGGGACATCCACGGCCTCCCTGGAAAACCTGCTCCAGTGTTTCCACCTCACAGCTGGTGGGAAAGGTGGGTGCTGATGTCTTTATAAATGATTTGGTGAGGAGGTGATTGAGGAGATTTAGGAGAAATGGGTCTTTGAAATGGGTCTGTGGGAACACCAAGCTGCACGGGTTTGTGACAGAACTCAGGCGTTTTGACCAGACATTTTGAATTCCTGAAGTTAAGGGTGTTAGGAGAAACAGGTCTGTGAAGGCTATTGCAGAGCCCAAATAGTCTAACTTTTGGTGGATCCACAGAACCCAGACAGTCTGAACTTCTGAACTTCAGGGGAAAATGATGATACGTGTTTTTGGGGGAATATGTGGTAGGCAGTTTGGGAAGGGTCTACTTTCCTGGTACCTCAACCAGCGGGGAAGGGAAGAGGACAAAATGTGGTCGGGAGTTTAGGATAAAAGGAGGCTGCATCCTCCAAAACTTCAAGAGAGACCCTGTGGGGGACTGGCCTAGTGGACTCTCTCCCTTTAACAGAATAAAATTGCAAGACTCCTCTGCCTCCTTCATGGAAATTTGCTTTTCATAGTGTGGCTTTTATGTACATAGCTAAGAATTTTTTTCCCTAATATTTAACCTAGATTTCCCCTCTTTCCATTTGTACCCACTCCTCCTTGTGCAATCACTACAGTTCCTGACAAAGAACCCTTCTCCAGCTTTCCTGTAGGCTTGCTTCAGCTACTGAAAAGCTGCTATGAGGCTTCCACACAACCTACTCTTCTCCAGGCTGAACAGCTCCAACTTTCTCAGCCTGTCTTCATAGTGGGGATGCTCCTGTCCTCTGATTGACTTCACAGCCCTCCTCTGGACTTGCTCCAACAGCTCCATGTCCATCTTATGAATGAAGTGCTACTTATGAATGAAGAGCTACTACTTCAGCACTAACAACTTCCAGTGTCATTAAAGTGTCAGTATTTGCACAGCCCATATCTGACTGTGCCACCCTCTCAACTGCACCTAGCCAGGATCAGGTTCTGAAGCTTTTCAGGTATCTTAGAATGTAGATGTCCTGGGGAGAAGCAGGATGACTAGCAGAAACATTTATCTATTTCAGTAATTGGCTGAGTTTCTCTAATATTTTATCAAGAGAAGAGTTCCCAAAGGCTACACAGGAGGTTTGCAATATAGATATATGATTACATACAATAATATTACAGTACTAGAAAAGCTTTTCACCCAAAGGGTGGTTGGGCAGTGGAACGTGCTACCCAAGGAAGTGATTGCAGCACCAAGCCTTACAGTTCAAGAAATGTTTGGGCCATGCTTTCAGGCAAATGGTGTGACTCTTAAGGCTGTCAAGTGTCTCAACTATAAGCATTCTGCATTTTACTATAAATGACCCAAGGAGATAGAGGAAAGTTCTTCTTTCTCATCTTCCGTGAGGATAGAAGTCCATTATGTGTCCTGGGTTCAGTGCAATTTATCTTCTGTCAAGCATGTTATTTTGTGTATTCAATTATGTGAGGGAAAAAATTAACTACTGCTTCAGCTTTCCCGAGTTACTGTTTAATGCATCAATATGTAAAATGTCCAATTTCAGAATATGAATTACAAAATAACCCTCAGGGAGATCATAGTCTGTTAACATGATTTGTAGCACGTTGTTCAAATTAGTCTTTTTTGGAAGAGACAGTTTACCACTAATTATGCTAAGCTTTACTTGATACCAAGTTCAGAAGAGGCAACTAAATAAATAGCAATAAAAAGGTATATCCACTTCATGAAAATGTTGTGAGAATTCAACACTTGGAAGAGTCCTCTTACTGAAGTTCTGTGGCTCAGCAGTTTTCATTTGCAGCAATAACATATGTAATAACCCTTGGTGTAAGAAATGTTGTAGTTTCTTACCAAACTACACATATATCTTTAGAAAAGAGGAAAAATTTACATTAAACAAGATGTGGCTATATGTTAATATATTCACCATATTTATTTTTTATGACTTTGTAAGAATTATCAGTGCCGAGGCCTGTGAGGTTTTGGTAAGAAGGAGTAGCTCATGGTGATTAATTCTCCAAATCCTTCTAATAAATACTACTAATTTAGGATCATCAATACAAATAATTTTATGAAATGAATGCAAATTGTTTTATTCAGTTTACATTGCTAGAGACATGCAGAAAGAGCAAGTGTGGCAGAATGTGTTCCCCAGCAGCTGGAGCTACCACGGGCTCCTGACAGGCTTCTTTTCACTTGGAGAACACAGAAAACACACCAAGGTGCTGCTGCAAGCAAAGTTACAGAAGTCCCCCTGAGAGTTGCTTTTCTCGGGCAAAAGAGCGCTTTACAGCGCTTTCTGGCTGCTAGAGACATGCAGAAAGAGCAAGTGTGGCAGAATGTGTTCCAAAGCAGCTGGAGCTACCACGGGCTCCTGACAGGCTTCTTTTCACTTGGAGAACACAGAAAACACACCAAGGTGCTGCTGCAAGCAAAGTTACAGAAGTCCCCCTGAGAGTTGCTTTTCTCGGGCAAAAGAGCGCTTTTACAGCGCTTTCTGGCTGCTAGAGACATGCAGAAAGAGCAAGTGTGGCAGAATGTGTTCTAAAGCAGCTGGAGCTACCACGGGCTCCGGACAGGCTTCTTTTCACTTGGAGAACACAGAAAACACACCAAGGTGCTGCTGCAAGCAAAGTTACAGAAGTCCCCCTGAGAGTTGCTTTTCTCGGGCAAAAGAGCGCTTTTACAGCGCTTTCTGGCTGCTAGAGACATGCAGAAAGAGCAAGTGTGGCAGAATGTGTTCCCAAGCAGCTGGAGCTACCACGGGCTCCTGACAGGCTTCTTTTCACTTGGAGAACACAGAAAACACACCAAGGTGCTGCTGCAAGCAAAGTTACAGAAGTCCCCCTGAGTGTTGCTTTTCTCGAGAAAAGAGCGCTTTACAGCGCTTTCTGGCTGCTAGAGACATGCAGAAAGAGCAAGTGTGGCAGAATGTGTTCCAAAGCAGCTGGAGCTACCACGGGCTCCGGACAGGCTTCTTTTCACTTGGAGAACACAGAAAACACACCAAGGTGCTGCTGCAAGCAAAGTTACAGAAGTCCCCCTGAGTGTTGCTTTTCTCGAGAAAAGAGCGCTTTACAGCGCTTTCTGGCTGCTAGAGACATGCAGAAAGAGCAAGTGTGGCAGAATGTGTTCCAAAGCAGCTGGAGCTACCACGGGCTCCGGACAGGCTTATTTTCACTTGGAGAACACAGAAAACACACCAAGGTGCTGCTGCAAGCAAAGTTACAGAAGTCCCCCTGAGTGTTGCTTTTCTGGGGAAAAGAGCGCTTTACATTGCTTTCTGGCTGCTAGAGACATGCAGAAAGAGCAAGTGTGGCAGAATGTGTTCCAAAGCAGCTGGAGCTACCACGGGCTCTGGACAGGCTTATTTTCACTTGGAGAACACAGAAAACACACCAAGGTGCTGCTGCAAGCAAAGTTACAGAAGTCCCCCTGAGTGTTGCTTTTCTCGAGAAAAGAGCGCTTTACAGGGCTTTCTGGCTGCTAGAGACATGCAGAAAGAGCAAGTGTGGCAGAATGTGTTCCAAAGCAGCTGGAGCTACCACGGGCTCCGGACAGGCTTCTTTTCACTTGGAGAACACAGAAAACACACCAAGGTGCTGCTGCAAGCAAAGTTACAAAAGTCCCCCTGAGTGTTGCTTTTCTCGAGAAAAGAGCGCTTTACAGCGCTTTCTGGCTGCTAGAGACATGCAGAAAGAGCAAGTGTGGCAGAATGTGTTCCAAAGCAGCTGGAGCTACCACGGGCTCCGGACAGGCTTCTTTTCACTTGGAGAACACAGAAAACACACCAAGGTGCTGCTGCAAGCAAAGTTAAAGAAGTCCCCCTGAGTGTTGCTTTTCTCGAGAAAAGAGCGCTTTACAGCGCTTTCTGGCTGCTAGAGACATGCAGAAAGAGCAAGTGTGGCAGAATGTGTTCCAAAGCAGCTGGAGCTACCACGGGCTCCGGACAGGCTTCTTTTCACTTGGAGAACACAGAAAACACACCAAGGTGCTGCTGCAAGCAAAGTTACAGAAGTCCCCCTGAGTGTTGCTTTTCTGGGGAAAAGAGCGCTTTACAGCGCTTTCTGGCTGCTAGAGACATGCAGAAAGAGCAAGTGTGGCAGAATGTGTTCCAAAGCAGCTGGAGCTACCACGGGCTCCGGACAGGCTTATTTTCACTTGGAGAACACAGAAAACACACCAAGGTGCTGCTGCAAGCAAAGTTACAGAAGTCCCCCTGAGTGTTGCTTTTCTGGGGAAAAGAGCGCTTTACATTGCTTTCTGGCTGCTAGAGACATGCAGAAAGAGCAAGTGTGGCAGAATGTGTTCCAAAGCAGCTGGAGCTACCACGGGCTCCGGACAGGCTTCTTTTCACTTGGAGAACACAGAAAACACACCAAGGTGCTGCTGCAAGCAAAGTTACAGAAGTCCCCCTGAGAGTTGCTTTTCTCAGGCAAAAGAGTGCTTTACATTGCTTTCTGGCTGCTAGAGACATGCAGAAAGAGCAAGTGTGGCAGAAAGTGTTCCCAAGCAGCTGGAGCTACCACGGGCTCCGGACAGGCTTCTTTTTACTTGGAGAACACAGAAAACACACCAAGGTGCTGCTGCAAGCAAAGTTACAGAAGTCCCCCTGAGAGTTGCTTTTCTCGGGCAAAAGAGCGCTTTACAGCGCTTTCTGGCTGCTAGAGACATGCAGAAAGAGCAAGTGTGGCAGAATGTGTTCCCAAGCAGCTGGAGCTACCACGGGCTCCTGACAGGCTTCTTTTCACTTGGAGAACACAGAAAACACACCAAGGTGCTGCTGCAAGCAAAGTTACAGAAGCCCCCCTGAGAGTTGCTTTTCTCAGGCAAAAGAGTGCTTTACATTGTTTTCTGGCTGCTAGAGACATGCAGAAAGAGCAAGTGTGGCAGAATGTGTTCCAAAGCAGCTGGAGCTACCACGGGCTCCTGACAGGCTTCTTTTCACTTGGAGAACACAGAAAACACACCAAGGTGCTGCTGCAAGCAAAGTTACAGAAGTCCCCCTGAGAGTTGCTTTTCTCAGGCAAAAGAGTGCTTTACATTGCTTTCTGGCTGCTAGAGACATGCAGAAAGAGCAAGTGTGGCAGAAAGTGTTCCCAAGCAGCTGGAGCTACCACGGGCTCCGGACAGGCTTATTTTCACTTGGAGAACACAGAAAACACACCAAGGTGCTGCTGCAAGCAAAGTTACAGAAGTCCCCCTGAGAGTTGCTTTTCTCGGGCAAAAGAGCGCTTTTACAGCGCTTTCTGGCTGCTAGAGACATGCAGAAAGAGCAAGTGTGGCAGAATGTGTTCCCAAGCAGCTGGAGCTACCACGGGCTCCTGACAGGCTTCTTTTCACTTGGAGAACACAGAAAACACACCAAGGTGCTGCTGCAAGCAAAGTTACAGAAGTCCCCCTGAGAGTTGCTTTTCTCGGGCAAAAGAGCGCTTTACAGCGCTTTCTGGCTGCTAGAGACATGCAGAAAGAGCAAGTGTGGCAGAATGTGTTCCAAAGCAGCTGGAACTACCATGGGCTCCGGACAGGCTTCTTTTCACTTGGAGAACACAGAAAACACACCAAGGTGCTGCTGCAAGCAAAGTTACAGAAGTCCCCCTGAGAGTTGCTTTTCTCGGGCAAAAGAGCACTTTACAGCGCTTTCTGGATGCTAGAGACATGCAGAAAGAGCAAGTGTGGCAGAATGTGTTCCAAAGCAGCTGGAGCTACCACGGGCTCCTGACAGGATCTACTTTGCTACTTTGAGAGTCTGAGAGATTGCAGTAACTGTCCCATTACTAATTTTAGAAGCTTAAGGAGTACCTAGGGTTCCTCTTATCTTTTCTTTCTTTATCATGAGATATAGAAAGATTAGCTGGCAAAAAAAAATGCCTGCTTAACATGTGACATTCTCTTTTCTTGTTTTACAACAATAAGATGAGCTATAGTTGGCAACTCCACAGTGTAGAAAATAAATAAAGAGCATGGTGAAAATAAAAGAGCCTAGTGAAAATGACAGCAGCTTCACCTGAAAATGACAGGGGTTTAGTAGAGCCTGGATTATTGGCCAAGATTGTTTCCAGGACTACACCAGCAAAATGTGATGACATCCAGTGCTAGCTCTGTGAAACCTGACTGATAGTGTCTGCTGAATGCATCAAGGAACTGTACCTACATACTGGAAATCCCAAATCTCCAATTTTAAATGTTTTTCCCTCCTGAAAAGCAGTGTGAAGAGCTGCAGCTAAGCTTTTACTTTTTGCTCATTGTTTCTGATCATCTAGAATGCATTCAAGTCACCTCTTGTCAAACAAAGATCACTTCAATCATATAGCCAAGAAAACTGCTAAAAGTCCAGACTCGTAGGTTTTTATGAAATCTCACCATTCTAGCTTGCTAAAATTTAAGAAAGCAAAACACTGCAAAGCTCACAATATATCTGCTGAGGGTGGTGAAAATGTGCCAGGATTAACAGACACATTTCTCAAAAGCAATCTTCACAGAAACCAAGGATATCTCCAGGAAACAGCCACAGTTTCTCAGTATCTCAGCATTAGTAAGACAGCTGTGAGTGAGTGACCCTGAATCTATTTGCATTAACAGAAATCTAAGATTTTTTTACAACTTCTGATTTTATAAATAGGAAAGATAAATACATTATCTTTGTAAGATAATGTCTTTGTAAGTCTTTGTAAGATCAAAAATATCAAATCCAGAAATAAGCCCCACTATTTTGTTTAACTGATAAATGACTCATTACAGATTTTGTTAAGTGATTTTATATACATTAGGTCCTGACTCTTGTCAGATTTGTGTTGAAAAATTACTAGGAAAGTTTTACAGATGAGGGATCTCAGTTGCAGATGTCTTGCTGCAAAAATCTAACAGCACTGTTTCCAGCAAACATAAACAAACAATAGGAAAATCTCAGCTAGTTAATTTATTGATAAGTGAACTTTCAGAAAGTCTGTAGTACAGGCTGGGAGATTTTAGGAGCCTAACAGCACTTGCCATATGGAGCATTATGTTCTGTGGAGGCTTCATTGTAAGGTCATGTATACTTCATTCATGTAGACTAATTGCAAACCTTACTACCAGCCAGTTTTAGGGCATAAAGAAAATGAGAGTTTAAATAATTTAGCTTAAGTATCTGGGCTCAGATGATCCAGATTCACTGATTATATAGCATGTAAATCAGAAAACTCTCTACAAAACCTTAGCAAAACAACAGAGCCATTTCAACAGTTTTATAATTCACTTTAATGCTGTGCAAGAAACATCTTGTAGATAATAGAGGGGAATGAGATACACACTGATGTAAAAGCAGTAAGATAACTTCTCTGCTTGACCAATGTTTTATATCATTTAGCCAAATAAGATTTGGGTTGTTTTTACTGCTGTCATGAGAACTGTCTGCCAAACAGCTTATTGGCTTTGCAACTGAAGAAACAAGATTTTTTGGAGAGTAAAAGAAGTAGCAGGGCTCCCACCCCAGCTTACTTATGAATGAACAAACAGCCTTCCTGAAGTTCTAAAGATGTTCCTAAATACTGTGACATCACTGGCAGAACTATACTAGAAAGGATGTCAAAGTGCAGTATTTTAAATAGCCATGCATGCTTTCCTCCCCAGAAAACAAATATGAAAGAAAGTGAACACATCAGCTGGTAATTCACTGTCCATATCAGCTGATAACACAAGTATGAAGTTATTGACTTCAGTGACTAATTTGACAATATTCAATCACATTGCAAAAGTACCCCTTAATTCTGAAGTTTCAATTTTGTCAGTGTATAAGACAGACTGTGCTTAGTACAGAGCATCTTACAGCTATCACTGATTTCAATGAGAGGCACAAATTCCTACAGAATGGATTAATGGAAGTCATAAATTTTAATACCAGAAAGGGCCATTATAGTCATCCACTCAGACTGCTTTGAATTCTAGAAATCAGTAAATGCTGCTTGCATGAAATCTGTAACTTAGACCTGAGCTAACACATATCCATAGGAAGTATTACAGTCTTAATTTAAAGACCTGTGTGACAGCAAACCTACCAGATCCAGCAGATAAAGTGCTTCACAGTTGGTTACCTCAGATTTCAGTTCTTGTTTTTTCTGCTTTCAACTTCTAACCATTATGTTTCATTATGACATTACCTGTTAAACCATCCTTTCTGCTCAGGAACTAGGGATGCTGAGCTTAAATGCAGGAAGGCTCAAGCTAGGTGATGTAAGACTATCAGAGAGGAAAACCAGAATTTGTGGAGGGGAAAATGCTGATGAGCTGGCAGATCAAGAGGCCCCTGAGGAACCAGGGATCCCTGAAGGCAGGAATAGAGAGGGGCCCTGGAGCAGGGGCAGGCACAAACAGGGAGAGAAGGTGGCACACATGCTGCCCTGGCAGTCCTACAGAGATGTCTCGACTGCTGGTCCTCGTCCCCCGTGTTTCCCCAAATTCAGACATGTTTTCCTTTTATAAGAGGATTTCTGATCAGCCAGAAGCCTTTGGTCTCCACCCCTAGGCCATACTCAAACTTGGCGATACCAGAGAGTGTCATTTTCTCAGGTCTCAGCAAATGCTTCCTCCTGTTGCTTGGCTGATCCTCTCCAGCTCAGCTGCTGCTTCCCTTTGACAGGCTCAAAGCAATGTCTCCATAACTTGTCATGTGATATTTTTTTTTTCAAGCAGTAATTTGATATCAGTTAGTTTATAATGCTGGGTCCTCTGCTTTCAGTATTTTCAAGGCCTTTGCTGTTATCCCACACTAAACTCCAGTTCCTAACAGCTGTCTTGGCACAAAGCCCCAGTTCCCAGGACAAGCCCTCACCACAGGCTGATAACAAGTGCTGCAGGGCAGAACTGGGGCATTGAGCCTGTGGCCTGCTGCTAACGACAGAAATGCTTGTCTTAATAGCTTTCATTTATTCCAGATTTCATGGTAGCAGAGGAAACTCATCATTAGCTGGCTGTGCAGCCCCCCAGCATTTATGGTACTGCTGTACTCCCTCATACTTAGTGTGCACTAAAATCTCCACTTCTGTGTTAATTTGAGTTCAGTTATATTAAGTGTTGTTCAAATGAGGCTAGCTCTAATCAACTCAGCACTGTCCATTTGGTGACTTGAGGTATTTATTTGGTTGTTGGTATTTATTTTATATTCTTTTGGGTTACTCCTAAGGATATGGCAGAAGCCTGGACTAAAAACAGTGGTCACTGCAGAGACTTCACTGGATCCCTGTAGTGACTACCCTTTGACTGAGGATAGTTCTGCTGGAGGGAAGAAACCTTAGCTACCTTTTTTTTTCCCTGAAAGATTTAAGGCTGTGGTCTCCTAAAACACAGGAGAACTCAGCCTGCTTGAACAACAAAGTGCGTCATATGTCTGAATGTCTAAGTATAGTGTCTTGTCTGGTAAAAAGAGGATTTTTTTCTAACTTAGATGTGATTTCTAACATTCTGGAAAAAAAACCCAAAAAAACAAACAGAAATGTAGAAGGTTATATGTTAAGGAAACTCTCCCATCTGACCATTCTGCTGGCAATCTGGGAGTCCCACTTGCACCACTCCAGATTTTAATGCTGGGACAGAAACCCCTTGCAGCAAGTAGATCCAGTGACCTGAGAGGTTTGACTCCCTGCACACCCCACACTCAGACCTAAGTTCCCCTCACGAGCTTGACCCCAGGTTTCTCATAGCAGAGTCCCAGATATCCTGTTCCTTTTAAGTAATTTAATTGTGGTGCAGTAACTTACACAGCTGGGTACCTCTGGGGAAGGACCCCCAAGGAAAAGATCACTGGGGTTTTATACCCTCACACATGCTTCAAGCACCTCTTGATCCAATGGTGGGTTTTAGTCTGCAGTCTGGTTGTTGTTCACTGGGTCCTGCAGAGTCTCTGGGTGATGGACCATTCCTGCCTGGCTGGTGTTGCAGGTCTGCATGCCCTTTGTCAGGCAAAAGGTCAGTGCTCCTTCGTGGCTCCTTACTTGTGGTTACAGCCATCCAGGGCCCAGTGAGCACATCACACACCAAGCAATCTGAACTGGGTGTGTTGCTCAACAGTCCTCCTGCTAATATACTGAAAGGAAAACGAAAAAACTTCTGAGGCATTTAACCATTGCTTTTACATACAGCATTATTACAGTGTCTTGGGTTTTGTAACAAAAAAACCCAAAAAACCCCAAAGTTTATTCTATTCCATCTGTTGAAACCCGGTTGGAGAGGTGTTTTGTTTTGGTTTGTTTTGTTTTTTTCTTTATCTGTTGTAACTCCAGAAGGGAGGGGGTAACTGCCTTCTCTGATAACAAGCCAGCTGTTACAACTGGGTGGGACATAGTTTCTTATCTCTGTTCAGTCTTCTAGTACTTCCATGGGAATATCTTCTGTTAACGGGCCATTAAAGCTCACCAATGGCATCACACATTACCTCATCCCATTGTGAGATGTTCCACCCAGGGAGGAGGAGCCAAACCAATTCCACCTAGATTAAAAGGAGCCACAAGTGTCACCAGACATCCAGTGTTCCCACAGGATTCCCAAAGGAAGACTGGACCCATCTCTGGACCCTTTTCTCTATGGGACCATCTCTCCTTCCAACAGGACCACATCTGCCACTCCAGGAGGGCTGACTTTGGACTGTTTCCAATGCCCTGACCAACAGGGTGTCAGGTTGTATTCTGACTCTGTCAGTGGTCTTTTGTATCATTGCATTTATTTTCTTGTACTTCTTTTTTTTCCTCTTCCTATTAAATTGTATTTCTGACTTGGAGTGTCTCACTGGCTTTTCTTTCAAACCACTACATACAGGAAACAAACATAACAAAATTAAGGCTACCAAGATTACCATCATGCAGAATACAAATTCATGGATTCCTGTGCACAAATACTCAACTGATTACAAATACAAAATCACCAAGGATTCTCAGAAGTCTTTTACTTATCAACTGACTGAACTCCCACTCTTCATTTGATATGAGAATTGGTGTATCCAGTTTCCCTTACCCAAAACTTAAACAGCAAAATTTTAAACAGCAAAATAAGGACATAGTAGGAAAGTATATGGCCTTCTCATTTTGGTGCTAACTTGGATTTTCTAGAGAATACCTTAATTAAAACTTCATCTCCAGGCTACGTATTATATACCTGTATTTCAGATGATATGTGCTGATACCATTGAGCATACCTTTTTCTGCTCTTTTTGCATCTGCAAAATATACTGTGTCAACAGTGCAGTTTGAAGGTAAACAAAAGTTGACTTCATGTATTGGCATGCTGAAAAAGCCTGCTGTTAAATTATTTACAATAAAAAAGCCATCTTAAAGTGATGTTTGCAAAAGTATAGTCAAGGGGCCTAGCACCACTGGGTAGGGGTCACTGCATGTTGGTTAATTGGCTGCAAATCCTGCACAAGTGAAGACAGGGTCTTCACCTAATCTGGTTTACAGACAATATAGGAGTATTTTATGCAGACACACATGCTTTAAAATTCCTTTGTCTAAGTATTGGTCTGCCTGGTTTTGGACACTTTTCCCAGCTTCCAGAGGAATAGGATACCGTCTCACAGAGGGTGGCATCTCTGCCTTGGGTTTAATGCACATGGGCTGTGCTGAAACCAACAGTTCCCCATCTGTAGTGGTCTTACCCCACAACCCTGATAATACAGCTTTCAATATTTCTAGTATCTTCTGTTCATTTTTGAAGGTCTCACTAATCACACTCAGTGCCATTTTTAAATCCATTCCTTCTGGTGACACATGCAATTCTGCACCTAAGGCCTGTAGAAGGTCTCTCCCTGACCAGCACACTGAGGAATCTTCTACTTATACAAATCTTCCCTACACACTCTTATTTCGTATCATTGCTAATACAAGTTTACTTAAATTTTTCCCTGCCCAGTGGTTCCATGTATGAATACTTTGTCTATTATTGAACCTCTTGGGGCAGTTTAAGAGGGATAATGTGGCTCCTGTATCTACCAGAAATTCACCAATGACAGCCATTCCCCACAAACTGTATGTCCCTGTTGATCTGGGTGTTCTCCGTGAATTGTGTATTTTTAATTGTATGGCTCCCTCAAATTCAGTAGAATTGCTGGCCTCTAGTCATTGTGGCAATCTATCCTTGCACAATTACTCTCCCACTTGGTTGGAAAAGCCATTCTCTTTGTCCTAAATTTCCACAATAGTAACACTCCATTTCCACATTCCTTCTCTGTCTCCTTCTGTTTTCTGGTTTAGGTCCAGATATTGTATTTGGTCTTCCTCTCATTCATTTTCTCCCCTGGAGATTTCCTGTCAAGGCAACAGCCATCAGATTTTCCACTTTCTCCAATTTCCCTTTTCTCCTCTACTTGCTCTGCCCTCTGTTTTTTCTTTTGCCCACTACACACAAATACTGCAACACATTAATTTTCTGTAGTTTTACTCCCTGCCACCCTGGCATTTGCTCCTTAAAATACTTTTGGCTGTCTGGTGCTGCCTGACCTACAAAGACACTAACCGCAAGCGTACCATTAAAGTTTTGTGAAGCCATTCACCCGTATTTTAGCAAAACCTGTTGGAAGGAACCCCAAAAATCTCTAGAATTGTTGTATATTGTCTACATTCCATCATTTTAGTCCAGTTAGCCTTTCATTCCCCATCATAATATTGCTTCAACCAGGTTTTGAACTATTGTCTGACATGCAGGGCTGTCCTCCGTGGTATTATCATTCCAAGTTGGGTCATTCACTGGCCAGGGGTTTCTGTTTCCTTCTGCTTGCTCTGCCAGTTTTACTTTGCTATTAATTATTTTTCCCCTTTCACCTGGCCAGAACAGTTCTTTCAGAAGCACCTGCATGTCCCCCCAGCTTGGGTCATGTCCAGTACATATATTACAGCTAAGTACATTTCTTGCCACCTTCCCTCAGCCTTGGCAAGTCACTTCCTTGTAATGCCAAATCACTCAGACTCCACGGGTAAACACCTGGAGTAGCCCCACAGGAGGAAAGTTAGATGGTGTTGGAGGAGTATTTAAAGGACAGGGCGGTGCCGAGGCAGAAAGAGCCCCGGGATTTCTGCTTTGGATGGAGATGAATCCCCGCGATGTGGCAGGGCGGTGCCGATGCGGGCAGAATGCCAGGACTCCTGCTTTGGGGCTCAGCCCTGCCACTGCTGCTGTCACCGTTGGCTCGGCTTCCCTCTGCTGACTTCTCACTAATCCATGTGATCTGGGAATCCATTTTCCTGACATTGCCGCAGGAAACTTAGTTTGTGTAGATCAGAAAGTGCCTTGTGACGGCCATTGTTCTGGAGAGCCACCACCACAGTTACAGCCAATGCTCCTGGCGATGTTCCTGCTCTGCGGATGACAGCAGAGTCCCAGGCGCGCTGTGAACCTTGAAGTGATGTAATGGTGCTCCCGCTGGGCGCCTCTGGGGAAGGACCCTCACAAAAACAGATCACTTGCACTGTTTTTCGTTGGCCGCACAATTTTTTCTCGCTTTGCCCGCCCTTCCCTTTTTCCCCTTGCCCTCCTGTCTCTCCACTTGCATTTCTGCCCTGCCTTCAGCAGTCCAATTGGAGTCATTTGGCCCTGATTTGGTCCTTCTCACTGCCCCTCCACTTCCGCTCATGCCCTTCACTTGGAATTTTTTTTCCCGTCGGCTTGCGAATTTTTCCTCCGCTTGCCCACATTTCTCTCCAGTTGCATTACTGCCCTGCTTTCAGCAGTCCAATTGCGCTCATTTGGGCCACATTTGCTCCTTCTCACTGCCCCTCAGCTCCTCTCCCTGCATACCCCGCTCATCGCTCCGGGCCCAAATCTGCCGGGATTTTTCCCTCGCACTGTTTTTCCTCATATCTCCTCTCCCCAGCCTCCGGGAGACTTTCTTCTCCGATTGCAAGATTTCGTTCCCTTTCCCGAAAGGGAAGGCTTTCCCTTTCGGGAAAGGGAACGAAATCTTGCAATTTCAGTGAGCATTCTTTTGGCAAGCTGCCGGCCTCTTTTCTCCACTTCTGCTCATCCCATTCTCTCGGAGTCTGTGCACTCGCACTTCACACAGCTCTTGGTCCAATGGGGAGTTTAGGTCTGGGGGTCTCCTCGCTGTTCATCAGGTCTCGCAGGGCCTTGCAAGGAGTGGCCACCCCTGGCTGGCGTCGCTGGTCCCCAAATGGCCATTGCCCATTCACTGCTCCTTGTCTGGGTCCCCAGACACTTTCCCCAGCCAGGGCATACCCACATATCTGCAAGGGGTGTTTTGCAAACAGTTTAAACTGGTATTCTTTTTTAAAATATACAGTATATTCAATAACATGTACTAAATGTAATAAAATTAATATATAGATACATGTGTGGACACATATATGCCATAGAGAAACTGATATAGAGCACATATATGTCAGTCAAACCAAATCCAACTGGGATTTGTCCCTATCCTGGGTTAGCAGAATATTTACAAGGCCACCCTAGTACTTTCCAGTGCTATACTGTTTTCCTAGCTGTTATAAATTCAAAGGCAAATATCGGATAAATAAAAGACAATTTATTAATAACAAAGTATCGAGCACAAGAAAAATGAGAAAGCCACAAAAATAGGAAATGGTCAGCGCCGCGCTGGGTGGATAGGGGTCCGCACCGGGGTACAAGACTCCTCAATCCACGCCGATGCAGCTTTCAGTCCAGCATTTTATAGGGTTTTTCTGCCCTTAGGCAGTCCAGGTGTCCAGGATGGGCTGAATAGTCCGAATTTCTTTTCGATGGCCTTCCCGGATCTCATCAGGTCTCATTGTCTCATTCCGGGAAAAACTCTTTCTTATGTCAATTTCATGTGTTAGTCTTATGCTGATTTCATTTTGCTTGTTGCGCCCGGAGAGCTGATGGGATAGCCAGCAGGTTGATGAGATTGGTATCGTTGTCACGAAGGAATTTCTTCCTTGCATTGGCAAGGAAGTGATTCTTATCGAGGTTGGCCAGTGTCTTTGTCTAGCTTGATGAGGTTCATCCTGTCTTTGCAACTGAGACTGGCAGGCTGGGGGGGAAACGATTAGCCCTATACTGGATTTCACAATTTTATTAACCTTATTCCTTATTATACATCAGGTTATTATTTTATACCCGAATTTTTACCCAAAATTTATCACACTAGCTAAAAGCCAGTTGTCCCTCTTCTCTCTTTCCTAGCTGATCTGTGATGTTTTATTCTAACAAGGTGTGAATAGCAGGTGGAAGCAAAAGAAAATTATACTTTTGGGAATAGACATATGATTCTGAAATTCATTTACATTTCAACATAATTCTAAAGGAGATCTAATAAAATAAGTAGTTCTATACAGCAAGAGAGTTTGCTATAGATGTTATGATTCTGTTTTAGACTTGTGTCCTTTCTTTACACTTGACACGGTACTTCAGAGAATGTCAGAATTGTCTGGGTTGGGAAATACGTGTATGATGTTCAGTTGTTAACCCAGCACTGACAAGTCCATCACGAAATCATATGTCTAAGAAACATATTTACTATTTTTTAAATACTTCCATGGAACTATTCTTGTAGACATCCTGTTCATAAAAACGTAAAATGAGTAACAGCAATGACCTTAAGAGTTAAGGATAAATCCAGCTCCATTATTTGGTCAGTTTGAGTAATTCTAAGTGACCTCAAAATATTAACTTTTATAGGCTGTATTTTGCCCATATGAATTGAATGTTCCACAGTGTTTGTGCCTGCACCCAACAGAAAAACATCTCACTAGGCAACAATTTGTACTTCTCACTTTGGGGCGCTGATTAGACCCCAAACACCAAGTCTGGCTTTTTACTGTGACAAAAATGTTTCACTTTCTGAGGAGTAATTCCACAATGGTGAGGAGAGAAAACAACAGCAACTTAGAAAATCGTGAGCTTTTCTAGTAATTTTGAGCTTCATAAGAAAAACAGGCCCACGCACCACACCGAGTATTTTGCACAGAAATGATCAGGGTTGGTTTTTTGTTGTTGTTGGTTTTTTTTTTTTTTTTTTTCTTTCTTTTTTAATGTGATAAATTGCACAAAACCCCTAACCGATTCCTTTCTCAGCTCCCTGATTAACAGGGTCTACCTCTAGCTGAGTCAAACATGTGGCTTTTTCCTGGTGCAGACTTGTGGACAGGAGTCCCTTACTGGGACATTCGGCAGGAGCGCAGACCCCGCAGAGCCCAGCGGCCAGAAACCCTCACAGACCCCGAAGCGACAAACACAGCCCTCACAGACAAACTGAGGGCTCCCTTCCCGTCCCAGGGGCCGCTCCAGCCCCTCACGGCCCCTCAGGCCGCGGCGCCCGGGCCGCTCCAGCCCCTCACAGCCCCTCAGGCCGCGGTGCCCGGGCCCCTCACAGCCCCTCAGGACGCTGCGGGGGCGGCGCCGGGCGGGGCGTTGCCGGCGGAAGCACTGAGAGCTCCCGCCTCCCGCCGGGGTCGGGGGTCAGCCGCGCCCGCCGGCTCCGGGCGCCCATGGAGGGCTCTGGGGACGAGGAGCCGGGGCCTGAGGGGCCGCTGCAGCAGCTGGTGAAGCGGCAGCGCAAGGAGAAGCGGGAGCTGCAGGGTGAGGGCGCCGTGCCCGGCGCAGGGCGGGGCGGGCTGGGGGAAGGCTGGGGAGGGCGGCGGGGACACGTGGGGCCGGCCGGGCTCGGCGAACCCTCCCCGCTCGGCAGCTCCACAACCTCGGAGGGGCCGTGGAGAAGGAGGGGGCAGCCCTGGCAGTGCCCTAGCAGGGGGAGGAGGAGGGCCGTAGCGAGATGGGGCGTGCGGGCCCTGCGGATGGGCCTGTTGAGCCCTCCCTGCCCTGCCCTGCCCTCGGGGCTGCGCCTTAATGCTGGGCCATTGGCCTGATGCTCGCCTTTTGGTACTGCGGTTTTAACTTGAAGGTGTTCGAGGCATTTTAGATTGAAAAGCCTGAAAGGGGGCTCTTCCTGCCCAGCCTGTTACGTTTCTTAAGTTCCAAATGCGGTTGACCTGAACTGAATTTTCATGTCCCGTCCAGACATAATAAAGTATCTGTGTGGTCTTACAGTGCTTCAATATGAACTTGTAACACTTTATGTAATTTGACCTACCCTATTACAATATATGAATATAATTAAGGAGGCCTGATAGTTGGGTTCTGTTCAGTTTCATAGTTATTATAACATTTTTGTTAAGCCTTCTTCATAGTATATTGATGCTTTTTTCCTTGTTTGGTTTTGTTTGTTTGTTTGTTTGCTTGTAATGAAATAGGCCCATCTGCAACCTTTTATCAAAGGGTTAAAGAAGAAAGGAGTCAGGTTGCATACTCTCACTAAATCTATAAAAATTTACTCTTTTGAGATACCTGTTCGTCTCTCAGATTTGGTTGAAATCTGAGGAAGAGGAGTAGGAATCAAGCATTGTCCTATGCGGCTGGGTGGCATGGCACATGGATTGGGAGTGACTGAGGAGCAGAGAGTCTTTACACCTCGGGAGGGGGATACTGGCTGGTTTTTACACCTCGAGAAGGTGATACTGGCTGTTCTCCACCATCAAATGGTGGGAGGGGTACACACAAGGCAGAGCCCCATTCTTCCCAGATGGGAGAGGCAGGTGACTTACAGGTACATGTTTGCCTACTAGAGAAATGCATTCCTGGTATGTGCATTGATAACTCTTTTCCAGAGGGCAAAACTGTTTTCAAGAATTGACACAAGGTGCATCTCAACCTCTGAAAATCCAACACCTTCTCTGGTCTCTGGTTGATGCTTCTTGTCTCCACAGCTCCCCTCCCCCTTTTCCATCACCCATATTCTCTGCGGTGTATTTGTGTGTGCCTTTTATGTTCTGGATTCCCTTCTCTATTATGGTAATTTTAATGAACAAAGCTGCTTTTCTGTCATACTCAGCATCTGTGAGGCTGAATGCTTAACATAAATCTTTCAGAATGAGCATTCTTCCTCCTTCCCTTTGAAAAGTTTCATTATCATTTCCATCATCCTCAGCTCAATTGTGTCAGTCAAGAGTGAAGGACAGGAAAATGTACAGGTGATGAATAGCAAGCAGGGTGTTAAATAATTGCTGCTGTAACTCAAACAGTGAATACTGAAGTGATGGAAGTAGCAGGAGTGTTCATTTAAGAACACATGAGAAGAAGAGAAGACCATCTGGTTGTAGTTTCCATTGTGTGATGGAGCCAGACTCCTCAAAGTGTAAAGAATGGACTAGAGACATGGGCTGAAGGGCAACAAGAAAAATCTTCATGAGAAGAATAAGGGGAAACATTTTCACAGCAAGAATCATTAAATATTGGGAAAACAAATTCCTAGAAAGGTTACAGAAAGGTTGCCTGCCCCAGGAGACTGCACAGTCACCTGAATAAATTTCAGCTGCATTTGAATTAACATAACCTGATGTAGTTTTGAATTCAGCACCACTTTGAGTAGGAGGTAGGTAGAACTAGGTAACCTCTGGACACCATTTATAACTAAACTATTCTGTGATTTTAGAAATTAGGCATTGACTTGCAGCCTAGAAATGCTTAGGAACTTTATTCAAGTTAAGATTTTTTTGTTTTCAAATACCCATTTCGCTTTTAGAAAATTTGTTGTAAGGATGGCTAAACTCAGTTTTTAATTTTAATCTGTTGCTTGTGTGATTAAAAAATTGCACACCTTTCCTGTGAGATTTGATATTTTGATGCCCACATAATCTTTTTGAAGGCAACAGGCCAAAGTCTGCTGCATTGATTAAGTTCATATGTATTTTTATTAGTAACCTGGCATAAGTTTTTCTTCAGAGAAAGAAGGAAAAGAAAAGGCAGGTTGCATCTTTTAAGAAAAAAATATAGCCATTTGGAAAATGTGAGAATTAGAACTGGCAGTCTCCCAGCTAAGCTATTATACTGATTTGTTGATGTTTGTAAATTAGTTTTTCTGTGTGACTTGCAGTCATTTTCTGCAAGGACCATGGAGTATATATTAAGAGATGTTTTATTATGCTCCTCTGACAGCAAAAATTCAAGGCATGAAAAATGCTGTTCCCAAGAATGACAAGAAGAGACGAAAACAACTGGCAGATGAAGTTGCTAAACTAGAGGCAGAACTTGAACAGAAGCACAAGGAGGAATTAAAGCAGCTGAAGGAAGCTTCACATGAACAAAATAAGGTAGGTGCCCTAACTTCTGCTGAAGTTGTACAGGTACAATTTGTGTTGGGGCTTTTTAAACTTTTTAAAACTTTTTAATGATGAAATAAGACTTCAAACTAGTTATCCTTTTCTTCACAATATTAGTAATTCTTTTCAACTTAGGAAAGCTTTAGCTGTTAGAGTAAATGGGCAGTGCTAGGAAGGGCATGTATCAGTGGGGGATTTTTGTTGTTGAGCTGTGTTGAGAGTGGTTTGGTTAAAGAACCACTGTAAAAGATAATTCAAAAGCAGGTTTAATATAAATTTGCAAAAGCATGACAAAATTCTATGGCAAGATTTACTCTGTTACTGATTCCATGGATGAGACATATAAGGAAAATCATTTCACAAATGACAAGCCGTAACAGAAATTAAATGTAGATTAGGAGAAAGGTGCACCACCTCAAGTAGTATTTGGTGTTGCCTTTAAGGCTACATGAGTTACTCAGTTATGTTAGAGAATTATTTTTTAAGTTACTGTTATGTTGCCACTCTTGTTATCTTATGTAGACCACTCAAGTATTGGTGACCTTCTGCAGGTGTTTGATTCATCCCAGTGTGTTTTGTCTTGCAATTTGTTCAACAATGTGACTGATCTTTTATGATCTGACAGCTCATACAGTTACTGAGCTAGGTTTGTCATTTTTCTTGAGAGGTTTCAACTCTATCTTTTTCAACTGCTGGTTATGCTTTGACATAGAGGATGGACCCTTCTGCTTTAATTTTCACAGAACTTGCTAATGCCTGTTTGGATACCTCAGTGGCTGGCATGGTGAGGAAAGCTTTTCCTTTCAGCTAGTAAGCAGTGTTTACACTGCAATATGTTAGAGAACACACAACACTGCAGTATGTTAGAGAACACACAGCTTAAATTTAAGATGCACATAACTCTCTTGGGGCTGCAGAAAAGCAATGAAATGAAAGACAGTAGTTTGGGATGTGAAATGCTTTGATGGCTTCTGTGCTATACATGGATCTTTGTGTTTAAACTTCATAAAAATACACTGGGAGAGAGCTTAAAACTGTTTCAGAAGATGCATATCTTAGTTATTGTTTATACTAATAAGCACATTTAACTTTTTTTTTTCTTTTTAGACAGATTCCATAGCTGATGGGGTTGCAAATATAGAGCTTGAAGGAGTAGAGCAGCAGATTCAGCCTCATCGAATATCAAAAGCACAGAAGAGGCGGGTATGACTTCACATTAAACATTTTGCAAATAACTGGTTGACATTATGTTCAACAAAACGTAACTGTAATAGCCAAAGGTAAACAATTTTGCAGGGGACATTACCTGGGTAGTTCTGTATTGATGCAGTACCTACTGGGTGCCTTCAATATATCTTGTAAACTGCTGCCTAGAGATCTGTAAGGGTCTTATAAATAGTTGTACTTTTCTAACCTCAGCCATGAGCTGGGACTCAGAATAGGTCGGGAAATGGGAGCCATTAAAAAAGAAATTCTATAAAGCAAATGATTTTTGAAAGACTTCCACTAAAAATATTATTAAAGAAGTAAAGTAATTTAATTAAAATACTATGTGGAAATTATGCAACTAGTAGGACTTTACACATTGAACAAAAGAACATCAATACTGAAGAAATTCTTTTAAAATACTGAGTTGTTAAGAAACACTACCTAGTGTCCTGTCTAGGTTTAGGTCTGGTTAAACATCAGATGTGATGGATTAACATGCTCGTTGTACCTGCATGAATATTGGGTCAGGGCCAGGAGAACACTGCTTTATTGCATATTTCATCCCGTTACATGATCACTACAAACATTTTAAAAGGATGTTTATAATTCATGGCACCATGTCTAGGCAAACCAGGAACTCTGGTCTAGTTTTCCTGTATTTTTATTACTTAAACCAGTCTGGTCTCGATTTGTGGTGAATTTTAAGTATGAAAATGGAAAAGTCATTCTTTGTACTGCTTCCTTTTTTACTTGCTTATTTACTTTGTTTCTTGCTCCCTTGTTAACATCAGCATGAACTTACAAAACATTCTGTGAAAGTAATTTTTTTTTTTGTATTATTACATCCCTACTATTATTCTCTACCTGCATTCTTAACCATCCTTCAGGTTAGGAGTAGTCTTTTATGAAGTAGAGTACCTGTCCTGAGGGAGTTTCAGTTTCATGGTGTGAGCTCCATTGTGCAGTCTTATACTTAATTGTAGATCTCACACTTGTTACGAAAGAGGTATTTTCTGATGTTTAATTAGAATTCCCATGCTTGAGTGTTGAAATAGTTGATCCTGAAGAAAGAACTGTGATTACAACACTCAGACAAAGGCTGTTTAAGTGTTATTTTGCATGTGGATATAATTAAGATTTCTTTTGTCATATAATTTTGGGTGTGGTGTTGGAGGCAGTTAGGATATATTGGTCACTTAGCATTTGCTGAAGTTTTGGGTTTAGGAGCTCTCTAATTGGTAGTACTGATTCAGACAAATATTTTATATATAAGAATGTACTTAGAAAACATTGGAAGCATTAGAAACAAGCACTAAGCCAAGAACCATACAGGCATATCCTAAATTTTCACATTTGATGTAATTTTTGTGTCTTTTTCATCTAAGGAGAAAAAAGCTGCTTTGGAGAAAGAAAGAGAAGAAAGAATAGCTGAAGCTGAGATACAAAATTTAACAGGTGCTAGACATCTTGAAAGTCAGAAACTTGCCTCCCTGTTGGCAGCAAGGCACTTAGAGATTAAACAAATCCCTTCAGATGGCCATTGCATGTACAGAGCTATTGAAGATCAGCTGAAGGATCACCAAAATTCCTGGACTGTTGCAACTCTGAGGAGCCAAACAGCAAAGTATATGCAAAGTCACTTTGATGACTTCCTGCCTTTTCTTACAAACCCTAATACTGGAGTCATGTATAGCAGAGGTAAGACTTGCAGCATATGAGATTTTAAAAAGTAATATAACTGTTTTGATAAATCTCAGTTCCAGCTGAATTGGGACTTTTATGTTGTTTGTAACTTTGTTACTTTATTGTGTTCCATGGAGCACAAAATTATGATCTGCTATGAAACTTGGTACACCTAGATCTCTAATTAACGTATATATTTTAAATTAATCTAGCAGATATTATTCCCCATTAAAAAAACCCAGATCTTGCTGGTTACTAGATGATGTGAACTCTTTCTGGGATTTGTTACTATAAACAGTTTATTTACCAGGTTGGGGGGGATTTTCTTGTCAAGTTTTATACTGGTGTTTTCAATGTACACAGGAAAGCTGTTAAAAGTGGGTGTGAAATTCAAGCAAATTACTTTATAATAGCTTGAATAGATGTATTTTCTTATTCCGCCTTGTTTTTTAACTACAAAGTATTTTGGAACCATTTTTTATAAATAGACTAAAAGATATTAAGAGCTTTAGTGTGGAACAATGGTGTAGGCTGAGTAAAAATGGGGTTTATGTCACTCTTATTTGAGCAATACATGATTTATTCATTATACCCGAAACACCACAAAAATGACAGCATAAATTTCCTTAATGCTACATTTGTTTAATAGGCATTGCTGTGGATTTATGTGGTCACTGGGTGCTGTCTTTCCCATGTTGACAGAGATTATTGTCACAGGTTAAATGTGTCCCAGGAGAATACTGAGTAAAATTCTGCACAGCAACAGAGAATTGTGTTTTTCTGTTACAAAGGAAATGAATGAAAAGTCATTCTGAGAAGTCTTCAGAAAATCTGAAGATTCTTTCCCAAAATCTGTTTATAAGGTTCAAAAGCTTGAGGGTTTTTAATTTAAAAATTTTAAATTTGATTTCTGTACAACATGATCTAAAAATATTTTCTTTAGCTATTTACAAAGGAATTATTGAGAATAAATACTTCACAGGTTAAAAACAAGGCAGCTAATCTGGAAATTTAAAGAAACCCTACCCAACTGTTTAACTACATGCAGTTGCAAGATTTTTAAAACATACCTGACACCTCGCTAATGTAAGAAGTAGATACACTACTCACTGTCACATTTTTTTCTAAAGTTTCTAAACATCCTCTGAAACTTAACAGGAAGAGAACCATAAGCAGTTTGATGCTTGTTGTTACCTCTTGTTCTCTGAATAAACAATTTAAAGTATTAGCTGTACTACTTCATATACTCTTTTTTATCCCTCTCTTGAATCTGACATTTTCTTTTTAAAACAGAATGAGTTTGGGTTGGTATTTTTTTTTGTCACAGCTCATTTTCTCTGCTTTCCTTCAGTGAACATACATATTTTCCTTTATATTGCATTTGTACTTTTCTGGCTCTAGTTCTTTGTTGCACAGTCAGTGGTTTTCCTCAGTTGCTTTTTCTCAGACAAGACAAGTAATAAAAGTTGTCTTGTCTTTCCCTGCAGAGGAATTTGAGAAATACTGTGATGATATAGCAAATACAGCTGCATGGGGTGGTCAGCTGGAAGTAAGTATTGTATTGATAATTTTTATTTGTGAAATTCTGAAGTGGGTGAATAAACCTTTAAAAAAGGGCCTTTTTGGAAAGGGTACCTGAAGGAACATAGTCATAAATATCTTACTAAGAACTTTCTCTTGTAGTTATAGGTTGTTTTCCCAAAATAGAATCTTTTCTGATGGTGTTTGACAACATGCAAATTAGTGAATTCATTTGGTATAAATATCATTAGAAAGACTGACACTATGAGTGGGGGAGTATAGTTAGGTTGTTGTCATGTAAACAGAACTTGAGCTTCAAAAACCACATATTTATTTTAGTTTGTCTTTTTTATTATGAAAGAACAGTTAGCAGATTAATGAAACTAGCCCAATGTTGTATCCTCTACACAATGATTAGTTTAAGGCAATCTGTTTTCAATTAAAGTTTTAAAAGTTAAAATAATTTTGCTTGTTTTAATAAAGTTTATTTTCCGAAAATATGTCTAATGTTATGTTTGACTGTCTGCTAAAATCAAATCAAATGCCTAGTCTTCCTGTCTCCTGCTTACAATTGTCTTTAATCCTATTACTAATTTTTTTTGCCTTAAAGCTAAGGGCTTTGTCACACATTTTACAAACACCTATTGAAGTAGTGCAAATGGATTCTCCTCCCATTATTGTTGGTGAAGAATATTCAGGCAAACCAATAATACTTGTGTAAGTATGTAATTTTATCTCTTAAATTTAGTGCACTTGCTTCTGTAACAGAGGCCTCAGCTTTGATTCTCACCTGCTCTTTTATTTTCTGTTATGCATCTGATGTTGAAACACTGCTTGAGTAATGGTTGTGCAGGTCAGAAATTGTTTGTGACTGACACACTTACTTTGGAGAAATTGTAATTAGACAGTGTCTGATGTGTATCAGTCACTGATTTAGAGAATGCTGTAGTCATTTTACCTGTTAAATAATTATAAAATAATAATGACATTGATACAAGATGGAGGAAACTTTTTTCCTACTTCAGTGTATTTGTCAAACTGTGCCTGGAAGTCACCAGAATTAAAATTTGTCTTTATTAATACTCTTCTGTAAGCATCCTATATATTTTTGTTGCTAAAACTCAGCATTATTTAAATTGTCTTCCAGTGCTGTTACTGTTTGGTGTGATGTATACTTTTTTGTTAAACTGAACACTCTTTCTGTAACTTTTTTTCAGGTATATGAGGCATGCCTATGGATTAGGAGAACATTACAATTCTGTCAAAGTTCTAACAGACACTGCTACAGAAAACAGCAGCTAGCATACAAAAAAGTTGTATGTTCACATGGATAACGGTTGCATCGTAACGTGTTGGGCTCCAGGAAATTCCCAGTAAGACTGGAAAGCAAATGGAATGGATTATAAATTAAAAAAAAAAAGGAAAAAGACATTCAAGGTTTGATTATAAATCAGAAATAGCTCTTGATTTAAAACCAAACCAAACCAAGACCACACAACAGTATTTTAAACTCATTGGTATTAATTATGTTTAGAAGATGATTTGTAAAGTGGTGGCTGTGTAGATCAGGTTTTTTTCAACAGAGCTTCCTCCCAATGCTGCAGGGAAAATATCAAGTAATAAACATTTGTTTTGGTTAGTCTGCATTTCTGCTGAAGATTTAAGGTTACCTGAAGTCCCTGTTCCATTATTTCTGTCAGATTTTCACAATAATGGAAGAGTTCAGGCATTTGAAATAACTGATTGTATTTTGGTTATGGAATGTCCTCTCCAATGTTTCTGTAGTCCTATCAGGACTAATTTCAACAGTGTAGTATTAATTCCCTTCTTTATTTAGGCAGAGAAGATCTGGAGGTAAATCCAGCAGTGGAATATCTTGCTTGGCTGAAGGAATTGTACAATCTTTTTAAAGACTTTCATGTAAGATTTTTACCAAGGTTCAATGTAGGGTTTTTTTTTTGCAGCTGACTGTAGGAATTTAACTGTTGTGCAGGAAGAGCATTGTTATTTATGACTGTAAAGAATACTGTCTCTGCAAGTTAACTGCACTGTTCATTCTCCATGGTCTTTCAGCTGTGCATTTCAGTGAGTCAGAAATCTTACAGAGCACCTCAGTGTCCTCACTTCAGTGGGGAAGTGAAACTCATCTGAACTCATAATTTCTGGATCTGCTAATCTAAGCACTTTGTCATCTAAAGTGTGATGTTTTATAATGCTTAAAACAGCTGGGTGCACACAGCTGTAGAAATAAACACCTTGGGTTTTGTCAGTAACTAAAGGTGATCTGGAAAAGAACTAAGTTTATTTTAATCTCTTCTTACAGGACTTGAAAGGTTTTAATATGGCTTGACTTTTTACATTAGAAATGTAGATTGTTGTCTGTAAATGTGACCTCAAAATTAGAAGCATACTGAAACCAAAGTTTTAATGCAAATGTTTTTTAACAAGAGAAATGATTTTTAATTTTTTTTTAAAAACCTTAGTCAATAAAAGAATTGTCTCTATTTTACTGCTGCTGAGTTGGAGAAAAGCATTCCATTAAAAGATTAAACACCTTTGCCCTGGTTTGAGGATTATGACCTAACAGTATGTATCTTGTAGTCCTTCAGTAAAGCTAGCCTGCAGACTTACATTCCTGGAACTTAGAAAAATCTGCTCTTACTTAAGAGGGAGATAAGTGATCACTTTATGGGTCAGATTGTGTCTGATTTAAAGCGCTTTGAGAGAGGGCGTAAAAAAGACATCAGACAATTACAGCAGGAGTTTTTGGACAAGCAGTTCTTTACACTGGTGCCTGCTGGAAAACAAAGTATTAACCAGATCAGGAGTTTTTACATTCTTATTTATCTGTTATAGTAGAACAAATATAGCTGGTTTATATACCAAACCAGCTGGCTTACTGTAAAATTTGGTTTACTACCTTGATTGTATAAAATGATGGTTTTAATTTCAAACAAAAAATAGGATATAGCAGCATGGAAAGAAATGTTTCTATTCATAATACCATTACAAATGTCACTAAAAATAATAGTAATAAGTACTCTTCTCTGCATTGCTTAGAATTGATGTGATATAAAATGCACATGCTGCATTTTATAGATATGCAGTTCTTTGGTTTATTTGGGTTTCAGTTTTGTTTAACTGAGAGAGAAAAGATGCCAGAATTGGGGGAACATGTGTACCAAGAGTTTGTTATGTTGAAGATGTTTACAGTTTGTATAAAGTTAAATAATTTAATATAGTGAGTGAAAGATCCTTGCTCATGCTGTATGGGACTTACCAAAAAGTAATAAATTGGTTTATTTGTGGCAAATCTTGTTGGGGTCAGTTTTATTTTGTATTCAAATAATTCACTTATTTCCTAGTATGAATAAGCTTATCTGTTTTAAGTTTAGAATCTTACTGTAATATGAATTCTAAATCAAGTGCTTGTATTCAGGCAGACAAAGCTTCACTCCATATGAAATTAAGTTGTTTCTGAACAAAGTTTATCCTTAGCATTGCAGCAGTTAAACTTGAGCTCTTCTGAAAAACTTTTTGAAAATACTGTTGAACTTCCCTATGCATTAGAAGGATGAAGTGAAACTGAGAGGGGGGTCTTCTCACAATTAAGCTTTTAACTTCTTTGTCAGATTACATTTTTCTCTGCAGAATAACACTATTTACTTTGAGTGTGTATTTCAGTAGCTTTCCTTGCTTTTATCTGTAATTCATGTTCTTCAGACACTATTTCTTTTAAGGACTGTTGGGTATTTTTTGCAAGATTAATTGAGATTAGCTGCCAGTAGGAATGCTCACATGAGCAGGAGGGGAGCTGTCTAGTGGCCTGCAATGAATTGTGTACAATATTCTGAAAGGGAAGAATGTATTTGTTGCTGAAAACAGTGGTTACATCTGGCTCTTAGTGGTTGTCCTTGTCCCTTTCGCTTACTCTGCACCAGCCTCTGCTCTGTCCAGTTGTGTGAGCTGCAGGCAGCCTCAGAAAGGGGGTGGGAGGTGGGTGGCAGCAAGAGGGACTGCAGACTGTCATAATTTATTTAAACAGTAAATTAATTCATCTAATAATTATTTGCATAGTAAATTAGTTAAAGAATTTTTTTTAAAAAAAGAAAATATATAAAATGCAATGAAGCAGTGATGTCCTTTATGTATGTTTGTACAATTCTCATAATTTATTGTGCTTACGTGTATTAAAATATTGCACCAAAGCTAAAATGGAACTTTTTTACATTGAGGGTGGCAGAGCACTGAAACAGGGTGTCCAGAGAGGTCGTGGAGTCTCCCTATCTGGAGACATTCAAACCTCCTGTGTAACCTGCTCTGGGTGGCACTGCCTTGGCAGGGTGGTTGGACTGGATGATCTCCAGAAGTCCCAACCCTAGTGACTCTGTGATTCTGTGAAACACAGTGAAGAGAGAATTTGTTTCACACGTACTTGCTTTGAGGCAAATTTGTCAGTAGGAGCACTTTTTGCCTCCTCTCCATGCTCCGTTCTTCTACCCTTTTTAACAGGCAATTCAGCAGAGGCTGTGATAGGCTCCAGGACAAAAGAAAAACAGTGCTGGAATTCTGGGTGTGTGCAGAACACATCCCCTCTGCTCCTGCTGTGACTCAAGGAGTAAGATGTGCTGGCAGCAGTGTAACTGGTACATCTGCTGCTTGTGGGATGGTGGCTGAGTTATGCTTGAGTGTAATGTTATTATGAATTACAACAGTGAGAATTACTGGAGTTAAATGCACAGGTGGCAGTAGAGTCGTGGGGTTGGGAGGGGCACTCTCTCTGGCAGTTTGGGCTGTGGATTTTGCCCCGTTCCTCCCTCAGCAGCACTGGTTGTCATGGAGCTTATGGATTCATGGTGTGACAATGGCTGAGTGAAGGCAGGCAGTGTCCGTTTCATAGGCAGTGCCCACAAATGGAGGTGTGTTCAGGGCAGCCCTGCTCAGACCCTGCACAGGTGTGCTGGGCCAGTGGCATCTGCAGGGGTGCAGCTCATCTCTCTTAGGCCATGCAATTGTTACAAGTACAACTTTCTATTTTTAGTCCTTGAAACACAGCCTGCCTCCCTCTGTCTCCCAGAGGATCTCCTGGGATGTATTTATGAATGATAAGCAGCCTGTGTTTATTACTTAATCTGTAAGAAGTTAAGCAGACTTAAAAATAGGATCTAAAACACAGAAGGTATTTTCTGTACTTTCCTTGGCTCCAGTGAGAATGCTAACCCACCAAATCCTTTGTGTTGAGCAACTACTAAAAGCAACAGATGGGTTATGATTGATCACTAGAGGCATATGATAGATGTACTTTTGAATGCAACTAAAATCCTTAGCAATTGCCTCTGTATTTTAGAAACAGTTATATCATAAAAAAAATTATTCACGCACAAAAATATTTGGTAAAATTCAGAATAAACTGATGCAGCCTCTATGTTGAAGATTAAATAAATACATCAAGGTGTTGAAAAGCTTTATACTCTTTACAAGTTAGAAAAATTGGAGACATAAACTTATATAGTAAGCAGATTAAAAAATATTGCTAAGAGCCATATTTTCTGCAAAGGCTCCCTGAACTTTCATCAGTTTTGCAAATATTTTGTCATGATATATGAAGGAGTTAGACACGTTAAGAATCTGAGAGTGCTCTGTTTGTCCAGAAATGAAAACCTTCCAGATGTGAGTAATGCTGTTTTATTGCTCCTTTTTTTTCCTTTTCTTTTGAAGGATAGCGTTATGAAAACATTTGAGCAAGATCTCTTATTTGAAATTGTGTAAATCATGAAGACACACTTTGACAATTACATCCAGGAAGGTATAAGAAAGCTAAGGATGTGGAGATTTTAAACTAATAATTCTTCCATCTATCTATCTATCTATCTATCTATCTATCTATCTATCTATCTATCTATCTATCTATCTATCTATCTCTCCTCTCAAATCAAAATATGAGTAAAACCTCAATAGTATAAAGATGCAGTAGTTTGTCATTAAATCCTAATAAGGTTCCAATAAATGGGGAAACAGTGAGGGACACCTAATGAAGAAGCATTTCTCTTTTAGCTGTTTGCAGAATGTTGGAGCTCAAAAGAAACAGAACGAGGAAAGTGGTTTGGGGATATTCTGGGGATGTCCACAACTGGGGATGTCCTCATTAAATGCACAAAATGTTTCAGTGCTGAGGAATATTCCAGGTGCTGGTGGCTGGCTGTGCTGCACATTGTGCCCTGGCTGGGGGAAAGTGACTGTAGCCCCAGGCAAACAGTTCTGAGTGTCCTTTTATACTTAAGTGCTTCTCAACAGTTGCACCACATTAATCAGCAGCCTCCAACGTTCAGAGTTTGGTGAGCTCCCTGGGAGTGTTCTGTAGGTTCACTGGCAGCTGCATTGCATCTTCTTCACCAGTTGGTGGAACCGTAGATTGTGTCAATGGATTTTAAAAACTTTATTTTGATCTCTGATATATTTATCTGCATTAGACGTACAGTACTTAATGTTGCTGATTCCATTGTAGTGCTTGCTGTCTGCTTGATCTGCTGCTTGTGTGTGTTATCCAGCTACTTCTGAACATTTTATTACAACTTTTGCAAACGACTGAAGAATTAGAGTCATCTTGGAGATTTTTTGAGAAAGACTACAGGGGGCAAGGATCTGGAGAATGTAAATCCAAGTTGAAAAACTGTTCAGTAAAAAACAATGAAGAGACTATTAAGGAAAATTATTTTGCTGATCTTCCTCTTACATTTTACTTTTACATTTTAGTTGTGACAATCCAGTAAAAATTCCCAAACTCATTAAAAATATTACAGGAGTTTTGAAACAGTCTTTATAAATTTCAGATGCATTGGTATGCAACAGTTTGCAGTCAGAAGACGTAGAAAATCCTTTTACTTAGTCCCATCTCTGGTGGTATTCAAAGCCAGGTTGGGTGGAACTCTGAGCAACCTGGTCTGGTGCAAGGTGTCCCTGCCTGTGGCGGGGAGGGTTGGAACAAAATAAACTTTAAGGTCCCTGCCAACCCAAACCATTCTATGATTCATCATCGTTTCAAGGACTGAAATGAAATAGGCATTTTAATGAGGAAGGGAAAAAATCCAATCCTGTACTGCACACTGTAAAAATAGATGAGAACTACTGATTATTATATTAGAATCTAAATAAACAGGCCCAGAAGAGAATGAACTGGTATAAAGTATAAAGCTTACATTTTATTTATTAAAGCACTGTATATGTTAATGATATATTGTTCAGAGTAAACTCTGTAAATTTTAATTTAAGAGCCATAAAAATTATAAAAGTGCCTTCACTTCTAATTTTGCACATAGTACATCTCACAAACATTTCCTTTTGAAGTATTGAAGTGAGGGAATAGATAATCCATAACTATACAAAGTAACTCAAATTATATTTAAAATTTTGAAACTAAGATTCTGCATGTTTCTCGTGCATGTGGACATACAAAAAAAATGTAGATGTGAAATGTATGTTCTACATATTTGGTTCTTTCTTCAGTTCATTTTATAAAGTAATGCAATAGTTAAATTTCTCATGTCGGGGCTGAATGTATCACTGGCACACAATGTACATGACATTCTGTTCATTCAGTTAATGGTTTCAAGGATAGTTGAACCAAGTATTTGAAGAACTATACACCAAGATTAAAGATACGTATTGAATAACTTTTTATCTCTGTTTTTATAATAGCATAAATCAAAAAGCGGGGCAGTGGATGTGGGGTGGGAATATGAGTCTCAAAGCTGGAAAAAAAATACTTGAGAAGGTTATTAGTGGCCTCAAAAACACGTTTTAAAACAGCAAGTACCTTCCAACAGGTGGTTTACAAAATATCAAAATTTGATTACATTTTTCTAAATGCAGTTTAAAACAAATGAGTAAATATGAAGCATGATTTTCATAGAATGTTTTAGTTTTGAAGGGATCTCTGGTGGTCCTCCAGACTGACATCCAGCTCACAGCAGTACTAGTTTCAGATAGAGCAAATTATTCTGTCTTTCCTTCTATAAGCATCATCTTGTATGTGGAAAAAGGAGACAGAAGGCAACTGAGAACTCTGTAGACAGAAGAGAAATGTGTGAAATGCATGTTCTATGTTTTTGCTTCAGGTTTCTTGTTTCTGTGTCCATGCCAGTCAAAGGGGTCACCTCGGAATTTTTTTATCTGAAGGTTTCCCCAGTTTGAGCTGAGTTTTCAAGTTTCTTCAGGCTCAGTCTCCTAGGTCATAGTGAGGGAGATGTTTGTTTGGGGTTTTCTGATCACTTTGATTGATAGAGCCAGCTGACAGACTAGAACAGCTTTAAAGCTATTTCTGCTTATTCAGCCTATTTATAATACTGGTGTGTTTAATTCAGTAGAATTAACGCATCTGATGCTTATTCCTTTAGACAAGGCTTTCATTCCATAAAAACTCTGCCTTTCTTATATGAGCTATCATGCTTAGTGCTTTTTGGATAAATAATTTTATTGGAAAGTAGCTGAAGACTTACAGAGACTGTAATCTCCTGGTGGGAACTGTTTGAGTTACTGAAGAATTAAATATCAGTTGTTTCTTGAGACTGCTGGAGCTCTGTAAACTAGTAGTTGTGAGCCCATTCCTTGGCAAAGAAATCTGCTTACCTTCTTTGGGCAGATGGGGAGCAACTCACCCTTCATTTTCTGCTTGAATATCAGTTTGTGATTTTTTGTTTGCAGTTTTCTATTTCCAAGGGTCTTTTCATGATCAGACCTCCCTCCAGTTTAGCAGTAACTGCACATCTCATTAAAGCAGTTTCTATTTCTTGCACCTCTTTAATGAAGGGTGTTACAAGACTGAACTGGACATTACTAATGAACTTTGTCACACAGCATTAGCTATCCCTCTCAGCAGATGTCTTGAACTTTTATCATTCTCCCTGAGCCTTTCTTCATCATGGAGCACCAGTCCCAATGATCATGGACTGTTTCTGACACATTTTGTTGTGACATCAAATACTTTGCTAGTTGGATGTAAGCTACACAAGTTATTACACAGAAATTGCTCATTTCATAGTCCTTTCACCTCTTTCAAAAAGACTTCTCCATCTCAGAGGAGGTAATCATTTCTTTACATGTGCAATTCTTGCTGTGACTGCCAGTAAGTGCTCCACCCATACTATGAATTTTTTTAAAATCTGGATTTCATCCATGAGTATCTGATCTCAGGCCAGGGAGTTAATATCAAATAGTTTGCAGCAGAAAGTCTCTGTTATAACTCATAGAATACGTAATGAAAAGAGTGACTTGGAAATGGAATGTCCTAAATTCCTTGGCCATTTCCCTCAGCCATCCAGTCCTCAAGACACATTTGCATTTTATTTACTTTCTGAAGTGCTGATAGCCCTAATTTTTCCCGAGATCCTCTTAAAAGCTATAGAGTTTTGGGAGTAAAAGATTTCTGTGTTGGATAATGAACTTTCAACCCCATATGAAATGATGTAATGCAGTTAAAAACTGCACTTGAAAGAGACTGAGGTGGATATGCCTCATTCCGAAAGTGGGTGACTTAAAGGGTCCCATTATGGAAAAATAAATGGAGCTTCATACTCATAATTACTTTAGCTGACATGTTTTGCTGAGCAGCAATAAAACATACATCATCTTAATATATATTGTTAATCTTCTCAGTGATTTATATCATGCAAGCTGAAATTACCTCACCCAGTTAGACAGAATGAAGTCAGTGAAAAGCAGCTAAGGATAATTAAGCTAGACAAAGTGACAAGTAGGTTTTTCACTGCTTAATATATGCTATTATAACTTATTTGAATACTAAAAACCAACATGAAATTCCTTTCTTTTAACCATAATTGATCCTGCTGTGGATGTGTTCAAACAAAAAAGATTTCAGATATTTCATAGCAGTAAATAAACATGGTTTTATTTCATTTGGAGAACTGTATTAAAATGTGCAGTTTTAGGCTAAGATCTCCAGCTTTGACATTCTTCTGATAAATCATGGATGCAAAGCAACAAACGAGAATTTTGATGTTTGAGGGGTGTGTCTGAATACATTTCTGTCTGTACTGCTTGGGAGAGAACATTTCTGTTTAGGTGTGTTTCTTGCAGTCTTTTCTAATCTGAGAGAAATCAGCCTGTTGATGACAGGAACTGGGAATCTTTGTAATAAGAGAAAAGATAATTGTGTATTCATCTACCTTTTTTTCTTTTCTTTTTAAGATGATTATTCTTTAGATAAAACATACAGAATTTATACTTACTGGGATATTTTCAAGTGCTTTAGCATAAAAGGAGATAATTATATTTTCTTGTCTAAAAATATCCTTCTTTTCAATTTGGACCTCAGGGCAGTTTTTGTAGCATCATTGTGCAAGATGGGCTTATAAGGTTCCTATAATTTTTAAAATACTCCATAATGAAAATCTGATAAGCAATTTCACTTAAAAAAAAAAAAAAAAGTAGTACTTCAAACCTAAGATTTAGAGGAAAAGAAAATCCTCATGTTTTAAAATCTTTTATCATCATTGGTTGTCATTTTGAAACAACTTGGAGCAGTATCTTAGTCCAAGATTTCAGACAGAACCTGATTGGTTCTTTAGTCATGGTTATGCAATCACTTAAGGCCACCATCACTTATGTTCTGTATGCCAGTGAACACAGGAAAACACAAATTTCTTCAAAGCAAAGGCCTGATTTAGTAAGCTGTTTCTAGTTACTCCTAGCTTTTGTTTATGACTAAGTTGTAAAGATATGCTCCTATGCAAGCCTAACTTCATGAAGTGTTGTGAATTAAATGTCTATGCTGTCAGTGGAACACAGGTGCATCTTTGTTCTTGTTATACAGGCCACTGATTTGCTGTGGTAGATAAGGCCATAGAGGTTAAATGTTTTGTCTGCAATATGATGAATTGTACAACAGGAAAGAGAATTGCATTACATAAAGATGTGGAATGAGAAATTGAGATGGAATTGCAAATCTCTAGGAAGCCTTTGGATGCACAGTACTGAGAAACAGGAAATCCTGAACTTGTTCAGCATGAGCATAAATATCTACAGAAGTAAATTAATTTTAAAGTGGCCAAAGTATTTGGATTTTAAAACTGTTATTTTTCTGGTTCTGGGTGATCTTATCTAAGAGGATTTACAGTACTATTCATTGAAGGACTGAATGTTTGTTTGGTTTCTTATACAGCTGCTTAACTAAAGGCTTTATTCTGGTTTATAATTTGTAGTTTTATAAAGCATTTTAAAGACATCAAATATGAATGCATTTTGCATCCCAGTGTAGGCAGTGGAAAGGAAGATAGGATGGTCAGCACCTCAGAAACCCAAATCTCTTAAGAGCCATTTGAACGTGGAGCTACTCCCAGGCAACAGTAACATCTGGATTTCACAACAGCTTAAATAACTTTCCAGATGGATGTTACTTATGTTTCCAGAAACACAGTTGACATTGTGAGAAAAGAGTGAGAAGCTTGAGGATCTGTTTACAGCATCTGTATAGTCCTTACCTTGTTCTTACTGGCAAGTCATCCATTTCACGGACCTTGAGAGTCATGGAATTGTCATGGTTGGAAGGGATCTCCTGAGACTGTAGAGCATAACTCCCTGCTCAGGCAATTTAAATCTTTTGGCATGTGTCCTGGTTTCAGCCCAGAGCAGTGGGAGGTGGGATGGACAAAACCATAATGTTACTCGATGCCAACTTATGTCATTGCCAGGGGTGGAGGAAAAGGATTCTCTTTTGTTCCAAGATAAAGGACATTCTTTTCCAGTGGGGAAAAAGCATGATGTGGTGGGGAAGAGCCAGATGGCATTTGTGTTCTTCTGTGTAAATTGTTTCTTTATCTTATACCTTTTGTTATTAGTATTCTTGCCATTATTGTTTGTTTTCTTATCTCGTTGCTCTTTCCAGTAATTTGTTCTTATTTTAACCCATGATTTTCGTCTTTTATGCCTCCAATTCCTAGCTCCACCTATGGAGCAGAAAGGGAGAAGGAAAGGAGGGAAGGGTGAGCAATCAAGTGGTGTCTGGTTTGGGAGAGTCCTGGTGGGGGCACTGAAGTGGGGAGTATCATTCCTAAACCACAACAGTGTGTCAGTGTGTCAGATAGGAATCCCATTTGGTTTCTGAAGATGTTATACTGAATGCTGCATAGAAGGTAATATTAAGGTAATATTAAGGTAAGACATTAGTAATTACTAATACTACTAATTACTAACATTACTAATCTGCTGGATGCATCACACAGTGGAACCTTTCTAGGGAAAGCCGGGAGAAGACTGCTGCAGCCCACTGCCAGGCTCTCTGCTGGACCGTTCTTGGTGTGCATGACTCGAAGAAATAACCTTTATCCTTCATGTGCTCCTCACATTTTAAAGTTTATGAAGCAAGCTGAGGGCAGTTTGTCCAGCTCAGGAGGGCAACGTTTGTACAGAATGGAGTTGAAGGTATGTATAAGTGTTTAAGAGTGTAGCATGAGGATTTTTAGGGGTTAGTGAGGATGGAAAAATTTCTGGGATAGCACTGAAGGGCTTAGTATGCAGAAAAAGGCAGAACTGATGTAACCTTATCCATACTGACTATTGGCTCTGGTTTTTGAAGTGAAACCTCCTCCAAACTTTGCTCAGTTTCAGGCCAAAAGATGCAGGGAGTAAGTGAAAAACGAAGTAGTGTGGACACTGAAGGGTCTGACACACAAGTTCATTTTCTGGTCCTCAGTTACTTATCAGCATGGATGTTTTCCATGAAGTTCAGTCCTAGTTAGAATATTATTTGTACTGCAGTATAAACAATAAAGGCATAATAAATTAATTTCTTCTTCCTAAATTAAAAATAATCTAAGTTGTTTATTTGATTTCAGAAAACTTGTGTTTTCTTCAGCATCATTACTTTCCGCTCCTTGCTCAGTGTTGCATATGACATGACAGATAACAATGGCCCTGTCCTAAGGATCTCTACATTTAAGTGTTAATCTTGAAGAAAAAAATGACATGCAAGTTGTGCCCTTGGAAGCCTTTGAGCCTTTGAAGCCATTTAGAAAGAACCAACACTGTACAGAACATCTGGCAGAAAAAGAATTCAGCAGTACTTGGGGTATAGATTTATGGAAAGTATTTTTGAAACATTGGTTTTACACTGGTGTTTCTTCAGAAAAAAAAGTGCAGTGCCTCTTATTTGCAGAAGAAAAGGAAAGCAAGCTGAAATGTACACCTGCTAGTGTAGAGAAAATGCTGTGCTCCTGCCCAGTGTAGTCATGGATTGGATGCTGTTTCTGTGCCATAGAGCAGGCAGGGAATGCACTCACTAGATCAATCAGATTGCTCTCTTTGGTATTGTTTACAATAATTGTTAATTAGTTTCCTAGGATAGTACCTCATTTGTGGTCAAAATAAAATGTACACCAGATGGAGAGAAAGTGAATTCCAAAGCAGTAATCTATTAATATACATAATTATTCCTTGTAACTCTAATGGTGGTGGTTTTGGCTGTTTAAACTCCAGCAACAGATAGATCAAGCAGATGACATTGCTTAAATATTATTCAGGGTTTTATTGGGTAAACTATAAACAATTGATATATGATTGCTTTTTGACTGTCTTCTTTCATGTGTTTTAGTTTGATATTGCGATTAACATTTTTTCATTTAGAGACTTTGAGTTCAAATTTTAAAGTTGTAGAAATTCTTTAGATGTGCTTCTACTATTACTTCTAATATATTTCAGCATTTTTGCTATAAGTCCTGCCTTTCCTTGGTTTTGAAACTGGCTTTTAAAATGCAATGTATGGATGTCAGTGTTAGAAAAAAAAATCTTAAAAATAAAGATAAAATACTAGGTTTGAAATGTTTGTAGAGTTTTGTGTTGGGTTTTTTTTTCTGGAACAACTTTAAACTTAAGGAGACTCTTAGACCTTATGGAAAGGAGTCAGAAAACATACTTAATCTTTGGAAATGCTATATTTATATTCTGCCCATGTTTTTATTCCTGTGGGTTGTTTCATTTGGAATCAAGGTTATTGTTACTTTTTTTTATGCTAAGAATCTGATCATTCATGTCATTTCTCTCTCCCCTAAAATTAGAGGGTGTTGTTATTTCTCACCCTTTTGAAAGAATCATGTTGTCACAAAGACAAAACTTGTAAGGAAAGATATTCCTAAGTATGTAATTAGTAATTTCAGTGGGCATCTCAATGTGCTTGAAATTAAGGATGTGCTTAGTAAGCTTCTTCAACTGCTCCAAATTTACTTATTTTGAAATAATTCTAGTGTGTCTACTACTTCTATATTAGATAACTTTAAGGATAAGTAAGTCAAAGTTCCATAAAGAAGTGTGGAATTCTTTTCCTATGTGGGTAGTTTTTTGTGCTTAGAATAAAGGATTGCTGGAATGCAAACATTTCTGGAGACTTTGGCTCTGTGATGGAACCTAGGGGAACTTTGGGCTTGATCTTTTGGCTTTGAACAATGAAACTAGCTGAGAAACGAACTTTTATATCACTGTACAAACTGTGAGAGGTATCTTGGCTATGCTCTACATATTCTGTCACTCTCTTGAATCTGAACATTTCAGTAAGACAGTGTTTAAAGAACACTTAATTCTATTTTGGTTCTTATGTAGAATAAAAATGTAAAAATGACGTACTAAATTCACATCCCCATCCCATTAAGATGACATTAAGAAGGCTGTAGTAGATGCCCAAATATATGGAAGTGACAAAACCAACAAAACCAGAGCTGGTCAGGGGACTTTATTTGCGCTTTGCCTTTAAAAGTCTTTAGAAACCAACATTTTATGTGTAATCAGATTGTACTTCCAAATACAAGAAGATCAGACTATTTTCACAGCTGTCTAGTATAAGATATAATATTAAACACGATATAAAAGCCAATTATTTAAAATATGTAAAGAGATCCTATGATGGTTTTATTTTTTACATTCAACTAATTAATGTAATGTATATGATGCTTTTCCATTTGGTATAGGATGAATTGAAATTCATCTATGAGAAGGAGAAAAGCATATTACTGAAGTTTATACAGTGCTGTCACAGAGCAAATATTCACACAGGCACTGGCACAATGTCTTGGCTGTGTAGGAAGACATCCACACATACAGGTTAATCATTTAGAAACCTTGGGAAAATAAATGCGCATAGATAATTCTGTAGAATGTTAAAAATTATCTGTAATTTAAGTACAAAATTTGTTCTGTTCAGGTTTTATTGTTATATGTACATGTTCTAGTTTATGCTGAAATATTTGTTCTGTTTTCTTTTTCAAAAGCAGTTTCATTACAGCATGAAGTTTCACAGTGTTTCCTGTTTGATATTATATGGACACTGGTTTAAGTTGTTGACTTTTTAAATAAGACGATTTACAAATGCATATACAAATTAATAAGGCAACATCAAAATGGTAGATATTAATTATACTGGCAGATAAAATAAGTCTTTGATGGCAGACAGGGGCCTCATTTACCAGCCACTGGGTTCTAGCATGGCCTGAGGTAGCAGAAAGTCAAAGAAGTGTTGGAAAATGGAATCATGGTGCAGCAAAGTGGTTGCTGTCTCTAACAGCTGCCCAAACCTTTGATTTCCAGTGTAGGTTCTCATTACTTCCTTGTAGTTCTTTCTGGTTTGTGTAGAGGACAGTCATGAGATATCTCACTGCTTTATCTTCTCATGAGCTGCTGAGTAACATTTCCTTCTTCCATTTATGGATGGACAGAGAGTATCTGAAACACAAGAGAGGATCATGCACAGAGCTCCTCTGCCCATGGGGACCAAAATGATAGTTGTACCTGACAAATTTGTGTCAGTACAGACAGGTGAAATTAGTCTTGTTTCTCATTCAAAATGCATAAGTAAGCATGCCAGATTTCTCTGAAGTCTGGAAAGGCCTGCAAAGTTTCTCTGAGTTACTAAAAGTTTAAGTTTCTCTGTAAGTTTTCTGTAGAAATTGTCCTGAGATGTGTTTCAAAGCAAGTTTGGTTGTTGTTGTTGTTGTTATTTTTTTTTTTTTTTTTTTTTTTTAATTACTGTATCTTGGAGGAAGTTTCCCCTCTCTCCAGTGAAATCCTATTACAATTTCAGCTGTGGCAAAATTAACACAAAGTAATCATAGTTTGAAACAACAAGTCTGTGCTATATATGCCTTATTTTATGCACTATTCTCCCAATGTCTAACTTACAAATATTGCACATTTCTGAATGAATGATTCATTTGAGGAAAGTAATTCTAAACTGGGAAAGTGTGAAACTTATCAGTGATTAAGGAACACCCAGTGAATAATTGCATCAGTGCATTTGAGCACATGGGGACAGGTTTTAACAGGGTGGAAGAGAAATGCCTGTATGGAATATGGGAGTCAGAACAAAGAAATCTTGTATAAATGGAGGAAAATTATTTGTAAACCAGGGTATGAGAAGACAAAGGCAAAACAAGAGCTAAAAAGTCCAATTTTTAGAAGTAACGATGGAAAAGGAAATATGAGGGGGAAATTTAAAAAAATGGTTTTGTCAAGATCAGGAACTAAACAAAAGCAACTGCTAAGCACCTGACTCAGCAAACTATCCAGCCATATGCTCAAGTGCATTTTTACTTAACAAAGCACTCCACAGTCAATTAAGCAATCACTGGGGTCAGGAGGAATCTTTCCATAACGGCTATGAGAATTTAATCTCTTAGATTTTATTCCTTTTTAATTTAGTAACATGTAGGTTTTGTGTTCCCATTGTTTATGGGATTAGACAAAATGAGGCTGAAACAACAATAAAGATTTTTATAGTTTTTAAGTAAAATTTTAAATGCATGTATAATGAAAAACACTGTCTTCCTGTTTACTTTCAAAAAAGTATTTGAAAAAGTTGCATCAATTGATGGGTTTCTGTTTTCAAAACATGTCTTAAAAATACAGGGTTTGAAGTATGCAAGAGAGAAAATTGGCATGAAATTAGCTCAGTTGTCTGTACTCCCTCTCCATGACAAGGAAGAGTGGTAACTTCATATGGTTTGGAGCTATCTAGGGCAAATATTGATTATTTGGGAAAATGTGAAGTTGTTCAGTAGCAGTAGTACATTTCTCTTGCCCTGATGAGCATCCCTGCACCCTCAGACAGCACAGAATGATCTGTGCCACCCATCTTTACCAGCTGTCTTCCACCCTCTAGTTGGTGCCATGTTCATATTCCTAGGAAAAACAAGACGTACTATGTTGTGGGATGTAGAGAATTGCCTTAGAGACCCAGGAAAGGGATCACGTTCAAAACTTTGAGATGTTTACTTAGACTACCTAATTTACTATTATCTATTGTTAAATTGTCTAATCTAAGTAACAGCTGATAATTAAGAAAGCACAAAACTACTGCTTTTTCTTCATCAATGAGGTCATTAGTAATCACATCAGAAGAGAAAAAGAGTATATCCTAATTAGCATGTGAGGCAGAGCTATAAAGACAGAATGCATTGTTCAAGTTCACCTAGAAGAGATTTTTTTTTTTTTTTTTTGCTGTAAATATAGATCTGTAACAATTAGTAACAAGTTGTCCAAATCAGAGTCGAGGATCTGCAAGCATGTTTGTACATGGAATTACTTTTTTAAATAGTCAATTGTATAAAATACTACCTGGTTGCATAAAATGGACAAGTAGCAGCATTTGTTTGGGTTTTCTTCTCAATTCTGTAATTTTATGCAAATTAAGATGGACTGTGGTTTGGGATTTGGGGACTATGGAGCTCTGTAATGGGCATTTTGAATAAAATATATGGGCACATCTAGATGCTATATATGAATTATATGAATGAGCAATTTTTAAATTTTTTTAGTACATTTTAATGGATTCTTAAGCACCTGGCATGTGAGTCATGGTGTTCTCAGGTATCCAGGGCCAGTGGGTTGTTTTTCTTCCTACACTTTGGAAGAAATTGCTGAAGGAGTAGCAACATTCCTGATTTCAGGGCACTTGGCAAGTATACTGGGAGATTTAGTTTGGATTATTTGTATACTTTTGAAATTTGGGATTATTATATTTTTATAACCTATGGATGCATGTATGAGGAAGTTCAAAACACAGTCTTTCAAACTGAAGTATTTTTGTGTGTGTCTAGTCATCAAGTCCCAGGCAAGGATGAGAATTTCTACTGAAGTAAGCAAGGTAGTTCAGTGCAGCTGTTTGTTGTGTGACTTTTCTGAGGTTATTGTCTTGTAGTAGTGAAGTTGTTTAGAAAATTAATGTTCTTATGTTTCTATATATCTTTTATGCTTATTTCTGGAACTAGTAAAAGCTGATGTTAAAATTCAGACAATTATTAGTACAGCTCTTCTTGTCTACTCTTTAATTTGGCATCAGTGGATTTCCTGTCTACGCACTGATGATTATTAAGTCAGTCTGGCAAACAACAAATTTGAGGAGAAAGATCATTAAAATCTTTTTGGTCTCAAGTTTGAAGAGTAACCTCTTGTTTTATTTGGTATTCAGTAAGCATTCTTCATGTGAAAGTTTCTATTAAGTGTGCAGACTACAAGGTAGTGGTCTCATAAAATATCTTTTCAGATATTTTAAATTACAATGAGATAAGAAAAGACTATGTGGATATGTAAATGCTTTTAGATCATTTATTTTCAAGAACTGTTTTAGCTTTCCCACAGGCTGCATGGGATTTTCTCAGCTGTGATCCTGAAATTCTGTCAGTTTGCTGTCTCTGAGGGCAGGAATATATTAGCTACTTAAATACTAAATTTTAATTATTACACTTCATAGGCTTTCCTTTTTGAATGACTGTACTTTCTGTCACGTGTTGTAAAATCTGTTGCCACTGTGATTTATATTATGACAGCCTACAGATCTGGATTAATATGCTGCTTTATAAGTATACTGTTAACTTAGTTTCCTCAGTGAGGTAATTAAGTATCTGTTTCAGCTGGATGAAATTAAGTTAACCAGTGAAGTATATGGACACTCTAAAATTGCAGGTTTTTCTGATTAATGCTTTCACTTACTGATGTGTCACTCTAAAATACTTAACAACACCACAGTTTGTTGTAAAAGAGAGTAGAAATGAGGCACTTAGAGGTTTTTGCACAGGGAGAGAAGAGCATGGTATTTTATCATAGGATGCAAAAGGTGAGAGTTCATCTGCCTAAGGGTCTGGAGGCAAGGTATTTCTGATTACTCAGATAGTAAATTGCCAGAATAAAAAACTTACTGTTGAAGAAAGGTAATATATTTTGGGATAATCTGTAATTTAGTATTCATTCCACTGCCATATGACACAACCCTCAGTAGAGAGGAATGCCGCAAGGGGGGTTAAGCACAAGAACAGTTTGTCCCTCCTGAGCAAGGTCCTGAGCAACTTGATCTGGCTTTGAAGTTATCCACTCATTGAAGAAATGTTTGGATAAGATGGCCTTCAGGTGTCCCTCCTCTCTTAAATTACTCTATAGTTCTAAGAATATCTGGAGATAAAGTCCTTGAGGAGTCCTTGTTTCATGATACTAGTTCCCAAATCGTTCTCTTGTGAGACAATCCATAATAAGTGAGCATCGAAATGTTCTGTGGTTGATGACATTATGTTCATTCAGGTAAATGGTAACTTGAAGGTGGCATGTCTTGAACATAGTTACATTTTAGACCTATCTGCTGTTTGTCTAAGTCACAAGACTGTTGCACCTGAATTCCAGGGAAAACAGAATCCTGTCATGGGAGGTGTTAAGGAAACTCCTGTCTGACCATCCAGGAGTTACTCAAACAGTCACAGTCCCACCACCTGAGCTGGGATCACGAGCCTTCCACAGGAGGGGAGGCCCCAGTGACCCGATGAGTGCCCTGCATGATTCCACACTCACATACTTCAATCAGGTTTTCTAACTGGCTTGATACAGGTTTCCCACATCTTAGACCTCTAGATCCTTAAAATAATTTAATCATGGTGCGACAACAGAATAACAGCTTGTGCCAAGAAGTGGAGCCTGAATAAAGGACTCCGTGGGGCTTTTATAACCTTACTTTAGGTGTGCAAATAGTCTGGATTCTTCCTGCTGGTTCATTGACTCCTGTTGTGTCTCTGTCAGGTCACCTAGCTGGTGCTACAGGTCCCCTGCCCTTTGCAGTCCATGGCCTCTTGCCACGGGCTCCTGCCACCCCAAGCTCAGTTTGCACCTGGCAGTGCAGCTGCCTCCTGAGCTGCCTGCACTGTCTGTATTCTTCACCAGGAGCTCGGGTTTGGCCCTCCTAAAGCTGCATCTGTGCCTCAGTGTCCCACAGCTCCTGCTGGGCCAGTCTCAGCTCCATCACTTATAGATTAGACCTCAGACAGGAGAACGGATCTTCTTCAAGATGTGCTTAAATGCTCAGTACACACTGCTTTGAAATGAAAGGGTGCCCATAGTGAGCAGATACTTTGAGTCTCATTCTCTGGAGGTCAAGGCTAGAACCAAAACCAGTGAAGATCTGCTTCTGTGGTGTGGTTACTCCATTGCACAGGCTGCTGAGCACCCACCAGTCAATAAGTTGTGCAAGAGGAGGGGTAACTTGAGTTTGAATTTTTTGGTTTCCTAAGTTGAAAAGTTCTCCTTTATTTGTGTGGCTTATAGGCTGGTTTGTGCACTCAATAATCAGGAAATCTGGTTTACTCTCTCTGTCGTAACATTTGGTTAAGTGAAATAGTATGAAGAAACCAATGCCTGTGATTGAAATACTTTTTTCAACATGCATTTTTGATGTTGAAACCTTAAGCATTGTTTATCTTGCACAGACAAATCTGTGTCAAGGGCAAGGGGTTACCACAAAATATTTCTGTTAATTGCTAGTGTCTGTGTATATAGATTTATATATTTTGGTGTGGGGGTGCGTTGTTGGTTCATAGTTATCCAGTTATTACGTTCAATTGTAATTAATATGAATTCCTTCACAGTTTCCCGCCAAATCCCCGTTTCCATGGTGATGCCTATCCCATAATAGTTGTTTTTCTTTCAAGACTGTCGTGTCAATCACCTAGGTTATATAACGAGTCTTTATGTCCATCAAATGTACCCCACCCCTTGTTCCAGAGAGTTCCTCGGTTATACAGCTGTGATTTGTTCAGGTTTAATGTATGCATTACCTCATATTTCCCTAATGGTCGCTGTCAGTGAAGCCACTCCTCCCTGTTGCTCTATTGGATGTTCATGTACCCACCCATATTGTGTTTATAAGCCGGTGCAACCAATGCTCTTGGTCTCTCTCGAGATGGGAGCCGAAGAATAAACTTCTTCTGTTCTTCATCTCCGAGAGGCCTCTCTCATTTATTCTCCGACTCTACAGCTTTGGGTGAAGCTGCCTGGAAAGAGCCCCAGATCGCGGGTGGTGAGGGATTGCTAATAGCCGGTGATCTTGGGATTGCCTGCTTTGCCGGGTGCTGCTCCTCTGGAAGCCCACTCCCGCATTTTGGCTATCAAGATGTGTTCTCAAATTTAAGAGTTCTTTAATCTGTTTCTAGTCCATTCTGTGACACTTAACCCAGTTTAAAAAGAAAAAAATAAGCTCTCTTTTACTAATTTGAAGGTAACCTCCAAACAGCTGCTAGAAACAACCTTAAAAGGAAGTGAAAAATTACATTTTCTTTACAGACATTTTTCATAAGAAGTGGACACTACTATGTTTCTTATTGTCATATTATTTTTTCTAACATAACTTGCTAAGATTTTTTTTTAAAAAAATCATTAGCACCTGTATGGCAATTTATTAGCAGACAGCTGTAAGGATCTCATCAGGAACAGAGCTTAAGAGGATGGCTGCATTATTTTTTTGGCCTGTTCTCCCTTTGCCATTCATTAGATGTGCTCAGAGCAGACTGTGCCTGAACATTACAAGCTCCCATGGTTCAGTACCTTGCTAATCAACCAGCTGACCTCCTGTCTTAAATTTCTGACCAGTAAATTGAAATGTAGTGAGTAAACCTTTTTTTGATGTTACAGATATCTGATTTTCAACTAACTGTGTTAATAAACCATATAGTTAATATTATCCAGTTCAAACCCCATCATGTCACGACAGGGCATCAGATCAGAACCGAGCTCTTGCATCCTGCAGTAGCCAAAGGAAAATACCAAGGGAAGCCACTCGATGTCAGTGTTGCTTCACCGAGTTTTGCCTAGCACAGCATCCTTAAAAGTGCTGAAAAGCCCATTTACAGAGAAGATGTTTAAGTAGAGCCCGAGCCTTTTGAGCCATGTCTGGCTTCTGTGTTGCCTCGAAGTTACTGTCCCCACAGTCTCATAAATATTCTGTATGATGAGGGGATGGAGATTAAAGCTTTTTGTGTTTCACGAAGGGCAAGAATCATATCTTTGTCAATTTAGGTCCACATTCAAGTAATTGGTGACTGAAATCAGTACTTTTGAAGTTAATTATTACTGAAAACGCATTGCATCCGACTTTGGGAGATAAATTGGCAGGCTTTGGAGTTTGTGAATTTTGTCTGGCTTTGATGCAGCAGAATTTCAGAGGGGGAAGTTGTTTAAATATCAGTAATAAATGATTTGCATACTTGCACATATGCTTCCTCTCTGCCTAGTGTTGTGGTTTAACCCAGGTTTATGTAATACATGTGGCTGATAACCTACTTTTTTACAAATTCTCAAAATTCAGGAATGCTGCTTTGAACAATATAGATTTCTATCACCGTTTTTGAGTTGTTGCATTTGTCAGCACTCTGTTATAATTCCAGTAGCTTGTATAATATTTCCATATGCTGTGTTCTGCAATATATGAACTGCACAATTTGGTCTCTCTAAATTAGTTCCTATCACCTCCTTTTTAAAATTTGACTTTCATTCCTATGCATTTGTGCTTTGTCAAAATACTTAATTTTTTTCGTAGCATTTGTCCAGTAATTTTAGCCATAGTTGCTAAAGACACAAGTTTTATATGACCAAGATTTTTGCCTGCCTTATTTTCCTGAGTCTTCATTTAGTATCACCTTAATCCTTTAGCCATACTCAACTTATTTGACAGAAACAGAGCAGTACCAAAACTGAGTTCATAAAATTTTTTTGTCAGGATAGAGGAAAAAGATGAACAGGAATTAGTTTCTGGACAGAATAAAAAGGTGAGGGAGGAAAGCTCAATCATTATGTATTCATAATATATTAAGATGTAAATCATGTATGTGTTTTTGCCAGTGGCCAGCCAGAAAGGTGTGTGTCACTTTGGATTAATGACAGCACATACTTCCTTTTACGCAGTGGTGGTGGAAGGGAGAACTTCAGGAAGTGAGTTGGATGCTCTGGATGTTCTTGGGGAGCAAATGATGCACATCATTGGGAGCACAGTTCACACTGGGTACTTGCAGATATTTAGTTAAGTGATCTGTCTTCCTGAGAAGACTTACAAAGAGCAAATCACACTGCAGAACCAAAGAATGGACAAGGTTGGAAGGAACCACAGTGGGTCACCAGGTCCAATCTCCCTGCTCAAGCAGGGCCATCCCAGAGCACACATGGCACAGGATTGTGTCCAGATGGTTCTTGAATATCTCCAGTGAAGGAAACTCCATAGTATGTTCCATTATTTCTATCTATGCCTGTCTTAGGTGTGAATAACTTCATTTAAGTTCTATGAGCATATGTATATGTAAGTACAGTTTTTGAACTTTCATGTCAGTTTATGTGAAGTCTAAAAGCAGTTCTCATGCAAGAATAAAAAGATTTCCTACAAAATCTTCTTTCATATGAAGTGGAGTTTAGGGGTTCTCTGTCAGAGTTTGCCAGAAATGTTTTCATTTTGTGGTCTAAGTTGGAATAAGGTGTTATATTTTTATCTTTTTTTAATCTCTTGAGGCTAAAGAATCAAGCCTTCTTTCTTCACATATCCATCATGTATGTAAACTTCCCATATATGCAAATGTTAGAGGACCTGAAGAAAATACAGACTGCCCCCAGAGAGGTTACCCCATTTATTTTTTGAAACATGTTGTAAATCAGGATTTAAAAGCCCACCATATCTGATCCATGATGCAATAAATATCTCCTTCTATATACTACCTGCATTCTAGTTTTTGACTGATGGTAATTATCTTTTTAGTATTACACATAAATATTCTACTAGAATTACATTTTTATGCATTTCCAGAACAAACAAACAAACAAACAAACAACAATGTAATCACTTGAAGATAGATTTTACTTATATACGACTATTAGAAAAGCTAATTGTGAACCATCTAATATTACAGTGTGTGTGAATACACTGACTTAAATGTACAAAACTGAAGGTTTCTCACTTTTATTCTTTCGTGTTCCAGAAAATTAAGTTTTAGTCACTTCAGAGCAGGAGAGGGTCTCATAGTCCTGATAGGTCAGGTACATTATGATACAATTCAAACTATGAAAAACTTGCATAGTCTAGGAGTGTAAAGATTAAAGATTTATAACTAATTAAAAAGATGTGATGGGAAAAAGTTTAATCATGGTGTGTGTGATACAGCATGTTTCCATTAGGATACTGATGTGTTCTAAGAAAGTGGAGGGTTTTTATGTTTCTTTAAGATTCAAAGGTTGTAATATTGTGTAGTGAGGTATATGTGGCATTTACAAAGTATATACAAAGAGGTTTGTTATACATATAGGTATGTACATACCTATACAGACACCAGTTTTCCCTTAAAAATATTGAGTTCTTTGGGAGTTTGTAACCGAAATGTTGCTTTGTGTCATAGCTAACTAAGGATATTTATTAATTTCAGAGTTACAATGAAGAATGTATTTCAATAGTTACGGCGTTATCATCTTCAGATTTACGGATGATGCAGTTTTTTGCTTATCAAATTCACCTCAATTGTTAAGGTGAAACAAAGTTTGCACAAAAATTCCACAACAGCTGTAGGATGTTTGACCTCATGCATGCACACACCCACAGGGAGATACCATCCCTTGTTGTTGGTGGGGGAAAAAAGTCTGTCAATAATGGAAATCCCAGGTGCTCAGATACTAATCTGGGATTGATGAAAACTTGTCCAATTTAACTGACTCTGCAATCAGGAGGTGGGAAAATCTCAATTACAGACTTTTTCAAACATGGTCAGCATTGTGGTGCAAGGAGTGGAGAATATGTTCTTGTGTGTTTAGTGGTGGTTCTTTGGTTTCCTAATTTGGGGGGTTTTTGCCTGTTTCAGAATATTCAGAGCTTCTAGCAAACAATGATTTAAAAAAAGAGACTAGGCTCTTTTACACAAATACCTATATTTGGGTATGTTTTTGCACATGGATATTTATGTGTAGAAATGTGTTTTGATTTTTATTTCATGGTAAATACTGTTATAGTTAGAGGTACTGAACATTTCGTCAAAACTAAGCAGCACCTGACTGCTGAGTAGCTCTCACTGTAGCTGTGAGGGTTCCTGTCTATTTCTGACTATTGAAAGAAGGAAAAGATTTGTGTTGTGAAACACTTGGCAGACATAAATGCCTCAATTATTAAGTCCTTGAACTTTACTTTCAAGTTAAAAAACCAGAGAAAACCAAAAACACAAACCACAAAAAGAAAATAATTGATGCTTAGAGGTTTATTCTAACGAACAGAAGCAAGATTACCTGTCTTTAAAAAGTGAATGTTGCTAATGTGTGGGCAGGGCAAAGAATAAGTATGCAAGGAATAGTTAAAAGTAAGGGTCTGTCTAAAGCTAAGAAATTTTTTCTTTCTCTTCCTTTTTTCTTTTTACTTTTGCAATGCTATGGGACACAGTTGAGGACACCAACTGAATGGCACCCAATAGAATGAACTGATGCATTTGTCTTTGTGCCAGTCTACCCAAGTTGTTTTGGATGGAAAATTCTGCAGTTTTATTTGCTTTAATCCAAACAATAAAATGTAAATTAATTTATATTTTAAAAATATTTTTATTTCTTAATGCAGAGCTGTGACTGGGAAGACACTTCACCCATATGATGGCTCTTGCATTTCAACTTAATTTTCTTTGCCATCCAGAGATACAGAAAACTTAGAGGAAAATTTACTGTGTCCTTGCTCCATATCAGTCAAGGCATTTAAATGCCTGAACATTTAAAGCTCTTCCATGCCCTTATCACTTTGTGTCTGAGCACTTTGTATTGTACACAAGGTGCATGATATTATTACAAGAACAAATGTTTCAAACGTTACTTGGTGAACTGTGTGTGCTTAGAAAGCCTTTGCTGAGTGGACAGCCAAGACTAGCTTTGAACAAGAATGATTGTCACAAGAATTTTTGGCACTGCCCATGTGAAGCTGATACCTTGCAGTCCCTCGCTGCACACTGAGCTTGTTACTCCTAAGTTTGAGGTTTCAGCCTACGGAGAGAGTCTGTGTATGTTTCCGGTAGGACTTATTGCTACCTGATGTTCTGCATTTGCTACATAAATAAGCTTTTTGTTGTCATTTAGGAGACAAAATGCTGATGGAGTAAGACAAGTCTTCCAGCACGAGCTTTACTGAGGTCTTAATGCCTTCTGCCTGCGGCCAGGAAAGCTCCCCCCAGGAGAGACAAGGCTGCTCTCCCGGGCTTGGCAGGGAGATGCCTGCTCTGCTGGGCACTTCTTGCTCAGATTAGCATAGCCCAGCCTATATCACACACACACCCAGTAATACCTCATTTTGCCACTGGAATGAGGCCAAAAGCACAAGCATTACAGGGATATAAAGCGGGAAGTTACTGGAAAGGATCACAAACTAACGTGAGACTAGACCAAATTTTTGCAAACAGCAGAAAATGTGATCTTTGTTGTAGACAGCTCTTGCGTTTAATGTGGCTGTTTATATGATTGAAGCACTTAGTAAGTGTTTTCATTGAGTATAGTTACAGAACAGCTGCAGAAATCTTAAGTGCTTCTGTTCATTTTTTTTTTCTCTGTAGTTTGGAACAGAAAAATCTCAGAAGAAAACTGGAGACTGACAGAGGTCAGGGTGATTCCTCAAGTGTGCACCCTCCTGACAGAGGCACTGCTTTTGTGGGGTAGGAATGATGACAGGGGCAAAAAGGAAAAGAAGCACAGTCTGGAGGAAGATCCAGGCTGTTCGCTCTGAAGACATCAAAGCCTGGTGTATGAGAAGGCTGCCTATCTTGAAATGGGTGCCTGTCTACAACTGGAAGGAAAATTTGGTTCCTGATACCGTTTCTGGGATGATGCTAGCCATTCAACAGGTGACTCAAGGTACAGTGAACTCATTTCAGATTATTTTTTTAAGTTTGTCTGGTCATATCTAATGTTAATTGAATCTAAATAAAAAGATAAGGAAAAATATATAGTCTTAACTCATTTATAGAGTGAAAGTGCAATGTGGATAGAAATGCATTGTGATATTGTAGTTAATTTCTGTGGAACTTTATTATTTATCCCATACCTTTGACAATTTTTCAAACATTTAATGTGGGAGGTCAGAGAGCAGTACCTCTATTCATACAGCATATAGCTATATACAATGTTCTATCAGTTAAATAACCACCTTTTCACTATTTCATATGGAAACCAAAAAAATAACTAAATGGTAATTGCACTCTAAGATATGCTTTTCTGGAAGAAACATGTGCATGATCCTATTACCTGTAAAATTCCAAAACACAGCAGGAAAAATTCACAAATTTCTGTATATAAAGAATGTTCCTGCCAGAGATATTATCAGAGAGAGAATCTGTGACATCCATAGCTTGTAAACTGATTTAGTGCTGTATGGCATCACCTACCACACCTCTTTTCAAGCAGCAATACAAAGTGGGGGTGGAGCTAGACTCCATTTTACAGCTTTAAAAAAAAAAAAAAAAAAGGGAGGAAAAAAAAAGGAAGGAAAAGGAAAAGCTTCTTGAACTCTTAAGAATGACCTGCAGAATTTAAGTTCCAGTCATCTTTCTTAGTAAAGTGATTGCTATGAGGAAATAAATGCTGTTGTCAGTTTTTGATATGTCTTTGAGAGTGTCACCTTCTAATGACAATATCTTACATTTGTCTCAGACAAATCACAGCTTCTTATCTCAGACAGACTAACTCCTTCCTTCATGTGAATGACATATATCGTTTCCTAACAGTCTTCCATATTAAGTATGTTTACTATCATTCATGTTGTTAAATTATAAACACTCCTTTAATTGAATTATGCTGGAACTGGAAACAACAGATTTGTGCTTTTAAAGTAATCAGGAACATCTGCATTGGCAAGATTTAGCTTTAAGAACCTTAATACCATAACTCTGCAAAGTATCTAATTTCACTGGTATGTGTGTATACAACAATTGTAATTAAAATGGTGCTAATAACAATATGTTGAAATTCATGAAAAATGCTATGTTAAACAGCATTTCTGCAGTGTTGGTAGCTTTAGCCAGGATTTTCATGTTTGACTGTTGTACCAAGAAGTTGTTTACTGTAAGAGATAAGTTTAAGAAGACCCAGTGAAGACAGAAAATACAGATTTGTGTTTTCTAGATTATTTTTAAGTACTCTAGAAACAATTTTATCCTTATTTTATGCTGTTTAAAAAGAAATACTTTGAAAATCCTGGTCTGCTTTTTCTTTCTCTGCTTGCTGCTTCTCAAGATTTTGGAATGATTTTAGGGGCTGAAATAGGAAGAGAGTTAGAGACAAAAGCATTTCATCATGTTTGTGGTGCTTTAATTTGAATGCAAATATAAGCACTTTTTCCTAGTGCTGTAAGCATTCCAACTAGCACAACCATCATATTTTCACAGGAAGATTTGTGCATGAAAAGGAGTTCCATTTGCTATACAGCACAAAGCAAAAAACCCAAATTTTGAGAGGTGCTATTGTGACTGTTTTCTTCCATCCACAAGATAAACCAAGAAATTTTTTAATGCAGTACAAGGCAGAGATTCTATTAATAGTAGAAAAAAAGGTAACTGGTGATAATTTGCTTGTTGACCATAGTGTCAATCTCGGCAACCTGTTTAAGCAAATTCAAGTATATGGAAATAAACCTGAGTTATGGAAGTATTTGGAAAAATGTACAGTTGTATTTGTATGCAACAAATTTCTGAGTGATGAAAGCTGCAAATTTCAGGGTGGAGAGAAGTCCAGTAGCTTGAGAATAATTAAGAGAGGCCTTCCAAATGAGCTGTATTTTTCACAATTTCCTTCTGTGGGATTTCTCACTGGCATTGGTCACATTCAGGCTATTCAGGTTGGCAACTGCTCTGATCTGGTGTAATGTGTTTGTGTTCCAGTTTCTAATCTAAATTTTAGATAAAATTGCTGGTTTCTCTTTGTATAGTCTGGAAGAAAAGATGAAAGTCACTGTCCTTACTCTGTCATAGTGAAAGCAACAAAACTGTGCTGGGGAAGAGGCGACTGAGAGGTGTAGTGAGATGGATATAAAGGCATGGGATTATCATGGTGCTGCTGGGCATTTGTGATGAAACAGTCATTACTGAAACCAAGCAATCATTCTGAAAATGTTCCTATAGTTGTTTTATTGTCTGCTAAAAATAATACATAAATATTAATTCAGGAGTCCCAAAATTCAATACTCTACCAATTGAGATAATATTTGTATTGTCTCTCAGCATGTATCCCCTAGGTTTCAAGTCCTTTATCTACTTCTACAGAATATGGACCAAGAAATGTCAAAGATAATTATGTTTCTGAAAAATTTATGAAAATATCACATAGGAAAAAGACCCTACAAGTTAAAAAAAAAAAAAAAAAAGCCCTTTCAAATACACCAGTTGGTGCAAAGGTCCAGCTGGACTTGCACAGTCTCAGACTCTGAAGTCAGCCACAAGTCAAAACCAGTAAAGGAAATCAGGCTTCATCATTTCCAGCTATTTAATTTTAGTTCCAAATGTAATTTAATAATGCTGATATAGAATTCTTAATTCTTACTTCGATACCTAGGGTTGAAAAAATAACCTTTGAATCTAAAATGAATATTGTGACATAGTGTTGAAGTTTACTATATACTGTAAAAGGAAGTTAAGAAATTTTAGCTTTTATATTTTGGTAATCACTACATAATTAGTCTCAAAAACTTCTCAAAATTCTGTTATTGATACACTAGAGGAAGATGTCTCTAAATTAACAAAATAAATCCCTAATTTTCTTGTTGGATTAGCATTCATTGCTCTCTCCCTTTTCCCTTTAGAAAATATTAATACCCCATCAACAATCATCCTATGAAGAGCCTTCTTTCCATTTAATTCTATATCCCTCACCCTTGCAAACAAATTCAACTGCTAGATCCATGTAGATGTCCCATAGGTGCATAAGCTTCTTTTTCCTTTCTGAATTGAAATCATACTAATAAAACAAAGGATCTGTTGTGCAGGTAAGTAGTTCTCAGCAAGCTGCTTTTTTGTTCTTCACTGGTAAATGAAGACTTAGTTGATAAGAGTTAATGAACATTAAGTTATTAGAGAGCATCCAAAGGAGGGTAATGAGGATGATGAAGGGCCCTGAGGGGAAGCTAAATGAGGAGGAGCAGAGATCATTTAGTTTGTTCAGCCTGGAGAAGAGGAGACTGAGGGGAACCTCAACATGCTCATGAGGAGAGATGGAGAGGCAGGTACTGATCTCTTCTCTCTGGGACCAGTGATAGGACTTGAGGTAACTGAGTCAGGAGGGATTTAGGATGAATATCAGGTAAAAGTTCTTCACCCAGAGCATGTTTGGGCACTGGAACAGACTCCTCAGGGAAGTGGTCCCAGCACCAAGCCTGACTGAGTTCAAGAAGCATTTGCCCAGTGTCTTCAGGCACATGGTGTGACCCTTGGGGTGTCCTGTGCAGGGCCAGGAGTTTGACTTGATGATCTTTATAGATCCCTTCCAATTCAGTTTATTCTGTGATTCTATGCTTGTGAGAGGTGGTGAATGACTGCATTTACATCACTATTTTTTCTTTTCTTTCATTCACTCATTAAGTTGTCTATCTTAACTGACAAGTTTTCTCACTTATGCTTTTCTGATTCTCTCTCACGTCCTTTGAGGAGGAGTGAGTGGCTGGCTGGGTATTTAACTAGAATCAACCCACCACAGGTGTGATTCATCTAACTAAATCTAACCATCTGCTTTGTTAAGGTTGATTAATTATATTAATAAGATTTCCTCTGAGTGTAACAGGGCTCTGGTGTAGATACTGATGAGGCAGACATCAAAGTTTAGGTGTCTAAACCATTATATTCGTGGCATTGTGGGTAATAAAGAGTTCATGTTTAACAGTTCATGGTTAAAAGCAGGTCTTACTGTTCTGTTTTCTGTAATTCCTCCACTGACCTGTCATAATAGAATTATTTGTGGGTTTTTTGTGTGACACGGTCACCCCATACTCGTATATGAAGAATACTTTTATCAGCCTGGGTTTGATTTCTTCTTGGTTTCCTTACATGATAAAATCAAGATGCATTATGATGCCGTCTTTCCTTGTAGCTAAATTTCATAAAACTGTCATCATGATTTTTTCTGTAGCCTTCAGAACATGTGCTATGGTCCCATCATATCTCTTCAGAATGCAGCTGCTTAGCTTATTTTCATGGTGGTAACTTTTATTGCACCAAGCAAATTATTCATCTTTACTTTCAATGTCTTTCATATGTCATCTTTCTTGACATTATTTATTCATTACCAAGCTCTTGATCCATCTACCATTAATCTACTTTCTTATCTTTCTTTGTTCAGTCTTGTCTTTTCAAACAAAGAGCTTTTTGCCTCGGGATTAAAATTTTGCAGTGTATGTTTGTTGGTAGTCCATACCTTGGTATTTTGTTATTTAGAATGTGGGGTTTGTGGTTTGTTTTTTGGTTTTTTTGCTGTTTGTTTTTTTTCCTGGGCAGAATTGTGCACACTGCTCACAAAGGCTGGCATATAGAAGCCATGTAGCTAGTACCATAAGCTTCTCTGAATGCAACAGAAATAAAGCCAAGTTTATCTGAAAAAATTTGTAAAACAGACCCTCTGTCATACAGCTGAGTTCATTTGTCAGAGGACTTATTATTCATGTTAGTCTGCTTGAATATATATTTTAGCTTATTTAGCTTCCCTATACAGGTGGGGGACACAAATGTGGGTCATGACATTTTGGTCATGACCTGCTGTAAAAATAAAGTGCTCTGCATAACACCTGAAGTTGTTTTACTCTTTCTGGATATAAATTTCTAATGTAGGTACCTAACTTCAGACAATGTCAACCTCTCTCTCAGGCTTCTTCCAAGCTCTCTCTTGAGGTTTTGATAATTATAAACCTCATCTTCAAGCTATTGATGACCAGACAGACTCCTGCTTACACAAATATATGACTTAAATTCTTTTTTTTTTTTAATTTTCTGGGTGATGATAGTACTTATACCCTGCACTCTTCATTATAACAATTTAGAGCTCCTTACACTGTCCAGTAATACAAATGTTTATGGGTAGGGAAATTAGACACACAAAAATGCTTTTGCTTGAAACAGAAAAGTAACTTATGCAATACTACATTGAGAGTTTATGGTGCAAAGAATTCAAGTTTCAGTAGTTTGTTACTGATATGAATGTCTAACACTGCAGCTGAGTTAAATCCCACCAAAAAACCCCAAACCTACAAGTGCTTTTTCAGCCTTAAAAAAAATGGGTACAAAATTCTACTGAAGAATTTGGTTTGAATAGAAGAACTTTGACTGAGTTTCCTGTGCCATGTGGGAAATGGTCAAGCACACGGATATATAACTGATATCAAACAGAGAAAACGAAACACATTCAGATTGAGGGCTGAGATGGGTAATTACCATCTCAGAATTCTGAAAAAACTAGGTAAGTGTCATTGCATACCTGGTAACATGTACCCTAGATGATTCTGTCAAATTTGGAATTATATTCTATGATTGATAGTGAGTGAAGTATTGTATCCCAGTTACAAGTCTGTATTGCAGACGAGGGACTGGACCAGATGCAAGCCACAGAGTTGTATTTCTCTTTAGTAATAATAATAATGATAATAATAATGAAAAAAACCACATGCACATAGAGCAATAAAGGATATCAGAGTGATTGATTCAGCTATGCAATTCTGAAGCAAGTCTCTAAGACAGCTGGTGAGATTTGCTTCAGATTTATGTATGGATTCTAAAGACAAATCTGCTGCTGCTCTCAGTTAGAGATGGTTTTAATGATGTGTTGGAAAATAATTAGCCTATTTGAAAAAAAAAAAAAGGCTGCTGCATGAGTTAGGAGGTGCAAAGAAAATTATGATTGCTGGCAGTGATGTCTGTTGATCCATTATGACCGATATTGTGTGTAATTTTGGTTGCCTCTGTTCATGGAAGGTGATCTCAGTAGAAGAAAAGGCTAGGAGAAGCAGCAGAAAAACCAAGATTATATTTGGGAGAAAACTTAAATGGCTCAGATAGGTTAATTAAAACATGAGAAGGTTTTTTCCTTATCAGGAAAAATAAAATTTTAAATTAAAAGAGAGTTACAGCACATGGAGAAATGAAAATAAAGTGACATGAATATGTTTAGATTTAAAATTGGAAGTAGTTCTATTTTAATACTGGGTTCAGAAGATGGATTGCCTTATCACATAATTCCATTCATGGATGTGCTAAATTAGAAACAATTGTGTTTGGCTGTCATAAAGGGGAGCAGATCACAAGGGAGGGTCTTCACAATTTTATGCTCCTTTTCAATTTTATGGTCTCTTTTGAGCTGCTGCTCAAAAAAACCCCTGAAATTTTGAACTTCTGTATATATATGAAAAAGTTAAGACAAATGTGTGGGAGTTTCAAAATGAAAACATTGCCTCTGTACTTCTGATTCAGTCTTTTCTTGCTAAGTTTGGAGAATCATAAACATTATTCTGTTTCTTTTGAAATGAACATTCTCTGTGTTAAGTTGCATGTACTAAATAGCTGCCCATTGGAAGAATGAAGGTATAAGATTTGGACTTTCAAACTTACCAGATTGCAATGATGTCAGTGTTTTTAGTTTAAAAAAAATATTTTTTGTAGGCAGCTAGTACAGGGATATGCTTCATGTAGAATTTATATTTAGTATTATACATTTGCTGCCTTTCCTATGACGTCTCATGAACAAGAAATGCTTTGGCTCAAGTGGATTTTGGTGGGCTGTTTTTTTGGAGGGTGGAGGGCCCTTGAGACATATTTCCTCTAAAAGTTAAATATGTAGATGGCATCTGATGAAATCAGTATTGTTATTTCTGCCAACTTCTTTTCTTTTTCATTCTTCAAGCCCAATAATAACTCACTGAGTCTTGGTGTGGTTTGTATGTTTTAATTAAAGTTAATTTAATCTGGAGCTGGATTTATTGCTGAACAACTAATTCCTTAACACTGGCTGGAGACTTTGACATTAAAAAAAATTAACTATACTGCCTTCCTGCATTCCAGAACTGGTGTCCAGTGTTTTGGAAGGCATGATGCCAAAAACTTAAATAATTTTTTTTTCCTTAGCTTTTCATGGAGGAACCCCAGCTGTGTCTTCTCAAGGGTGATAGTTGCCGGGGGTTTATTTCAGGCTCTGATCATAAATGTAGACATAAATATACTCTGAGCTGACTAACTGGAGCTAATAATTTTATTAAGGGGTAAAGCTCCCTTGTAAATATACATCTGGCTTACAAATAACATGTGCAGATGAAATCAAATAGGCACATTTGGAAACAGAGCCAGAAAAACCTCCTACAGAATGCATTGGAGAACCCATGTAGTTCATGATTTGTGGAAGAGAGTGTCCAGTTGAACTCTGTTATAGTTCTCTCATACAAACCATAATGATGTAAGTTGAATATGAAATTTAACATGTTAATGAATAAATGTGTGACAGTGTTTCACACTTTACAACTTTCCAGTAGAGGAGTAAGGCACTTAGGCTGCTGTGCATGCAATATTTTATTTCTAATGTCTATAAAAACTCTTCCAAGTTACACATATGTTAATACAGACCTGGCTAATGGACTGCTAGAAACGTGAATTCAGCTTCTGGATGACCTCTGGCTCCCTTCAGGCCTCCTGTCCAGGTGCACTCTGGTGTACATACATTGTATGTCCAGATGAGCTGTGTGGATCCCTGTGCCTTGGGGTGCCTGAGCACCATGGACAGAGACTGAGAAACCCAGGAAATGTTGGTTCTTGAAGGAAGAAATGACAGCACACATAATCTTCCAGACCAGAAAACCATCAATGTTCCTTGGCCATCAGTTTGCCAGAATGGATGCCCTTTTCATGGATTTCAGAAAGTCCAGCTCATCTGGATTAAGGCCTGTAATCACTCATGACAGGTTTTTGTTTCTCCACAGCACTGATGTGTCTCAAAAAATTTCCTCATAGTTACCTGCTTGCCAGAAACTTCTGAAGGCTTCATTCTCTGTTTATTCTTACTGAAATACAGAGAAATTTACCTATAATCCACTTTCAAAATGCTTCTTTGATTCTGGAGGTGGCCGAATTTTTCAGGTA